>NW_023501022.1:3751783-4427675 GCF_013390195.1 Colletotrichum siamense
GGCCTATTTTCAAGTACAACATCAACGCCTTATATAGTACAAGACCCGTCCACCCATCGGAAGCCAGAATGAGGATGCCCGGCCCTTCGACGATGCCATCTGGCCAAGACGTGTCGGGCAGGAAGACGGACACTCCTTTCCAACGGCTAAGTCGGGCAACACCGCCTTTCTCGTATAAGGTACATAAGGGGCCGGGGACTTCATGTTTGGTATCGAAACAGGCAAATCGGCTGTTGAAAGAATACACCTGTATCGCTGTTACCCACATTTTGGTATATCGTCATCTGAACCGTCAGGCTGACTTGCTCATTATTACTCGATGCGGGCAATCTTCCTACCTCTGCCCGTCCTCGGCACCTCTTTCAGTATATACACACCATCCCCGCGTTGTCACTCACACTCTTACCCTTACACAGCATGATTCATCAAGAGGACCTCGTCCCCGTCTTCCATTCCATCTAATATAACTCATATGGTATCAACGCCTCAAACGCCACATCTATGCCCCCACCCGTCCAAAAAAACTCCGGGGTAGAAAAAAAGCAACCACACGCCTCATCTCACAACCCCCCGGTGAGGAAAACCTCACCCCTACATCTCCTTCATCCTCTTCACTGGCCTCGCCAACGAATCATCCGGCAGCCCGCTCCTCTTCGTCCCCGGCAAACTACTCGTCCGGATATCGTTGTCGTCCTGGCTGACCCTCCTGTGCGGGTACTCGTTCTTCAGCCCCTCGAAGCAGTGCGCGTTCAACCGATCCCCCGTCGAGAAGAACGGGTGCTGCAGCGCCTTCGCCGCCGTCAGCCGCTCCACGGGGTCATACTCCAGCAAACTCGCCAGCAGCTTGTACCCCTCCGCGCCCAGGCTCGCCAGCGGCGCGTTCTGCGCGTTCGGCGCCGACGTCGCGCTGCTCGACTGCCCCTGCGAGATGGTGCTGTAGTACCACTTCTCGAGGTTCGACCCGTTCGCCGGCGGCGGCTGCTGGTGGTGGTGCCCGCGGTGGTGGCCGTGGTGGTGCGGCGTCATCGGCGGCTGCAGCGTGCCGAGCTGCGTGTACTCGGGCATGGCGGTCAGCAGCGGCCAGCGCTCCTTGGTGGGCAGGCCCATGATGTCGACGATCTTCTGCATCTGGTTGCGCTGGAAGGGCACCGTCTTCTTGCTGTCCATCTTGGCCTCCTCGCCCTTGAAGATGGGCCGCAGCGAGAGGAGCTCCGCGAAGATGCAGCCGATGGCCCACATGTCGATCGCGGGCGTGTAGTGCCGCGAGCCGAGGATGAGCTCGGGCGCGCGGTACCAGATCGTCACGACGACCTTATCGCCGCTGAAGAGCGAGTGCAGCGGCTTGTCGAAGCGCCGCGCGAGGCCCAGGTCGCCGATCTTGACCTCGCCCGCGGAGGTGACCATGATGTTGGCCGGCTTGAGGTCGCGGTGCAGGACCCAGTTGGCGTGGAGGTACTGGCACCCGTTGAGCAGCTGGAACATGATGCTCTTGACGGTCTGCGGCGGGATCGGGTGGCGCGGGTTCTGTGTGTGGTGGTGGATGATCTGCAGCAGGTCGTGCTCGGCGTACTCGAAGACCATGAAGATGCACTTGTCCTCGAGGATGATCTCGACCAGCTTGATGACGTTGGCGTGCTTCAGCTCGCTGCACAGGGACATCTCGCGGATGGCGGACTGCGAGATGCCCGTGTAAGAGATCTGCTCGCCCTCCTTGTCGGGCTTGAACTTCTTGATGGCGAACTCGCCGGGCTGGCCCTGGCGGCCGAGGGCCTTGTAGACGCGGCCATAGGTTCCCGAGCTGATGAAGCCGACGACCTTGTACCGCTCGATGACGCGGACCTTGGGCTGGTAGTTGATGTGGCCTACGCCGCGGTCTGCTGGGTCTGTGAAAAGTACCGTTAGTATGGACTGAGGTGATGTTTAAGGTGTGGAGAATCTTGAATTCAAGATGTAATCGGAAGGGGGGGGATGCCAAATACAAGAGCTGTGACTGTGCAGGCCGCCGTAGCCGATACCCCTCCACATATTTAGGGACGTATGCGGGAGGATGGAAGGAAGGGTGGTATAAGAGACCGGGCGAGAGGAGAGAGAAGAGAGAGAAGGTTTATAATGATATGCACTCGCTTCACACACGACACATGTCTCCTTGGTTGCGTCTGTCTTTGTACAAGCGGAGGATGAGATGAGGTGAGACCTCTCACAGCGACACAGGGCTGATTATGAGAGAGACAATCACACGATTGACGAGAGCACAAGACGACTGAGATGAGGGGGCCAAGGCAAGGCAAGGCAAGCTCAGGCAAGAAAGCTCACCGCCGATCTAGGTCCAGGCCTCGGAAGGGACTGACTGGGGGCTGAATTGAGGCAATGGGCTGGAGTTCGCGGGGTTCGGGCGCCTCCTAAGCTTTAAGCAGGCCAGCCAGAGCACGGCGGAAGAATGCAGCCTGCCACCCGCCGAAGGCCCGAAACACACAGCTGGGAAGACCTGGGTGGTGCCGGCGCCCTTCCGCTCTCCGCCTGGGCGTTCGTGTGAGATGCAAAGGGAAAGCGAAAAAAAAAAATTTGGGAAAAGGGAAAAAGGGTGTGGTGGAGACAGAGGAGACGAAAATAAGATCGAACAGAGGGAATGAGGAGAAGAGACGAGACGCGAACGCAACGTGAGTGCAAGGCCTCCCGACAGAGATATGTATGCAAGAGGCAAGTTTGGTCGTAGGCGGGATTCCCGGCAGGATGGGATAGGAGGGGTGGAGGATGGGATTGGGATGCGATAGGATGTGAACTGGGGTCGTGATGAATGGGTGTGTAAGGCGACGTGATGTGAGCTAGTGTCGGGCAGTTGGATAATCAAAAAGGATGAGGTAGATTGGGGGTTTTAGGGGGCCAGAGTGAGAAACGACGACGCAGTTGCAGCCTGAGAGGCAAGCGAGGAGCTGTGCCGCGGCGAAGTACAATGACCCCGATTCCCGTGGATGAGCTCTCTCTGATCAGTCGTTTCTCCAACCCAGGCTCTTAGTAGCTATGCAGAGCGCAGCCAAAGAGCAGCAACAGCCATAGACAGAGGTGTGTGTGTGTGTGAGTGTGTGAGTGTGTGAGTGTGTGCAGTGCAGTGTGCAGGATTAGCAGTGGGAGGGGTGCATACGGCGAGATACGATTCGATACACCAGGACGGATGGGACGCCGGCCGGGGTTGGGGACTGTCGATCGACAAGAGGAGAAAATGTGGATAAAACAAAATTGTAAAAGCAACGAAGGCGAAAGGGGAAATCCACGGCGGAGAAGGCGGCGTTGGCGGCCGACGGCGGAATTGGAGTCAGATGGATCGTTCCGAAGATGTAAGTACTTCATCTCACGCTGTCCCCATCCTTCCTGTCTGTCTTTGCAAACTCCCACGGGAGCTTCTTTTTTGTCTGCCGCCAATATTCTCGCTCAACTTATTTTTTGTGTTGCACGTCGCTTGACTTTTGGGTTTGTCCGCCGCCGTCGCCGCCGCCTCAAACGACACATTGACAGTAGTTCGAGTCAGGTAGATGGGCAAAATTGGGGATATCAGAGTAAGCCAACTCGAGGCAGGGGGCGAACACAGACGCGGAAAGTCCGTTTGTGAATAAGGGTAAGGGACGGCGAGTACGATGAATGAAGCACAAGCAAACACCAAAACTCACCTTCAAACGCGGCCTGGACGCTTCTCTTGAGCGTGCCCGTCCGCACCGAGCTGGGGCCAGAGGCGACGGATGGCGGGTTGGTCAGGCTCATCATCCGACGGTAACGAGCGTCTCGCTCGGTAAGCTCTGGAGTGATGTGGTGGTCCGTAAGAGGTTCCCTGCAATGTGGGAATTTGATGCTGCGTGGCAGACTCCTTCCCAGCCGGTCCAGTTATCCGAAAGATCCAAAACACCTAAACGCCGTTATCCGCGTGGCCCTTTTCTTTTGGTCCTCAGCAGCAGGCCTGAGGTTGTCACTGCTGGGTTTCGAGCCTCGCTGCCCGAGTCCAATGGCGTAATGCCACAACCGTCAATGTGGTTTGTCGGTGCCCCGGCCTAGAGGCTAAAACTGAATGGAACTGCGTGTGTCCCGGGAACCTGGTCCGTCGCTTTCGCACCTACCCTCGGAAAGAGAAAGGCAGACGGCGGGAACGTGGCGAAATGGAGACTCAATTACTTTCCCGGTGGATATCGGTCGGCCCAAACCTGGATCCGGGATAGAGGCAGTGTCAAGACGGGGTAGGATAACCCAAGATCCGTGTCGCCGCCAAAAGGGCCAAGGCTTCAAGGTATGACAAGACGGCGCCGGCCGAAATTCAATAAAAGTCAGGATCAGGCACGTCTCCGTCCGGCGTCAGTCAGCTTCAGCGTTCAGCGTCAGGTCAGGCCAGGCCCGGCGTGGGACCAGCCTCGTGCGCGTGCGCGGTTGAGATGCGAAAGTGGAGGATGGCGCAATATCCCGTCGGCCAAAGGGGCCGGGCGAGTGCTTGTGCTTCTTGTGCTTGCTTTGGTATCGCAGTAGATTCTTTTTTCCTGTTCGGAGGTTTCTTGTTTCTCTGCTCACTGTCGTCCTGTGCTGCAGGAGAGCAGAAGTTATGCCCAAAAGCCCAACGGCGCTGCGCGTTGGAGACACGAACAAAAAGGAAAGGTGGTGTCGCCCGATGCCTGTACAGGCCAAATTTGGCCGCGACGTGGGCTGGGCTGGTGATAGGGCGAATTCGCGCGGGGGTCACCAGCAGCAGCAGTAGAATCTCAGTGAGATTCGGAGATCGGAGGATATGCGCGCGTGCCACCACCACGCGTGTGGTGAGCTTGTCGCAGGCACCTCGGCCGGGATCTCCGGGGGCGCGGGCGGGTATCTGGGTTGTAAGTTGCCGGAAGGGGGCTTGATGCGGGCAGTATATCTGATATGCGCGTGAGGATCTCCCCCAACTGCGCAGGTTAAAAAATGGCTGCTGCGTATGTAGTGTAGTGTAGGTAATCTGTAGGTTCCAGTAATGTATGCGCGATGATCGGCGTCGCGCGTCCCGCACGAGTCGAGAAATGTTTCGGTGTTTACTGTGTGCGATCACGGCCGAATGGCGGTATCAAGTGCGGAGAAGGCTGACGGAGAGTCGCATTGGGATGGAGAACCTGGCAGAGGAGCGACTCGGGCCGGCAATGTGAGAGACAGCAGCGAGAGGTGTCGGCGCAGGACCATTGACGCAGAAGCGAGTGAGAGCAACGGCGGTCGTGATGAGTGAAGGAGTGAGGAAAGTGACGTTTCACTGAGAGCAACAGAAAGCGAGGCGGCGTGGCTGCCATTCATAAGGTCCCGGCTGCTCTGCCTCTGCTTGTGTCTGGTGGCGGAAGGCGCTCGCCTTCTGCCTACAGTGCCATTTCTGCCACCCAAGGCACGGTGTTGGAGCAAGGGCATCAATCAGACTTCCCCTTCCATCCCAACACCTCACAGCTCCTTGCTTTAGGTTGCCTTACCTAATACTTTCCCTTTCCCCTGACAGCTTCACATGAGACAGAGACGGGGACACAATGCTACGTCAGTAACGGACGTAAAAAAGACTTCATCAACTTTTTCGTTAGAAAACAAAAAAAGAGGCTCTAGAAACCTGTCGCATGCATGCCACTCTACCAACAAGAAGACCAAGATCAGCCACAGCACACCCCCGGGGATGATTACACCGCGGCCGTCTATCGCGGTCCAAGCTTCTCCAGCACCCGCGGGCCCTGCTCATCCCACTCCTGCTTGGTAACCCACATGCCCTCCTTGTCCGCCATGATGTTGGCCAGCACCGCACCTCCGAGGAACACCATGTGTCTCCGGCGGGGCGGGTCCTCTATCCGGACCTTGAACTTGTTTAATCTCTCCGGGTTGCCGCCGAGCACCCGTGTAAGCCACAGCTGCTTGAGCTCCTTCTCCAGACGCGAGGGCAGACCGGGGTACATGCTGCTACCACCCGACAGGACGATGGCCTTGAAGAGTGACGACCTGACGTCGACGTCGGCCGCCTGGATCGTGTTGAACAGGAACTCAGCAATACCTGGCTGTTCGCAGTCGACGAGGTGAGGCTGGAACAAGCACTCGGGCGCCTCGAAACGTTCGCTGCCCACGCGGATGACGCGGCCGTCAGGTAACGTGTAGCTCTCCACCAGCACCGTCGTGTCCTCGCTGAGGCGCTTGTCCAGCTCCAGGTCGTACGAGACGTAGCAGAGCTTCTCCTTGATCTGGCGGACCGTCTCGAAGTCGGCCGTTCTGTTGAGCGCGTAACCGCGGCGCAGCAGGAGCGCAATGAGGTTGCGCGTGACGTCGCGGCCGGCAACGTCGAGTCTGCGGGTGAGGTGGTTGAGGACCACGGACTCGTACACGGGGACGATGTGGGTCACGCCGTCTCCCGAGTCGACGACGACACCGGAGCTGAGACCTGGAAGCAGCCAAGTTAGCCCCATTGTGTACGCAATTGCTCATCGACGTTAACGGTGGTTTCGAGAGAGTATCTTACCTTGGGCGTAGAGTGCCAACACGGCCTGGATCGCAACGTAGACACCGCCAAATCCGTACCGGTCGAACATGACCTCGCACATCTGCTCACGGTTCCGCAGCGGGTTCATCGGGGGCTCGGTCAGCAGGATCTTGCGTCCTTGCGTGTCGACCTTCATCTTCTCGTTGAAGGTGTAGTCCCAGAGGTGCTGCATGTCCTCCCACTTCTTGACGATACCGTTCTCCATGGGGTAGCTGATCTGGAGCATGGTGCGGGCGGCGGCGGCCTCGTCACCGCACATGATGTCCTTGATAACGAGGTCATTGGTGTCTCCTTGCTCTTCGGTTCTCAGGATCGGTCGGCCGACGATGGAAGGGTATTGGAATTCGGGGAAGTTCTGCGCTGCGTAGCCGACCTTGAGGAAACCGGTTCCTCCGTCGAGGACTGTGGTGGATCTTGCGTCAGCCACCTCCCCATCATGATCATCAATCAATCAGCCAAGCAGCGGTGATGACGGGCAGCTGTCCGGGAGCCAGCCGCTGCAGGGCGGTATCAGGAGAATTGCGTCTTACCGATGGGGGCCTCGGCTGCCATTGTGAAAGCAGAAGCTGAAGCTGCAGGGCTGAGAGGTTGAGCTTCTGTCTTGGGAGGGAGGGAGAGGTGTGGTTGGGTTGGGGAGAGCACCCGGGAAGCTGTTACGTCTGTGTCGTCGATAGTGGGGTTGGTTGGGTTCGCTGCCTCCAGCTGTCCAGTGCCAGTGCTGCAACTGGATCGTCACACAGCGGTGGCTGAGCAGGCGCTGTCACGTGATACCCCGCAGCACGGGCAGTCTGCACCACCACACCTTCCTTCGACACCTGTGCTCGTCTGAGCGGTGCACCTGCTGAGTGTGAGATGTCGCTGTCAGCGCAACCGGGCCGGCAAACCCCACAATTGTCGGCACTGTCTCCACTGGCCGGCGGCGTGAACGCAGCTTTTACCCCGTCGAGATTGCTGCTTTTCTCTCGTGAATGTTTCCCGAGGTGTCGTGAACATATCGCAGATTTCTCATTGAGTTTCACGCCAAACCGCCACCATGACGACCCGGCTTCTCCGTCGAAATATCAAGATCCTCGTGATCAACCCCAACTCCTCTCTCGACATGACGAGGGGCATGGAGAAGGCCATCCAGGGAATGCCCCTGCACGATGTAAGCTGGGGGGTTGAAGCTGTCAACATGCCATCCGTGATGGCTTGACAGTAAAAAGCATCACTGGCTGATCTCTAACGTCAGTCTCTCGAAATTCACACTTACACGGCGCCGTCCGACAGCCCCGCCAGCATAAACGACGACGCAGACATCCAGCGCAGCACCGAGGCCGTGCTCAGCAACCTCACCAGCGAGCAGATTGAGCAGTACGACGGCTTGCTCGTCGCTTGCTACAGCGTCCACACGCTCGTCGAGAAGCTCTCTCAGAAGTACCACAACAAGCTAGCCGTCACCGGCATCTTCGAGGCAAGTGTCCTCACTGCAATCTCACTCCTCCCTCACACCTCACCCGCCGCCACCTCCTCAAAATGGGGCGTGGTGACCACTGGCGACTTTTGGGAGACGCATCTCAGCCATGGAGTCAAGTGCTATCTTGGGCAAGCTGAAGAGGCAGAAAACGCCAAGTTTGGTGGAGTCATGACTACCGGGCTGACTGCCGGAGACTTCCATCACGTCAGTCCTGAAGAGGTCAAGGAGAAGCTCGTCAAGGCGACCAAGAAGCTGCTCAACAGCGGCGATGTTGGCTGCGTGGTCATGGGATGTGCTGGCATGGCGGGCCTTGAGGAAATCATTCGCAATTCGGCGATAGAGGTCTACGGTAAGGAGAAGGGTAGCCAAGTCTACGTTGTTGATGGCGTCAAAGCTGGCATTTTGCAATTGGAACAGACCATCAGAGGCAGGAGGCTGTTTCAAAGCTGAGCAATATCAATATACCCTATGGAAGTCTGTAAACGCCTTTTATTCCCATCCAATTACCTTGATAATGATTGAATCGCCACAATTCTAGACGTAACCTTAATCCAAGCGACGGGTCCGACCCCAGACTTCGTCGGCATCCTTCTTTCCAAGCGTCTCCGGCACCTTGACAGACACGAAGAGCGCAAACAACAGCGCAAATCCGGCGAACAGGAAGTACACCCAGCCTGCGCCGCCGAGCAGTTGGTTAAGGAAGTTGTTGACGATAGGAAAGAATTGGGCAACCAGGAACGTCGCTACGTAGTTTGCACCCAGAGACCATGACTGAATGGCGCCAACAGCCTCCTGTCCGACCAGCTCCGACGCGAGAATGAAGGGCACTGGCCCAAGACCAACAGCGAAGAAGGCCACAAAAGACACGACGGACACCGCCGACAAGATCTTGACGCCAAACTTGATCGAGAGAGCGAGGATCAGGGAGCTAGTGCCCTGGCCAATGATGGAAATCAGGATGCACCTCTTTCGGCCAAGCTTGTCGGGCAGCGGAGAGCACGCAGCTGTGGTAATCAGGTTGACAACGGAGATCAGAATGGTAAGCAGGGCAGAGCTGACGGGGAGAAGGTCCGTCAGGAGGGACACGGAGTACATGATGATCGAGTTGATACCGCACAGCTGCTGCGCAAACATGATGCCGACAACAGCAGCGATGGCGGGCCTGTAGAGCGGCTCCTTGACAACCTCAAAGAAGCCGAGGTGGACGGGCGAAGTCTTCTTGGGAAGCCCTGGAGAAGTCGGAGGCGTAGCGTCGCTCTGGGCCAAGAGACCCTCCGCCTCAGCAACGGCATTATCGGCGTCCCAAGCCTCGACCTCCTCCTTGATGTCAAAGTCCTTGCCGCGGATCCGCTGCAGGGTGCGGCGGGCCTTTGGAGCATCTCCGTTGGCAGCAAGCCAAGCCGGGCTCTCGGGAACAAGAAGCAGACCCGAGGCCTGAGCCAGAGAAACAATCACACCAGCGGCCAGGATCCAGCGCCACTGCTTTCCGTAGCTCAAGAAGTATCCCAGAGTCTGGACTCCCAGAATGCCGACGTTGATGGAGACCTGTGTCATGGCGCCGAACAGGCCGCGCTCCTTGGGCGGTGCAATCTCACTGATGTACAGCGGCACAATGACAGTCGAAGCTCCGGCCGCGGCACCAGTGAAGAAACGGCCGATCGACAGGACTGGCGCGTTGCCGGCAAGCGTCTCGATAACAGCACCAATGATGTAAAAAACCGCGGTCAGGCGCATCGCAGGCAGGCGGCCGCGCTTGGAGGAGAAGGGGCCGGCGCAGAGGGCACCGATCAGGCCGCCAACGGTGAAGATCGAGGAAACGGTCGCGAAGACGGCATCGGTCATGGGAATACAGTCGGGGAGCCAGCTCTCGGTATCGGGTGACTTGGAGTGCACCCATTTCAGCATGGTGGTCTTGGCCTGGATCGACTTCTTCCGGCAAGTGAGGACATCTTGGGGCGCGTTGAGCTCGGCCTAGACAGGAATCACCGTCGTTAGTTGTCGTGTTGGGTGAGTGACGGAAGTCGGAGGAGGCGGGCAAAGGTATGATGCAATACGTACCAGATGGAAGCCGAACTGCAGGGGGCCCAGCGTCGAGACACAGATCAGTAGCAGCAGGTAAGGGCTGACATCGTGCATGCACTGGCGAAGACCAGAGGGAGCCATATTGGACGTGTCTCTCGCGATGTTTTCCAATTGTGTCGTCCAAAGTGTGGTGTGAGGGAGAGAAAGAAGCTTTGTACGAAGTGAAGGGTCCGGACCTGAGGGGAAGGGAAGTCGGGACGAGGAAGCGACCTGAGCCTTGAATGGAACGTGGAACCGGTTTCTGGGGAAAGACGCCGGCGGGCGGCATCCCATGACAGCGCCCACATGCCACAGCTGCCACACACCACCTCACTGCACCTCAGCACCTCAGTTAGTTCAGGTCCCTGAGCGCCCCCATGTTCCAGGTTCCGCAAGCGGGGGCCCGCCGGTGATCAGCGCTTGCGGCACCTACGGCATTAAGCTTAGGTGTTTACGCGGCCCGTATTAGCGCACAACGGACTGCTGAGCTGGATACCATGTCACTGGGAGCACCTTTCTCACAGCTCGTATTCTGGGAGAGCGTGGGCTCGCAAATTATATTCATGCAAGCCAGCTCATGGAATGATTATGCAGATCTTTGACAGGTTTTCGTTGTCTAGAGGCACTCTGTCGGAATAACCGGGCATCGATCGTAGCATCTTGCAGGGACTTAAGCTGCGGATGTTCGGTCTTCTGTCGATGAGAAAACATGGCGTTCCATGTTTGATGAGCCTGCCACTCACGTCTACACGTCGGGCGGACGGGATAACCAAGCCAAGAATGGGCTGACGATTTATTCGACTCTTTTCAATAGTTACTCGGTCTTTCCCAAAGCCCGTCCAACAGCCACCTCCAAAGTCTCAACATCGTTGGGCCCAACGCCAATGCTCTCGTTGTCCGTCTTCTCGTATAAGGTACCGCCCTCGGCCCAGATGCGGCGCAGGGTGAAGATGGTCGCGTACGGCTTGCCATCGGCCCACGCCTTCTCCTCAGCCTCTTCAAGCTTCTTCAGCGGCACGTAGGAGGTTTCCCACTTTGCGCCCGTCTGCTTCTCGAACTCGGCCAGAATCTGCTTCGGTGTCGCGACGAACGACTGCACCTTCAGGGCCTTGTTGAACGACGCGTCAGGGTGTCTGAGTGAGGCGACTAGAGTTTTGCCAACGCTGTGGAGGGGTTAGCAACATTCAAGTGAGCGCTGGCGTAAGAAAAGACTCACTCCTTCATGGTGATCAAGCCGACCTTGCCCTCGCCGTCTTCCACCAAAACGGCCTTCTTGGTCTTGACATCATATCCACCGGCCTCCGGTGCCACCGGGGCGAGAGACAGGTACATGTCGACGTACGGTCCCGTCACCAGGTACGTGTACTTGAGCCGCTTGACGTTATCGCGGATGTACTTGCGCACCTTGAGCTTGGCCTGGTGAGGCTTCTCGTTGGGGCTCTTGGGGCCGTACTCGATGTCTGTGCCGTACTCTGAGGGGAAGAACCACTTCACGGAGTCGGTCTCCTCGGCCAGCTTGATGAGGTCGATTTGCTTCTCAATAACGTTCCTTCCCAGAGCCGAGACGACGGTATCGTGCTCCTTGTAGGCAGCCTTGACCTCGTCATTGTTGTCGACGTTGCCACTGATGATGTTGGCGCCCTTCTTCTTCCATCCGTCGAGCAGCGCCGCCTTGTTCTCTACGGTAGACGGTGATGTGAAGATGGTGATCTGACCGAATGCCGGGCTGGCGTCCAATAGAGCTTCGGTGATGAACAGGCCAATGTTGCCCGTGGCGCCGAAGACGAGAATCTTGGAAGGTGTGAAGGACATGTTGACGTGTGGTGTTGCGAGTGATGGATGAATTACAGATTATGGGGAGCTGTCAAAGCGGGGTATAACCAGCAGCTAGCTTCTCAGGGTGAGGCTGCAGATGAGTGAGTATTCACTGTAAAATGACTGGATGGTTGGTTCTTCTTATAGCTTCACTTGATCGGAGCGATAACGGCACGTCAAAGTCACCCCGCTGAAACTCGCATTTGTAAGTCGAGCTCCGACCCCTTCGGGAACTGACGCCATCCCAAGACGTGGTGGGCAAGTGGAGGAGCTACAAGAGGGGAACTTGGATGCGAGAGCTCAGCTGCCATTGATCCCCGCTGCGCATCTGGTGTTGCGCGCACTTCGGCGCCCTTCAAAAAATCATATCCCCAACCTGCCGTCGCTGGTAACCCAAAATAACTCCACTAAGTTCCAGATAACTCCAGAATTCAAGGTCCGTTCAATTGATTTATCCCAGTACTTTCTCGACTTGCTTCTCGCGAAAATACGTCCTTTCATGAGCACCTGTCCAGATAAAGCAGGCGGTCAAGGCAGCCTCCCCCCGACTCGCACCACGTTGGGTACGTACCTTTGCACCAACCAATGGACCCCTGCCCGGACGGTGTTGTCTGAGAGGCTGACGGGCCCAGCGCGGGAGACGGGCGACCCCACCACCGATCGGTGAACTCTTGCCTCGAAATTTTTTTTGGCCGACCGTACGCTGGAACTTTTTTTGCCCAAAAAAAGAAGATCAAGGGAACCAGCGTCCTCCGCGACCCGCCCGATTCAACACACAGCTCCCCAGCCGCAGCCATGGCGGCAATTGACTCCCCCGTCACGAACGGGCACAAGTCCGACAAGAAGAGCAAAAAGGACAAGAAGGAGAAGAAGCGCTCGCGCGAGGAGGATGCTGTCGAGGGCGAGGAGCGCAAGCACAAGCGCTCCAAGAGCGTGGTGCCAAAGGACGACGACAACAACAGCGACGATGATACCCCCGCCGCCTCGCAGGACCTCTCCGTAGCCGCCTCCACGACCAATGGCGAGCCGTCGTCCGAGAAGAAGCGCAAACACAAGAAGGACAAGCACAGGAAGTCGACAGACGAGGCCGAAGCCGACGAGGACGCATCCGACGCCGAGCGCAAGGAGAAGAAGGACAAGAAGAAGAAGCGCAAGTCACAAGGCCTCGGGGAGGTCTCAGCCGACACCCCCGCGAACGAGAAGAAGGAGAAGAAGAGCAAAAAGTCCAAGGCGGCCGCCGTCGCCGAGCCAGAAGCAGCCGACGCCGACGACGAGAACGCGATGGACGTCGACGCCCCCGCGGAAACGAAATCGACATCCCGAGCCCACCAGCCCCCCGACGCACCCTCCAAGCCGCAGTTCCCCTTCTACACCCAGACCGTCTCGCTATACCTCCCCATCTACCCCATAGGCTGGGACACGCCCTGCACCGCCGCCGCGACGCAGCACCTCGAGCCCCTCGTGAACCGCTACGTCCCCGACTTCAAGGGCGTCCTCCTCGCCTTCCGCAACATCGCCGTCTCGGAGCAGCCCGGCCGCCGCGGCGCCGCCACCTCGGACAGCCAGCGCTGCGACCTCGTCTCCGTCGACGAGTACGCCGTCGGATTCGGCTACGTCACCGTCGACGTCGACCTCTTCGTCCCCCGCCGCGGCGCCTGGATGGAGGGCGTCATCAACCTCGAGAATGAGGGCCACATCGGCGTCGTGTGCTGGAGCAAGTTCAACGCTAGCATCGAGTCCGCGCGCCTGCCGGCCGAGTGGCGCTGGGTGCACGCCGACTCCGCCGAGGCCGCGCAGTACGTCGCCGACCCCTTCGCCGCGGAGGAGGACGCCGCCGAGGCGCAGGCGGCCGAGGACGAGCACGGCGCCGTGCGCCAGATCCACACCACGGGCTTCTGGGTCGACGGCGCCGGCGAGAAGGTCAAGGGCCGCGTCAGGTTCCGCATCAAGGCCTTCGACGTCGGCGTCAGCGGCGACCACGGCTACCTCAGCCTCGAGGGCACGATGCTCGACGCCGCGGGCGAGATGGCGGCCGTGAAGCGCGACGCGGAGCAGGAGCGCCGGCGCAGGGTGGGCAAGAGCGGCGGCATCCTGAGCAAGGAGCGCCGGCGCATGCCCGAGTTCAGCGTCACCAAGTTTGGCGTGGTCGAGGACGAGGAGGAGAAGGCGCTGAAGCAGGATGTGTGGAATACGACGACCCCCGTGACGGATGACGAGGGCGCGGGGAAGGACAAGGAGGCGTTCGCTGGCATTGCGGAGGAATAGTTATGCAATGCTTTCCACGATTCCCCTGCGGGATGGCTTGTTCGGGCGTTTTGAGGTTAGGGAAAAACTGATAATGATAACACTGTACATCATTCATAAAGACTGCTTGGACTTCTTCCCTGTTATTTTGGACACAACCTGGTAGCTGGGTACCCTAGAAAAGTAAACCTGTCTTGGCTTTGCCGTTGATGAACCCCTCTGGCCGACCGTATTCCTCGATCCCGTTGAAATAGGCCGCGGCCATTGCAATCTCCATCCACGAGCCTTCCCATGTCCATATTGCCAAGCCCCCGTTGAGTCTCGTGATCTTATTCCATCACAAGATGCCGACCCAGCAAGCAACGAAGAACAGGAAGACTCCGAACCGAACGCCCGCGACGATCTCCTCCTCGGGGAAGTAGATATCCAACAACCAGGCCGGCGAACCTATCCAGATCAAAGTCAGTACAGCTCTGGACGCGGAAACCCACCCAGAATTCCGAGAGAAAAACATACCGCAGACCGGGCCTTGACCGTCACGGTAGCCCAAGATCAGCAGAATCAGCCAGACCAGAATCTTGCCGAAGGCCATCGTGAACCACATGGTGAGGTACAGGGCGAAGAGCCAGAAGTAGGTCTCGGCGAGGGCTGTGACCCATCTCTTGAGGGTTGGTAGAATAGTTGAAGTCATCCTGGTGTTGTGTGAGTCTGTTGCTGGTGTGAGTTGTTTTGGTGAAAATATTGTGTTTGGAGAGGGATGGTGAGGAGGAGCAAAGGAGGACTTGGGTTTTGGCAAATCTAGAAAGAACAATGAGGATGGGATAGGTCAACGGTCAGTAGTGCGTTCACGGCCATTCACTCAGGTCTCGACAGAGTCCTCATCGACTTCAGAGGCTGGGACGCGGACTTGATTCAGCTATGGAGAAGACTTCTTACGGTCCACAATCTTGCCATGCAGACGATTCCACCCACTCTAGCTGTACCATTACACCCCTGGATCTCCAATCGCCAACCACGCGCCTTAGAAAAAGAGACAGCTCATGAAGAATCGCCAAATCTTGCCGAAGAGGGGCCTGGTAGAGATGAGTCCGCCGATCCAGTCGCAGAACCAAACCCCAAGCATGTCTGGGATTCTGCGTCAGTCTCCATGACCAGGATCAAGACAATGGTTTGTGAAGGCTCATGATCTTACCTGCAAAGGGACCCAGGACTTCAAGAATCATGCCCAGGCGCTGAAGCCCCGCGAGGATACTTTTGGTGGGGACGAAGCCGCCGTACAGAGACTGCCACCAAGCGGTAATGGAGCCTTAAGCAATCATCAGCTCATACTTTTCCAATCCTGCAAGCATTCAGGGGGGAAGCTTACCAGCGATGAGACGAAGAGGAATGACAATGAGAATCGAGCCAAAGAGGAAGTCGGATATCCATCCCTGGACCCAGTTGGCAGCAAGTTCGTGAATTCGCCGGATCATCGTGTGTTGAGAAAGAGGTGCTGTCTTTGTTGTGCAAGAAGATTCTTGTTTTTGTTTGCGGCTGTGAGGCGAGGAATTGTGAGAAGGAAAAGATTGACTGGGTTGGCTTGCTTGGGAGACAGCTTTTTGTCTGGGTGAAACTGCCGTCGAGCTCTTGTGTCCCGAAACCAAGGACGACCTTTCTCCTACTCGAGCACCACATCCAACGGCGCGTCAAAGTGTTTGTTGCACATCTGTCGTTGTCGTTGGCTGTCGCGATAAAGCACATAGAGATCAATGCAAATAACACAGTAGAAGGAAGGCGGGAGAGCCAAATGTAAGTACTGGGGTGGGAAATCGGGGTATCGTTCTAATATCTCAGCATGTACTCGAATTACTCATCGCAATACTCAAAACTTACCCACCGTCAAGCACACAAGGTGTAAGCCATACAAGATTCTTTGGCACACAGCCAAGTCAGCCTGTCGGGACGCTAGGATGGCGGTTACCAATCCAACCGTCAAGCGGCGAGCTATTTCTTGCAGGGGCATCATATTCAGAGTCGCTTCTTGTTTGCGTGATAAGAGAAGGTTGGATTCTGATGCGGAGCGATGATTCTGGATGGTTGGTCACCCATTTGCGCAGCTGAGTGAGCTTGAGGGAAACCTCATATAAAAAACGTTGCAGGCATGTTCAAAAGGTCATCCTAAGTTTCTAGGACCATCTTGATATGATTCGGGGTACTTGCAGTTTTGTCTCCGCCGAGCCACTCCTCACACAGCTCTGTTGGTCGTTGAGAGAAAGAGGAGGACATTTCCCGACGGTGCCTCTGCCAACAAGCGAGACAACAACACAAACGATTCCCTCATGGCTGTCAGAGACATACATTTCGTCCGTCCTCAACCTCAGACCCGCCCTGACAAAGCACATGGCCACAGTCTCCCCCACTTGACTATCACACAACCTCTAGAGTTTCGGGAACAGGCAGTAAAACGACGCACCATCCAGCCCATCAACTTGACGTCCAGGACTGATCGCAGAATCAGGCCATGGCTAATGACTGCAACAAAGCGAAGAGTCCACCGGCGGGGACGAAACCACCGTAGAAGACTGATTGAAACCAGGCAGCAAACGAGCCTGGATTTGTATCGTCAGATGGCTTACGTTGGAAGTTGAGAGACACTCTGCGCCCGGCACTCACCACCGATGGGCCCCAGTGCACCGAACCCAATCACGGCGAGGATCGGGCCAAGAAGCCAGAGCATTGTGGTCAGGATGTGAAGAGGTTGATTGGTACTGAGTGAAAAAGTATTGAGAAATAGTGTGAGATGATCTTGCTACCGTGCAGAGAAGCTGGGTAGGACTTAAAACGAAGCCAGGCGAAGAGCACGTATATATGTATGTTCGTGTCAGCCCCAGGGCCAAAGCCTATGCCTTGATGCAGTCGTCATTGTCCTTATGTCTGAGCTAAGTGGAAAAAGTCTTTTATAATATCAAACGAGATCTAGTGAGTTCAATCCCATGGTGGGCGCAGGCCGCATGGCAGGCCAACGAGGAATGCAGGTGTGAGGCGATGACCAGGGAGAGGCCCAGTGAGGCTGCATCCATGCAGGAGGCCGACTACATCAAGCTTCCACCCCAACCAAGCGCACAGGTGGAACTCAATCGAAATTTATGGATAGATCTGTTTGCTTAAGGTGCGCTTCTGGTCGCTGGAACATCTCATAGCATTCTGAGATCACTGGCACCCTGCCGAGGTGTTCACATTTCGTGACGCTGGAAGTGACGATGGAAGCATTGCTAGACCCTTCAAATTTCTTGCTCCCAGCAAAAAATGTAAATAAGTTTGCCTTTGCTTCCTGAGAGGCTAATAATTTCCGGCAATTCAGTGTACTTGAGTGCTTCTATGAATTTCCTCTGCTTCGTGACTGAATCCTCCCCATGAATATCCATGATAACGTGACTGAGGGACATGTCGCGACGGACTCTGCGAAAGCTCAAATGAAAAGAGCAAGCAAGGCGGTCTTTTCGAGAGTGTCAGAGCAAGCGAGGCGACTCTTCTTGATCCAAGATCTAACACCTACCAAAAAGCCGGAAAATGCGAATGCCAGAGTGATGCCGGCAACTATGGCCTCGAGAACAGATAGGAATCGAATCATGACGGCGGGAAGGGCGACTTATATCTAAGGTAGATTAAGAAATGGATTGGAGCTGGTCTACAAGACTTCCTCTGCCGTCTGGGAATGGCAGAATATATAAGTCTCGGGGCTGCTGCACTAAAAGGTGCGTCGCGGCCGTCTCGGTGATCGAGCCCGAGAGACGTTCACGTGTGACGTGTAATGCCATACTACACGAGGTCAAGACTGGCCGGCAATAATTTGGACGCATGCGTTCGGAGGCCGACCAGCTAAACTTTCAATAGCTTGAGTTCGCGAGATACAGTCCAATGATACCAAGGAATCCTAGAAACCAAGCTTCAGTCTAATATTCTGTGTGAGTGCAGGCGTCGCTCATCAGCTTGAAACTTTTCCGCAGATCCTCCCTTCCGGCCATCACAATCTGGCTCTCACCCGCACCATCTTCCATGCTGAAGCAAGGAGTCAACTCCAAGTCATGCCGAGGCGCTGGAGGAAAGAGAACAAGGATCTCTTGGGGACGTAGCCTGCATATCGAGCTTGCCACCAGGAGGCAAAGGTGTCTATCAGAAGTGAACTTCATTGCCCACAGAAATGGACAGATAAATTTACCGGCTACTGGACCAAGTTCACCAAAACCCAACGCCTCAATGACCCAAGGGGCGATGATGACCAATATGCCAATGGCAATGACGGTGACGAGGACAGGATGCTCATTCACAAAGCCGAAGACCTGCTGCGCCAAGTCGGTCGACTTGTCCATCGCTTCCTTCACAACCTGGCCGAAGGTATCACGGTGGCGGACAAGACCTTCGACACCGCTGAGGATGAATTTGGCGAGATTTTCGGTCCAAGAGTTCGTCGTCACGATGTTCCGGAGTCGTCGCTCCAGGTCCTTGCCTCCCTTCTCGGCTGTGCGAAGGATGTCGATGAACTCGGATGCGACCTCCTCGCTTGATCTTACCGGTTCCTTCGAGACGACTCCGGACGCTTTCTGATCGATCATATGCTGCGCATCTTTAGCGATCGGAGCTCGGCCAAGGAGACACTCAAGAAAATTATTGCAATCCATCTTATAGCTGTGTGACGCGAAAATCTTCTTGAGAGTTGTAGGAATTGTGCGCTGCGATGCTCAATGGAATCTGGAATGTAAATCGAAAATGCACGTCAGTCTTAAGCACAGCGGAAATGAGGACAAGCCGAGCTTTGAACGACTTTCTGGAAGGGTGGACAGCCATGTCGATCTCGTCGGCCTCCGACATGAAGTCTGCCTTATTGGACCAGTAGCCGTTGCTGCTCTGCCTACCTGTCTCATCATCTGCAGTCCTTGTTGGCCCAACATATGACCGCCAACCATCATCATAACCAATCCAAAGCGTCACTTTGCCGGTTGGACGATGAGTGTCCCAACCAACACAATACCACCTCGGTCCCTTCTTGCACGTTGGACAGCACATGCCCTGAAAGGCCTCATAACCGCCTGCAAAGCTGTCGCTGCTGCTGCTGCCTTGGTGCACAGCCCCTATTGGCCAGGCCGGACGGCAGCACCAACAGCCGTCAAACGTGCCAAAACTCAGCCCAGGCCATCAATGAGGCCATCACAACAAGATAACAGTCAGTTCGGGCAAAAAGCAAAAGAAATGGGCCCTAACCAGGGATCGAACCTGGGACCTCTCCCAGAATGAATCGTCAAATGACAACCCTAAGGGAGAATCATACCGCTAGACCATCAGGGCTGATCTCAAGCTTGCTGCTTGATGATGGTCGGAGTAAATTTGTCACTTATGAATGATTCTTCGTGTTGTGGGCGCTAGCCGACGATACGCGACCCACACGGGACGGTGCCCACTCCACCAAGCCCACACTCACCAAATTCTTCAGCGCCGCACAACTTTACTGTCATTGACTTCCAGCTGATTTGACGTGTCGCGCAATGTTTTGCAGTATTGTAGTGCGATGTAACAATGTTTGCTTGTTACAGACGTCCATCATCAGAGCCGGTATAATTTAACCATCTGCATTTTGATACACCCCAGAAGCCAAATACTGCAATACGAGCTCCTGTTAGAACGGCCGTGGTGGAGACGGCTCTCACCCGCAACGTCGGCGGCATTCTCCAAGCCCAGATTTCTCAGCTGCCATCATGATAGCACCACAGGATCTGAATCCTTCAAGAATATGTGGGCTAAAGCATACACGAATTCAATGAATCTTCGTGGTCGGGGACGGATATTGAATTTCCTTCCCAATTCCGTGACACTCGCCGCAGCGGAAGCTGTTGATTCTTACACAATCACAACGAGCTTTGAGTCATCCCAAGATGGAATCGGAAGCTGTTGTGCACAATTTGGTACTCTTTAAAGATGAATACCAGCCGTCTATAAAGCCTTGCTCAAGCTTGCCAAACTGCTCCGCCTACTAGGAAACGGACATCACATCCGTTAGCTCCGCTACGGCTCGATCCATGCGGGTAGGAAGCATCCGCTGATCCACCTGCTACTGAGCATGGTGGAGAACAGCCTACCTGCTCCGCTGAACAAATCAATGAACATTTGAACATAGTCAAGGTAAGCTTCCTTCTCAGATGCGAGGGTACTCTCGGTAAGAAGACGCAGTGTCAAATCACAGCGAATTCAAAGTTGTTTGGTTTCTTTTCAGTCTTCGTTTGTCACATGGGCCAAGAGCCAGGAACACACATAGTGCTAACTTACTTCACAGGTGGTTCACAATCGGACGTGGCTCCGGGCCATCATTCACCGGGACCCTCACCGCCCAGCCGGCCGAGAATAGTTCTGCGTATTCCCACTCCAGGGATACCATTGCCTTCTCTAGATTGAGATGTCCTGGGCTTTACAAGTGACTAGTCGTGGGATCCCCATGGCTCTAGGCACCTACATTGGCCATCCCTGCCAACTTATTCCCTATGAGGCGATGTATTCGATATCCTATCCACATGATGCTGGACTCGCTTCGCCTTTCGACAACTCCAGTCACATATCTTCTATCTCAACACCTTATCGTATTTGAGCAGCAGCCGACACAACCGGAAGGAAGCTCCGTGTCGTGTTCAGTGGGTTAAGATCCTTCTAAACCGGGGTCAAAACTCTAAAGCACCCTGCCATCTATTGTTATCCCTTGAAGGATGTGGCTTCATTCTGATCCTTCGTCAGCAGCTAGATGGTCGTGAAAAGCCTTGTATCTTCAACTGAATCCACCGAAACTCGTGAAGGTCTGGAGATGGCCCAATCCAAGTGGATCACCACATCTGCTTCTGGCAAATGCCGGTGGAAGCAGCCGCAAAGCCACCGTCGGCAGGGCTAAGCTGCCGCTTCCATGGCCGTGATTATCATTTGCAGCTTCTCCGTGGAGTCGTTGTAAGCCAGATTCGTGGGTGTCATATGTGTCGTATATAACGGGCCGTTCATCCCGCCCAGCTCAACTCTCTTCATCACAACTCTACGTCACCCAACTCAGCCTTCACATTTCAAGACTTTACCCATCAAAATTAGCCAATATGCGTGCCTCTTCATTCATCGCTCTCCTTTCCGCGACCTTCGCCGCCGCCGCTCCCAGCCCCGCTCCCTCCGGCGATGCTGAGTCTTACGTCCTCGCCGGGCCCCTCCCCTATAAGGAGCTCAAGGCCGAGGTCGCTAAGCTCAAGTCCGATAGCGATTACAACGTCGCCCGTAGCTTGAACAAGCGTATTTGCGAGGGCGTATACATGTGCGACCTCGACAACTTCGGCGGCGAATGTTACTATGGTTGCTACCCCATTAGCGTCGCTATATACCCTGACTCTTATTGGGTTTCCCGTATCAGTTCGGTTGGACCGGACTCGGGTGGTTGGTGCGACTTTCACGGGTATGTTTCTTGCTATATCTCTGTAAAAAGACTCTGATGTATTGTTTAAGTTCTAACATCTCATGATACAGCGGCAACGCATGTGATCCAACTCGCTTCTCTCACCAGATCTTCAGAAACCCCGGCGGCAACTTGGCCGCTGGCATCAGCAATAACATGGGATGCTTCTACTGCAACCCTAACTAAATGGTGGATGTGGAAAGGGCTGGGCCGGAAGCTCATGTTCTCGGGTCTTGTTGTGTCATGACTTCTGAGGCTTCTTGTTCACTGTACATATTGCATCTCTCAGAGAAACAACCATCTCCGATACACCGTGTCCAGCAGTGACTGAGTTTATGAACTGACTATTTGATGTTTGCGGAACAGCATTCATTTTATTTTGTAGGGCCTAAAGTTGCTGGGAGCAGTTATTTCAGAGGATAAAAAATGTCGAATAATCAGCGGGTTCATGAACGCTTATTCGGAGTTCATCGGTGCTATGTAAGTTGCTAGTTACAGCGCTGACACTCCTTGATCCCTGTGTGCAGCAGCCAATGGCGTCCACATTTCCATCCAGAAGAAGAAATCGGTTTCTGCGGCGCACCCTTCGTGCTACGTCAAACTTCGGATAACTTTGGGACTTTGGCGAAGTTATTCAGATCTCGAACAAACACAAGCGATCCTAGGGTTCGGGCGCTGAACATGGGGGGTTCTATGGTCCGGCAGAGGCCTGGCAGTTGCTGTCTCCGGACCCTGTCCGTGCCGCGTATCATCCGCCCAGAGAGCCTGCTGCGAACGTGGCAATCTGAGTCCTGCAGAGAACACACTAAAGATGTGCCGTGAAGGTGTATTCTTCTGCAACCCCTACCTGTTGAGATTCTCATTCGCACGTCAGATTTGTAGCTCCACCCCAATTCTTCACGGTGAGAGCGCGCATGAATGTTGGGTGTGCGCAGGGTACCATTGGGCCGAGAGCAGGGGTCTTACTTGGACCGCTGCATGGTCTGATCGAAAAGCCGTCACAAAAGCCGTGATTGCCCCGCGTCCTTATTCTGACAGGTTCCAGGAACCGGGTTTCTTCTCCTTCCTCTTCATCATCCTCGCCATCTTCGCCGCAAAGCGTCAGTCGAATCGGCCAGCGTGCGCGAGCTCTAAGCGATGTCTACAGCACCACCCAGCAACCCAGGCTCGCCTGACTCGCCAAACCGCGAGCCTACGCCAGCAGACGCTGCCGTCCAGCCTGAAGTCCAGCCTGAAAACAACCCTGAAAATGTGCTCACCGCCGACGACACCGAGGAGGAAGAGGGCCAGTCGGTAGACGGAAGAGTACGCTTCACCTCGAATCTTTGGGAGTCGCACGTCCTGAGCTTCTTGGCGCCGAAGACGACTTTCGCCCAGTTCACTAACAAATAGTCTTGTAGAGTCTCGCTCCATCAACTGAGAGTCTCCGCCCATCCTTGTTCGACTACCGCCAGGAAAATGGCAGGACCTACCATCGGTACAAAGATGGAAGTACGTTCGAATGGAACCAGCCGACATAGCTTGCACTGACACGAGTCTTAGAATACATTTTCCCCAACGACGAGCGGGAGAGTGACAGATTGGGTGCGATAAGTGGAAAGAAGACCATTCGGTGTTGTGCTAATGTAGAGATCAGATATGGAGTTTCAAATTTGGATGATTTCGCTTGATGACAGGCTTGGAGTTGCTCCACCTTGCCTGGGAAGCTCCAAACCCACCCGAGTTCTTGATATCGGGACTGGCACGGGTATTTGGGCCATGCACTTCGGAGACGAACATCCTGAGGCCGAGGTATGTTGAATTCCAGCTCCATACGTGGTGTTTACTAAACGGCGTCCCAGGTCATTGGTACCGATCTGTCCCCAATTCAACCGGGATTGTACGTGCTGTGCCGGAGCCGCCCCCATTGCTGAATAGAGACCTGACGATGTCCAGTGTGCCTCCGAACGTTAAGTTCGAGATTGACGACCTCGAAGATGAGTGGACATACTCGCTGCCATTTGACTACATCCACAGCCGTGTCATGACATCGAGCATTGGAGATTGGTCGGTGTATCTGCGTAAATGCTACGAGTGAGTCTCGTGCCCCCTTAACTCATGGTCTACGCCTATGATTGACCGAAATTAAAGGAACCTGAAGCCGGGAGGCTACGTCGAACTGCAAGAAATCGACCTCTTTGCCACATCCGACGACGGAACCCTCAAGCCAGAGAGCGCCTTGATGAGATGGTGCAACTTGCTCATGGAGGCGTCAGAGAAGTTCGGCCGCCCCTTCGTCCGAGGCCCCACGCTTAAGGACATCATGACGGCCGCAGGCTTCGTTGATGTCAGCATCACGGTGCTGAAGTGGCCTACCAACTCTTGGCCAAAGGACCCCAAGTACAAGGAGATCGGCATCTGGGAGAATGCAAACATGTTGGAGGGACTGGAGGGATTCTCGATGGCGGCGTTGACCCGTGGCCACAACTGGAGTAGGATCGAGGTTGAAGTCTTTCTTGCGGAAGTCCGCAAGGACTTTAACGATAAGAGTATCCATGCGTACTGGCCCGCGTAAGTCTCCCCTAATTCACCTTTTGAGAGGATATCGAGTCTAATGATTTCAGGTACTGCATTGTTGGCCGCAAGCCCGAAACTGTTTGAGAAGTCCGCTATAGCGCTGGGTTGTGATTCCATGGAAAGAGAAAATGCTGGTATTGCTTTCTATACCATTCAGTATCAAAATCGTTGCATATTATTTATCGCAGAGCAATACAAGACAGTGCGTCGTGTCTTGCTTCAACCATCGCTTCAATTATCACTCTAAAATAGACCACTAGCCCTCAAACATTGTTCAAACCCAATAGATAAAGCTCACTGAGATGCAGACAAATCCTTCAGGACCTTCCTCCCCCTCAACACATCGACCTCGTGGGAAGGTTCCCTCGCCTTCTCCGCGATACCCTCCTCGATCCACTGCTTGACCGCCGGATGCTCCAACAACCTCTGCACATACGCCTTGGCCTCGGGATCCTTCAGCGGAAGCCCAAACGTCTGAATCCTCGTCGCGACCGGCGCGAAGAAGGCATCTGCCGCAGAGAACTCCTTACCCGCCACCCACGGGCCCCCAAACCTCTTCAGACCCTGCGTCCACACCTCCTCCAGACGGTCGAGGTTGCGCTGCACGTCGGCATCGGGCGGGCCGCTCTCGATGCGCAGGGCAACGTTCATGGAGTACTGATCGCGCAGGGCCTCGTAGCCGGTGTGCATCTCCGCCGCGGCGCTGCGCGCGTATGCGCGGGCGGCCTTGGACTCTTGCGGCCAGACGCCGGGGTGTGATTCGGCGACGTATTCGGCGATCGCGAGGGAATCCCAGACGGTGATGTCGCCATCGACGAGGGTGGGCACCTTGCCGGAGGGGGAGAAGGAGAGGAAGGCTGGTTGGCGGTAGCCGGGGCTGAACAATTGCAGGCGCTCTTCAAAGGGGATGTCGAGGGCCTTGAGGAGGACCCAGGGTCTCATGGACCAGCTGGAATAGCGCTTATTGGCGATGTAGAGTTCGAGAACCATTTTGTTGATTCTTGTGTACTCAATTGAATGTAAGTAAAAGGATTACTGTGGGTGAAACTGATGATGACAATACTGAAGAGTCTAGAACTGGTCAATCATGAGGTTCATATATGCAGCCCGCGCTTGCGAATTGACTCATCGACGATGTCTCGTTTGCGACAGCTACGCCCTACCGTTGTGAGTTTCATGCGAGCGGGTCTTCCCGACATAGGCAGGCATGAACGCTAGTTCACGAAGATGACCAATCCAGCCTCAACCTGATCGTATTTGGGATGGCTGCAGCATCAGCTGAAAGTTGCAATCATAGATGAGGGCCATGTCCGCTCACCGACTTCCATGGCACGCGGGAAGATGTGGGGAGCGGGTTATCGCAAAGAGGTCATGTCATGGAAGGGCGCTGCGCTAGAAACAACAAATGGGGCTTCTGTGCTTCAGCGCCAAGAGCCTTAAGATGCAGTGACGGAAAATGGGCCAGAAACGACCAAGCTTCGCTAATGGGCCAGCATCCACAGCGTACAACCGAGGCGACGAGCCAATCCGGCCCGTTCATGCGTTTGCGAAGGCCATCATCGGACTCTTTAATTCCCTTGAGCCGGCGTCAAGGCCCGAGTGGATGTCGACATGGCCGATATAACATGGTGCTGCGAGCTTCGCTGAAGAAAAGACGACGCATAATGAAGGTGAGGATACAGCTCTGAATTTGGGCGATGAAGAACACGCTGGCAGTTGAGATTGAGGCTAAAATAATAGTGGTGGATAGGTGACATCTGACATTGTATTTGCCTTCGACGGCTGCTTCTGACTCTCGTGTGAAGTATCGTGGCAATATAGACGGCACCGGGTCAATTCATGAAATAATACTCATGATTCTGAAGGCTAAAACATGAGAAAAAAGCGGCATTGAAGCCCTTATGGGCAGGTATGTCATTTTCCCTGTGGGGAAGAAGCATGTCTGTACTTCCGTGAAGGGCGATCAGGCATGGATCCCACGCGAGGAGACTGAGCATTAAAATGCGAAGATTTCCTCGCAAAAGACAAGTGTCAAATCATTCACTCAAGAGCACAGCGTAGATTCAGAAACAGAAAATGAAAGACCACTTACAGCAAGAAGCGTTGTAAGTGAGGCGAATTAATGTCGAGACAATGATAGAACCCCAGGAAATGCTTATTACATAAGCAATCCCACCGCCAATTGGACCCCTCGCAACGGTCAGCGCCAACCTAAACTTTTGGACCTGCCCGAGCTTTTGTAGATCAGCTTAAACAATTTCAGTGGCCTCACCCAACTTTTTTCCCTCCTACTTTCCCAATTCCCACCTCCCTCACCAAACCCGGCGCAACGAGTATGCTCGCGGCACCATGGGTCTGCCGCCGGTGTCTGGGCTCGTTCCTGAAACCCAGGACGACCCAATTCATCCGCCGTGCTAGCACAGGCAAGCTCTCGTCCCTCCAATGACCCCTCCATCACCAAACTAACACACCCCTCCAGAAACCCAAACAGCCCTCCCCCCAGCCCTCCTCCAACGCGCGCGCACCCTCGCAAAAGAACACGCCGACCTCTCCGCGACCCTCGAGACCGACTACGACTCCAAGACCGCCCGCCGCATCGGCGAGCTCTCGAGCGTCGTCACCGCCCTGCGCGAATGGGAAACCGCCCAGGCCTCCATCGCCGAGCTCACCGGCATGCTCTCCTCCAAGGACAGCGAGCTCCGCGACATGGCCCGCGACGAGCTCACCAGCACAACCGGCCACCTCGCCGCCCTCTCGCGCAAGCTCTCCGCCTCCCTCACGCCCCGCGACTCCTTCGCCCACATGCCCTGCCTGCTGGAAATGCGGCCGGGCCCCGGCGGCCTCGAGGGCCGCTTCTTCGCCGACACCCTCTTCAAGATGTACCGCCAGTTCTGCGCGCGCAAGGGCTACCGCGTGCAGGTGATCAAGTACGAGATGGCCGACGCCGCCGGCGACACCTCCAGCGCGGCGGGCGAGCAGCCGCTGCAGGAGGCCATCATCGAGGTCCAGGACCCCGGCGCGTACGACGTCTTCCGCGGCGAGGCCGGCATGCACCGCGTGCAGCGCGTCCCGGCGACCGAGAGCAAGGGCCGCACGCACACGAGCGCCGTCGCCGTGTGGGTGCTGCCGTCCTTCCCGGAGAACGGCAGCGCGGAGGATGACTTCAACAATCCGGAATCCGACTTCTACATCGACCCGCAAGAAGTCAAGGTCGAGACGATGCGCGCGCGCGGCGCGGGCGGGCAGCACGTGAACAAGACGGAGTCGGCGATCCGGATGACGCACTTGCCGAGCGGGACGGTGGTGAGCATGCAGGACTCGCGGTCGCAGCAGCGCAACCGCGAGGACGCGTGGAAGCTGCTGCGGTCGCGGGTGGCGCTGCAGCGGCGCGAGGCGCGCGAGGAGGCGGCGGCGCAGCTGCGCAACTCGGTGCTGGCGAAGAACAGGATCACGCGGGGGGACAAGATCCGGACGTACAACTACCAGCAGGACCGGGTGACGGACCACCGCGCGGGCATCGACGTGCACGACCTGCCGGATGTTGTGGCCGGCGGGGAGATGCTCGATAAGGTGTTTGACAGCGTGAAAGAGTGGATGGTGTCGCAGGACATTGAGGCCATGATGGCGGAGGAGGAGGCTGCCGCTTTGGTGGCGGAGAAGAAGGCGCAGAAGTAATGCATGCGCCTGTTGTATAGACTTGTATTATACTGTAGATGGTCTAGACATGACCCCCAAAAGCGAAGATTACTGAGAATATTCACACAAGAATTCAAGATTCGACAATCTTGGCTGCTGGTTGCCCGCAGCGGAGTGAATTCACAAGCCTCAGCCGCGGGGCAAACAACCATGGGACATCCCAGCGACAAATTTCTCTGCTGCGTTGTCACCCGCACAAAATTCATCCAAACCCCAAACGTGCTTCTCTGCAGATCGCCAAGGCCTGGGACAGTATGCTTAAAGGGACCATGGCTGTGCGGCTGCGACTGCGAAACACGCCTGATTGCCGTCTCGTCAGGTCCGGAGATGTCAAGTCTGGAATCGGTTGCGTCTGTCGCAGACCCCACAAGTTAGCATGCCGTGTCGGACAGCCGATGGAGGTCGTCTAAGAAAGCGTTCGATGCGATTAAGACCGTGGATGCGAGACATGGCGCTATCCGGTGTTACACCAAAATCGCAATGAGACCACTGTCGAACGATGTTTGGGCCACTTTGTGAAGATTGAAAATTTTACATTTTTTGACTACATAAGTGTCAGATACAAGAGAGGGGATGTCATACAGCGTTCGGCATGACAGAGGAGCCCAAAATTTTGTTGTTGTCCGTCGTGATCCTTTTTTGCCTGAGAGATCCTCTCTCCAACCGCCAAATCAGCCATGAAGACGCCGCGCTATGGTCATAGAATAATGTACAACAAGGGGGGAAGGTACAGGAACGAGGAGCGGACTCGCGGACTGCTACAGCCGTGAAAAACGTAGGCTTCGTCCATGGTGTACAATGTGTGCTCTCTCCCGCAGTCCGGGTCACACGCTCCAAGTCCGTCAGATGAGAATCCTCAAGCCAATTGGCGTTCTCGTCTCATCATCTCCAGCACGCCGACGACGCCGTTCTTTCTAAGCCTCTCGAGAACGACACGCATGCCCTCACGGCTCTTGCCCATCTGGTCCTGCGTCTTGCTGGAAGCCAGGTTCTCGATGCTGCGCTGGATGCCCCGCGCACCGATGCCGCTCATCCAGCCAGGCATCCAACGGCCCTCCTTCTGCTCCGGTTGCTCCGGGATGGCATTGGCCTGGGGCATATCCTTCTTACCCCCACGTAGCCTCTCGCCAAGACGAGATCTGTAGATAACAGTGGTCGTCACATCGGTCGCGGCATCAGCAGGGGCATCCGCGGGAAGGCGGAAGTCCTGCTTCTCAATGACGGAAAGGACGTTCATGAAGTTGAGGTTGCGGCTCTCCGTGCGCATCCAGCCCTCGCGGACGTCGACGACGGACGTCTCAAGGACGTAACTCGCTTTTTCAGCAGAGCCGCCGCCGGTGATGGAAGCCGGGAGGAGCTTGAAGACGGGCGCGGGCATGCGCGACTTCTTCAGGTGGATGCGTGTCGTGTGCAGCCTGCCCGTGGCCGGGTCGAGGCGGCTGTCGATGGTATCGGTGCTGAGAACATGGGTGGAGAAGGGATTGAGCTTGGGAGACGAGTATCGGAGGAAGTAGGCGAGCGTGACGGTCGGGAAGGGGTGGGAGTAGGTGTGGTTCGTCGAATGGGTGAGGACCATCTTGTATGCGGCGGGTATGCTGGGTACGGTTTTTTTTTTGCGTTATTGGTGTCGATGTGCGGTTTCGTACTTGGATTCGAGTCTTCGATCCTTTTGCGTTCGAGAAAGCGCTCACGTTTGTCGGGACGCAAGGGGCGTTGACATCGAGGGCCTTGCGCAGGCGACCCAATGCAAATTTTGGAGGTGTCTCAAGAGTGCTAAAAAATGAAGCTATATCCGCCGCGGAAGCTCGGCCACCGAGTCGTCGGTATTTGTCGGTTTCGGTGTTTGCTCGATGCAAGTTGCGCTCGCAGGTGAGGGGCGGGGGACAAGACTGAAGAGAAGAGAGGGAGAGAAAAGGATGACGGCCGCACTCGACGAGGTGAGGGGGTGGGAGGGTGTTAATGATGAGGAGAAGGCGGAAGATGAGGAGATGGGCGGAGGGGAGGAGTGCGGCGCTGGAATGATGTAGAGTGCAACGACACCCGTGCGTACATCGAACGATAGGTCGATTGATTTTGGGGAAGAAGCTTCCGTGCCGTGCCTGCGACTTTCTTTTTGGTCAGCGCCTGCCCGCCAATTGGCGCAGGGACCCCAACTCCAGCGAGCAAGCCCAGGGCGGCCACAGACGGTCCAGAGTGTCGCCGGGATTTTCCAGCCAGTGGGAACAGGCGGCAATTGGCTTTGTCCGCAGCGACGGCATCATCCCATTGGCTTGACGATCCCACTGCGCCCGCTTTTCGTCACACGAGCTTGGGCCTCCTGGGTGGCGAAAATCACATGATGCGGAGTACACCGAAGCTCACCGAGAGCTGTGGTGAGCTGTCACTGTTGCTTTTGAGCCTCACCTTCGCCCCACCTTGAAACAACACCTCATTCCCAGCGTTCCATGCCTCTCGCGATGTGTGGTCTGTTTGAGTTTCTGGATGAAACACTCCGCGGCAACGGCGGCTGCTTCGTGAGCTGATTTCCAATCGAGGGAGATTGCCTGCAAACCCCGGACTGTCTGTTCTTCTGGTGACAAAGGGAGCACGGCTGCTGCCGGGGTAAGTGCTGCAGCTTACCCCAACCCTCGAATCCTGAGTCCTGATTGGCTCGCGCTCGGCGTTCGAAGAACAGCGATGAAGTTTCGATGAAGCTAAGCCATCCAACTAACTTCAATCACCATGACTAAGGTAACGCGGGGAAGGAGGAACACAAAATGCATGAATCGATCCGTTACCTTGTTGGTGGATCTCGATGTAGCTCATCAACATCATCACTTGCGTAAACAACATAGAGACTATTTGGCCATGACGCTGCGATATTTTTAATTTCGACGAGGCTTTTTGAGAAGATGCCGGCAGAGTGTACGGACAACCTCAGCAGCCGAGCCCTTGGCTTGATCGGAGGGTCAAGATTTCTTTTACTTTGATATCATGATGGCGCAAAACTTTGGGCGAGTCAATACACCCAACCATACCTTCGTATCTCATCCCAAAGCCGATCAGCCGCCGATAGGAAGCAATGACAACAAAAACACCAGTGATACTGAAATCGATCTTGAGAGCCAACAGAACAAGAGTCGTCGAGGCATGCTAGCAAGGACTGGAACATGGCCAAAAAGGGCTACGTATCTGTATGTCACAGTATATGAGTGGAAAATTCTCGACGAGAATGAACTTTTAGCTTGCTTGTTGTACCATTGCTACTAAAGAAGTACCTAATCGGGTACGGGTATTGATGCTCTCATCATCTGTGGAGCCAATGCAAAGTATTAACACATACAATCAGACTATCCAGTAACGCCCAAACCAGACCCAGTCTCAACTGCCACGAGCCGTCCTCAGCTTCTTCTAGAACCTCGTCATAGACTTGCGTTGCCCTCGAGACTTGGTATTCGTTCTAGCCGGCATGGAGCTGGGCGGAATCGACCTCCTTCCGACTGCCGCATTGGCTGTTGTTCTCGCCGGCGGCATGCTCTTCGCTCGGGACGGCTTGTTCTTCTTCACCCAGCCAGATCCGTGTGGTAGACTGCTGCTTTTCTCCTGGTAGTCGTCATCAATCTCGTCTTCCGCATAATCCTCTTCTACGAGCGGCTCGGGCGAGGATGACAGCGAGATCACCTGGGAACCGTCCGGAATGACAAACGGAGAGCTCTGGCTCTTGCGCTTCGTAAATCGAATAAAAGGCTTCTTTGGCTTAACATCCTGAGACTCGCTGAAAGATGATGGTGCCGTCTTGGGCATCGGTCTCATGTCGGGTAGTTCGGGCGATCTAGACGGAGCTGGCTGACTTGAGTTGGGAAAGAGCTGCTTGCGGGTGCCCCTCAAGGCTTGCGGCGACTCGTCGTCCTCCTCTTCTTCGTGGTCCTCGTCCGCTTCATCGTCCTCGTCCTCTTCATCGCCCTCATCCTCTTCATCATCCCCATCCTCTTCACCATCCTCGTCCCCTTCTTCGTCAATGCGTCGCATGGCAGCCTCGTAATCTGTGTCGAGCTTCACGATTGACTTGCGGGATTTGATGTCCGAGAACACTTGTGACTTGGAGGGACTTTCCGTATTCTGTGTGCTTGGTTGCGTGGCTTCGAGAAAGATGTCTTCCAATGACGGGAAGGACTCGGTTGTGCCTGGCTCAACAGGCGACTTGTTCTGCCGAGGGGGCGTCTGGACATTCGCCTTGGGTGTGGAGGCTCCCAAGATTGGTGAACCATCGCCAGTGTCGTTCATTGGAACATCGTCGCCACCTGTATGGAAACTGAAGTCATCGTCTGGTTGTCGCCCGCTGCGGACGCTAGTCGCAGAGGAGGGTGGTGGGATGGAGTCGCTTTGAGGAGGGACCGGTGTGGTATCCTTTACGGAGCTCCCCTCGGGTACAGGAGCCTCGGACGATCGGCTGTTGGCTGCCTCCGACATCTCCATAAGTTGGCGAGTAGGACTGCTTGTTTTGCGTTGCAAGACAGACGGGGAAAGGTCTTTACGGAAACCCGCTTCCTCGATCATCAGACTGATTTCATGGCGGCGATCCGAAGAGATTGAGAATGCAGTAGGGGCTTGGCTGGTTCCCGACTCCTGAGATTCCTCCGTTTCAATAATGACATCCTTGACTTTCGCTTGTGCACTCGCTTTGGGTGTCGCCACGTCGTCTTCATCAGCTTCGTCTTCAATAGAATCTGCTGGCTGTGCATCGTCAACTGACGGCTCAGGGTTTGAGGTCGATTGATCCTGTTCCGCAGTGTCGACGACCATCTCATCATGCTCAGCAACGACCTGAGACTGTCCATCACCCGTATTAGCCTTGGCTTGATCATCCTCTGCATCGATTTTTGACTGACTTCCATCTTCATCCGCCTCGGGCGGGCTGGCGTTCTTTCCAGGGAACTGAGAAGGCTGGCTCTGGGTGTCGTAAACGGTTTCGTGAACGACGCTGTCAGTGGGGCCACTCGACTCTTCGTTGACGACTGGCATCTGCTTGTCGTCCAGAGGGTCTTGAAGAATCTTGGGCTCAATCAGCTCCGCAAATGTGATCCTGCGGTATCCGTCATCGAAACCCGACTCATCGTCGTCCTCATCGTCGTCTGGAGCCTCAAAACGGTCGTACACACGCTGTCCGGTGCTTTCATCGTAGACCTTCTCTTTTCGATCATGATCCCGGTCGCGCCGGGCAAGCAAGAACTCAAAATCGGTAGCATCCTCGTCAAAAACTCTGACTAAAATACCAGTAACGTTGATGACTTCGGGTTGCCAGTTGGTTTGAGTCGACAAAACCCACTGCTTCCACGTGATGACCATGCCCGCCTTGGCCGCACCTGGCCGAAGTTCCGGAAGCGTGGTCAGGTCGTCCGGCAATGAGGGCAGATCCTCGACATCCGTCATCTGGCTCTCCTCGGGTCGGGGCTTTGGCGCGGCCGGTTCCTCGACCGGATCGTCGTAGTTCAGCGTTGTGTCTCCTTCCTCAACCCCTTCCGAGAAGGTCATGATGCTGTCATCGCCCTCTACCCGACGCTTCTTCGACGATTGAGAGTCCCCGTCGTCATAAAATTGGGCTTGATTGCGCTGTACGCGCTTACGTTTGCCCCCGCGCTTATTCTTCGAACCAAACCATTCCTCCACTTGCTGTTGGGGGTCCCACCGCTGGACAAAAGGAAATGGCGGTTCCGAGAGCTCGACACCCTCGTGGCAGCATTCTACGGCTCGGTAAGCGATTTTCTCGCGCCAGGCTTCGGGATCTTCCTCTACCGATTCTTGAGTCTGGGCGGATTCGCCAGACTGTGATGCTTCCGTCAGACGTGCATTGGTGTGCGGTCGCACGCCTTTCATCAGTTCTTGCCTGATCTTGTCCTCATCGGCCTTGGTCTTTGGGTTCTTGAGACCCAAGGAACCCATCAGCATGCGCCTCGCAGCGCCAACATTGGGCTTCATGCGACGCTGGGCAGATTCCTCTTGAGTAGAGGGGCTTTGAGAAGCCTCAGCGTGCTCAACTTGCGAAGAGTCTTGAGGAGCGGAATCTGGGATTTCGGGCGACTTCTCTTGGCTCTGAGACTCCTCAGGCGCATCTGATACGAAAGCCTCGAGCAACGCCTTCTTCCTTGCCAAAAGAGCTGCAATGTCATCTGGAGTCTCGGGGGCTGTCATCTGGGAGGGCTCTCTGCTGATCGGTCCTGATACTGAACTGCCCTGCGCCGCAGACTGCTTGGCAAGTTTGCGTCTCGCGTTTCTCTTCTGAGTTTTAGTCAGGCCTTGGCCGGGCGGCACAGTTGGCGCGTGGACAACTGGGGCGACCGCAGGAGTTGCCTTGGTTGGCTCTGGGGTTATGACGGGCTGCAAAGTCTGGTACTGCTTGCTCAAAGTTGTAGCAGGTATTTCTTCGGGTCCGGAGTCTGAGTCTGAGTCTGAGTCCGAGCTGGAATCGTCGCTGCTGCTTTCCTCGTCAGACTCTGAAGAATCGGACGGCGAGTCTGACGAAGAGTCAGATGACGAGCCCGATGATGAGTCCATATCCACATCGGCAGGTGCACCTTCAGAGGACCGCCTGTCTGCGACAGCCCTTGAACCATCACTGTCAGAGTCTGAGCCAGACTCTTCAGGTATATCCTGGTCGGCAGCCTCTGAATTGTCGTCCGATACGGGTGCTTCGTCTCCAGACTCGCTAGAGTCATCGGAGGAAGAGTCTTCTGAGCTTTTGTCCAGGTCATCCATCTCTTGATCAGAATCCGACTCGGACGCTACCGCACTCGATTCAGAGCTGGATTCAGAGTCAGACGACTCGGAGGACAGCTCGTCCTTTCCCCCCCTTGAATCAGGATGAGTGTTGTGGTTGAGGGTCTCAGACGCCTCGTCGCTGTCGTCGTTCAGCTCGTTGCTTAGGTGTTCCTCAAGCTCGTTCGCGCTGTCAGAGTCTTCCTCAGAACTCGTTTCTCTGAGCACCAGCTCACGTCCTTCGTTACGGTCGCTATGCCGAATGGGGCTGCTGGACAAGCTTCTCTCCTGGCGCTCCAGCATTTGACGAATACCAAGCTGGGCGCTAAACTTCTTGGAAAGCTTACGGTATGCTCTTTCCGGGTCTGAGTCGCACCTGAGCAATGTTGGCTCGACGATGGCGAAGGGTGCAGTGGGGAACGCAGCTCTCAAAGCTATGATCTTGTCGAGAAAGTCCATGCCTGTGGACGTCCTGGTAGCAGACCTGACCAAAGCGTTGTTGGCCGATGCCACAGGGAATGCGTGACGGGGCGGGGTCGAATGTAAGGTCTCCCGCGATCCGCTCGATGCCCTCTTGCCACGAATGCTGCGCAACTCCTCGAGGAGGTCACCTTCTCTAACGGCGGCGTTGTCCTCGCTGATGAGACGCAGCTCCTCTCGAATATCATCGTCCTCGCTGCCCATATCCTCATCATCGTCGCCATCTGCGCCGGGCTCGAATTCGTCGTCACCTTCTTCATCTCCGTCTGATTCGGCGTCGTAAAAGCGGGCGCGAAGCTTGACGCTGGAAGGGTCTTGATGGGCTCTCGTCGACGAATCGTACTCGATCATGGGAAGCTCTGTGTCATTGCTGGTTTCCGACGGGGAATCGTTTTCGTCGTCGCTGCTGTAGGTGATGCGAGCCTTCTTCCTGGGAGGAAGGGCCACGTTCGGTCGGTCGCGAGGGGCCTTGAGCCATGAGCGTCCATAGGCAAGGCCGTCCACCAAGTGTCTACCATCGGATGATATCTGGTGCCTGCCGCTGAGCTTTCGCCTCTTGAGATCGTCGGTAAGGAGAGGTCGGATGCTGGAACCAAGTTAGCCATGCACTCAGAGATGCGCGCCGGACGTAAATGGGTCGACTTACAGGACTTGGTCATCTTCCTTGAGCACCTTGGAGACGAGGTGGTAGTGGACGCACTCGAAGCCGTCGCCGGAGGCATCCTTAAGCTCCACGGCATAGTCCTCGAGACCCCATTCGCCGCTTTCGAGTGGAATCACCTCGTTGACTTCCGCGACAAGCTTCGAGATGGTCAGATCCTCATTGGCGGTAGCATTCCAGAGGAGCTTGACGTCAGGCACGCCGTGGCGCCGCACCACGAGTCGCAGCCGCAAGTCTTTCTCCATCTCTTCCGAGATTGATGTGCCGTTGGGTGGCGCGGTTAATACATGTAGTCGACTGGTATTTTTTGGTCAAAAGCAAACAAAATGAATCGCTGGAGCCGAGCTGTTTTCGCAGAGTAACAACTGTTTGACCGGGGAAAGCAGAAAAGGAAACAGTCGAGAGACGGCGGATAAAGTGCTTGAGGCAAGGGAGCGAGACGCGCGTGGGGGAAGGTGAAAGCTCCAAGCGCGACTGACGCAAAATCTGGAAAGTGGGGCCGATTTATCCCCAGGGTCCGCTACCTTAAGATACTTCCCGTCATTAGCTTCCATGTACCTGGAGGACCTGGGAGCTCAAGATACCAACGACATCAAGTAAATCTGTTCAGCATCACATCAAATTCCGAATTTTGGAGATTCGATGCAAAAGAAATCGCTTGATTCGCAATATGTCTCCATCTTGCTTCCTCACTTCTAAGGTCGCAATACGAACATGAGCAACAAACGACTGATATGTTTTTGGCCTCATAAGCCACAACCCGATTTCGACGTCTTTCACCCAGCAGCACAATTCCCCGTCCCTGCATGCTGCTACTGCTGCCTGCAGGTTGTGCAACCACCGACAACCATCTCAGTAATTTTCCATGAAATTGCCATCCAACATGAGTCCAGGGACCGTCAGTAGATACCATGAACAATGACAGTTATGTCAGATATTCCCAGTGACAAATATGCCAATGCGCCATTCCCAGGTATTCGTGTCAATCCGAACGCCGTCTATGCTTGTAACCAAAAACCTCACTGCCCTCCTCTCTCCTTGTCCTACGACGTCTCTCCAACTTCAACGCCGCTTCCCGGCCGTGTGACCTATGAAGGCATGCCGCCCATATCAAGCATGTGTCCCATCTTTTCAATCTGCATCTCTGTTAGCGACCAAGTTCCCCGACAGCCAACAGCCAAGCTCACCTTTGTCTTGAGGTACCCCTCAACCTCCTGGCTCCTGAACCCTCCACGCCCCTTCCACGACAGCGGCACCATCGCCACGCGCTCCGTCACCCTGACCTCACGGTTCGGGCCCTCCACCGCGCGGATCTTGTCCGGGTTGTTCGTCAGCAGGCGCACCTCGTGCTGCCTAAGGTCCAGCAGCATCGCCGTCGCGAGCCCATAGCTCCGCGCGTCGGCCGGGTGGCGCAGGAGCAGGTTCGCCTCGACGGTGTCGGACCCCAGGTCCTGCAGGTTGTACGCCTTCAGCTTCTCGCCGAGGCCGATGCCGCGGCCCTCCTGGCGCAGGTAGATGATGATGCCGCCGTTCGTGTTGCCGGGCAGGCTCATCAGCCGCGCCGCCTCGTCGAGCTGCTCGCCGCAGTCGCACCGCGCGGACCACGCCGTCTCGCCGGTGTAGCACTCGGAGTGAATGCGCACCAGCGCCGGGCCGCGCTGCTGCGCCGCGTCCAAGGGCGACGGCTGCTCGCCGACGGGGGTGGCCACGCCGCCGGCCATGCCGCTGGTCGTGCGGCCGGGGAACAGGCGGCCCGTGTAGGCGCCGCGCACCATGCGGTCCATCTCGGTCTCGCCGGGGCGGGGCTCGTCGAGCGACTTGCTGCGGATGTGCGGGCCGAAGACGATGGCCAGGTGCTCCTTGTTGTCTACGTTGTTCGTGTACAGGTGCAGGAACATCTCGGTGCCGGTGACGGTGGGAATGCGCGCTCGTACGATGCACTGCACCTCGGGCAGGGTCTCGAGGAGGCGGGGCCGTTTGGTCCCCGCGCCGCCCGAGGGGATCGAGCTGTCGACGGGCACGCCGCGAGGAGCCTCGGCGCCGGTGAGAGGTGTTGCTGTGCCGGGTGTCGCGGGCGGCGTGAAGGCGGGCGAGAGGAGGGAGGGCGGTGGCAGGGCGGTGTTGGCGGTCGTTGAGGCGGCATCGTCTTCGGCTCGCGCGGGGGCGGCGGGGTCGGACAGGTTCAGGTCGTCGGCTACCTCATGGCTGGAGGACGCAGCTGCTGATGCACTGTCGGCGGCCTTGGTCCGAGGAGAGTAGAAGGAGGGTAGCTGGTTGGTTTCCTCGCGCCAGTCCTTGGGCGCATCGCCGGCCGCTGGCTTCGCTTCAAAGTCGGGCATGGCGGGGGAGATGGGGGGTTGACTGCGAGAGCGGAGAGGCGATGTTGGTGATTGCTGGTCAATTCAATGCCAATGGGTATTCATGCGCAGAATAAAACAAATTCCAATTGAAGACACGCCAGGGTCGCAAAGCAAAATATTGCAGGAGACGGACAAAGTAATGCGGGAGGCGACACTGAATCTGGGAGTGTCGGGTAATGCACATTTAATCGCGGCGACCGGTTCCGCTCCGAACAACGAGGTGGTGAAGTGCGGTTCAATTAGTCATGCAGCCAGATGATGACAGCGCGGGTGCATCTGTGTGCCGGCGGCATGACACTTTTGGCCAAGTGCCCGCCCGTTCCAGGCAATGTTCCTTCTGAAGGGACACCTGGAGGCTGGAGGGGCCGTCTTTCGCCGAGGTTCCAGACAGAGCGCCGCGCGCGCGGGGCGGACTTTCCCAGTGTCTCGAGCTCGGATTCCAGGGTCTCTTCAGCGGGGTCGGCTGTTCCCCTCGCTGACTTTTTGTGCGAGCGAACGCCGGCCGCTCGGGTGGGGTTCGGTGATTACATCATCTCATCCTGGAATCGGCTAATCACGAAAAGTTGGACCTGCTCTGCGATTGTCAGTCATTTTGCAATACTATTTGAAAAAATATGAAAATGATCTCTATTTGAACTTGAAACTGATGGTTAGATACGCCTAGCCGTGAAACTTTAGCCTTTAGCGACGTCTACTTTCAGAGCGTAATCATTTTTGTGGTGATCCACGCCGCCGTATGTGAGACCATGATAATCTGTCGAGTTGATGAAGGCTTTACTCGAGTTACGGCTTAGATTCATCCATATCCATAATCATTTCGGTTATCTCAAAGTGAGTCTCTATCAAACATCGCATATACACCGCGCGCTTGATTTTTAATGCTGACGGAGGAATCCCAGACCTCTTCGACAGACCTCACCTCTTATTGGCCGCATCTTTCAAGATTCTCCACGTACGGCTCGCCTCTTCCCAAGTCATCCACAGCCAACGGCCCGTCCGCTCATCCACAACACCATCACAAGCATCAACGCCTGTTCCCAGCCGCAGCAGCAGCAGCAGCAGCAGCAGCAGCAGCAGCATAGCAAAGTGAACGGCCACCACACACCTCCGTCATGCGCAAAGCATGTCGCACACTCTCTGTCCTCAGGAAGCCCATTCGGAAACATCCATAGAGATGCCCCGTCCAATCCCCCCTCTCCTGCGGGTTCCTGCATCCCGAATTGGCCGCCCCATCCCGGCCTCCCGAAACATTATTTCGTCCTCTCCCGACCACACAAACCACCACTGCACCAAGGTGTTGAGAACGTCGAAAAGTTGCTGACACGGTATTCATATCCGTCCAGAGAAAACTTGAGGCCCGCCAAGCGGCCCCCGATGCAATGGTGGATCCCACCCCGGCCCTCGCATCCATGACAATCACTGTTCGGCCGCGGCCCAACCAAAGGCAAACCAACCCATCAACCCGCATCGTCGCGTCTATGCGCTGTCACTGAGTGACTCACACACAACCTCACCTCACGCAAAGGAGGAGGGAAAAAAAAGGACCACCCCCATGCAACAACCACCAACCCGCGTTTCGTTTCCCTTGCAAAGCCAACCACACCGCGCCTGTCTGCGAAGATGCCATGCCAACAGCCCGCGCAAGTGGCGCGCAATCCATTGGCCAACGCGCTCCCGCGCCGCTACGCCATCGTGGCAACCCAGACCAACCAGCTCTCGGTGCCCTGCAACCACTTACTGCGCTTGCCGTTTCATGCCCATCCGGCGGTATGGAGATCATCAGGCACCGTCTTTGTTTACACTTTTTTTTCGCATTTGCAGACACAAGACAGACAGACAGACTGAGAAAAAAAATTCTCCTTGGTGGTTCAAGTCCCACCATGCAGCCGTCAACCGAGTGGTTGTCGATTTCTTGTTTTCTGGCTCGAGTGGCCAACAACAGCACACGCTGCCGTCGTCCAGTGGAGGCTTTCGCTCACTCCCTTGCAAGACGCACCTGGCGCACAAAAACATCGCCAACTGTCCAACCCCCAGTCTCTCTTACTGGTGTGTATAAGAAGATCTAGTGACTTCCTTCCGTCTGTCACCTTTTCTCCCCTCCGTTTTCCAATCTCGACTAGTAAGAACCTAGCAAACTCATACAACAACACTTAATCAAACGTTCATTCAAAGGACCTGAGAAAAGGGTTCCTGGCAAGGTCTATTCGGAGCAACGATAGACAACCACATACGATACTATACAACATACCACCTCGTTCTCATCTGCACTCATTAATATCGTCTTACACACACTTTCGCTGTTCACTTCAATCTGTACTTTCACTTCACCGGCGCCAACTTCAGTTCATCGTTCTTCAAACACCATCACCACACATCACACCACACCACCACCACACACAATGGATCACAACAACGTAATCGCCTGGCTGCTGCCCACATCAACAAACCAGCCCGCCCTCGAGGCCGTCCGCCTGCCCGAAAACACCAACCGCCGCATCGCCGCCATCCCCTCCTCCTTCGAGCCCCTACCGACACCCAACCCAGAAAACACCACAATCAACCCCCTCCTCCTCAACAAGACCACCTCACCCACCACCACATCCACCTCCAAACCCCGTCCGGCCCTCGAGCTCTCCTTCACCAACCCGCCCAAAAACCACACCGGCTTCGTCCTCGGCACCGACCCCGGAGCCGACATCCTCCTCCCCTCCCTCCCGGGCATCGCCCCGCGCCACTGCACCATCACCTTCGACGCCGAGCGCCGCCTCATCCTCCGCGACACCTCCGCCACCGGCACCGCCGTCTGGTACGACGCCTCCTCCAACGGCGACCGCGCCCGCGAGTCCTGGCTCCTCTCCGCCGGCGCCTCCTACGGCTTCCCCTCCATGGTCGACCGCCTCGTCATCGACATCCAGACCGTCCGGCTGCAGGTCGTCGTCAACGACGTCGCGCCCCTCAGCGACCCGGACGCCTACGAGCGCAACGTCGACGCCTTCATGGACCGCCTCGCCACCCTCACCCTGGACGAGATCAGCGCCCGCGAGGAGCTGAGCTTCGACCTCGACTTCCGCGATTTCGGCATCGACTTCAGCTTCGACGACCTCAGCTTCGGCCGCGCGAGCGGTGTGGGCGCGTACGAGGACGACGGGCTCATCGGGTACGACTACGAGATGGACGTCGACGACAGGCGGGACTACCTCCCGCCCCTGCCCTCCGAGGTGGCTCCCGTGTTCGTGAAGTACATGTTCGCCTCCGACGACGGGCTGCCCCCGGACACCTACCTCTGGAACACCGCCCGGCCGTGGGAGCCGATGGTCAAGGTCACCTGCTGAGGCACGCAAAACCCAACGCAACCGAAAAAAAAGAACACAAAACAACAAAAACAACAACATTGTCACTCATTTAATGTATAGACTGGGAAGGAAGCGCGGGAAATTTTGTAACAACAACCGGTTCACAAAGAGTTGACAGCATGTCTAGTCAGTGCTGGCACACCTGACGGCGTTTCTCTCATAATATCTGGCGTTATTTTCGGAGCGGCGGCGTCCAGAACCCATGTTTTTGGCATGACGACGAAAGATTTCCAACTGCGAAAAAATACGCGCACACACACTCATTCAGAACCCCCCAAGAGATTGGCGTCACGTCTTCCCCGGGATAGCATAGCATACTTTCTTCTGTACATCTAGTGTAGATACCCCCCTACATAGCTGGAATACCCACCAGCAAAAACACACTTCCCATCAAAAATCAAAAAATCAAAAGAGAAATTACCAAACAGCTGATCCAACTCAAATCGTCTTTCTCAAAATCCCATGATGGAAATGACTCGCCCAAGTGTGGTGGTTTTGGCCATCTCCCACCTCGCCCTTCACCGCTCTCCCCCGTCTTCCGAACTTCTTCGTCCCAACTATCTGACCCATCATCAACTACCTCCACCTTACCCAAACCGCCCCGTGATTTTTTCGACTCCGCGGAGCCCAACGAGCAAAGACCATATAAAGGGCGGAGCGGAGGGGGGAGAGTGCCTCTGCTGACCGCTACGCTTACCACGCTTGGGGGGGATCAGTCGCGGCGCCGGACCACCAGACGGCTCGGGACACCATTAAGAAAAAGCGCATGATACCGCCACTTCTAGAGCACACCACCAGCAACCAAACCTCGGAGGCATGCGGTGACGGCCCGAGCTCTATTTTGCACAATCGCCCAACGGCCGGTCCTCAGACCGAGTGGCCCACGAGATCCGACCGATACTTTAATCTTGGTCCTCCCGCCCTCCCTTAATCTGGCCCCGACACCACACCCACGCGCGTCATTCCGTGTATCATGTCTCCGCGGGTCGCTAATCTGGAATCACTCGGGGCGGGAGGCGAGCTTCCTTTCTTTTAGTGCGTGGGGCTCTTGAATCCTGCTTCCGTGGACACCGTCCTTTATATTGACCATGTTCAAACCTCGTTTCTAAAAAAGATGCGTGCCAAGAGTCTTGGACAGAAAGTGTGTGATAATCTATCCCTACAACAAATGCAACCGCAACCATGAACCCTCTAGAAATGGCCTCCGACGACCCGGAGCCCGACGAATCAAGCCCCCTCCTCTCGACAACATCCCAAAGCAGAATCTCTACCCGGCCACCGCCGCCGCTCTCCTCGCCTTCGACGCTGTCCCTCATCTCCAAGGCAGACTACGCCCTGGGCCAATCACCTTCCCAAGGTGACCGCCTGCCGTACAGCAACTATGCGACAATCGACTGGCTGCGCGGCCTCACGGAATCTTCCTCGCGCGCGCGCCGCCTCGATCGCCTGCCGGGCCTCCGGGGCCGCCTCCGCCGCTGCATCGACCGAGCCGAGGGCTGGATCGCCGCGGCGCTGATCGGGGTGCTGACCGCCCTCGTGGCGTACGTCGTCGACGTGTCCATGGCGACGACGGCCGACTGGAAGGAGGGGTACTGCCGCGGCAACGTGTTCCTCGACCGCGGGAGGTGCTGTAGAGGCACGCCCAGGTTGGGGGTGTGCGAGGCATGGAGGCCCTGGGTCACGGGCGGTGGTGAGGGCGTGTCTCCCGCTGCATACGCCGTCTACGTCCTCGTCGCGCTGCTCTTCGGCGCCATCGCGGGCAACGTGACGATGACGACGAAAGCGTCCCTCCCAACAGCGGCCACAGAGGATGGAGAAGGCAGCACGAAGACGATGTACATGGCCGCGGGCAGCGGGATCCCCGAAATCAAGAGCATCGTCTCGGGCTTCGCGATCCCGCGCTTCCTCAGCCTGCGGGTGCTGCTCGTCAAGGCCGTCGGGGCGACCTTCGCGGTGTCGACGGGCATGTGCCTGGGCAAGGAGGGCCCGTTCGTGCACATCTCGACGTGTGTCGGGTGGCTCGTGGCCAACTGGTTCCCCAAGTACCGGGACAGCCCGCGCAAGCTGCGCGAGATGCTGAGCGTGGCGTGCTCGGCGGGCATGTCTGTGGCGTTCGGCGCGCCGATTGGTGGTGTGCTGTTCAGTTACGAGGTATGTTTGATATGCTGCTGTTTGTGTTGTTGATGTCGTATTGGCTGACCCCGACGACTAGGAAATCAGCACGTACTTCCCTCGTCGTGTGATGTGGAGGGCGTTTCTGTGTTCGCTGGTCGCGGCCATCGCGCTCAAGGCGCTGAACCCGACGGGCGGCGGGAAGCTGGTGCTGTTCGAGACGAATTTCGGCGTTGACCACGAACCCGTGCACTATCTCGTCTTCGTCTTCCTGGGCGTGTGTGGCGGCGTTTTCGGCGGAGTGTTTGGTCGAGCAAACTACTCCTGGTCCAAGACTTTTCGCAGATGCGAAATCGTGAAAAATCACCCCGTGCTGGAGCTCTGTGGCGTCGTGCTGGTAACCGCACTGCTGCAGTTTCCAAACGCTCTCACCCGGGACACCGGCGACGTCGCTCTCTCGAAACTGCTGGTCAACTGCGAAGACCCGGAGGGCAAGTGGGTGTGCGAGCAGGAGCAGAGGTCAGACAGGACGGGGTACATACTCTCGCTCGCGAGCGGGACGCTGGCCAAGCTGGCGTTGACGACCATCACTTCCGGGTGCAAAGTGCCGTCTGGAATCATCATCCCGGCGCTGAATGCCGGCGCGCTGTTTGGGCGATTGGTCGGGCAGTTCGTCGACGGTATATCGCCGGGCATATTCGCCATGGTCGGGGCTGCTGCGTTCCTCGCCGGCGTGTGCAGGATGACGGTGAGTTTGGCCGTCATCATGTTCGAGTTGACGGGCGAGGTGACGTTCATCCCGGCCTCGATGTGCGCCATCCTCACCGCCAAGTGGGTTGCGGACGCCATCTCTGCCGAGTCGGTGTACGAGCTGTCGCAGCACTTGTTGGGACACCCGTTCCTCGAGGCTGAGCAGGCATACGAGGTCGTCAAGCACCGGGAAGCAACCGCGCGCGAGCTGATTCCTTCCCCTGAGACGATGGAAGAGATCACTCTGCGCACGGGCAGAGAGTACCGCGTGCGTCAAGACGTGCTGGCCGACAAGCTGCAGAAGCTGCTGGCGAGGGGCCTGATGGATGCCGGTCTTGTACTGGTGAATGAGGCGGGACTGCTGTTTGGGTACTTGCCTCAAGCGGAGCTGGAGGCGGTTCTCCAAGTCCGCGGAGAGGCTGAGGAGATTGATCTGCGTTCGGGGATCATGGTGGACTTGGTTGACCGGACACCGTTGACAGTGAGCGCCGAGGCGCCGATGGAGCATGTCCTTGAGATGTTTGGGAAGCTCGGCCTGAGCTACCTGGTCATTCTTGAACCAGAAACAGCGAACGTGGTGGGCGTTGTGTTGAAGAAGCGGTTGCTGGGCTATTTGCATCGTACAAAGGCGCATAATTGAGGAGGAGCATTGTCATATTGGCTGTACCATAGAACCTACTCAGCATTGTCAACTTAACGTTAATGAAATATAATGTCTTGTCGCTAGTCTTGGGCCAGGGCTTAACTGGATGCGGAACGGTGACATGATGACTTTCGTGGGTGCCTTTTCCCGGATTTCAACGGAACAGAGCGAATCAAGTCCCTCGCCTCTGTCGCCCACACTTAACCCACGATGTGTTCCAAAGTTTGCCCAGTGATGCCACCAAGGGCCAAACTCTAGTCGTTTCCACCTCCGTCTGCAATGCCCGATCGTAGTGTCCTTCGTCGTCGCAGTCTGCCCAGGTCGAAGTAAAACGCAGTTGTCATTCGCAATAACGTGAATTCGGCCTCGTTCTATGACCCTCGCGGCAAGTCCAAGTCCCCATTTTCGACCCTTTTGCCGTGGCCCTCCAATGTCACAGGTTATATACACAGACGCGGCCGCCCCGGGCTGTCTTTGTTGGACCCTTCAGTTGCTTCTCGTACCCTTCTCCGCGCGGAGCTCGTTCATCTTGGCGACACGCTTCTTGAACTCGACGTACTGGCACTTCTCGTAGCTGTGGCGCTCGTCCTAGCCGTGGGGAATCATGGGTTAGCAGAGCGTTCGGTCCGTCGGGTGGCCTCTCGAGGCCGGGTTCGGGCAGCGCCGGGAACGACGACGGCATCACGGGGGTGAACGAACATTGCACTTCCACGGCAGGTAGAAGGTATCGGTGCGGCAGCGGTTGAGGGGGATGAGGAGGTGGGCGCAGCTGTCGCGGTAGGCGAGGGGGAGTTTGGCGTCCCGCATCTCCTCGCGGGGCGTCTCTGCAGAAAAGGGTCAGCATGTCTGCGCAGTGTGTAGCATGATGGCGGAGGAACGGACCCCTGGGTTCGAAGTCTCCGGCCATTGTGACGGCAATTGGGGGTTTTGTGATGGGCGAATGGTTCGGTCGTCGTTGGTCAATCGGTCTTGAATTGTCGTCGGAGCTTTGGATTGGATTGTGGAGCTGCCCGTGACGGTTCCCTTTCGGCCTCAATTGTCAGGCTGCAGGACGACTGCTTACGTTTTGGGCATCGTGATTGGCCAATTTGGCGGTTCCGGGGTGCCTTCACTGGACTTTTCAGTGCACAGGCCTAAGAATCCATAGAGTTTGGCCTCCCGACACTCTATTCAACTTCGAAGCCCAAGTCAGGTAAAGATGAGATATACGCATATTGAGCCTTAGTTGAGCTTTCTGTTCATCTAGAAGCTTTGCTTGACTTTGAAGGTTCTTTCTGGTGGTTGGCTGCTGCTTTCTAGACGTATCACTGTTTGGGCATTCCCCGCGTTCAGAAGACGGGCGCCGGAAATAAACACACAGCGAGTACAGAGTCAAGTATGACCAAGGAACAAGAGCTTAATACACTGAAGCCCTTCAGCGCGTTTCCCATGATGCTCCCTATTTTTCATGATTCTCTCTCGAATACAAGTGTATTCGAATTCATATTCTCCAGGCTGGTACAAGGCCATCTCTTGCTTTTCTCAACTTGCCTTGGGGCAGCCATTGACTGAAAACTTGGAGGCCATTCTGAAGACTCTTTCGAACAGCGTACGATTCGTAGATCGTATCTAAAAGACGACCAGAAGCCTCCGATAAGCCCACCTCATGGACTCACATACCATCAATCTCGTATCCCGGAGTCAAAGTTCTCCCTTCGACCATTTGGACCATTACGTTATTCAAACATGCTGTAGCGCCTCAGCTCTTTCAACCAACTCCTTTGGGCTCACAGTCCAGAACAAAAGTTCCAACCCAAACTCCCTCACACTCTCACTAAAAGCTCCCAGCAACATGGCCGATCCGAACCACCTTCCCGTTGGCGCAGGTCGGACCACAGACCGGAGACAGAAGTCCCTGCCGGACTGCCGGCGCGTGTCCACCCGACCTGGGGCCACACCACAGCGTCGAATGCTCACCTTCCGCTTCGAGCTAACCTATCGGCCCACGCAAAATCCCACGCCAAATCCAATCTCCAACGTTGCCATCCATCCATTCCCAAATGCCTATCAGGAACCACCCCCGTCTCCATACCCGGCCGAGGCCAACCCCCGGCCTCATGTCCTCAACGTTACAATCACGACAATCCGTGCGTGCGCGATGGGCGGCCGAGATCGCATCGGGCTGGTCGTCCCCTCTTCCCGCCAACGGGGCCCAGAGAGCTTGGAAAGCTTGTTCCTGCCGAGGGCCGCAATACGGGACGCGTGCGCTGCGATCTTGGGCGACTGGATGCATGGGTCTTGCATATCGGGACTCATTTCGCCGGGATGTTGGATGGGTCTGCTGCTTGCCCAGATGCTGTGTCACTCTTAAAAGATGGCAGCTCTCCCGCCGCCGTTCCCGCGATGCCTCGTCCCTTGTGTTGATCGAGTCGCAAAGTAGGCGTGCCGTGGTGTGTACTCGTCCCTGGCCACCGTAGCAGTGTCTCTGTCACCATGAAGATCTCCCTCGCCTTGTTGAGCTGCCTCACGGCGGCCCAGGCCCATTTCGCCTTCCAGCCCATCCAGCCGCCCTTCAGGGCCGAGGACGACGAGGGCGGACTCGTCAAGCGTGACGCTCTGTACTTTGAGCAGCTCATCGACCATGATGCTCCTGAATTGGGAACCTTCCAGCAGCGGTACTGGGTCAACAGCACCTATTGGAAGGGCCCCGGCTCGCCGGTGAGAGCTGCTCATGGGCACGCGAAGACGCGCATTAGCTGACAATATGTAGATCATCGTCTTCACGCCCGGCGAAGTTGCTGCTGAGGCTTACAGCGGATACCTGACTGACCGCGCACTCACGGGCAGCATTGCCAAGGCTGTTGGCGGTGCCGTTGTGATGGTCGAGCGTAAGCCTCCCCGGTCAACAGATACTTCGAGATGGACCAGACTGACGCAGAGCAGACCGTAATTGGGGCACTTCTCTGCCGTACACCCTCCAAGACACCAAGAACCTCCAGCAGCATACCATGACGAACGCCGTCTTCGACCTCACAAACCTGGCCCGCACGGTCGACCTTCCCTTCGACACCAACCACAGCAGCAACGCTCCCCAGGCTGTAAGTTTTACCGTCCCATCCAAGAGGATCGCCTACTGACATGCGGCTCTAGCCTTGGATCTACACCGGCGGATCGTACTCCGGCATCCTCGCCGCCGCCATCTCCAAGTACGCCCCGGGCACCATCTGGGCCTACCACGCCAGCAGCGGGCCCGTCGAGGCGACATACGACTACTGGAGCTACTTCCTCCCGATCCAGAACGGCATGCCCCAGAACTGCAGCCGCGACTTCAACCTCATGGTCGACCACATCGACACCGTCCTGACCTCCGGAACCGAGGACGAGATCTACTCGCTCAAGGAGAAGTTTGGTCTGCAGGATCTCGCTCATAAGGACGACTTCGCGAGGTACGGTGGCCCTTGAGCCTTCCAGAGAAGACCCAAAGCTGATATCCCACAGTGCTCTCGTTGGTCCTCTCGGATACTGGCAGTCCATCCAGCTGTACTCTGGCTACTCCACTTTCTACGCCATGTGCGACGCGGTCGAGGGCGCCACCGGCAACTTCTCAGCACCCAGCGCGAACGGCGTCGGTCTCACCAAGGCGCTCGACAACTACGCCAAGTGGTGGAGCTCTGAGTACCTCCCAGGCAGTAAGTACACCAAAAACCTCTGTCGGCGAACCCATCTGACCGAATTACAGCTTGCGCATCATACGGCGTCGATGAGTGGTCGGACCCTATGAACGTCGCCTGCTTCGACTCGTACAACGCCACCAGTCCCATCTACACCGACTGGTCTGCCGACAACGCCTTCGGCCGCACTTGGTATTGGATGACCTGCAACGAGCCCTTCTTCTTCTGGCAGACGTGAGTATTTAGAACCTACCTCTGCTCCAAGATGTCCTTCGTTACTGACCCAATCCCAGTGGTGCCCCTGAGGACCGCCCCTCCATCGTCTCCCGCTACGTCACCCCCGAGTACTACCAGCGCCAGTGCGACCTCTTCTTCCCCCCGCAAGGCGACTTCACCTACGCCTCGAACCGCGGCAAGACCGCCGCCGACCTGAACAAGGCGACTGGCGGCTGGTTCTACACCAACACCACTCGCCTGGTGTGGTCGAACGGGTAAGCCGAGACCCTTTCGGTCCGTCATGACATCGACTAACACCCTCGCAGTGAATTCGACCCCTGGCGTTCCGCCTCCGTCTCCAGCGAGCTCCGTCCCGGCGGCCCACTCCAGTCCCGCCCCGGCGCGCCGGTCCATCTCATCCCCGGCTCCCGCCACTGCAACGATCTGCTCATGAGGAACGGCGACGTAAATGCCGACATGAAGGCTGTCATCACTTCTGAGATTGAGCAGCTGAAGACGTGGACCGAGGAGTTTTACGCTGGCAAGAACAAGACCAGGCGTGCCTTTTAAGCGGCTTGCCGCCTTGCGCGGCCACCGGGAGAGACACTAGTTTAATATAAACGAGCTGGAAATTTTCATGTATATAATTCGGCCTTAATAACAACGAAGCGGTAATGGATAAGACGCTCGATGCTAGGTCTACGCCACAAGTATTCATCCAGCGTATTCACCTGAACGTACAGAAACCACATCTCATATATCTACGTCTTGCCTACTTCACAACCATATTCTATACCAACCAAAGTCCTTCCCCGACTTCTATATAGATACCCAAAGCCCCCTCTACCACGGCAAATCAGTCCCATCATAATTCTTGAACTTCCCACTAACCTCCTTCGTCGCCTCATCAATCACCTTCACCATCCCGCCCACGCTCGTCTCGACCGTAATCGCCCCCAAACTCTTCGCATCCGCAACCCCATTCTTCTCCGCCAGCGCCGCCGACATATCCGTCTCCACCAAGCCCGGATGGAACACAAACGCCGTCACCCACTCCTCCTCCACGCTCAGCCGCTTCACCAGCCAGTTCAGCGTCGCCTTGCTCGCGCCGTACGGGCTCAGCCCCACGCCGGGCGGGAACAGCTTCGCCAGGGTCTCCTGCATGCCGACGCTCCCAATGGCCGAGGAGATCGCCACGAAGACCGGGTTGGCGCTCTTGCGCAGCAGCGGGGCGGTGGCGGCGAAGAGGAGGAGGGGCGCGATGGAGTTCACGCGGAAGTGGTCCAGTGCCGGCGCTGAGGTGGTCTCGCGCACGGGGCCGGAGGTGTGGGAGATGCCGGCGTTGGCGATGACGGTGTCGATGGCGGTGATGGCGTGCTCGTCCTGGAGGGTGGCGATGGCGGCGGCGGGGTCGGTGTCGACGGAGGAGTCGATCTTGACGAGGATGAGGGTGGAGGAGGCGCCCTTGGGAAGGGAGGCGAGGGCTTTGGATGAGGAAGAGGAGGGATCGCGGACGCCGGCGATGACGGTGGTGGAGGGGCGAGCGAGGAGGGCGGTGACGAAGCCCTTGCCGATGCCGCGGTTGGCGCCGGTGATGAGGTAGGTTTGGTTGGCGGACATGGTGGGCTGTGAGTGTTGTTTGTTTGTTGGTGGGATACTTGAAGAGTGTGTGGCTGAGGTTGAGATGAACTTTGATGTGTTGATGGAAGTGTCTTTCGTCTGAAATGGTATCAAATTGGGAATCTTATATACATCTCGAAGTTGGTATGGACGTCTGGGGATTTGCAATCGAAGACACCATCATGGAAGCTTCCACACTTACACGAAACCTCTTCCGCTACGCAGGACGACATACATGGCGCACTTCTCTCGGCGCCGAAGATGATAGTGGAGAAGATTGATAATCTGGCGTAATGCCATCATTACTGTTTCGGAGCGGGTCTAGGCGGAGTTTGAATCAAGGTACGGGCAGCTGAGAAGGAGGGATAGTGATCATTAATCAACCACAACGCGGCTGGGATCAAAAGCCTGACGTGCAAGAGCTGAACTCCGCGTATTCGCTGCTGTTATCATTTCCAAGTGACTTGGCCTTCAGTTGAATTGCACGATGCTACCTGATATGAGGACTTCGGGCTTGTGGTAGTTCCGGAAATCTGGCCATCGATGTTTACGAGGTATGACGGTCACGCAAATCCCGGACTGATGAACGTGGGAAGGACTAATGATTTTTGTCTTCAATAGTGACAACCGAGAGACGGAAAGACGGATTGGTTCCATAATTGCCGATGTAGATGGAAAGAGCTGACATATTCATCTCATCAAGTGTAAAATGTCCATTGGTATGAGCAAACCCGCATTTAGTGATCCATGAACATGCGGAGTTTTGGGTCGTGGTATAGACTGTAGTCCATAAGCTCTGCGCTAATCACCCCTGCTCTTGACAGAGCCTGTGGCTGCAAGTCACTTCAAGCGTTGTGCTCAAACTTGCAACCTTCGACCGAACCAACCACCCACCATTCATGCACTCGAGAGTCAACACGAACTTCACTACTCATTGACGCTTTTCTCCTGAGCACTACTGCATCCTTTCTCTTTTTTTCGATTGATTTGTAAGATCCATCATGTCGTCTTTCGTTGACCCGCTTGATCATGCTAGACAGTTTAATGCTAGACAGTTTACTGATCACTCGTGGCCCGAGGCGGGAATCTGTGTTCACTAATCGCCAAGACCAGACCTAATCCACACCTAGCGCGACTCCAACGCTCAACCTGCATTCTGAAATAGCTTAAGTAATTCTTCAACGGGCGAGATGTGGAAAAACAAACGTCCTTCAAGGTGATCTCATTACTCATCAATCGATACTGAGTCGAGGCGCGACGAAATCTAATCACGATGAGTGCATGGGATTTTGTCTACTGATGCATCATGAGTAATCAAAAGACGCCGCAGATTTGAAAAAAGACATGGTATCATTATTCAAGACTCATACGACCCCTTAACTAACTCGCTCATTCACCAGCATCACGCATAAAACAGCCGCCCCAGCCGCGCAGGACCCGAAGAAGGCCATCTGCACGCCCTCCCACAGACACCGCCTCCAAGACCCGTCCCTCGTCCCTAGAGCCCAGCTCTTGCCCGCGCCAAAGGCCAACAATGCGACAAGGCAGATGGCGATGCTCCACCTCAGACCCTGTCCCACGTTCGGCGCGATGAAGTAGGGCAGCAGAGGCATGAGGCCGCCGCACAGGTAGCCCAGCGAGATGGACATGCCCGAGAACACGGGCGATACAAGCGAAGAATTTTGTTCGGTGGCAGGTGTGTCGCTGGCGAGAGATGATTGCGAACTTCGTATCCTCTTGGATGCCCATCTCGAGCCTTCTGGTTGCGAGTTGATCGCCTCAAGCACCGTCGCGACGGTGGCGTCTGGTAGGTTGAGAGGTTGGAGATATCTCCGCACATCCTCCTCAGCCTCCTCCACCCTCCTCGGGCCGCTTTTCTCCTCATTCTCGGCGACATCTTCCTCGCTACGACGCTCTGCGAGCAGCATGCCTTGTTCCTCCTCCTCCTCCAGCGAAGAACCCGACCGTAGCGTTTCGCGCGAGGCGTCGCGGGCGGCCAGGTACCCGCCGATGCCCATGCTGATGCATCCCGCGCACAGCTCCGCGAGCCCGGCGTAGATGACCGTCTCGCTGCGGCCGAGGGAGCTGAGACCGGCCGTCAGGGCGAAGGGGACGGTGAGGCCGTCTGAGAAGCCGAGGGTGAAGTCTGCAAGGAAGCGGGCGAGGTTTTGGGACGCCATTTTGTGTGTTGCGAGGTTTGAGACTTTGGTTTGAGGATCCAACGGCGGGAATGTGATGGATGAGCAGTTGCCTTGTTCATGGACCATGGGACATGGTTATCGTGTCGTTCCGACGAAGATGATGGACGGTGGACGAGCACGGTGGAAGTCGTCAAAATGCCCAGAATGCCAAGGAGCTGTCAAAGAACGCGGGAGGACGGGTCTCAGCAATGGGTGATTTGGAAGGACGTGGAGGGACCGAAGCTTGGCGATCGGATGGAGACGCCGAAGACACAGGTCCGCCGCCTTCACCGTTCTGGACCAGGTTCTTGCCTACCCCTCACCACTAAACATCTACCAACACCGTAGGTATCTCTTTCACCCTAAATTTAGCCCTCCTAGTGGCTCCTCGGTGAGCGATCGGGGAGGAAACGGCAGACCCGACCGACATCAGCAATCCGGATATGCGATGCCGCGAGGCGAAGCAAAGTTTCTTTGCGGTGGATCGACTGAAAATCGCTAGTTCCTCTACAACAATTGTTTCTGCGGAGAAGGAAACATATTCATGGATTCATGGGAAAGCAGAAGGGCCAAGCTTTCGCCCAGCAGCGATGCCAAGAATCACCCACGTGGGTGGGCTTCGGGGGAAAATGTCCCCTGTCACTCGTCCAATCAAGCATTTCTGATTTCCCACCTTCCTGACAGGGTAATCTGGCGACCGGGATGATGCATGGGTGGGGGGGCAGGGAGGGGAAGATCACCTCAGCTCTCCACTTGTATTGATCCCCTGCTCTCTTCGCCGGGCATGAAGTGCCTTCCCTCGTGGGGCAGGTCGACGACATCACACGACATCTTAGTCTGCAACCCTCGGAGGAAACGACTCGTGCGAGCGGCTGGTTGGCTGGCTGTTTTGTTGTGCGAGGCCGGGATGGGGCCGATCACTGGGGTCACTTGCTGCGAGCTTGCATGTTTGCCCGTCACGGTTCGCATGTCAACTGAGGGGGGCAAATGAGGGGGACGCGGTGGTGTTTGCGACCAGAATGTTTACTGTCTATGTATTATTGACGACTACGATATTTACAATGACCGAAGCCAAAAAGACATTATGCTATTAGGCCGCGTATCCGGCGGGAGGGTTGAGGCCATCGGGCACGTGGATGGTGTCCTCGTAGTACGTAGGCGCGCAGCTCTTCTCCCACGTCTTCTTCACAATGTCGAGGATCTTGCGACCAGCAGCGTTCTTTTCCAGGGCCAGGTTGGGCTTGGGGTAGCGCTTCGGCGCCTTGGTGTTGAAGAAGCCGGCGTAGGACTGGTTCCAGAAGCGGTCGGGCGTCGCGGACGCGTCGCTCCACTGGCGGATGACGCTCTTGGTCTTGTCGGCGACGACCTGGAACACGTTGGCGCCGACGTCCCAGCGGCCGAGCGTGGGCAGGTCCCAGTTGGCCTGCACGGTCGCGAGCTCCGAGTAGTGGTTGTAGAAGTTGGCGTCCTTGGAGCCGACCTTGTCCGCGGGCACCGCGTCGCCGAGCAGGATGCCCATGATGCGGTTCTGGTGCGTGTACGTCTCGTTCTCGTCGAAGGTGATCAGCACGAGGGTGTTGCTCATGAAGTTCTTGTCGTTGAGCAGCGGCTCAAGGAAGTTGCGCGTCCACTTGCCGGCGACGGTAACGGAGGTGTCGTGGCCGTCGGAGGTCATGTTGGGCGTGATGAACATCCACTGCGGCAGCTTGTTGTCCTTGAGGTCGCGGTGGAACATGGAGGCGGCGGTGTTGGTCATGGAGATGTTCTTGATCTGCGACAGGCGCTGCTCGGAGCGGGTGACGCTGTCGAAGAAGATGGGCGGGTTGTGCTTGCGTACGTAGTCGTTGGCGCCGTTCTGGCGGTTCACCCAGGCCATGCCCTCGAAGCCGGAGAAGGGCATGTCCTCCTGGTACGACGCCCAGGAGATGCCCTTGGTGTCGAGCAGGTCGAAGACCGTCGAGACGTTGCGGTCGGCGCGGTTGAAGTCGTCGTTTTGCATGCCGAGGTAGTCGCCGCAGACGGAGGCGAAGTAGTTGGGCTCCGAGGGGTGCGTGACGGCGAAGTTGTTCTCCAGGAGGATGCCCTTGGAGGCGAGCCACGCCAAGTTGGCTGCAACATGTTAGATATGTGTCATTAGGTATCCGAGAATAACAAAGACTCACGATCACCAGCGGCCTTCTCATAGTCGGTGTTCTCGTTCCAGATCACGACGAAGCGATCGAAGGCCTTGCCCTTGACCTTGCTGGTCGGGCTGCTCGTCTTGGCCGTCGCGGCCGCGGCGTAGACCGCAGCAGTGCCGGTCGCGGTGTAGGCCGTCTCCCAACCGACGGTGCTGGATGCGGCCTTTGCCTTGACAGCGGCGGCAGAGGCACCAGCCGCGAAGAGCACGGCCGAAACTGAAGTGCAACGCATCTTTGGGATCGATCGCGCAGGATGTCAGGATTGGAGGAGAGTGAGCCTTCAAACGAGCGAGAGGCTTGAGAGCAGCGCGTGGCGGGCGAGCGACATGACGAAGATCGAGAAAGAATCACGGGCTGCGACGCTAGATACACTCCGTTGCGTTGACAGCGTCCGCCCCCCTTTTTTTTCCCCGCTTATGCAAAAACATGAAAAAAAGCCAATTTTACGCTGTGACGCGCATTTCTCTGCATCGCACGCAAAACGCGTCAAAGTCATCACCAACACCTCAATTGCCGTCAATCACTATAGTCCCAGTAGTATTCAAACGTATAACTACACGATAGAGACATAAGGTGTGTATTTCATGCTTCCGTAGCAGTCAATCTACCCATCGAGGCATTGCCAACCCAGCTAGTCACCTCATCCCCATACCATTCGACCAACAAAAGGTCTATTTTCGTCATGAGAGATCAAGATGACATTTGCTGAGGAACAGAAGAAGAGACCTGCTGTATGACTTTATATATCTACTCAGCATACGGTTTGTATGGCTCTGAGTAATATATAAGCATACCAAGGGGCTTGATACGGTTCTTCAGAGCAAATGCTTTGGCAGTCAACAGGATTAATGACTCTCCTGATAGCTCAGCTTGTTCACGATATTGAGCAAGAGTCTACTGCTGTATAGATTGTGCCCTGTTACTTACAGTTTGCCGCTGGTCAGTACATGTCCGTGGTTTATTATATCAGATACATCGAGAAAGACGCCGGGCGACGACGACGATACAATGGCGCCCAGAATATCGAATCTACAGCTATCGACGATCGCGATGATACTGCCATTCGAAGACCAAAAGACCCACGAGCTGGCAAGTATCGTTGGCTGTACCGAACGAACGATTCGACGACATAGATCACGACGTAATATCACTGGCGAAGTGCAGAGATATAAGAGGTGCCGCCAGAGTCGACAAAAGATGGAAATATGGCATCGTACAGAGCTTCTTGAACTACTGCAGTACCGCAGCGATCTATCTCTTGAAGAGATGCAAGATTTCCTATTTGAAGCCTTCGAGATCCAGATCAGTCGTTCTGCAATCAGTCGACAGTTAAACTCAGCTGGCTGGACGAACAAGAAGTCCAAGATTATTGCTGCTCAGCGAAGTGACGAACTACGATACGAGTACTTGTACCGTATACGACGATATCGCCCCGACCAGCTGGTATTCGTCGACGAATCCGGCGTCAATAAGGATACTGGGATACGGAGGACTGGATGGGCGCCGAAAGGGCTTGCTGCGTTTCGAACTGCAGAGATTGATCGGTTTCAGAACTCTCGCGTACAGATCCTGCCAGCCCTCACGTTGAGCGGTATCCTACACTTGACTACGTATTATGGTACGACTGACGGCGATGGGTTCTTTCGTTGGCTACAGGAGTGCCTTATCCCGAAATGTGGGCGTTTTCCAGAGCCAAACTCTGTCATCGTTATGGATAACCTCTCCTGCCATCGTATACCTGAAATCGAGGGTTTATGCCGGGTATCAGGTGTCCATCTCGAGTTTCTGCCTCCGTATTCACCAGACTTCAACCCCATCGAAGAGTACTTCGGCGATCTAAAGCGATACATCAGGAAGACGTATTCGAAGTGGAACAACGATGAGAATGACACTCGGGATTTCATGGAATATCTACGTGACTGCGCTATGGAGATTGGGTATCGTCTACCCCAGATCGAGGGCCATTTCCGCCATTCGTTCGTCAACTTTGATGGGACAGAGCATATATTTGACGATATCGAACTATAAAAGGGAGGATTTGCTGCCAATATTGAACATCAGCAAGCAATCCAAATTTTCATCGTGCGTTCGCGCGCAATAGATCTTAATCGTGTCGTCATATGATGGTCAATCATCAAATCCATGATTGTAGCCAACAAGATTGCCAAAAGGTTAGCCACAAGCGCACCAGAACACAAAAAATATACCGTCGTCCATTGTTTTCGTCGGTAGCTACGTATACATATCAATTTTGCCTGTATAACGGCTGAAACGCGTTGTTGATGCTTGTGACGATGATTTGTGATGATGACACGTCATCACGATCAGAGACTTCAACCATAGTCAGAGACTTCAACTGCCCCTAACCAGTATCGGGATGGACCGAAGTGTATTGTTTGCAGATCCAAAATAACAGTAATTCTATTGCTTTTATACGTATAGAGCGGCAGTGTTGAATCTACGGCTATGGGTAGACTTTTCCGTGGTTGAACACGTCATGCAAAAAAATCGCGCATACAGTCAAACTTCACACCACTCTTGCTGTATCACTCTTCTTCGTTATCCTCCTCCGAGTAATACGTCTCTGTTGACGACGTATCACTCGAGATTTCAATCTGATTGTCCTCATCGCCTTGCTCGATTTCGTCTTGTTCGATCTGTAACTGCGTGGGCAGCATCTGCGACGCTGACAGCAGTGGTGACGAAACGAAACCAAAGAGTTCCGAAACGCCTACAAAGTTAGCCATATTCGACAGTAAACAGCTCTATATACACTCACCACGTCGACCAACTTCAACTGGCGTACCACGGATCTCTTGCTCGATGGATTGACGTGGCACTAGGGCGTCGATATGTCGGGATGACCCCAACTCGCCTGAAACTAGCGCCGCAGAGTTTTCAACTGGCGCCGCCGCCGTCCCTCCTGGCAATCCAGCGTATATTCTTGTATAAACATCTCCTTCTGACTCTCGATGGTTTGAATGAAGTTCAGAGTGAGATACCACGTCGGAGAGGGCGTCAGACTGCCCTCCGTAGTAGGCGCTGTTGTCTATGAAGGATTTGATCGAGTTCCTGACATCTTCGGTAAGATCTTGAGTAAAACCCTGTTCAGTAAACCAAATATCTGGTAACTTGCGAATTGCCCGCAAGCTACTGTCTACTGATCGCAGTTTCTGTAGCTTCTTTCTGAACCCTTCGTCGACGTTATATCGCTTGCCGCGGACGGATATAAACCACTTGATGAAGCTGGCCACTTGATCTAGAGCTTTTCGAGGCGAATCCGGTACCACTGGCGAGGACGAACGAATCGGGAGTGCGATACTTGGTTGACGAGTGCTTGGAAGGTTCAATGGCGGAAGAGTTGGCAACGAATACTGTGAGATGTTCGCATATGGCCAATATGCCGGCGGCGGCGGCGCCGGCGGCGGCAGCTGTACGTATGGGTTAGGATATTGAAGATGACGATCTGGCGCCCCCGCGTTGCCGTATATATTGACGATGGCGTTGCTGTTGGCGTTGGTTAGGCCAGATCTTGACCCTGATGATGGAAGTGCGGCATTTTCAGCCTTCTCTTCCGTCATCACTGTCGTCTCCTGGTTATCATCAACCTCCACGATATTCTTACTTCTCTTGCCCTGGCGTTTCTGATCCTCTATAAACTGGTCGTGAAGAATCTCACCAAGCAGTTCTTTAGGTGGTTCCATATTGTCAACGCCAGCCTGTCCAGTCATAATAGCCTTCGCCCACTTCTCTATATGGTGAGATTTGATCTTGTAGTGCTTCTGGCCTAGTATATAGCACCAGTTGAACTTCTCGTCGCCCGAACTATTCTTACATCTCTGGTACTCTGGGCAGATGTGCGTACGGAGAAGTTGTCTGTGCATACCCTCCTTCCGACGCTCGACGTTTGCAGGATCGTTAGCCTCACGATCGATCGCCTCTTGCATGCCGGCTGAAACGCCTGCTCGGCCACCTTTTCGAGGCGTTCGTACGCCAGTCACTATACCACCAGAGATTGGTACGGCGCTGTATTGCCACTTGACGGTGAGGTGGACTTCACCCCTCTCTTCAGCTTGTTCAAGAGAGGGGACAATATCAACCCATGGAATACTTGGCCAAGTGACCCCTCCAGTAGACGGATAGACCCGAGTGAAGATTGGTGTTGGTTTAGATGCGTTGGTGGGCTTCCTCCAAGCAACGACAACAGCGATATTGGCCTTCTTCACAATATACGAGTGAGCCACTTCTGCCTCAAGTTGGGCGCCGCTGTCTGCCTCCCAGTCTCTACTATTCGCATCTAATACAGGAGCAATACTGAATCTGTTATACGCGATGCTCTCGATGGTTAGATCGAGAACAGGTAAACCGTTACCCTTGAGCGCTGGGCCACGGGTAACCTGGATTTGTAGCAGAGTTGGTTCCTCGTTACCCATATCGTCCTCCTCTTCAAATACATCGTGGAACGACATAAACGTATCATCAGCGCTATGGCGAGGGGCCGTAGGCGTATCGTCCGCAAATCGAGTGGTTTGACGAGGGGTTGGGTTAACTGGGGTCGAGTCTGGTCGAAACGGTGGCATCGACGAAGGCAGAGTACTTCGGAGCCGGATCGTATGCGGCGGATCCTTCTTTCGCTTCCTCTGCGTTGTCGTTGCTTTTTGGCGAGAGGACGCTTTTGGAGCTCTTCGTGATGACGGAGGGGCTATAAGTACACGCTTTCTTCGCGATGTAGACTCAGCCGCCACCAAATCATTAGTCTCGGGTCCAGCCTCGGCGACGATAACCTCCTCGGCGGCCTCCTCGGCGGCCTCTTCGGCGGCGGCAGCCCGGCGAGCCCTCTCGGCGGGCGTAACGATCCTGATCGACGGCGAGGCAGAGCGTTGAGGAGGATCTCTGGCGGCGTCCTGTGCCAGTTGTTGTATACGTCGTTGTTTCCGCGTACCGTTGGCGATGGGTGACGGACGATGCCCAGAAGGGTCATCATCCGCCTGCCGAGCCGCGCGGCGGCGTTTAGGAGGCATCACGATGCCCTCAGATAATGAGATTCAATAGAAATAGATCAATTGAAGCCATCAGAATAGGTCAATTGCCGTACTACGAATATCTACGTGGCGTTGGGCAAATTTTCATGTATATACAGGGATTATGCGTGCGTAATTTCGGCAAAAAGGGGGGGCGGACGCTGTCAACGCAACGGAGTGTATTAAATCAATGTTGGTCGGAAGGCGGACACTTCCGCTCTCGGGAATCCGGCAGGTGTTCCTCCCAACAATGAGCCACCGTCTTTGAAGAGTGACATGCTGCCATCCAGGTCCAGGCGCAGGGGGCCAAGTCCCTCAGCTGCCGTTCGGGGGTAGCGTCGCTCGGAGTTGGCGGGGCGGGGCGCGAGCGGGGGGGAAACGACTGTGCAGTAGATGAGGTACCTGTGCAGCATGTACAGAAGGATTTGACATGCGGAATTGTCTTGTTTCTCATTCGCTCGCTGGATGCGCTGTCTTCGCGTTCTTTGTGTTGAGGCTGGGCCAATTGATATCGACGCCCACCCACGTGGTGTTTAAGACGCATTTCGCTTTGGTGGCTTTTAGTGGGTTAATTAGCCGCGTATCCGGCAGACGCGCACTGTGTTGGGCACGGCAAGCCACCAACTTGACACTGGATTTCGTAACTCGACATTCATGATTAGGCCGTTAAGAAGTAAAAATAGACTGAGTCTAGTGGGATCTTGGAAGAGTGCGTGTAGAACGACATCAATGGAGGCAGTGCCGGCAATGTGTAGACAATCGCCTTTCTTTATTGCATCCAATTAGTCCTTTTTCTCGTACGTCCAACGGACCAATATAATTTGATGGCTAAGTCATACGGCAGTCACTAAGGTGTGCCCGCAGGCGGTAACCTGCTATAATAAAATAGGTATGACGAGAAACTTAGAAGGGAGAAATGATAACTTGAAAGGGTTTCACATCGGAAAGGGTAAAGCTGGGGACCACGGAAGGAATGAAGACATGTACAAAAAGTGACAGTAGTAGAGACGACGTCATGATAAGCATAACAAGGAAAAACAAGAATTAATTTGAGTTCTCCTATCCGGGCAGATGCTTCCAGCTACCCAGGCTAGTCACTACACATCTCTTGTTAATAAACGATTCCTTTTGTTATCATCCCAATTATTATCATTATTATCGCTACTGTCGTCGTCGTCGTCGTCGTTCTTGTCCTTGTCCTTGTCCTTGTTAATATGATCGTCGTTCTCTTCGAACTCATCCCTACTATTGCCCTGTTATCTGTTTCCTCACGAATAGCACAGTCAAGAACTCAAAACGTTTAGCAGCGGTGGAAGAGTAAGAGCAGGTGGTATTGTATCTAATAGACGAGACAGTGACGTTCCAGCCAGTATTGATGACTATTTCTCTATTCCAACCCAACCATGTATCATCCCAAGGCGCTTATACCGGCGGGGTCAGCACCGCATATTTCTCATACCACTCCTCCGCGCAGGAAGTACCGTCTTCACAATAGGACCAAACCAGCGCACTGATTTCCCCGTGCACCCTCAACATCCAGTAGCCCAGAACAAGAACATACATTCTCCAGAAAAATGGATACTCCCATCTTGCCTGCATCCCTAATGATCTTGATGAAGGCAAGCCTCTATCTACCTGGCTTAAAATCCTTTCTGCACATATCAAATGCGCTACTTCCCCATATTTAATGGCGGGAATGGGCAATTTTGGCCAGCCTTCTTCCCAATACTGGTCCATGACTGTCCAATAGATGTGTGAAAAGGTTCGTAGTTGGTCGTGCTCGTCTAGTGACATGCTACCAAGTTGGTAAGAATCTGACGAGACTCGTTTGGTGATGATACGTATGGCTTGACGAACGTAGAACTCTGGGTCTGGGATGAAGAGATGATGCTGATTGGCGACGCAACACAAGTACTCGAAGCTCCACCGAATCGGAGGGTACTTTTCCGCAGGAAGAGTGTAGGCTGGAAGACGCTTGTTGACAATCCATCCAGCAAGAGCTAGTGAGGGACGGACCGTAAGTGTCCATAACCCCACCAAAAGAACCTTTGTGCCAAGTGGGATTCTTGGGAATGCTTCGAATGCGAAGTTGCCGGTAGGAAAGACGAAGAGCATGACGTTCAAGCGAATAAAAAAGCCACGCTCATAATCGCCATCCTTGAATGCACATGTCAAGTCCAAAGGTAGAAACACAAAGAACGTGACGATGGCGCCTATTGAGCTGTAGACCAAGACGTAGACAACCCATTCTGCGAAAATGCTGCGGCCGAAGCAGAGAAGCTTTAGGATGCCTTTGATGACGATTGAGCTTGTATGGGCCTTGGAGAGTGACTCGTCTTCAAGAGAAGACTTCTCTTTGTCGATCAACGGAAGCTGGGAAGAAGCCATCGTAGGGGTTGTTGCGCAAGTTCAAGTTCCTAGGAAAATTCTGGCGGGAAAGACAGAAACGGTATCTCAAGATATTTCCCGCAAGGCTGTATGGAAATGCAGTCATTTAATCATTGAAACTTTCACAGATACCTTGACGGTATGTTCGTGGCGTCGGTCAGAGCGGGGCCGCAAAGGTGGACCGACTCGGCCGGCCGCAGTGTCTCGAGTTCGGAGCCAGAAAAGGCGCACCGAAAACGGTTTCTTATCGCGTCGAGATGCAAGCAAAAAAATATGCGAATGACATCCACTACGTTTGATGTATACGGCGTGGTTCTAGTACTTCCAAGTCCAGTAGTTCAAACTAGGTCAATTGCTTTGATCTTGACTATGAAGGCTACTGGAATTGTTTTTTCTTCTACTTCGTGCCTTCTGCTTTTACTACCGCGCCTAACGTCCTCAATGTCAAATTTTCAGAAATGTATTACGGTCTGTTAAGAATACATCCCAAGTTCGTCGGTCTTTCTTTGCATTCATGTTACGAGCGTGGCCACCCCAACATATGTAATTAAAGGGTCATGCCACCATGTAACTCTGTATTTACCCCAACGTTTGCGGAATCGCTGCCCCTCTTTGTCTGTCAGTGTCCAATAATAGGTGCATTCATCAAGGTCCAGCAGGGTCGAGCCATCAGTCACTTCTGTTTTGGGCACGTGTTGGCGCTAAGATGCCGATTCACCCGCACAGAGTAACATGCATGCAATTCGCCTCTCCAGCTGCCATCTGCTGCTACCTTCCTCTGAAGGCAAGTCAGCATGTGGCGTCCTTCGGCTACTTCTAACGTCTTCCCTACAACCCCATTTTGACAACGCCCACGACGATGGGATGCGATGCACGCCATGGACGTTGAGCGACAGAGTGGGCAAGATAGGCCGTCGAGTCCAAGCTCCTTGTCTTCGGAGAGCGACGATGGCTATCGCCGAGATGTCTCGCCTTCAAGCTCAAGCAGAGAAGATGGCACGGAAAAGTCGCCTTTCCTCACTCACGACGAGAGCGATAACGAGGTAGGAAATCGCGGACGGTATCGACAAGGCTCATCATGGAAAACCACGGTATCCGCTGCAGCAAGTCTTTTCGGCGTCTTTGTCTTCTTTCTGATTTTCTTCGTCTTCGACCGACTTTTGCCAGGCGCTCCCCGTCTTAATGCAGCGACACCAACACACACCATCGATGAACAGATTCCTCCAACCCCACGTCTTAGAGACTCATCAGAGTATGCTCTCAGCTCATCATGGGACTACGCATCAGCAAAGAGCGTCAGAGAATATCACTGGACTACTCGAGACGCAATCTTCAACCCGGATGGCATCTTCCGACCAATGATTCTGATCAACAATCAATTCCCCGGGCCGCTTGTCGAGTGCAACGAGGGAGACACCATAATCGTTCATGTCCATAATGAGGCAGCCAACGCCACTGCCATCCACTTCCACGGCATGTTCCAAAATGGCACAAACTCCATGGATGGCACTGTCGGCGTCACACAATGCCCAATCGCCCCCAACGCAACCTTCACCTACCAGTTTACCGTCGACGGACAGTCGGGGACCTATTGGTATCATGCGCACCACAGCGCCCAGTCGTCGGATGGAGTTTTTGGTCCGATGGTCGTGCACTCTCGGAATGAGAAGAAGGAAGCAGACGCGTACGCGAGTGACCGCGTGGTCATGATCCAGGATCATTACCACAATACCTCGGCCGAGCTGCTCATGGACTATCTCCAACCGGACCAAGAGAACGATGAGCCTGTGCCTTCCAGCGGTCTCATCAACGGGCAGAACTACCGTAACTGCGCTGACTTTGACGGTTGGCATTGCGAGAACAAAGTTTCTCAGCTGGAATCCTTGGCCTCATTCGACCTGACTCCAGGTCAAAAGCACCGCCTCCGTTTCATCAACACTGGCGCATTTGCAGAGTTCCAAGTTGAGATTGACGAGCACCCATTCCACGTTACCGAGGTCGACGGCACCCAAGTTGAATCGACATCATTTCATCGTCTGAACATCCTCCCTGCACAGCGCTACAGCGTTGTCATCGACACCAATGTGACAACTGCAGACTCTTTTTGGATGCGTGCCAGAATGGTCACACACTGCTTCGCCAAGGAGAATCAGTGGCTCGATCCTGAGGTCAGAGGCATCATTAGCTACAAAAAGACGTCGAAACATGCCGCCATTGTTAAAGAGCCACAAACGAAAGGTTGGGGTGAAGCGCATGATGTCGATTGCCGTGACATGGATACCAGCACTCTTCAACCCGTTGAAGCAATAGCAGCACCAGCGACGACGGCGTCCATGTACCTCCGTGCCAACTTCGAAATCGGCGCCTGGCGTTTATCTCGCGGCTTCTTCAACAAGTCGACGTGGCATGGGAACGTCACGTCGCCAACGCTGTACCGCATCATGGAGACGGCGCAGGCAGAAAATGAAACTGCACTGCCTCAGATGACGGGAGTGAACGAAGTCGCTTTCGACCCGGAGAAGGAGTTCGTGTACCAGACAACGGGGATCGAGACTGTGGACATAGTCATCAGCAATTTCGACGACGGCGCTCACCCGTTCCACCTTCACGGGCACAAGTTCTTCGTGCTGAAGCAATCGCCCACGGGATATCCCCCCGAGAATATCACCGAGCTGGAGGAAGAGCTGACCGCCTCTGGAGTTCTGGCAAACCCGTTGAGAAGAGACACAGTCACCGTCCAGGGATACGGATGGGCTGTCATTAGAGTCGTCCTGGACAACCCAGGCATGTGGGCATTCCACTGTCATAATGCATGGCATGCTGAGTCGGGCATGATGATGGTGATTGCGGCTAGAGTAGAAACGGCGAGGGACTGGAAAGTGAGCGAGGAGGAAAAGGGGTTGTGTGGTCTACCTGGCGTCGAGAAAGGAGTGCGGCCCGACGACGAGATCTGGTATGGGAACTTTGGCGACTGAGCGAGTATACGGATAGTACGGAAAGAAATAGAATACCCATTGATTCCGCGAATCAGGTTTGTCGATAGTGGCACTCTGAACTTGTAAAGGGGGGGAAGAACCCTGCAACGGAGTCTCCTCGTCTGTCGGGTTCATTCCGAAGCCATGCCCTTCCGCGCGCGGGACGCGGCGGTCAACGTCTGTGGGCAGCTCGACGACCAAGAGACCCCTGCTCGATGATTTCTCGTTCTCGTTTGCTGATGTTGAGATCGCCAAGTTGCTGCCCACCTGAACCACAATTCAAGCCTTTTGCAGTGGGCAACTGACGACGACCTGCGGCTCTTTTCTCGGTCCTCCGCATCGCCAAGTCCCCAACACAGCGGCATTTCACCCCTTCTTTGCCAACACCAACTACGCCGCGAATGTGAGAAATGACCGAGCTGACTGCGCTTTCTTTACTTCTTCTAGACTAATGCCAACGGCTTTCTTTTCTCCGGACATGAGCGGTGACCGAGAAATATGTCAGGCAGTTGATTGCGCAAGTTAGAACGTGCATGACCTCTAGCAAAGCTAGTCTGCATAGAGATCTTGAACAGGGGGTCCTCTACGGAACCGCGATGCTAAGAGATTGAGAAACGGGGCTGGTCTAGCTGGATCGGACACAAGTCGCCAGCTACCCATGGGGCACGTGTGGCATCGTGGTCCCATTTCAATTTTGCTCCGCAAGCAGTCCAGAGGTCTAGACCCCTTAATTCTTCTTCGGCGGCTTCTTCGATTTCCGATGCTATTTTCGAAGTGCCGTAATCTCCAGGTTTCTGCGAGTTTGTTGCAGAATGGGCAGAATTTCACGAGTATCAAAAGGGACAAAAAAGAAAAGGAGTCTGTCGGCGACCCGATTTTTATGGTGGATTCCCTCGCATTAAAGGAAGAGACGACGCGTGCGTCGCATTAACTCGGGAATAGTGGTTTTCAAGTTTGATCCCGTCGGGGAGCCCCATTTATTCGCACTTTGCCCATCTTTTGTTCTGTGCCGTCTTCCATATTAATGTACGGATACCGATTCCATGTTGATGGGACACGCACCGGTGAAGTCATTGCCACGGAGACGGTCCCACGAGTGGACGGACGTTTTTCGCCGTGCCCCCTCGTCCGGTTGGAAAAGGACAAAGCCGAAGAATCGTACCATTACAGCACAATCGAGTTAAGATCTGTAAAGATTTTGTGTAACATTTGGAGTCATGAACAACGAGGGACGGAGAAACATGGGATGATACGACGTTGAAATTGGATAAACAGAATTTGACTGGTGCGAAATAGGGTCGGTACTGAGTTGATGACCATGCTGTTTCAGCCGCGTGAACACGAGGTGCAGAAACTCTAATTTGGCAGTCAGGACCTCGAGAGGAGAAAATCTGCTGTGTCAGACAGAGTTGACCAGAAGGGTGCGCGTGTCGGGAAGCGGGAATGCGTGATGTCAAGTTTATGGCAGATCGGCAGTCTTAGCACGCAAGCCGATGAACTCTAACACGTCGCGGGGTTAGAGAGAGAGTGCATCTCACGAGGGCAACGACTCAGAAACGCTGCAGGCCGGTTGGACATGTTTCCCTTGACAATCATTGGCGGGAAACACTTTCGCCATGGGTGGTCCGTCTGAATCGAAAGTGCCTGCCTTGCTCTCCCGAAAGTCAATTCTATTGCCAACCAGAATCGTCAGCTGCTGCTACGCTCCCCACTCTCATAAGTCCCTGAGCTATACGTGTTCGGGGGCCTTGACCACCCAGCTAACCGGCGGCAACTAATATCAGGTGAACTCTGATCAATTTAAAGCTCAAATTGTCTGACCATAAACTTCCACCAACCATGGGGCCTGCTGCGGATGGGAAAGGCATCCCTGGGTAATATGATGGCCGTTACGCGTCTGGGTGGCCAACGTGACCCCTATCCTGAATGTGCCTGTTTTCTTGTTGCGGTTCAGCGCTTCTAGATGCGGTGCCTGGTTGAGGCTGGAAAGGCGGCACGGAACTCGGCAACTCGAGGTAAGGATTAGATAGGCCAGAACCACTAGTTTCGATCGGGACAAGTCCCGGAGGGGCATGCTCAACAGGCCTTAGCCTACGGCAAAGCACCACTGCTCGTTTATGTCAATCGCGGAGATGGGCACCGCCTGGCAGATGCTGGTGAAGAAGTAGTGTGATTCCATGAATTTCAGGAGCTGGTGTGGGGGGTGGCAGCGACCAGATGCAAGGGCCATCCCCGGCTCGTTGGGTGCTCTGGAATGGGCCATCCACCCAGCTCCGAGCTCCATCGTCCATCTAACTGACTCGACCAGTGTTTCCCTGCTCGCGGGCAGACAATTTGTCGCGGTAAACATGAGCCGACCGATGACAGGCCTTGGCATCCCATCCTCTCCAGCCTTGCCAAGAAGACCAAGAGATCCAGAGACTTGGATATAAACCGCCTGGCCGTCCTCCCCCAGAGTGCCAAGAGATTTCCAAGACATCAAACCCGCAGATCTCTTAACATTCTTACCATTCTCGAGTCTTGGCTCATCCTTCTTTCATTAACCTGATCCATTCTTTGCTTACTACTTGCCTATTCTGATACTGTGTATCAAGTCACTCTCTTAACAAACAACCACCAAAAACAACCAACTCTGCCAAAATGGTTTCCTCGCTTCTCGTTCTCGGCGCCCTGGCGTCCGCCGCCATCGCCTCCCCTGTTCCCGAGGTTCAGGCCCGCGCCAGCTGCACCTTCACCGATGCCGCCTCCGCTATCAAGGGCAAGGCCAGCTGCACCAGCATCGTCCTGAACGGCATTGCCGTCCCCGCCGGTACTACCCTCGACATGACCGGCCTCAAGTCCGGCACCACCGTAAGTTTTACACTTCGTCCGAAAAATACCGGCCACAACGGAGCCGCTTCCCGGGACTTTTACTGACCAACTCCAAAACAGGTCACCTTCCAGGGCAAGACCACCTTTGGCTACAAGGAGTGGGAGGGACCCCTCATCTCCTTCTCCGGCAGCAACATCCAGATCAACGGTGCCTCCGGCCACTCCATTGACTGCCAGGGCTCCCGCTGGTGGGACAGCAAGGGCAGCAACGGCGGCAAGACCAAGCCCAAGTTCTTCTACGCCCACAGCCTCAAGAGCTCCAACATCAAGGGCCTGAACGTCCTGAACACCCCCGTCCAGGCTTTCTCCATCAACAGCGCCACCAACCTGGGCGTCTACGACATCACCCTCGACAACTCCGCCGGTGACTCTGCTGGAGGCCACAACACCGATGCTTTCGATGTCGGCTCCTCCACCGGTGTCTACATCTCTGGCGCCAACGTCAAGAACCAGGACGACTGCCTGGCTATCAACTCCGGTACCAACATCACCTTCACCGGCGGTACCTGCTCTGGTGGCCACGGTCTCTCTATCGGCTCCGTTGGTGGCCGTTCCGACAACACCGTCAAGACCGTCACCATCTCCAACTCCAAGATTGTCAACTCCGACAACGGTGTCCGTATTAAGACGGTCTCCGGCGCCACCGGCTCCGTCTCTGGCGTCACTTACTCCGGCATTACCCTCTCCAACATCGCCAAGTACGGTATCGTCATTGAGCAGGACTACGAGAACGGTTCTCCCACCGGCACCCCCACCTCCGGCGTCCCCATCACTGGCCTCACCCTCAGCAACGTCAAGGGCACCGTCGCCTCCTCTGGCACTGACGTCTACATCCTCTGCGCTTCTTGCAGCAGCTGGAAGTGGTCTGGCATCTCTGTCACCGGCGGCAAGTCCTCCACCAAGTGCAAGGGCATCCCCAGCGGCAGCGGCGCTGCTTGCTAAATGCCTCCTCCTCCTCCGCCACACAAGAGTCGGATCTCGTTGATGCGGGATGCTCTGGCTGCGGGATGGGTCGGCGACATTCGGGGCTAGCCTCCGGCAGTCGCTGCGGTATTCAGCCGGAACTTTTCTTGTAATTATTTGGGGCTTTGGTTCCGGGAATCTGCGCCCGGTCAAGCTGCGCAAATTGTTCGTGTACATAATTCTTCTTTCTTCTGCCCATTGAGATGTCTTCGGGGCAGTACATAGTCAATCCAAATTTCCCTTTGGATGCAATCTCGGTCGTTCTCCTGCTTGATTCATTAGTGACTTGTTTCGCTAAGAGACCAGTGCACCCACATGGCTAAGACGTGCCAGAGATAAACGACGCCCAAGATCCACTGCAGTGACAAGGGATTTGCAGCGGTATCCTTGATCTCAAACAGGGGCCCTGGCACACAATTTCCCGAGGCGGAACCGGCACACAATCACGGAAAAGTGTTATTTGTCGAGGACCGCAAAAATGCATCAAAAAGCAAAAGAGAATCTCCTCGACGGGGAATTGAACCCCGGTCCCCGGCGAATCGTTGAATGACAAGCCGATATCCTCACCACTAGACTATCGAGGATTTAGATCATGTGATCGTTGAAGACCTCCCGCAAAGTGAGTCTTAAGAAGGGTGAGCACCTAACGCACAAGCGCCCAGAGACCACAAAGCTACTCGCTGCATGGTAGCAAACACCCACAACCATCACAAGACTTGCCGCAATAATCTGTCCTCTTGGAATATCATGCTATTGAACTGAAGTTTGAGCACATTTCATGTTTTCTTAGCATTGCATTTGGTCTTGTCCGCCATATGTGAATGGTGCAGAACAGGCGGATGTCGATGAGGACGAAATTTCTTAGGAAAAGAACATTGACTTCTGACATGCATAACACACTGGACCCAGCAAAGATGGAATCAATCCAACGAGTTGTTGTGAGTATATACTAAGCAGAATTGACTATTTACAAGAAGGTAAAATTCCACACCCAAGCATCAGAACGGCAGCTTCATCGTCGATCAGTGGAGGTCAGTTTGCCTAGCAAGTGAACACAGCAGGACCAGGAATGGTGTAAGTCTGTGCTGCAAAGGAGTTAGATGGTTGTAAACATGACACAGAATCTAGTTGACATACCCTTGTAGGCATCGTAGGTGATACCAGGGTCAGTGGCCTTGTATGCACCCGGGAAGGCAACCAGCGAGGTAGGAGTCTTGGTTCCCGAGCCAGTAACCTGCAATTGGTGGCATCCCGGGTAGAACTGGGCGCCGGGGTAAGAGTAAGCCGCGTGCAGGGCGATGATCTCGTGGCGAACGAGGTAGTATCCGGGCTTCAGGCAGGACGGGATGGTGTATTGATAGCCTGAGTTGGCGACCATGAGAGGAGTCTGTGTAATATCATCATCAGCCAAGCGATTCAACATCGTTTGGACTGTTTCTTAAACAGGTTCAACTCACGTCAGCCCAGGTGTTGGACGTTCCATCGCGACCGCCCTCCTTGACCTTGAACCACACGGCGCTGGCGGCATCTCGTTAGCACTACGTCTCTTGTTGCAACTGATGACTTCTTACGAGGTGCCCGGGAGCCAGCTAGTGCAGCCAGTATCGGGGCATCGTGCCATGTAGGTGATGACTGGGCCGACATGAGAGTCAGGCCACAGCGTCCATTTCAGGGTGACAGATGAGCCGGCGGCGGCAGTGGCGTGAAGAGGCGCGGGCTTAGAGCCACTGACTCCCCCAGCAGTGTATCCGTTGCATTGGATGTCGATCGAAGTCACGTCCTCAACAGGTCCGTTGCCTGGGATCGCGCGGGAAATTCTCTGAGGCTACACAGGTTCAGTCAGCTGCTGTCACTCGACCTTGACATGCACAGTCTGAGACTTACAGGAGTGGAGTAGTAAGGGTCAGAGTACGGCTGGAGTTGTGTGAGCTACATTATCAACAAGTCTGAAAAGAAGTTCTGTCTACCTGATAGAACTATGTGACTGTCAGTACACGTACGTGATGGAGAATGAAGTTGGGAACAAGCAAACCTGATAGTATGTTCCTCCGATGGTCGCGTTGTCGACGTATCCGTGGCCGGCCACCAGAGCCGCACCAAGACCAAGAATGCAGGCAGTGATCTTCATCTTGCTGAAGACTTCCCAAAATACGACAATGCTGCGAGGATACTGTTGATCAGACCACTGAAGATCGCGGCTTGTGTGGCAGGCGTCTGGAGTACCAACGGCGGCTGAGCAAGTTAACAGAAAGAACCTGCTCAGACTCGGAGAACCAGATGATATTTATCACTAACACATATTCCTTTTCTTTCCAGAGGATCCATTGTTACAATTACTATCACACTCAACACCCTCAACCCCAGACGCCGAGATGGCAAACTACTTGCTTGGCACGGCTACGTTGCTCCCTTACCGCCCACGGTATCCCATCACGGGAACCACAGTTTAAGCGTAAAAGGAAACATCGGAACCACAAATGCGAATGCCACGGCTGCGATACTATCGAGGGCGGCTTATCCCGGTTCTCATTGGCAATTGCCCCTCGTTGAAACACAAGTCTAGCAGGGATTCCACCAATGAAAGGGACATGCTGGGTTCCATCATGACTGTGACTGGATACGCCACAAGAAATTTAGATTAAAAGGATGCCAACGAGAATAAGAAAAATGCCACGCCAGAGCGGAGCGTGGCATGATTTGGAGGCCTTCCAGTGGGATGCCGCGTGCCGTGGTTCTGGACTCGCAAGGTTGTGGGGGATCTGCGGTGTCACCATGCCTGCTGCAGTGAGGCAAGTGCCAGAAGTACCGAATGCGGGGTGCTTTAGGCTGGCATGAGCCATCTTGAAGGACTGGAAAGGTCGGAGAAGAGGACAATTATGCATCAAAGATGTGGACTGATAAGTCAGGAGCGCCTCGCTATTATTTCAGGAATTGGAAAAGGCTGATCAAAGTCAAGTGCACGATATAAGACATATGCTCAGACTTGAATAATAGGTTTCGAGTCTCTTGGATGGGCAGAATGCATCGAACGATACCCCTGCTGAGTTGAAGGGCTCAGAGCGCTGCCATTTAACATGTCATGTCGCAGGACCTGCCTCCGTCTTACAGCACATTCGTGGAATTCTGCAACAATTCGTATTGCAAGGGGTTGCCAATTTTCAGCTAGTAACTCTCCACCCTGGAGAAAACCTAATCGGTTGGCTTAAGAGTTAGCAGCACTTGAGATTGCCGCCAATCCTCTCACCGCATATTTGTTATGATTTAGTCATGTCTTGATTATTCGCAGAAGACATCAAGGTCCATGTTGGTGGTGATTTTGCTCGAGCACGGTATGCTTGGACAGCGCTGACTATAGCCTTTGCCACTCTGGAGTTATTACGGCCGGAACCGTAAAATTCAATGGCAGATATGCACTCGTATGGCCGACTTTATCTACTGAGCCTGGCCAGATACCAGTACATCTGCGGCTAGAGGAGATAACATAGTGTAAGCTTGTGGTAAGTCCGAGAACAGACCAATAGCATTTCGAACTGCCTGGCGTCGCTGAGTTTAGGTCATGCATGCCGGACAAAGACGGACTTAACAAGGCGTAGATTACCAAGACACTTGCACAAAACCTAGTAGGCTTTTCCAAACTCCAACAGAATGAGATCAACGACTTTGTATCGGAATTAACGGAAACAGCTCTTTTACATATATAAGTGATCATGGAGGCTGGCAGCGTAAGAAATGGATGATGGCAAGGCCGCAGCACACTCAAACTCTTCTCTACATACAAAAACTCATTTTACGAAAGTCCTCAACATGAAGGTCTGGTTCGTTACTGGAGCTTCTCGCGGGTTGGGCCATTCTCTTGTCGAGGCCATACTCGAAAATGGCGACTCAGTTGTCGCGACTGCAAGAGATCCGCAACAACTCAGTCATTTCGAGAAAACGTACGAAAAAGCACATGTTTTGCTGGCAGGCTTGGATGTCACAAATTCAAGCAATGCTCTCGAGGTTGTACAGCAAGCTTACGACAAATTTGGCCGAATCGACGTTGTTGTTAATAATGCTGGTTACGCGGACTGCGCTTCTATCGAAGACATGACCCTAGAATCATTCCGAGCGCAGATAGAGACGAACTTCTTTGGAGTTGTCAATGTCACCAAAGCTGTGCTACCACTCTTGCGGGAGCAAGGTTTCGGTCACATCCTCCAAGTATCTTCAGTAGGGGGGAGACTTGGATCACCTGGGCTTGGAGCTTACCAGAGCGCCAAATGGGCTGTTGGAGGATTCTCGACAGTCTTATCGAACGAGGTTGCACCACTCGGTATCAAAGTCACAGTCCTTGAGCCAGGTGGAATCAAGACAGATTGGGCGGGCTCGTCGATGGGCCATGGGCATATCAGCGAGGCCTATGAGAAGACGGTCGGAGTCATGAAAGAAGCAAGGGAACGAGCTTTCGACGACTGGTCTGAACCGTCATCCATTGCCAGGGCTATCATGCACATTGCTGAAGTTGAACAGCCGCCGTTACGTGTGCTACTGGGGCCAGACACGATTCAACATGCCGCAGCAGCCGCTGAGGCGCTGACGGCTTCAGATAAGAAGTGGGAACATGTTACAAGGCTGTCATTCTGAGCGGATTATCTAGATAGCTAAAGCTCCATGCTTTCCAAGATCTTTCCATCACTTTCCTCCCATGGGTATGTTTGCTCCAGCGAACGGATCAGCTTCTCGTGATGCGCAGACCTAGGCTTAATAGACGTATCAAAGGGCTCCGGATGGCTCACGATTCCCGGCGTCATTTTGACCGTAGGATCAACTTCCTTTCCATCAACGACGGGTTTTCTGATGTGAAAGACCGCAAGAGATTGAGCAACATTGATGAATAGTGCATTATCAGCAAGGATGCGTCCGGGGCAAATCCGCCGACCGAAGCCGAAGACAATTTTGTGAGGATCAAGTGCGGATTCCTGGTCTTGGCCAGAAAGAAAGCGTTCGGGTCTAAACTCATCTGGTTGGTCCCACACCTCCGGATCATGAGTGAAGTGCCTCCATTCAAGTCAGTTTCGCCCACCAAATCAAGTCATAACATGCAGGTGCACCTACCAAATATTCGGCAGAAGCAGTGCATCCTTCGAAATGAAGTATCCCTCGACTACATCGTCATCAGAACTTGCATGGGGTAGACCCATGGGAGCAATGGGTTGCCAGCGAAGGAGTTCCTTCACAAGAGCGTCTGTGTAGGGCAGATTCGGTCGGTCAGAAGCAAGGGGAAGACGGCTTGCGCCGATGACTCTGTCAATCTCTTCCTGTGCTTTTTGTTGAGGTCCGGGGAAGAGAGTCATGGCCAGGAAGAAGCAATCAATCGAAGAGACGGTCTAATATCTGTTAGTACAACGATCGGACTCGTGTTAATCGAGGAGGTAAGATGATTCATCGTACCGTGTCGGCTCCGCCCGTGTACAAGGACGCGGCTGACCACTTCGTGACGAAATCCTCCTCAGGTGTTAGGCCACCGTCTCTAATAAGATGTGAGACGAAAGACGATGTATCCTTTCCTTGAGCCATTTGATGCTTGACAAAGGCGTAAGGCTTCTCTGCTACGCCTCTCAGCGTGGAATGCCACTCCTTTGCAGTTTGCTTGAATTTGGCCCCCGGGAACCAGTCTGGAACATGACGTACTTCTATGGATTAGATGTAGATCTTAATGAGCTTTCATGGAACTTACAGAGAGGGAAGATGTCTACCAAGAAGGCTCCAGGAACAGCAGCTTGGGCGAACTGGTCCATGGCTTCTCCGGCCAAATCAATGAGATAGTCGTCCTTGAATGGTTCCGGGTTATACCCGTACGCAACTCTAAGAATAACCGAGCCAGCCTCCCTATTGATATCAAAGACATGTTAGTAACTTATTGCAATGTTGATTTTCCTCTCGGCTCATTCAGATGAATCTTACCGTCTGATGTGATCTCTGAGCTTTTCGGGATGATCAAGAACATGTAGCAAAAAATGACCGACTTCTGCTTCCTGGAGCGCATCGTATTGTGCCGCTGCCGTCTTTGAGCCAATGATGCGACTAATGTTCTTGCGGTAGTTGCGAAATCTGTCATTATGGTCCTGCATTGCGAGCGTATTCTCCCAGCCAATCCTGTGTCTTTTGTGAGCAACAGTAAGAAAGTACAGATGCCGCAGCCTGCAAGCAGCCATTGACAGGAACTGGAAACGCACATTTCGCCGGCAAAGATTTGTCTTGGTCTTGAAGAATACTTCACGGATCGTTTCTCCAGCAGCTCGAGGGCCAGCTGCAGGTCGTTGATAATAACCAAGGTCTGGCCCAGTACTGTGACTGAGCTGAGAGGACCTTACGTTGGCATTTGAGTCAACGATTTCGGTCTAATTGGCGTGATCTGACGCAAGAAAGGAGAACCAACCATAGCGATCTTTGTGCTTAATCCAGTGATGAGCTTCGAAATCTCCAGGCTTCGGCAAGTCTTTGACATTTCCCACTACCGGGAGGCCCCTGGGACCGGGCGGCAAAGGAGGCCGGCCTGCATTTTTGGATGCACCCAAAAATTTGTTGATCACGTACACCGCTATAAAGGCCGCGCCGAGGCCAAGTTGAAGAATTAAAGTGCCCATCGCTACGAATGACGACGAGAAGAGGAAACCCGATCGAAAATTCGATATCGATTCCGTTCGCTGTGCCATTCTGTCTTAAATACCGGTGCTGGAGGAGCCCCCTGGTCGTCGAACCCCTGCCACGGGACCCCTCACTGCGGTCCCTGGCCTACGAATCCGACTGAACAAATCGCAATAGCCTATTTGTAATTCGTCCCACTGATCACCAATCGTGTAACCATCGCGCAATGCATTCAGCGTAGTATCACGACTTAAACTAGCAAGACTAGTTTTCTCTGAACAGGAGGATGCGGTTTAGCCCTAGCACTAACAAGGATCCGACGCTGCTGCGTACTCTGAAGACTTGCATGCCCCATCTTCGTCAGGCAACTTTGATCGAAACGGCACTCAATCAATCGACCCGATTTCTTATCCAACCTTGGAAAGGTAAGCTGACTGCAGGACTCCCTCGCTAGTACGTGAATGATTCTCCATTCGAACCTGAGGTTGCACGAGGGAACACGAATTCGCCGAAGTTGATCTGACAACTGTAGGAGTTGATTGACAGTGTAACCCTGACCTGCTTACGGGATTTTAGATTCATAAGCGTCGCTATAACTACATCAAAAATGGGCAATTCAGCCGGCATTCGATCATCTCTATGTTGGCGCTATCGTGGGGCTTAGCCGTTCGAAGTGACCTGGTTACCTCTCTCGCCCTGGACCTCTGTAGTAATATATCATCCCGGCAGCAAATCGAAACGTTCTATCATTGGCATAACCCATTTTCAAAGCGATTATATCAGTGCATTTCCAACATATCACAATGTGGAGTAATGTAATGAGATGAATTCCTTACGTATTTATAGACTATTCTTAAAATTACGTTTATGTATATCATCTCATTAAGCAGTTCAAGCTTCAAAGTGGTTGTGCTAGTGAATGATGTTGTGTAATATTTATCAGCAGTCCGTACTGGATAGGCGTTTGTTTAATCCGACTGAGATGATTCTGGCCGAAACGACGGATATGGCACGAAGTATTGATACTTTCCGGCAAAGGCAACACTAAACTTCACAGCACCATAGTTCACAGCATAATAATCACAAGAGGATATAGTATGCTGGTTTTCACAGTTCAAAACTGACACGGGAGGATTTTCAAAAGTGTACTTGTATGTCAGCAGCCTATGTAGCTCCGTCCATAATCGTATAAACTAGATACATTGCTGATACCTCAGCATGAAGAAGAGAAAACCAATCAGGCAAATGCCCTATGACTGGTTCGTTATCATCAAGGATGCACGTTTGCTGGTAAGGAAGATTCGTTGACAGTTCCTTGGCCCAACACTGCCGGTGAACCTGATAAGGCTTTACCTGGCCTAGACCTATAGGTCGTAGTTTAGACCTTCTGTTTTCTGAGTCAGCGACAATTCTTAGCATGAGGTGTGCTCTGAATTTGACTTACCTCGCAGACACCCCACTTGCCCAAGCCGGAGCATCCGCAGGAGGTGCTGTCCTGGCAAGGAGCGGCGTTCCAAGTACCCTTGGTGGCGCCGTTGCAAACACACCACGAGCCCGCAACCACGGAGTTGCAGCCGCAAGACTGGGTAGCGGCGCAGGAGCAGAGAACATTGACCGGAGCTCTCTCGTCGAGGTCGGCGACCGGCGAGGCCATGGCCATGGTGGCGAGGGTGGCGACGATGACAGCAGTGAAACGCATTTTCGCTTTGGGAGGATTGTTGACGAAGTGGTTTGATTTGATTCAAATGAATATTGCGAAGAATTGATGGTGAATTGGTTGAGAGTGTGGTTTGTTGATGAGTGAGAACCAGATGAGCAAGTCCGTTCCCGTGTCTACTTATAAGTCTTCAGATGTAGCTATCAGCCAAGCATCTACCTAACCTGGCCAGCCAAAGAGACTGCCATTCTCGCCAGTCAAGACTACGCATCCATAGAATTTGGACTTTTGCTATCATTCGTTAACAAAAGTACCAAGCACGCGGTGAGTCGAACGAGCGCTCGCGATTTGATTTGCAAAGGATGCAAATGCCAGAAGGGCCAGAACTTGTTGCCTGAACAGACAACGAAGTATCGTGGAACTGTAGATGCTGCTTGTCCACCTTATTTGGACCTTTGGTATGAAATTCTGGACCTGGCCATGTCGGTGGAGTCGGCTGCTGTTCAGACGACCAACAACACAGCGGTCGGGTATCCATTGAACGTGGTCCACTCGACGAACATCATGCCATATCTTCAGTCGGTTGATTTTGTGGTCTCTTGGAATGTACCAGTTTTTGACTTCAGACGAACGATACGAGCGATGTGATACTGCCGCGCGTACTGTGCAGCGGTGTCTGGATTTTGGTTCTCACGGCTGGCAGAGTCTATGTCATAAAGGTGGAATATAAGTGCCGATCATCATCGGCGCCCTTGCCTTCCAGGGGATACCACCTCGGTTGAGACAGGCAGAAGAATTCTGTCGATTGATTCGCACCGCCCCCACATTACGTCTCGTAGGTAGGTAGTCTCGGGATTAATTCGAATGGCGCGAGAAGCACCATTAGACTTCTGGAGAACTCATGAATTCACACCAAGCTTGAATTTTCATGGAAAGTTTCAAAGAAAGTCCAATGTGACACAGATTCAGAAACCAAGGATAAGCTCTTAATCTTGTCGAATACTTGATAAACCACGTGCTAGTTCGTCGGTATTCAGTGGTCGCTCCTTGACGTTGTTGCCTGAATCAAACTTGACTATTCCCGGCAAAAACGACCGCTCTAACAGGGTACTCTAGAGTCCAGGCCACCACGTCTGCGCGTTGGGGACTTTGGGACAAATGATGGCGTGATTAGTTGAAAGTGTGACAACATCCATCAAGTTTTAAAGGTATGTCGTTGCCTTGGGGGATGTGGATATAAGATCAGCGGACATCATCTGTCAACTTTCATCAGATACTGAAGCCTCCCCGTTTGATTCACCAAAGTCTTGCAATCTTTCAATAACTATCTTGTGTTGCCGCCTCCTTGGTGGCGAACTGTTCATGTCAGCATGCTTAGAGCCAATCAACTTGTATTCGTGACATTCGAGGACCCAAGGCACTCGGTTGCCTGAAGAAGTAAGAGCAAATCCCAGGGAAAGGCTTGTGCGCATAACGCGGCAACAATCAAATCATGAGCAAATCTTCGGAATTTCTGCAGGAGGGCAGTTGGAACTTCAAAGTCAGAAATTGACATAACTGATCAATATAAGATTGAGACATTGTCACGCAGTCCAGCAGCTATCCGATCAAGCTGCAAGACGTGATATGATTCGCGTCGCTGAATCGAATTGGGCCTTGGATATCTCGATAAATGAAAACAGTGCAGTGACTGCGTCAATGTCCGTGTTCACAGACTATTTTAGAGCTCTCGTGAAATGACGAAGGTGAGCACGCTGGCATAAACCGTCATGTGAAACGAAGAAGAGACATTTAGACAAGCCTAGGTCGATGACTTTCTGATGTCGTGTCTCGTCGTACCTCGCTTACTTTCTCTCTTCTCTGTCATGTTACTAACGTGACCAAAGAATTAGTGATCTTGGCTGTTACCCAACAGCAAGTTCCCAGGCCCAGAGAAGCCTTTTTAATCTATCTTAAGCACACGATTGACAGATCTTAATGCAGACAAATAGCTTGACAAGAGGTTAACACATCGCGTGTGTTCTTTTTGGAAGTTCATGGTCCAGAGACTGCGTGGATGTTGTTAAACCGTGGACCACCATCAAATAACACATAATTGTAACCCTGATCTGTTTCATTTCGCGCGGGTGCTGCACAATCACACAACACGTATGCCGGTGGTCTGTTGACGCAAATATGCACATGAACCTCGCTACTCGTAGAATCAAGGCAAATGAGGGCATCCGACAAGCTGGATCGTTACTAAATGTGTCATCTTGGCGCATAGCCAGGCCTGACATGCATCTATTGCATACTGCCGTTTGTCAGCCATCAGTCCCTCCTGCATCATTCTGGAAGTCGGCAGCCAAGACTAGATGCGGCTGTTGTAAAAATGGACGCTGTAAGAACAACGGCTGGAAACGCCAATGGAAGCATGACTTCACGAGGCACCCCAGCACGGCAGACGAGCCAGATGGGCAGGTCCTTTGCAAATTGATGCTACGCCGCACAGTTGTTGGTCCAAACACATCGCCCCGCGATATGAAATGTCTTGGCACCTGCCCTTTGAGGTTACATCGTGGCGTGCGAATATTTGAGCCAAGATGTTGCGAGCCGCGCTTTCGCCGCGACCAGACAAACAAACCCACAGCCAAAGTGCGGTCTGTTCCTGCCTTTTCCCCTCACGTCTCCTCGACTTGATGTGGAAACTGGCCCCGTCGGTGCATGAGGTGACCTTGCGGCAGGACTTCTGGGCATATGCTTATCAGTGATTGAGTCCTCTGATTCGCGATGTCTTACGGTTCCCCGCTCTCAACCCATGCTCTCGGCCAGGGGTTTTGTGAACTTATGCTGCATGCCAAGCTTAACCTGAGCTCGAGCTTGCGATGAGCTTCCGCTGTTCGCCGTTCGGCGTCGCATTCAGAGTGAGAAAGCATGGCACTTTTGAGATGACAAAAGAAACGCAGCATGCGAGATGGGCTCGGCGGGCGATCAGTATAAAAAGGAAACATTTCCCCAGAGATCGCGTAGTGTTTATGAGAGCGCAACCGGCCCAGCTCTTCTCGCGGTCTCTTCTCCGGTTTCGCTGAGCTCGCCAAGTCGTCTGTCACGATGAAGACCACTTACCTCTCCGCCGCCGCTCTGGCGCTGGCTTCCAGCTGCCTGGCCACCGACCCTCTTACGGCCGACAAGGTCGAGGCCGACGTCAAGACCGAGGAGTGAGTGTTTCCACATACTGCTAGAAGTGAAAGCTCATTTAGCTAACAACGCGACGCATGTCAGATTGGAGCGCGTCCTCTGGAACTTGAACAAGATCGGTCGCGATAATGGCGGCACCCGCGCCTTCGGAACCCCGGGTTACAAGGCCTCGGTTGACTTCGTCCTGGAGCGCGCCCAAACCCGCTTCGCCAAGGAGATGGACACCTGGCTGCAGCCTTTCAACCACACTTTCGAGCAGACGAACGCCATTGTCGTGACCGGCCCCGACGGTGCGGACGTCATCGTCATCAGCGCCGAGTACAACACCGCGACCCCTCTTCCAGACGGCATCACTGCCCCTCTCATCGACACTCCAGTCGACGACGAGAACGGCTCCGGATGTCTCCCCGAGGCGTTTGAGGGCATTGACGCCACCGGCAAGCTTGCTCTCATCAAGCGCGGCGTGTGTGCCATTTCCGACAAGATCAAGAACGCGAAGGCGGCGGGCGCTCTGGGCGTGATCTTGTACAACAACGTCCCTGGCGATGACATCGTCAAGCCGACTCTTGGTGCGGAGAACATTGGCCTCCTCGTCCCTCTCGGAATCATAACCGAGGAGACTGGTGAGGCTTGGTCGGCATCCCTCGCTGCTGGCGAGGAGGTCGTCGTTACCCTCCTCGTAGACTCCATCTTCGAGGAGCGTGAGACTTGGAACGTCATTTCAGAGACCAAGGAAGGTGACCCGAACAGCGTTATCATGCTTGGCGCCCATCTTGATAGTGTTCTTGAGGGCCCTGGTATTAATGATGATGGAAGCGGCACTGCTGCCCTGCTCCAGCTGATGGGATCTGTCAAAAAGTACACCGGTTTCCCCAACAAGATCCGTTTTGCTTGGTGGGCCGCTGAAGAGGCCGGCTTGGTCGGCTCCTACTACTACACCGAGAACCTCAGCTCGGAGGATGCGGACAAGATCAAGTACTATTTCAACTATGATATGATCGCTTCTCCGAATCCGATCTACGAGCTGTCAAGCTACAACAACAGCGGCATCGGTCCCCAGCTTCTGGCAGACTACCTGGAGGCCAACGGCAAAACTGTGACGTGGTCTGAGTTCGACGACCGTTCGGATTACGCGGGCTTCATTAACCCCCTAGGAATTCCAACGGCCTCCATTTTTACGGGAGAGGGTGAGAACGATCCTTGCTACCATCTGGCTTGCGATACTCTGGACAATATCAACTGGGACGCTATCACCGTGAACACAAAGGCGGCCGGGCGCGCGATGGCCACCCTCGCCCTTTCTCTTGAGGGTGTCCCGCCTCGTGCTAGTACTACGCCTGTCCTTCGCGGACGCGCCGGTGTTCTCCAGCAGTTTCGTCGCTGGAAATTGATGGCTGAGAAATCCAGCCATGGCAAGATGTGCTCTCACCACGACGAGAAGAAGGTGTACTAGAGAGAATGAGCTTGGGCGTTGTTTTGCAATCAATTGACGACGACAGTGTACAATAGTCAAAATGAGTGAAGAGCTTGATGAGTAATGAAGAAGATGTGTTGATGATCTGATGGTCAAACTTGATCCGATGCCTTCCGCACCCGCGAGCATGTCCCAGAACGCATCAATTAGCTGCAGCCTACGGCCAATGACAGTGAAAGAAATCGCCATCAAGTGCTCACGATGAGTTGAATCCTTAAGTCTTGGTAAATCCTCGGCGTGCATATTTGATGACTTGAATTGGTACTTTTGGCGACCACTGCGCCGGGCCAGCAGCTTCCGGACCGCGTGATCGAGGAACGGGGCGGCAGCAACCCGAATACGACGGAAGAGCGGGGCCGGCACCGAGGAACCGCTTCCGCCGGGCGCCGCGAGCCACTCAGCTGTCGTTTAGCGACCCAGCAACGGGAAATTGGCAGGATGCACGGGCCAATCCCGCAAAATCTTCCTGCCTGCCCCAACGGATTAAGGGGTCAACCCGGACCCGTGAGGTAGCTCTGTCGCGTTCTCAACCGATCGCGCCGAGTTGATATACGGTTGTTTCGACAAGCACTTATTTGAAAAAGTGTCAAAGTCGTTCTTTCGTCTCAATCGACGAGACTTGGGATCGAAACATGGCTGTCAAGAAGCACAAGTACGAGTTTGGAGGCCCGTAAGTCGCGTCCACCCACACGACGCGTTCTCACCGCTAACGCCATTCTTCCTTAGTCCGGGAGCCTTCGGCATTGTCTTCGGACTCCCCGTTCTCCTGTGGACGTTCTTCTTTGTCTGCAATGACAAGTCTGGATGTCCTGCTCCTTCGACCCTCAGCCCTCGCACGCTGAGCTTAGAGAAGCTGAAGGCTGAAATTCCCTGGCCTGCCGATGGCATCTGGGGATTCTGCAGCTGGGAAGTCTTCGGCTGGACCTTGGCCTACTACTTCCTGAGCTTGGTCCTTCACGTTGTTCTTCCCGCCCAGGAGGTTCTCGGCACCAAGTTGAGAGAGTCTGGCCGTCCTCTGAAGTACCGCTTCAATGGTAAGGCTTCCATGCTCCGTGTCAGACGGTCAAATACTAACTTTGCATTCAGCTTTCAGCGCCACTGTCTTGCAGCTCGCAGCTCTTGCTGTCGGAACTTACTTGAAGGGTGCCGACTTCGTTGTCTGGACTTACATCTCGGACAACTACCTTCAACTCCTGACTGCCAACATCATCATTGGCTACCTTCTCTCTGTGTACTGCTATGTTTGCAGCTTCAGCGTGAAGCCCGGCAACGCCGAGAACCGTGAGCTCGCCGTCGGCGGCAACACCGGTAGCCTCATCTACGACTTCTACATCGGTCGTGAGCTGAACCCCCGCGTCACCCTGCCCCTGTTCGGCGAGATCGACATCAAGACCTGGTTCGAGTTCCGCCCTGGTCTGACCGGCTGGATCATCCTCAACCTTGCCTTCTGCGCTAAGCAGTACCGCAACTATGGATACCTGTCCGACAGCATCATCTTCACGACCGCTGTGCAGGCTTACTACGTTCTTGAGGGCCAGTACTACGAGGCTGGCGTCCTTACCATGATGGACATTATCACTGACGGCATGGGCTTCATGTTGTCTTTCGGCGACATTGCCTGGGTTCCATTCCTCTACTCCACTCAAACCCGTTACCTTTCCATCTACCCTGTCCACCTGGGCTGGACTGGTATCGCGTCCGTCTTTGCCGTGTTCGCCACTGGCTTGTACATCTTCCGCTCCTCCAACACCCAGAAGAAGCTCTTCCGCACGCAGCCTGACCACCCTAGCGTCAAGGGCATGCCCTTCATCCAGACCAAGCGTGGCACGAAGCTGCTCACTGGAGGCTGGTGGGGTATGTCGCGTCACATCAACTACTTTGGTGACTGGCTTCAAGCCTCGCCGTTCAGCGCGCCTACCGCTATTGCTGGATATATCATTCTTCCCGCTGGCAGCACGGTTTCTGGTGCGATCACTATGCTTGACGGACGCGAGGTTGTTCAAGGTGCGGCTCGTGGGTGGGGTATGATCTTCACGTACTTTTATGTCCTTTATTTTGCAATCCTTCTCATTCATCGTGAGGGGCGCGATGACGTGGCTTGCTCTGAGAAGTACGGAGAGGATTGGGAAAAGTACAAGAAGACTGTCAAGTGGAGGATTCTACCCGGCGTTTACTGAGAGGACAATGATACTTGAGGCGGATGAAGATGTACATCCTCGTGCCACGGAACTCCCTGTTCCGTGTCTCACCAATAGCCGCATTAGACGAGCATTTCTGAAGGTCAAACAGTGGTGCCCGATCACCAAACCGAACCCACCATGCTCTCTCGCTCCTGACTTAAATTTTGCGTAATTACAATGACAAGTGTGAACAAGAAAGACCCTCAGCTTAACAACTTTTGCGATGCAGTAGATAAGAAATCACATCCGCGACTTCGCGGCTTGAATGTAAGTTTGCGTGTATAGCACCCCAGCCACTATAGCTTACGCAGACAGTAGCCAAAAGCAAGATAGTTATCGGGAAGCAAAACAAAATCAATTTCCCGCGCCATACTCAAGCAATATGGCTTCAATCGATGATTGAATGGTCTCCCCCTCCCTCTTGTAATCCTGTTCGTGTATTGACCAGCTACGTAGGCCCTGGAACATCTCAGGGTCACGAATCTGTTCAGAAATTTCTAGAGGTCCCCATCCGTGAAGACTGTTGAACTGGCACAGGAGTGTATCTTCTGGCCATGCCGACGCAGCAACGCATCCCTCCGCATTAGGATTTGCCCCTGCTTGCAGAAGAGCCAGGACGCCCTCGATATCGAAACTTGCCACGGCGATTTGCAATGGGGTAATATAGCATCCGTCCGCATTAGGATCTGCCCCAAGACGTAAGAGCTTCTCTAATACACACCAATCGCTGCAATGGTTAGTGTGGTCATGCAAAGCACCAAAAGGGATAAGAGCCCCCTGGGGATCAAAATCCTCGGCGCCGGCCTCAATGAGGAATTTAAACACATTGATACCATCGCCCTGGGATGAGCCCATGGATGTAGCAGGAAACAAGGCTGCGAAACAGTCGGTAAGAGCTCCTTGAAAACGCCAATCTCGTTCCAGAGCCAGACCTGCTCCTTTGTAGTAGCAGAGGTTGTATCTGAAATCAAGATAAAGCTGGAAAGGATTCAATGGCTCCATTCTTTCTAGCAGCGCCTTGGCCAAACGGAAACATCCAAAAATGAGAAGCCTTACCAGAACGCTGGTTTCCAGGTCTGGCACAGTCTCCCATTCGATATTTTCGACAAAGTCGAAGCTTTCAATCCGCCCTCCACCAATATTTACCAAGGTCTTGGCCCTGTTACTCCAGATGGAGAAAAGGGGAAAGAAATAATCCTTCTCTGCATCTAGTACATCAAGTACTCGATAGAAAAGGTCGTTGTGCTCCGACATTACGGCGTCGAAGAAAATGATCATGTCAATGGAGGTATAGGCGCAATAGCTTCCAAAGTTAGGAAGGGTAAAGATGGCGTGCCCCCCTTCACTCCACGTCACAACCTTGTACTCTTCGAATTCATCGTCACTAAGGCAGAGGGCTCTCGCAAATATCCGTTCGGCTTTGTCAAGGACAAGTTCTTCCTTTTCCAACGTGAAGAATGGGTCGGGATGGTTTCTCTTGTTGGAGGCCAAGTACTCCAAAACAGTGTAGTGCGCAAAGGACACGTAGAATCTCTGTTGTCCATTCTCCAAAGTCGTTGGTGTGACTGTGACAAGACATCCGCAAATTTCACGGAGACTTTCTGTGTCTTGGGAGAGTTTCTCCTCAAGATTATCTCCGAAGATGTCTTCGTCAACGGCTTGAGCGAGCATTTGCATATCGACACGTGCCTCTACGCCAGTATGCAACTTGGCCTCAAAACACAGCCACTTCATGGCAGAGTTGACGCAAGGAAGATCTTCGTCTTCAATCTGCTCAAATATTCTGTCGTAAGCCTCATCTAGAGTCTTGGGCATTCTGGACAAAGCTTCTCTGATGGCTTCTCTTCTCCTAATACGCCGCAGCGCATCGATTTGGCAAACAACCCATCGAAACCTTTTGTCCATTAGCATCCAGATTAATACCAGAGGGCGTAAAGGAACAACTTACATTCCGTGTGCACCATGTGATAAGGCCTCCACAGTCTTTTGTTGAAGCTCTTCTGGCCAGCTTTTGATGCGCTTTTCTGTCTTAAGGCGTGACTCCGTATACAGACGGATATCGGCGTCTAGAAACTCATTATCCATGGATATTGAGGTGGAAAACTCGGTCATAACTGTCTCAATGTCGAAATACTCCCGACTTGTCAGTAACAACCGAATCTTGTTGAATCTCTTTTCGGTTGCTAATTGTCGTATGACTTTGAGCAAGTCTTCGCGAGGATTGCTTTCGTCAATAGCGTCGACTGTGATGTAGACTTCGTCAAAGTGCTCAAGCGCCCGCTCGATAGCAATAAGAAAATCTTTTAGGGACGGCGACCCTCCATGCTTGAAAAGTTTCCAAAGATGGTCTGAGATCTCATTCGTTCTGCGGCAAAGACGACTCAGAATCCACTTCAAGAGAGAAGCAGATTCGTCTTGATTATGGGCAAAGTAACAGTAATACCAAGTACTCATCAGTCTTTCAGAACCTGATGCTTTGCAGTGCTGTTCAATTTTATCAATCAGCTGTGATGCGAGAACCGTTTTTCCGGCACCTGGAATGCCGTGGATCCAAATGCAGTGCTCTTTGCCGCTCAGAAATTCAGGCCATACGGGGAGACGTGTTGCCCAATCACATGTACCGGGTTCATGGTTTTGTTGTGCTCGGTGATGTAGGGAAGATGGATCAATGTCTTCGAGCCATTTGAACAGTTCTCGTCGCTCAGATTCTGACATAACCTCTTGAATCTGGCTTGTTCTCTGAGCCACGTCATGTATACGGTGCCTTGAGTCTCAGGTTAGTCAGTCTTCACCTTTTGAGTCTGTTTGTTGACACACTTACGCAGTGTTGGCGCTCAATGCCAACGTTATGGTGTTCTTGTACGTTGCGACATCTTGCAGCAGCTTCCTGGCTTTACTCTCTTTCAACGGCCATGCTAGAGTTGCAAGTGTGGCAAGTGCGTGGCTCTTCAGCTTTCTGGACCTGCTGAGACCCTGTAGTGCACAAGTATCTGTACGGAACAGACCTTCGAGGCTTTTCATAGCCTCATGACAACCTTCGATGGGGCCAGATGGACCATTCAAACTGCTGAAGATTTCTGATTGCCCGTTGTCGCATTCGACGAGGAACTTGACGTTCTCCAAAATAGCCTTCACCGATGACGTCTCTATGAGGATAGTCCGTAGATCGCTTGGTGCGTCTTGGATGCTTTCTATGTAGCGTTTACATAGGGATATGACCCGGTCTGCGATCTGGACAGTAGCAAAAATGCTTGCTACAAGGCCGATTGCTTCCGCCATCGAGACTTGCCATGAAAAGACAGTATGTCAGCGGCTGCCAGTGAGCATGTTTGAAACACTCAAGAGGTATATGGGCTTCAAATGAGGGGTTTTGTGAGATTGAAAGTGTGCAAAGCTGACCGTCGGGCAGCCCGCGAGTCTGCCTGATGCAAATACGGCCTGATCAGGCTGCGCTGCAGCCACATGCATCCATCCAGCCAATCGTCTTGCTATTGCATGCACCAAGATCAGATCTACGCGCAGAATTGTTGACCAATGATTACGAAGTAACACGATTGCCTGTTTTATCACATGATTGAAGGGCGTGTCCAAGACCAGACGCTGAAAAGTAATGTTCAATTCGTAGAAGCTTCATAAAACGCACCGCTTACAAGTTGCTGGAAATCCTAGTGACAATCTTCATGAGCTCATCCTCCGCGGGTATCGTGCCCATCTTCTCCAAACTCCTCTCGTTCTGGAAGCCCTCATCAGGGCTGGCCCAGCTGTATCCCTTCCACTCACCCAGCGCAGGCCACATCTTCTGCTCCACCAACGTCTTCAACTTCTCATACTTATCCGCCGAGCCAGTCTCGGTGCTGGCTCCCATTCCCTCGAGCACTTTCTTCCAGGCATCGACTGTTTGCTCAAGCTCAGAAACGTTGGTCACACCCATGACACTGCCACCCACGCGCAGATCCCCCTGGCCAGGGAGCTGGACGCCAAGACCAGCCAAGGCGCCAACGCGGGCGTACTCCTCCATCGACCAATGAAGAGCGATCGTCTCCAACCGCTCCCCGGCCTCATTGGCAAACGTCGAGAGCTTTTTGCAGGCTGTGCGCAAATCGTCCGGGGCGGGGTGCCATTTCGCAATGACACCGGCCTTGCCCTCTGATTGCTCTGAGTTGGTGGGGATGCCGGTGTGCGTGAGCAGACCCATGCCGAGCATGCTTGCGTTGAGAACGACTTGCACGCCGGCGTTGCGGAATCTTCTCAGAGGGCTCTGGTCGTTGGTGTGGTCGGCGCCGGCGACGACTTCATCGTAACCAAGAGTGGGGTTTTGGATGGTGAAGTGGCCGTAGCTGAGAATGGCATCCAGAGGCTCGCCGGTCTCGGCGAAGATCATCTCAGCCAGACTGCAGAGGACGTGGACTGGGAAACCGCTGATTCCGACGAAACGGATCTTGCCCTCATCGCGGAGCTGTCTTAATGTCTGAACAGCGGCGAGGACTTCTGAAGGGGAAACGAATTCGACATCGTGCATGTAGACGAGATCGAGGTAGCTGGTGTTGAGGCGGTTGAGAGAACGAAGGACCGAGTAGCGCACATATGCAGGCGAGTAATCGAACTCGTTGCCAGCAATGCGGCCAGCCTTGGTGACGAGGACATATGATTCTCTGGGGATATTGGTGGCTGCGGTGTGAGCGGCCAGCGCGTCACCCAGCAGGACTTCTGAAGGGCCGTAGTATGGTGATGTGTCGAAACCGTTCACACCAAGCTCCAATGCCCTTGAGACGATTTGTCTGTAGGGCATCTGAAGAGGGTCCTTGACATGTTGTGTGTTGAAGGTCGCGGTGCCCAGGAAGAGAGGAGGAAGGATAGAGGCAACGCTAGGCCTAGTAGCCGGGTTGAGGCTTGTAGTGGTAGTGGTAGTGGCCATGATTTGATGTGGATGATAGTGAATGAGACGAGAAACGGGAAGAGATGGGTCGATGATGGAGGTGAGATGGCACGGAGAGGTTGGACGGGGTCGTGCTCAGGCGGCGTCTAGACTTAAGTCGGACGGCGGAAGAGGTCGAGGTGTTTGCGGGTTGATATGAGAGGGTCACGACAGGGTCGGTGAGCGAGTCTGGTCTAGAAAGATTGACTGGGTCTTCCAAGCTCCTGAGCTAGGAACAATGTGTTATTAACCATAATCGCTGTGTGGGCTTCTTTTTTGGGCTTGCCGGCGCGCCGGTAGTTCTAGCGTACCCAGAACCCGTCCGCCCGGTTTGCCCAGGCCAAGCCGCGTACGAAGTATACGTTTTACTCGGGTCACACTTGGGACTCTCGTCAATTCTTACGAAGCCGGTGGCGGTGGAGTTCATGCAGAGCTCTGTGAGCCAAGAATCGTCGACTTTCGCAGCCAGATTGCACGTGTCAGCTCGTCTCAACCTGCCACAAAAACCGATAAACATGGGTGTCATGGACCCCTAACGAGAGAAAAAGAAAAAAACGTGACCCTGGCTCTGTGCGGCCTTTCAATCTGCCTCCTACCGGCCCTCGCCGGCCGGCATAAGTGGCGGTCGGGGAACATGATATATCCATGTTCATCTGAGACGAGCCACCTCAAGCCACGGCCCTTGACTCGTCATCCACACCGGATCCGATCCCTGCGAATCGAACCAGAATCCATTCCTTCTCCATAACGGACGCTAAACTAGGATTGTAATATAACCCGTCGTTAGCCTCAATTTCGAACAACGCACCAGTTTTTTCCCTCACATCCTTCACCGACAAGGAGCCATACAAACAGCCTCCATCTTTGGTTTTGAGGAGCTGTTTCTTCTCCAATTGTCGTGATCTTCCTCTCTTGTCTTGCATCTTTAATCATTTGTCAAGCAAGATGGCTGCAATTGCGTCTCTCGAGCCGCACATCCAGGGCATCATCGAGGATGCGGCCGCCGACGGTGTGCCCTTCCGGGCCCGCGCAGCCCACTTTCATACGACATGGGCGCGGACTTTCGCCTCGCTGCCCGAGCTGTACATCCAGCCGCAGTCGCAACAGGAAGTCGAGAAGGCGATCAAGCTTGCTCGCAAGTGCAGGCGGCGCATCACCACAGTCGGCTGCGGCCACTCGCCGTCAGACCTGACGTGCACGAGTAACTGGCTGGTGAACCTGGATGACTTCAGGAAGGTGTTGTCTGTCGACAGTAAGCATATCTGTTTCGCAGCCCAACCCGGCTCCGGCGCTAACCTTGAACAGAGGAGACGGGATTGGTCGTCATGCAGGCCGGAATCCGGCTTTGGCAATTGACCGAGGAGCTGAACAAGCACGGTCTGTCATTCCCTGTCTTGGGAAGTGTGAACGAGCAGAGCATCGCTGGTGTTATCAGCACCGGCACCCGTGGCAGCACCCTGAAATACGGACTGCTGTCGGAAGCCATCTCCTCCCTGAAGATCACCCTGGCCAACGGCGAGACGGTAACGTGCTCGCCGGATGAGAACCCGGATCTGTTCCGCGGCGCCCTCCTGTCCCTCGGAGCGTTGGGTATCATCACAGAGGTCAGCTTCCGAGCTGTCCCTGCTTTCAGTCTGAGGTGGAACCAGACCATCCAGGCTGATACCACCATGTTGGATGCTTGGAAGCAAAACAACAAATTGTGGACTTCGTCGGACTTTGTGCGGGTGTGGTGGCTGCCTTATACCAGGAGGGCGGTCGTATGGAAGGCCGACATCGTCACCAAGGAGGACCTCGAGTCCGGCAGAGAGAAGAACCGCGACCCTCCCGTCGGTTACTACGATGGAGCGCTCGGTTATCACATCTACCACAATCTCCTCTACCTGTCGCGTTACATCCCCAAGATTACTCCATGGATCGAGTGGTAAGTCCAACACACAACCCCCACGACCAATGACTAGCGAGTACGCGGATGCTGATGGCTTTTCAAGGTTTGTCTTTGGCATGCAATATGGCTTCAAGAACGGTTACACCACCGGAGCTGTCCAGCCCATGGACAAAGCTCTGTGGATGAACTGCCTGTACAGCCAGTACGTGAACGAGTGGGCCATCCCTCTCCACAGAGGCCCGGAGGCGCTCATGCGTCTCGGATCCTGGATCAACAGGCTGCAGCCGGGTGACCCCTACTACGTCGACCACGGCATCCCGTACTCCGCGGAGGGTCTCTACATCCACTCTCCCGTCGAGGTCCGCGTGTGCGACGCCACCGTGCACACCAGTGCCGAGCAGCGCAACCGCCCGTGGCTCGACAGCACCATCAAGGATGGCCCGACGCTCAACCTCAACGCCACCATGTACCGTCCCTACGACCTGGATCCTCCTGGCTTGAAGCGCTGGTTCCAGGGTTTCGAATGGCTCATGCGCGACCTCGGTGGCAAGCCTCACTGGGCCAAGAACTTCACCGTCAAGAACACGGAGCTGGAGGAGTGGTACGGAGACGACCTGGTCCAGTGGCGACGGGTCCGTGACGAGGCCGACCCCGATGGTTTGTTTGTTGGGCCGTGGCACCGTCAACACGTCCTTGCTCCCAACTCGGCTCCCTTGGAATTCGAGGAGGTCGAGAGGACGAGGCATGATGCCGGCAAGGGCGTCACGGTGTACGGTCTCCGCCCACAAGCCGAGAAGGAGAAGCTCTAAGCTACCTTAGGGATGTGAACATGATAATGATGTACCTTCCGCTTCCGGTGCGGTGCGCCATTTGAGCGCAAGGGCGGTCTAGACATAGATTTGATAGATAGCACTTGCATGTTTGTCATGAAAAGCGGTGAAATTGAACAAACTTGAACAACTTTCTCTTTCCGGGTCTTCATCCGTGCTGCACATGCCATGTCCAACAATGAGAGGTTTTTCTTCTAGGCAAGCTCCAACATGCCCCTGAGCACATGCATCTTGCCAAATCTAGCTGCCAACAACAAAAACACGAAGACCCGTCTTTTTCATCATTCATGATCTTCACTTGGCACTTTGTCAACTAGATTGATATCTGGGGGCCTGCAGCTTGCTTCTCGTTCGGGAAGCCGACTTTCCTGATTATGGACTTGGCCTCGGTGGTTTTGCGGCGCCCCTTTACAAGGGTTGAGGCGAAATCTCACAGACTAGGAGATAAAGACGTTTTGCGTTGCACGCACCTGCAGCTCTAGTACTATGTAGGGGCCCCCACCCCAGTTAGATCGTCGGATCGTCGCCCTTTAATCTGGCATGGGTTATCCAGCACTCTAGACCGTTCTCTCTGTTCTGATAGCCACTTTTTAATCCTCTCGGTCTCAAAAACAAAGTTGGGAATACTGGACCTTTACGCACGTCAATAAGCGAAGACGTCGAACCCTTCAGAGTATGCAGCCCAGCGGCTGGACGGCATTCTCGAAACTTGATCTTCACCGAGTGCAATGCTGGTCGTATGTTGTTCGGCCATGTCGTGCTCAGCCCTGATTCGCATGGTATGGCAGTCTCACTAGTGATGTTGGGATGAATGGTTGGTCGAGAATCCACCAGTATGGAAGCTTTCTGCTTCCGTAGGGCTGTCAGACAGAATGCAGCATGTCATCTCGACTTTTGACCGAGGACACCATCAGCCTGACTAGTGTGAACCGTCTGCAACAGGCTGATGCACAGATGTCTGCGGCAGTTTCTCACATCGGACGAGCAGAGCGTCTATTTTTACACTATCTTCTTTGATGTGAAGTCGGCAAGTGAATTCGATGCGAATATCGATATAGGCTTCTTGGTGAGCCTCAACTAACATAACAAGCGTGATAAAGCCTAATGGCAGAGGTTTGCATGAAGATCCGGCAGGCGGCTGCCGAAGTCGAGTTTGTCCTGCGAGGGGCTCGTTTAGCGATAACCAAGGGCATGTCGCATAGCCTTGTTTGTCCCGTCCAAACGGGTCCAACGGGTTATCCGCCGTCGTTGACGTGAGCCTCAGGGAGGCTTTGGCGATATTACGATTCTACCTGGACAATAGCAAGCCACCCGATTGATCGGGTTGATACGCGGCGCGGCGGCGGCGGCGGCGACGGCGCCCTCCCGTTGCCCTGCACAGCGCGCGGCAAGCTCGAGCCTGCGCCATCCCGCGATGGCCTGACGGGTCCGACAAGTGGGAATTCACAACCCGTTTTCCATGCCAAAGAGGACGCTGTTGGCGCCATCTTGTGGGCCTAGAGAATGAAACTGGCAGTTGAGCCGCCTCTCCCGTTTATGCATTGTCGCGCGGTGGAAGGATTTTCCATCGGTAGACCCCCACATCCCGTTTCACCGGTTTGACCGAGGCGAAATGCAGCCTGGAAAAGTCTGCCAGCGTAGCATCGAGCCGCGTCAATACCGTGAAAAATAAGCTTTCGAATATGATAGCCACGTCAGATGAACCACATACGTCAATTGCCGCAGCCAGTGGCGGACGTTGACGTGGTTGTTGAGGACGACTCTGCGACAATTCTTTTCTTCTTTCTTTTGCCCAATTTTTCTTATGCCGAAAAGGGGCTACCGCCAATGTCACATTGGCCGCCCACCGGCCGGAAAGCACGTCTTTCAATCACAGGCATTCGCAATTAAACTCATCAGGGTTGGCAAGAAGCTCTGACAGCTCCGTCGAACTAGGCCGTAAAAGCCTGTGCCCCAGATCCGGTCAATACGGGGGACGGAGCCGTCTGGGAGAGACACCTTGGAGTCGTGGACGGAACCGACCCGTCGCCCCGGAATTAAGAGACAATGGACTCGGTCCACCCACCCAAGTCGGCAGTTGAAGAACGGTCAAACCCAACGTGGGAAAGATCAGGGAAGAAAAAGCAATGGGCCGTTACCATGGTGCGGCGAGGTAGCCTTGTTGGAAATGCTGACGTTGGTGGAGCGTTGCAGCTTCAATGGTGGGGGGCCGGATCCATCTGGCGACGAGGGCGCGTATTGCTGTGCCCAATGGCCGCTGCACATGCTTGGGTCTCACAAAGGGGGTTTGCTCATTTCTCCAATTTTCTGAATCCGTTTGAAGGCTTATCTCCTCGGTGGACTCAATCCAACAGTGAACAAACAGACGGACTCGGAGGCCGACTTCCTCCTGGCCGCCGTTTTGAGACTCTGAGGTCGTCAGCGAGGAGCACGCAGGATCACACAGCATGTTAGAGACGGACATCCCGCGGGGGCCGTCCGAACCGTATCACCATGTCAGTGTCAGTGTCATCTCTTTCTCCTCGCGTGTTACGAGAGCTGCGACAATGGTTTGGGACGGCACTTTCCAAAAGTGCGGCCCAGATATTGTTAGCTCCCTCTGCAGGTCCGTGACTGTCGCAGGATCGCGCGGGAGCACCGATTCAGATGAGGTGGTTGAGTGAGAGTGGGCGAGCGAGTGCAGGTTGACAGGCAACCAGTTTGGGGCAGTTTGGGGGAGCAGGAAAACCCGGGCAGCTCGTACTGCGTCAACAAAGCCATGATTTACCAACTTTGTCGCTGATCTGCGACCGAAAGACCGGACGAAGAGCATGTAAATCGATGCCAAGCCCAAGAAATCGAGAACTTCAGATAAACGGCCCCCCAAGCAACTAAAAACAGCGCACAATTAGGTTGATGCCCCAGCCAAGCTGCCAAGCTACCAGCTTCAGGAAAGCCTCACGCAGCACACTATTTGCTGTTTACTCGAGGGTTGCAGCTCTCATGGAGTATTCCTCGGCACAACCTCTTGGCAGAGGCAGAGTTGTGCAATCTCTGTGCCTCTCGAGGGAATCAGGGATGTCCTACCCTTGGATCTTGCTGCACAGACGGCCCCTCCCGACCAGAGGGTCGGGTCCAGCCACACCCTGCTTGCCCCTGCACCCATGGCGGTAAGGATGGGCCTGACCAAGCACTAGACCGGGACATGAAACTGACTCTTGTTCGCCTTCTTTCTCCCTCCCTCCTCGGTGTGGCTGAAGGACATGGGATCTTGCAGATGTCAGATTGTGGCTCAGCGTTGACGGTTTTCTAGGCCTTCTGGGCGCCATCTATCGGTTAAAGCTGCCCAGCTGCGAAAATTCTTCCTAGCGTTGCTACGCAGACGCCAAAGCATATTGTTGTCCCTCTTAGTTGCCTCCACCGTTAAACTTTCCGTCATCCACTTCCCGTACAATTAAGAAGGCCCAAATTCAATATTGCGGCTCCTTTTCAACAACATATGCCCGCCCGGGGCGAACGGCACACGCAATTAGCGCGCGCCCAGGACCACTTGTTGCTGGAAGATGCCGTTTTCATTGATAATCGCCTAGTCATCGATAAGTGGATGACGTGCCCCCATTTGTGCCGTGTCGTCCACCGTTAGTGCGGCTGAGACCTGTTGCAACGCCCGTTAGCTCTGGAGATTGAGACAGGAACGGTCTCAGACGGCCGACATTTTTTCTTCTAGAAGAAGGTAAAAGGAAAATGTCGAACAGACACCGTCATCTGAAAGAAATCGGACGAGCTGCAGTGCAAAGCCAGAGTCAGGGGACTGTAACAGGGCAAAGTTGCTGCTCATGATGGCTACTCGTGGACACCACGTGCAAGTTCCCCAGAGTTCCAGACAGCCAGCCAAGCGTGTGTTTCTATGTCCAACAGGCGGCTATCTTGGCGCGACCATGGCGTCGTCGAATGACAGGACGAGGCGAGCGTTTAGAAACTGCAAAAGCAATTTACGGAAGCATGCATTTAGCGCGGATTGATAACCATTAAAGTTCAGTCTAGGTGAGGAGTAGAGACTGCAAACCTGATAGAGATCTAGAGTAGCTCCTTGTCGGACGGAGATGAGTACAGTTTGGGGAAGATGGCCAAGCCTGTACGCGCCGCCTGTCATCCCCTTGGCCGCGCATGCAGGGACGCAGCAAGATGTTGGCCCAGAACGGGATCCTCCCCCCTCGTCGGTGTGGCTTGACGTCTACCTCGCACAAATCGAGCCATACGCCCGTGGTGGAACCTGATAACAAGTTCACAACCGCGGAAGTGAGGTGGCTGCGATTATGCTGGGCCAGGCATATGCCTGTCAATCGAGCGCACAAGCCCTCGCGTCAGGTTGCCATTGGATAAATGGCTGCAGTCTTGGCCCGTTGTTTATTGTGGGCTATTTCGAGACGCAACTTCGTCAGCTCCTCTTGCCGGGCCAAACGTGCATGTCCTGAGTAAATGAAGGCTCTCGTTTGCTCCCCGACGGTGAGCATGGGTTCACCTGGGCCACACCGTTGCTTTCATCCGAAGACGACCGCCACTGTCATGAACTTGACGGCAGATCGCCCATGATAGGCCCAAGCTGGGTACCTCCCTGTGCATGGACATGAGTATCCGCTTTACGCCTAACGACCAACTCCTCTTACCAGAACTGGAGATATCAATATGGCAGGACTAGTAAAGCGAGCTCCCTTTTGATCAGTATTAAAGAGCGGATCTCCTCTCACCACTATCGAGTCCATCATCATCATCACCTTTGAGATCATCAAGCAATCCACTTGCCAACCATTTTCCTCTTTTTTCCAACATCAACAGGGTTGATTCAATAGCTTGAGCGGGACTCTCTTGTCTACTTCACATTTCGCAAAAAACAATAACACCAGCGACTCGTTTCTTCTTGCCTTCTTCACTCACACTTTTTTCAAAATGGTCCCTCCTCGCTCTGGATCTGCTATGGGCATGCGCAGCCGCGGCCCCGTTGAGTTGAACGTCAACCTCGCCAAATCTTACGAGATCCGTGGCCCCAAGTCACCCATGCCCAGATCTCCCCTCAGGGACACCACCGTCGAAGATCGCACTAGCCGCTCTTCGTACGAAGATCGCCTCGAAGGTGCCATCCACGTTCTCCGCACTGAAGCCAACGCACTTCAGGCCCTGACGCAGCTCTACTCGTCCGAGCGCGTCTGCCGTGATGGCTTCTTCCGCTCCATCGAGGTCCTCACCCGCCACCGCGATCACCGTGGCAAGGTCGTCTTCATCGGTGTTGGCAAGTCTGGCTGGATTGCCAAGAAGCTTACCGCCACCTTCAGCAGCTTGGGCATTCCAGCTGTCTTCCTCCACCCTACCGAGGCCCTTCACGGCGACCTTGGCATCATCGGCGACTATGACACCCTCATCATGATCACCTTCTCCGGCAAGACCCCCGAGCTCATGCTCCTCCTCCCGCATCTCAACAAGAACTGCCCTCTCATCCTCCTCACCTCGCCTACTCGCATGGAGACCTGCGAGATCGCCAAGGCACGACCAGATCTCATTCTCCTCCCCGCTCCCATTCCGGAGTCTGAGAAGGAGACCTTTGGCGTCTCTGCTCCCACCACCTCCACTACCATGGCTATCGCCGTCGGTGATGCTCTCGCATATGTCGCCTCCAAGGAGATGTACTCCTCGGTGTCAAATGTGTTCGCGAAGAACCACCCCGGCGGCGCTATTGGCCAGGCCTTCAAGACAAAATAAGCGACTTGGATTGCTTTTTGAGATTTGTGCAGTTTATTCTTGATTGGCGGGGCGTTTAGGGTAAAGGGTTTACTTCTTGCAGCGGACAGAGTTACATAAAGGCTCTCATGATGTCCACATTCTTGTACATTTACATTACATCTTCTGATGGGTTCATTTGTTCAAATTTGATGGCCTGCTGGATGTTCATAGACTTTTCTTCAGATATTTGGATACCACAAAATTCGATGATCGCAAATTCTTTCAAGACAATTTCGCCTATCCCTGCTAATTTGTGATGCGAACAATAAAATTGAATCATGACTCTAAAACGCATTTCTCGCTATTATTTGTGCTTCAATTTGGGCATCTTTTTGATCAATCGTACTCGGTACGAAGATGTCGTTGTTTCGATCTCGGCAAAAGTATCCAAATCGGAAGTCAATTTATTTGAGTTCGACTCAGACCCCCAAACTTGTTCAGCCGACTACCGACATGCAGACAATGATCTTGGCAAACCTTCGTACTAACATTCGCCAAATTCCCTTGCGTCTCATCATTTCTTCTTCAACGACATGCCTTCATGTTGCCATCATTGATGACATTGACAATAAATCATCACTTCCGAGTTCGCTCTAGAACATGCCGCGTTTGCGTGCCGGTTAGCCAACATGAAGCACAATGACGTGCCGTGATACCGATAAAAACATGCATTCAACCCCAGAAGTCCCAAACGATGAGTTTCTTTTGCGGAGCTTGCCACAGATTGCCACAGATTGGTGGGTGAAGCGCTTGCTTCTGTGCAACAGATCTGGCTGATAACTCACCAGCGTCTCACAAGCTCTCCGTGAGTCTGTTTTGGCTTGCCTGCAGCAGCCCAAGACGGTCCCCACATTGATATGAACTCACTGCAATCTCTCTCCAACAGGCTCCAAACACGGCACCTGGGATGCGGTTTGCTTGTTTTCGTTCCCTATCAGCAGCGGTTACTGTGAACAATGCTGCATATCCTGCCACCGTTACCCCTGCAGGAGGATCGCCCGTGCAGAACCAGGAAAATTTAGGGGGCGCGGACCATCGACCGACAGGGGGTTCCTAGTGCTCTTCGAGAAACCTGCCCTGAGTCGCATTGATTCGATCAACGGGACCCACGGCATATCCGATCACAGTCCTTAAAACAGTGTGTTATAACGCCAGCTGTCACGGCACGTGGGGTTGTCGGGCTTGACGCGTAGTCCCAGGGATAGGCTGAGCTGCGGACGACTGCTGGTGGAGCCCCGAGGTCTAGTTGATTCAGGAGCTCTCAGAGAAATTAATCATGCCCGGGGGACCGCTGCGGTGGTGTCGATCCGCACAAAGGAGGCCCCCGTTGATCCTCGGGGCCGGGGTCCCCAAGGAGAGTGCTCATCAGCCACGCCGAGTTCGCGGCTACATTGACGACATTTGACGTACCCCCATGTGGGGAGGACTGCGTATTAGCCGCCATCGTTGGGTTGCCCAAGACATGCATTGCACAAGCAACGAGCCGAAATGGGCGCTTCTCGCCCCCTTAGGGACCGGCCGTCTCTTCCTGATAGGGTGAGACCGGGCCTTTGGCGGGTTCCCGTCCCTAGTGTCTGCAGTTATCACTCATTGAGGCCCATCGTTGACTGAGCTCTCCTCCTTCTCTCACCCCAGGAGCATACAATCATGTCGCTGCAAGTGCCTGACCCGGACAGGCTGAACTTCTTCCCACCGAACCAGGCAAAGCAGACCAGATTCGCGCCTCTGCCGCCTAGACCGCCTCCAGCGCGGCATTCATTCATCAACGCTCGAAGCTCATGGATGAGGAGAAGCCAACGCTTCCCCATCGCAGAGAGCTTAGAACGCTTACCACGCCTAAGCCGACTGTCATACTTCCCCGTCGCCAACGAGTATATCGATGGAGTGTTCAACGAGAAGACGAACCTCCCACCTCGGTGGTCGTTCTACGTCCCCGACTTCGACTTTGACGTGAAGGATTTCGAGAAGTACGAACAGCAGCAGCAGCAACAACAAGAAAAGGGCGAGGACGATGACGTCCCCAAGGCCCTCAAGGCATTCCGTGTCGACTTCTATCCTGGTGATCCTGACGACCCAAAGTGCTGGTCCGTAGCCTACAGGATACTCGTCATTGGCATGTTCGCCTTCACCACCCTGGCCACCGGTATCTATTCCACCGCCTACTCTAGTGGCATCAACTCAATGGTCCCGGAGCTCGGCGTCACCAACCAGTCACTACCATTGCTGGGCATCTCACTCTACCTCGTCGGCCTGGCGTTGGGTGCTCTCATCATGGCGCCGCTAAGTGAGACATTTGGTCGAAGACCTATGTACATCGGTGGCCTCAGTGTTTTCCTGGCTTTGATCCCCATGGCAGCTCTCGCGACGAACTTCACCATGGTCATCGTCGCCCGTTTCTTAGGGTATGTGATCCCAAGCCCCCATTGTTCGTGACAACATACTGACGTCACAACAGAGCTGTCGCCGGAAGTGTCATGCTTTCCAACGTTGCTGGATCGATCATGGACATCACCGACCCCAAGTATCTTCCTCTCGCCATCTCAGTTTACTCCTTTGGTCCACTCAACGGCCCGGTGCTGGGACCTCTCATTGTAAGTACATACACCATCTCACTTTGGTTCCAACAATGAGCTGACACATCCCTAGGGCGGTTTCATGGTTGAAGCCTGGGGCTGGAGGTCTCTGAACTGGATGTCGCTCATCTCAACAGCTGTGGGCGCCCTTTTCATCATGACTGTCCCTGAAACATACCGCCCAACGCTTCTGAGGAAGAAGGCGATGACGAGGAGAATGGAGGAAGGCGACCACCGTTACTGGTCTGACTTCGATGACTCCGTCCCCCTCTTCCGCAGAATTCGCACTTCCATCTCTCGACCTTTCATTTTGTCCTTCACTGAGCCTGTCTTGATGTTCTGGAACATCTACATCTCAGTCATCTATGCCATTGTGCAATTGGCATACGTCGCTTTCCCCATCATCTTCCAAGACGAACGAGGCTGGTCCACATCAATCTCGGGACTTGCTTTCCTCGGAGTGTTCGTTGGCATCGCCCTCGTCCTCGCTACCGAGCCCTTGCTACGAAAACTCGTTCAACGCCAACCCAAAAACCCGGAGACAGGCAAGCCTGAGCCGGAAGCCACCGTTCTTCTCATCTGTATCGGTGCTGTGCTCGAACCAGTCGGCCAGCTGGCGTTCGCGCTCACATCCCTTCCCATCGAAATTCCCTTTTACTGGAGCATTCTGTCAGGCGTTCCCTTTGGATACGGCTTCGGCCTTGTTTTCATTTACGGCACCGGCTACATCTCAAATGTATTCGGCATGTATGCCACCTCCGCCTCTGCAGGCAATCTCGTTTTCAGATCAATCTTGGGCGCTGTGCTCGTCATCGTGGGCAAGAGCATGTATCATGCGCTCACCCCGCGCATCGCGGGTATCACTATTGGTGTCGCCGAAGTGGTGCTCATGCCCATTCCTTTCATCTTTCTTAAGTGGGGCAAGAACATTCGGCAAAAGAGCAAACTTATTCGGACACTGGAGGAGCAGGCGAAAAAGGTTGCAAAGTGAATCATTTGTACTAAACGGAAACCGGCGAGATACCCCTTTCCTTCCTGTCTATATTTATGTGTGCCAGTCACATTTTCCCTGTCCAAAATTATTCAAGCGTGTACATGTAGATAGATAATTAGAATCAAAATAGCAATATTGATATCAGTAACTCATACTCCTTGACGCTTCCGAGCCTATCCCATCAAGTCCTTTTCATCAAAAATCTACCCATCAACCTGTTACTACGCCGCACATAACTCTAACTTTTCCGCCCAGCAATACCTGACCCAGTCGCTTTGCAAGTATGGACGTGTCCCTTCCGGCGATGGGGACTTCTCGTCTGACTTGACTCCTTGTTGAACGCCGTCAATTTTCCATATCCTGTTCCTAAGCAATTCGAGAGCAACCGAAATATTGAGCAGTCCATTCTTCTCAAGCATTTTTTCAAGTCGAAGTTCGACTTGGTGTCGCCGTGAGCTAACCGGCATGGTTTCACAACCAAGTACAAACATTGGCCAGATCATCATCGTGGACGCAAAGGTGTCGACAGGAACCGCTAGTACTGCCTCGGATAGCTGCTCAACCAGAGCTAACGACTGCTTCAACGGTTGATCTGTCCATGTTGTGCTCGAGTCGCCATCGTCGGCGCGAAGAAGGAAGATCTGCGTTGCAAGCCCGAAGGAGAGGGCTGCTGCGATACAGGCGTTTCCTGTTCTTATCCTGTGGCTCTCCAGAGTGTCGGAGTCGGCCCCTTCGCAAAAGGGCTGCTGTACTGCTGCAGGTAATTCTCTGCAGCAAGTATTCAGCTCTTGCAATAAACAGTACCGAGATAGTACGAAGGACTCGGGTGTTATCCCCCCGCTGAAGAAATCTTCAACCAACGCGCCAGAGTCTCCCATTAGCGGTAGTATGTCGGTTGTGTACCCGAATACGATGTCTGGGTACCTCTTCGCAGATGTACTGCAATGGGGTAGGATCATGCTTTGCCAAAATTGACGGTCGAACACCGGCTTCCTTGCGCAGGGAACGCAGCACAACGCGTCCATGTAAGCCAGCATCTTGATGTTAACAGACATCATGGGGGTGGGCTTCTCAAGTTGAGAACCATCGCTCATCGCTTGTAACAAAAGAATTCGTTCTTCAAGCTGGGCCCTTGTGCCCCTGATCAGAGGACGAATAATGCAGGTGTCTGATCCTTGCATGATCTCCAAGCCGATCAATGCTAGAGACGCGGCGATGGCTTCCTCGCTTACATACAACGGCAGTTTGCGCTGAGTCTCGGTTGGAGGCAATCTTTTCTGTTGCTGTACACAAGCCACCATTTGACCCAGAGCTCGTTGTTTTCTTTCTAGAACCTCTTCTTGTGTAACAATCCCGAGGGCGAACAGATGTGACGCGCCGGCAGCAAGAACCGCCGGTAGAAGGATGGAATCTTGCTGCCAAACGAAAGCCAGATATGGCTCTCGCACACTCACATATTCCTCTGGATTTGGATACACCAGATCGGGCAACGACTTTGACCAATGCGTGAATATGAACACATCCGACGAAGAGTGGAGACGAGGTCCTGTTGTTGGATTTCGGATTAAGGCGGTCGAGCTATTCGAGAGCTTCTTGCATTGAATAGCCTTTACCGTCTTGGATGATGGGCATATCGCCAGCGAGCTCCTGGGCTTGACAACACTCTTGGCCGAGGCCTGGCTATTCGGGCTGACATCGCTGGCCTCAACCCACTTCAGCTTGACTTTGTAACCGCCGCATGCTAAGCCACGACGTTCACACTGCTTACAGAGCGGGTGCGCCTCGTCGCATTTGATACGAGCGGCTCTGCAAGTCACGCACCCTATGCGAATAAGGTTAGCGAGGCCCTCGCAAAGCGCGTCGTGTCACTCATGCGACTGACCGTTTCTCGAACGGCGATAGAACTGAGTAGGCATGGAGCTATCTGCCAGCTGCGGTGTGCCGAGAGTCGTCGTGCGTTGCGGCTTAAAATAACATAATCATAGAAGACTTGGTATGGCCCCGGTGGGATGAGACAATGTTGGTTCGGATCTGATTGTGGCCAAGGAGAGCAATAATTGTATCTTGGCCAGATTGGGAAAAAGTCATGAGATGCAGGCCGGGCTTCCGGGTCGGTGGATTACGGAGAGCGGCCTTAGTCATAGTTATATGGATTTCCTCTTTTGCTTTCACGGGGCAGGTGGGGGTGTAGCGAGATCCCCGCCAATAGCATCATGAAACGAGTCATTCTCGTCTCCTTTTGTGACGGCAGCTGGGCCCATGTTGGGGTAGGAGACAACAAGGATGATACCACCGGCCGTTTCAGCCGGAAAATAGCACGGTGCCGGTTCGCAACTTGGCAGTCAATTTAGATGAAGAACGAGGTTCTCGTACAGTGTGTAGCAAAACCGAAATCGCACCGACAGGGCTGAAAGCGACGTAGATCTAGGCCCTACGAGGTTTCATTAAGGTCGAATTCTTGATTCTATGACATATGGCACTAAATAAACGTGGATGTCAGAAGCGAATGAGAGGTAACATTGTGTCCTGAGGAGGAAATGCTCGGAACTGGGGTTGATTCCGAGAGCGATTCCGACTCCAAACACTAACATGCGCGCACACAGACAAAAGCAATAAAATTGGACCACACAACATCGTGAAGGTGTGTCATGTTACGGACGAAGTAGTTCACCGAAATCGAAACCGAAAATGTAATTTCAGCTTACGGTGACAGATCTTAACGACACAAAAAAACGTGGATTAGACTTTTTAAGTAAAATCCTTGTTGCGTTATTCAAATAATCTACCCTTTGCATCAACACCCAGAACGGCCTGGTTTGGCAAGTCAACTTTGTGACGCGAAACCACCTTGCTTTGGTCAGATATATGCTCTGCAGTTACGAACTGATCAACTCCACTCGGTCTTCTGACGGCTGCGGTGAGCTTTCAAATCATCGCTGCACCCGCAAGCCGCGCCGTAGCTTTCAATTGACAGCAAAGCAGTGTAATGACATTCAGATCCAACATGCTCCGTTCACATTGATCCGTCCCGTCCAGCTTGGAGTTTAGACTGCATTTAATATTAGATAGAAATAAGTAAAATGAACAGCACGATTTACGTGAAACCAACAGCCGTTCCATCCGTCGTCACGGAGTCATGTATCGAAAGTCAGAATGATGCTTATAAGTCAGCCCTGTCGAAGAATATCGCTCTGATCAGGGAAGCTATGAGTTGATCGGACAGAGAAGAAGCGCAAAGTCAGCCCCCTTTTGAAATATCAGAAAACATTGAGATCCAACTACAAAGGAGCATCGAGTCGTGCGATGAACATTAGGTGACAGCTCTTCCCGAGACATCCTCAACCAAAGTGAGTCATTCACTAAATGGGACATTGTTATAGAAGGAAGATGCCGAACTACTCGGTTCTAGCAAGAACTTCTGCGGCACATATAACATTAAACCCAGTGCGGTACTTCGAAATTAGAAGAGAAAAACTGAGAAACGGGAGAAATGGGATACGCCTCATGCTGGAATAAGTCTAGAACTTGTGACTAACTCTAAAGTGCAAATTCATATACAAGTTGATTCCCAAGGAGACAGGTTTCCCTGAGCCAGTTGCGGGATGAATGAGCTAACCTGGGGTGAGATAAATAAGATCAGCAGTTTATAGCAGAGTTTTCACATTTCTATTAGAGCGGTAACGACCTAGAAGTGGTAGTGTTTAAGTGAGCCATCGTAGTACAGGAGAAAAAAAGAACGCCCAGTCAGCCACTAGTAGTAGCCTTATAGAGGAAAAGAAAAAACAGCGCGCCTCGTTAGGACAGATCGAAAACAGCAAAAGGCAAAAGAGAAACTCCTCGACGGGGAATTGAACCCCGGTCCCCGGCGAATCGTTGAATGACAAGCCGATATCCTCACCACTAGACTATCGAGGATGTGATTGATGGAAGTAGCGACGGCTAGTCTGACTAAGATCTCCACAGCTGCCCCACGTCCCCCTTCCAATCGAGCGCTGTGCAGTCCATCGTGATGAAGCAGCGTTCCATTGTACGCATTCGTGTTGGTCTGGGTGAACTGATCGTGCATAATGGCGGTCGCCTTGTAACTGTGGTCGTTTGATATGCTCGAATGAGGTTCCTATGGGAAATAGGTGGATTCATGACGGACTCTAATGTTATCTGTCGGAACAGAGAAGGTTAAAACCTTACAGAACCATTTTTTGTGTTGAGACTGGCGCTGCTAAACAGCACGCGGTTACTCAGATCTGAGCTCGGTTGCGACCGCCGAAAAAAATCCGAGCTTACACTTGACGGGAGGTGAAGATAAGACGATGAAAGATGCGTTCAAGACGTCTATCATGATGTGTCGAGAGAGTCGCTGTTCAGGATTGCACTGATTAATAGCAACCAGCTTCGTGCTGAGAACCTGCCGCCGCTGAGCGTTGACGTCACTGACCGCTGTCGAAGGTACTAGAAATCGGTCTGGAGAGGTGGTACAGCTCTCAACAGAGTGGCCCAGAACAGCTTTCAGACTCAGCCATCAGGTGTTCATGTAGCAGGAAATGATCTGTTTTCAGTTCCTATGCATGCAGTATCCGTGTCGCACGATGTTCCATAGCCATTTGGAAGTGCGTCGTGGAAAACATACGCCAGTTGTTTTCAAGCACATCGCCTGACAGGTGACGGTGTGCCAATCCCACTACTTCTCCAGCGACGCGCCCTGTAAATCATGCAAATTGAGGGGAATGCGGGGAGACGTGGCTAAACTTTACAGGAGGATGCAGCGATTGGGGATTCGAGCCATAGCCTGGGCATACTGTCAACCGTTCAATTGGGACTCTCACCCAGTCGCCATGTCCAAATCATCTGGGTAGACTTCTTCATCATTTGTCTAATTATTTCACATGCTCGAGCGGCATGTAGACAGTAGGCATGGCAGAGTCCAATCCATGCCAGCTCTCACATAGTTGCGGCTTGGCCGAAGCCACCTGAAAGCAGCATGACCCCCGATTCCCTCCAGATTGCGTGGCCATTGCTGGCAAGCAAGCAACTGATTCGAAAGGATTCCCGGGCATCTTGGCTGGCTGGGATGCCTGTGTCTCCTACGCCGCCAACTTACAGCACATGGTTTGCCAGGGTCGTCAGAGGCCACTATCACACGACGGCCGCACTGCCATTGCCAAGTAAGTCAGTAAAGCGCTACATGGTAGCACGAGGTGCCTCATGAATACTTTGGCTTTCCAACTCTGTTCACTACATTCTCACAAGATTGTCGCTGAACTCTTGGCCTGAGCACGCCAAGGTCTCCGATCCCTCGCTCCCAAGCCCCCTGGCGCCAACCCAAAGACGGCCTACGATGCAATCCTCACTTTCGGGTGCAATCCGCTAGTCAATCGCCAAGCCGCCTGTCTATCTCGTCTTGAGGTGTCCAGCCACCACGGCATTCTCTGAAGGCGGAAAAGGCCTGGATCCTGATCTGACAACATGCAGCAATTGGTCACCGAACATTTCTTCAGCCCAGAGGCCAAGATGTCTTGGGTAACTTCACTCTCTGGGGAGGAATACCGCGGGGTTGTCTTAAATTTGTTCATCCCGCCAGGCAAGCTGCCCATGAAGTGTCAGAAGGGATTCTCGCTCGACTCGCCTCACAGCAGCGATACCAGCACCGTTGATTGAGCCCTCCAGCATCCAGAATCTCAAGACCTACAGATCACAACCCGAGGCCCTTAATACGCTGATCCTCTCTATCGCGACCGTCGCCATGTCGACATTGACAGCGGTGACAACTTCGTCTACGCCCACGCCTACGGGCGACAGGGCTCCTTCACAAGGCGGCATCTTTGAGGGCATGAATCCTTCGGTTTACAACCCCGCCGACCCGATTATCATGTTCATCATCCAAGCAACCATTGTCATTACGTTGACTAGATTGCTCTATTGGCCGCTGTCCAAGATCCGCGAGCCGAGGGTCATCGCCGAAGTCATCGCTGTGAGCCTAGTCGCGTTGCGCCTCGCCGTGACTTCATGAGAACTAACACGAGAACACAGGGTATTCTTCTCGGTCCCTCGGTTCTCGGTCGCATCCCCGGCTTTACCGCAGCCATATTCCCTCCGAACTCCATGCCGCCCTTCCGACTAGCAGCCAACATCGGGCTCGTTCTCTTCCTGTTTCTTGTCGGCCTCGAGATCAACCTGTCGTATCTCCTCAGCAATTGGCGAACCGCTATCAGTGTCGCGACTCTGGATATGGCCATCCCCTTTGGTTTGGGCGTCGCAGTTGCGTGGGGACTGTACAACGAATTCCACAACGAGCCGGGAATCGCACCCATCTCGTTCGGAGTGTTTGCGCTCTTCATTGGTGTCGCAATGGCAATCACCGCGTTCCCGGTCCTGTGCCGCATCTTGACATCCTTGAAACTGCTCAACACCACTGTTGGTGTGATCGTCCTTACGTCCGGCATCGCCAACGACGTTGTCGGCTGGGTTCTTCTCGCTCTGTGCGTCACCCTCGTCAACTCTGGAGCTGGTGTTACTGCGGTATACATCCTGCTGGTATCCATTGGGTTTGCTTTGTTCCTTGGGTTCGCCGTTCGGCCTGCTTTCATGTACGTCCTTCGCAGGACGAAGAGTTTGGAAAATGGCCCAACTCAAGGAGTCGTCGCCCTGACGCTTCTTCTTGTCCTGGCTTCTGCGTTCTTCACCAGCATCATTGGCGTCCATTCCATCTTTGGCGCCTTCATGGTCGGCCTGATGTGTCCCCACGAAGGAGGTTTCGCCATCAAGCTGACTGAAAAGATCGAGGATTTGATCTCAACTCTGTTCGTTCCGTTGTTCTTCGCGCTATCTGGAATCAACACCAATCTCGGTCTGCTGGACAGTGGTCGAACCTGGGGTTACGTAGTTGCCATCATCTTCGTCGCTTTCTTCAGTAAGGTGATTGGAGGTACCGCTGGCGCCCGCATGAACGGTCTTGTGTGGCGTGAATCTTTCACCATCGGCACTCTCATGTCATGCAAGGGACTCGTTGAGCTCATCGTCCTGAACATTGGCCTGCAGGCCAAGATTCTCAGCACAAGAACCTTCACCATGTTCGTTGTCATGGCTCTTGTCACAACCTTCGCTACGTCCCCTCTAGTCATGTGGTTGTATCCTCCGTCTTACCAGCAGAAGCTTGACTTGTGGAAGAGAGGAAAGATCAACTGGGATGGAACGCCGATCGTTCATCATGGTGCAGATGGTGAGGACGAAGATGATCAAAAGGAGGTCGCAAGCAAGCTTTTGGTCTATCTGCGAACCGACGGTCTCTCAAGCCTCCTGTCTACGATCTCGATGTTTACCAGTGGCCAGTCTAGCGTCAGTTCAAAGAGCTCCTCTGCCGATATTCACGGACATCGTTCTGGTGAGAAGGGGCTTGTCGATCACGCAGCCCTCGCTCCCGGAGAAGATACACCTCATCATGAACTGCTTCGGATCCATGGCTGCCGCCTCGTTGGCCTTAGTGAGCGCAACTCGTCGGTCATGAAAGTCTCAGAAATTGAGGACTATGCCGGACATGACCCCATCATCAAAGCTTTCGGTACCTCCGCCAACAACACCACGAGAGATGTTGTCATCTCCGGCCAGATTGCGGTGGTCCCTGAGGATTCTTTCGCGGACACTCTCGCTACCCAGGCGAATAAACTCAGCAGTGACCTTATTCTCGTTCCATGGAGCGAGACTGGCACTATTTCTGAGCTACCTTCCTTCTACAGCGCAACTACTAGAGGTGATCCGATCACCAGCGGCGATTTTCCTAACCTCATGTACAACATCTTCAACGAAGCTCGGCATATATCAGCTGTCGCGACTTTTATCGACTCGACATTGTTCGACAAGTCAGAGCCCGGCATCAGAAAGCCTAGACAACTGCAACGACATGTCTCCGGCGTCAGCTTGTCTGAGCTTCAAGACCCGTCCGCGGCGAGGTTCTTCTCCGCAGAGCGGCGCGGCAAGAAGACATTACGCGTGTTATACACCGGGGCCGAAGATGACCTTTTCGCTGTCAAGCTCGGCATCCAATTGGCCCAAAACGAGAATCTCGAAGTCACCGTCGTTGAGGCTGCCGACCTTAATGCTTCCATCAACATGAAGTACGCGCGGATCAAAGCGAATGTCCACAACACCATCGCCAATCGAATCACGTATCGTCAGATCGACATTACCAAAGATGCGACTACCACAGCTATTGTCTCCGAGTTTCTGGCCTTGCAAAATGGCGATGACAGGGCAACAACATTCATAATTGGTCGCGCCGCGTCTGTTTCACAACCCACGTCTATTGAGTTGGACGGCTCATCAAGCGTTATTGACCCACGCAAAACGCTGGGATCCACAGCTAGCGAAGTCATCTCAGAGATCAAAAAGAGAAGCATATCAAATGCCAGCCTTATGATTGTCCAAGGCAAACATCAAACAAGGGATAATCGCGCGCTCCAAAGGAAGCCGAGTGTATATTCACACACGAGTAAGGACTGAGGGCCGCTGGCTATCGGCATGTACACGGGTGATTAGGACGCATATGATATCCGGTTGAATTTCAAATTGGGCCATGGCTCTTCAGCATACTCCACTTCATGACTCCATCACCGTCCGCCATGATTTAGCGTCTAAATGAGGGTATCGTGACCCATGTCGTCAACATCAAGTTGCAATTTAAGCCAGCCCTAATGTTCCGCAATGATCCACATCCACAACCACACATCATAGGCTCCAAACACACCGCCCCGAACATCAAAGCATCAAGATTCAAACAGCGCCGATGGTTTAGTGGTAAAATTCTCCGTTGCCATCAAGCAGCGTCGGGGAGCCGGGGGTTCGATTCCCCCTCGGCGCATATTTTTGCCCATTGTGTCTAAGAGTTGTGTTGCCTACCTGTCATGAGCTTCTTAAACTCCTTTTTGCCTTGCCTTTGATACTCTGGACACCGGTTTGATGTTTTTGTTCACACTTTAAGAGTGTTGAAAGCTACATTTTCTCTATGTTTCTACACAACACGCGATCTTGATCATTGAGATTCACTTCTGCCGGTCGGCATTGACGACCTTGTCAACGACAGCCGCTGCGGCAAGACATTCTTCATCTTTCAGCTTCAAGGTAACAACTTGAATGCCGCAGGGAGTTCCGTCAACTGCCCTGGGATCATCTAACATGCCCCAAATGTCAGCTTGTGTCCAACGGATATCAGAATGGATTTGCCTCTCACAGTCTGGCAAGAAGGGATCCTGCGCCTTGACAGGCTCCGGATCTAAAGTCTTTGATGCATGCCCAGTTGGTATCAGACAGGAAGGGTACTTTTCCAATTAATAAGCCATCATAACCCATTGCGAGAGACTGGCGCAGCTTACGTCAAGAAGATTGAACACCACCGTGTACGGCATCAGGCCGTACGTGTCATGGGGCACAGCAGTCTTGTCAGCTCCTGGTGCCACAATTGCATCCAGCTTGTGATCAAACCACGTCCGATGCCACGTCTCGGCGAAATTAGCACGCGCGGCATCCAGGTCATCCAGATGATGCCACGGCTTTGCCAAGTCCTTAGGCACAGGCCGTGGCTTGGCTGTGAATGGGTGCATTCTGGCCGCGGCGGCCTTGACTAATGGTTCGCCGAGGACGGCTTCGAGATCTTCTTCTGGAGGATGCGCCAGTTCGAAGAACTGGTACGAGAGCCTGAGCCCAAGGTCAACGCTACGCTCGTAGTCATACGGGAGCCGCACGACTTCGTGACCAGCCACGCATAAAGCGTTGACGGCATCTTCGAAGGCTCGGCGAACTGGCGGATGCAGTGGCCAGGCAGGATCTTCTTCCAACACCCCGAGTCGCAGGCACTGTCCGACTGCTGGCTTTCGCCAAGGCAGATCAAGAGCGGTGTAGTCGTATGCTCCCGGATGTTGATTGATGACCGCACTCATGAATAGTTGGAGATCTTCCATGGTGCTAGCAATTGGACCAGCAGAGGGGAAGGGACCAGGAAGACTCAAGATAACCCCTTCAGACTGGTTTCCATATGGCACCCGATGGTTCGTCGGTTTGAACCCGTAGTTTCCGCAGCACATGGCCGGGATTCTAATGGAGCCGGCGATGTCGGTACCAACTCCGATCGGTGAACCTCTAAAGGCTACCAAGGCGCCCTCGCCTCCGCTCGACCCGCCAGCGTTGAGATTGAGATTGTGAGGATTCAGTGTGCGGCCATAGATATGGTTTTCCGAGTCTGCGGTCTTCACAACGGGTCAGCAGGATGATGGCTGTGCTTAAGCAATGTCTAACCATGAGAGTCTGCGGCACGTTCGTCTTGACGTAGAGAACCGCACCTGCATCCAGCAAGACGCTAACCAAACACGAGTTTGTGGTTGCAGGCCCCAACTTCAGGCCGTTAACGTAGCCTGCCGTTGCGTCGAAACCCACTACTTTGAAGGTGTCCTGCTTAACGGTCAGCTGAAGGTGCCAGCAATTCTGAACTCCAAACAGGGGAGACGTACTTTCAGACTGATCGGTAGGCCGTGAAGTGGGCCGATAGTCTTCCCATTTTTGCGGTAATAATCATCTAGAAACTTGGCTCGCGCGATAGCCTCATCATAGAATGACTCCGTGAGACACGATGTCTGCGACCTGAATCAGTTGCGTCTCCTCAAGTTGCATGGACTGTGTCTTGGGCTCAAATTGGAAGGACTCACAAGCTGCTGAGCAACAGCGGCTCTTTTGCAGAAGGCCGTAACCACTTGAGTTGCCGTTAGACGGCCAAGTGCCATCTTGTTGACGAGCTCCACGGCAGAGTTGCTCTCAGTGATGTCGAGCTCAACATCATCTAGAACGCCTGATCTTCTTGCAGGATCGAGTTCAAGAAGTCGGCCTTCATTCGCCTCTGTCAATTCTCTGACTAGGGAGACGTCAAGCTTCCACTTTTCTGGGATAGCACCAGCAAGTTGTTGCTTCTTTTTAGAAACCAGCTCCTGCCATGGTATGGCGTCCAGTTGCTTCTGCTCATGCGCAGGCTTCACGTCGACTTTGGTGATAGGCATCCTTGAGGTTGTAGTGCGGCTGATGATCTTGGCGCTTGAAGTGAGGGGAAGATGCGCGTGTGAAGATGATTTCATATCATGAGGTTACCGAGTTGACCTCTTAAATGCCCGTGTCTCAGGGCACTGCAGCATGAACAAAACAATAGGACGCACAATCCGATCGGTGTCTGGGTGGTGTTCTGATTGGCTCTTGGACTTGCCATTTTCGGACTGGTGTCCCCGACGGACAGGAGGACCCTCTCGAGCGGAGAGATGAGGACTGGACATGGGGTTTCAAAGGCAATAGCAAATCCTGAGAAATGTTCTCGTTCCCGCATGATAAGAGCTGATACATTTCAATTAGAAAATATGTATTTGTAATAGCCGAGAAGGAGTGGACTCCGTGATCGGCTTCCTCGACCTTGAGTAGACGGAAATATTTCGTGACTGTCCTTACATGTATAGTTTGAAGGGAATACGTCGACGTGAATGCATGCGAATTGTTTAATATTACGTCGTAGCCAGTTTTATGGCAAACGGTCTTGCCAGCAAGAGGGCTCAAAGGTAAATTCCGGCTGCCAATCGAGTATGGGCATGACACTGGATTGATGACTGAAAGGAAACACAATAAGTAGGCTCTTCTTAGAGGACACGGTGAATTCGAACTAGTATCTAAGTATGCAGGTAAAATAATGCCAATCTATCAAGTTCTCTCTGATGCTCCAACATCTTGGGTTTCCGCCATGAGTTTGTCATATCTGGCATGCAACGCAACTCGAATGCCCCGCCCCCAGATCAGTAATGGAATAAAGAAGAAGCAGATAGAGGTGGCTACACATCCGCAAATTATTGAAATGTTTGTAAGACTCATGGAGTTGAGCCAAGGTACCACTGCAAACGGTACTCCAATGGTCGCTGCGTTGCGGACGAATGTGATGAACACGAAGGACTCTGCTGTGGCCTGAAATGGAAGGAAACTATGTCAGTACTGAAGCGCCAAATTCTTTGTCAAGTGCTGAGTACTTACGGCTTTGTAGGTGTCAATCACAATGGTAAAACTGACGTCCATCATAGAGCTCATGCCAAATGCGAAAAGGGCACCTCCAATACTTGGGTACACCCAGTGCATGCCCTGAGGCACGTTTGTTAGTCATGAGACTTTAGATCTTTCCCTCACGTAGAACGATGACTTACTCTGTCTGCTGTGATTCCAAAGATAACAACACCGACTCCCATGAGGAGTGCCGGTACGAAGAGGACATATAGTCTCATCTCCGGCTCGAAGATGCCACGATTCTTCCGTGCAAGTCTGACAACAATCCGGTCCCCGAAGATTCCACCATATATACTGCCGATCATGTTGCCAATGAAAGGACTGATGAGCATGAGGCCGACTCCCGCTGTGCTGAAGTTGTACGGCGGGGCAGCAAATACGATGGAGTTTATGCTCGTCAAGAGGACCAAGAAGGCCACGGCGTTGGCGCATTGTATGGCTGAGAAGACAACATGAGGGAAGAGAGCCATCTTGAAAGGGGCAATATAGGTGGAGAGCAACGATTCCTCCGTAGGGGTGGAGAAACGCATTCGTTGTCGGTACTTGTTGGGCAGCGGGACCGGGGGCATGACCTGCTCAACGTCCTGGTCACCATGCTTCTCGAAGATTTCTTTGTCGTTGGCGGGGTGCGATGCCTTGGCATTGCTCTTTGTCTTTCGCAGCTTGTTCTGTGTTTCCTGCAAGTCTGAGTCTTCGACGGTCGAAACCCCAACAGACACGGGTACGTATTTCGTCTCTTCAAAGAAGAAAAGAAATAAGAGAAACAAGATTGTGAGAATGATGCCGACGGTGTAGTATGCCCATCGCCAGCCCATGGAGGCTGCTTGGATACCCGCGAGAGTGGGGGCCAGGAAGTTCCCGATCATGACGCTGGTGATGTAGAAACCGTTCGCCAGGCCTCGTTGGTGGACGAAGAAGAGGTCTGCAATCTGCCAGCACAAACTCTGTTAACAATGTTGTTCTCAAACAAGCGCGAAATGTGACCGATGTATGGAACGTACAGTCATTTCAGCTATGGTCTCGTTCGTTGACCCGGCCAAGCCAAAGAGCAAATTCGTGATATACATCTCGGGAACCGTCCGCATGCGGCTGCTCCACCAGGAGGTTGCAGCCATGACAGCGGTCGAGAATATGTAGGTGGATCGTCGACCGTACTTCTTCGTGAAGGGGATGATACAAAGGCAACCCAGGGCGAGCCCGACGACGTTGAAGGAGACGCCGGCGTTGAGTTCGTCGTAGGTCATGCCCAATTCGACCGTCATTTGCTGCCAAAAGACCATCTGCATGGTCATGTTGGCAAACGAGTGTCAGTCAATTGAGTGTCTATGTTTTGAAACGTCGAGGTATTGTGATCGGAGGGGTGCTTACGCAGCGAAGACTGCCACGGTGACAGCAAGGACGAAGAGGGTGTTGACATATTTGCGAGCCAAGGTCCAGTTCTAATAATGATCAAGTAGTCAGACGAGGGAGTGGATAGCTTCCAGAAAACAGGCTTAAGTACTCACCAAGGGGTCATTAGGGTCCGCAGTAGGCTCAGGAATCAATACCAAGACGGATTCTTCTGCAAAAGCCAAGGTCAACATCGCACGCTCGGGGCGCCTTCAGGGAAGCAACCTACCCGACAAAAGTCTGGCACTACCAGGGGGTAGGTAAGTATCTTCCTCAAGCATCTCCATGGTTATATGTATCGAGGGACCTCTGAGCACTTGGGATGTTGTTGACGACGACTTTAGTTCGGGCAACCAAAAGACAAACAGCCTCTTGATTGAGGGTATCTAGATCCTGGGATCGCACCTTCTTATGAGATTTGGACCATACTAATGTCTTCGCCTTTGAGACCACCACATCATCGCCCAACCAAGGCTTCCGTCTGATAAGCACAAACTCCACTTAAACTTGAATCTGGGGTAACAACCAGAACTGAAGCACACCTGGGGCGATTAGGAGCAGACACATGATTGGCTCTTGGACCTACCTAATGTGGTTTGGCTTATCCGACGACCCCTGCGAAGCCTCAAACCGACCTTGTCAATGATATCGCTAGACTGGACGAGTGGTATCACTTCATCTTGATTTATTTGTTTGTGCCTAGTGATGTAGATAGGGTGATGGGCTGGGATATTCTGACACTGGACGGCACATTTCCAGTGCACGTCGCTGGATAACTCGAACCCCGTCTAGTTCTTAGCTTCGGAGACCATCACTCAAAAGAGAGCTATCTCCACGTTCCTCCGTCTGGCATACTCGTCGATGTCGTAATCATCATCGCCAGCCTTCCACGCCTCATCCAACATGTCTGCAATATTGCACGCGTTCGCGCTTCTGCCGTAAGGTTGGCAAATGTCGACAGCACGGCGCAGCACCTCCATCCAAGAAGGCCGTCGTTGCAAGGTGGCAACCTCCAACCGTGCCGCAACATACGGATAAAGCAGCGAGTTTGTTGTGAGCAGATGGTCATATTCGGACCGCGTCCGTGTGTCGCAGAGGGCATCGATGGCTGCCACAAGGCGACCGACCAGGAGCTCCGTTGACGGAGCTGACGATGGGAGACCCCGACCCCTTCTCAACCGCCGACCAGTGAGAGCTCCAGCGAAGCGATAGGCTTCCCACAGGTGGATCTGCGGTATCTCGCCGAGCTCTCCTGGCCACGAGAGCAGTGCATCCTCCGAAGAGTCGTCTTGGATCGAAGAGAAAATGTCGAGGAGTGACCGTGGTAGACTAGTGATTACCTCTATTCCACCCTCGACCTTCTCGTGACGAGACTCCTGGGCCTGGCGTAATCTATGCCAGATGCCTAATGTCATGGTGGAACGTCCTCGGACAAAGGTCGGCATGTCCATCACTGCCATAAGTTCCAAGGGAAAACAGGCGTCGGGGTTATCTAGAATAGCAGAACCGTGCAGACTACCTCCCAGGCCATAGACAGTGGTCATGAGCTCCAGATGAACGGACCATGGTGCGCTTTGGAAAAGCTGTAGTGAGGGGGAGGACTATTAGCGGCCAAACGGGAAGGTATTTGAGGTAACCTGTACTTGAGATTTACTCACATTAAGGGTGCAAATAAAAAGACCCGCGTACATTACCCCCACGTTGACGGTACCATCATAGGACTCTAGCTGCTTACGGAACAGATGAAGCCCACGGAGATAGTACTCTTCAAACAGCGACGAGGGATTGGCTGGGCTCGACACGTACAGGTGAGTGGCTATAAGAATGGAGCAAAGGGCTTCCGACCTATTTGCGAGTTGACAAAGATCTCGTCGAAAGAGGTCATCGCGATGGGTGGAATACAGCAGAAATATGGTAGAGTTGTCGACTGGTATTGGTTGTCAGTCCGTGATCCTTGTTTCGTGTAGAAACCATTGATCTATGATTCAGAAACATCGATGGGAAGTACTCACATTGTTCGTAAAGACTCCGATCCTGTTCCGTCTGACCGGGCCAAGGGGACCCGGCTTGAGACGGTTCGGAGTGCTGCGGGGACGGCTGCAAGACCTTCGGAGGTGCACCGGACGGCCCGGGATTCGGCGGGAGAGCCAATGAAATCTGCCGTGGAAACAATTCTCTGCTCCGGCCTTTTTCTCGTTCTGGAGCAGCAGCCAGCTTGGGATCTGAATCCTTCTCGCTGGGGAACTCTCCCGACGAGCTCCTCGACGAAAGTGTCGTCCTTCGGCGTTTGGCAGGTGGCGCGTCCGCAGGGGTCGGCGCTCCCGTGAACCGCCCGCGTGAAGCGATCCCGGTGTCCCAGCGTAAGACGACGTTGTAGCCCTCGCATTGAATTCCCTGGCCGAGACATTGCAGACAATCCGGTCGGGTTTCGTCGCACTTACGATGGCGTCGTTTGCATGTCAAACATCCGCTACGGGAACGCGACATGTTTACAGGAAGCTGAAATGCGGGCCATCGATGGACAAAATTGACAGCCGAAGTGAAGGATAAAGGTGTTCAGTGGTTGATGAGTTGCCATCGATGTTTGAGGCGCTGCTTGAGTCGATGAACTGGATTCTGTGGTCCTGAGGTAATTCACTTGAAATTGTTTTGATTGCGAATCTGAAGATTTCAGCGATAGCGGCCAAGCAGGCTCTAGCGGAGAAGTTCGGGAAGCCGTAGGGGCTGCTTAGTAAGACGTCCGGAGGGGAATCGCGGCCTGGCATAGTGCGGCTTTCAGGGGGTTGACGTCTGAGGTACACCTGAAGGCCCCGTATCTTGGACTTTGTCAGGCGTGTTTACTCTTGAGGTCGCCGATTGCCCAAGTCACTTATGTCGGAGAGAAAATGACGAGAAAACAAGAAAGATTTGTTCTATTGCCAAGTAGTATAAAATAGATAAGAAAATATTTAAGACATAACCTCTTTTTCCAACCAAAGGTCTAATGCGATCCCAGTCTCTTTCCCGGGCGTTCACCACGACGCCTCCACCACATTGATGACTATTTACGTATATTTACTTGCCAGCGTCCATCATCTTTAATCCATTTATTTTTTTCTATCCTCAAACCAGAAGCTTCTGTATCTGTCTATCCAGATGCTTCTTGTGCGCATCATTTACTGGACTTGGGACCTCCGCCAAAATATCCTTAATCTGACCCATAAGGAATGCGCGGGGGTTGCACTCAGAGTGGTCAACGCCCCCCTTCTCTCCTGGCCGTCCAATATCATGGATAACCAAATTCATCAACGTCGAGTACAGCATCACAACGCTGTCATCGACATCTGAAGTTTCAGGGATCGGCCAAAGCCCAGCTCTGGTTAGACAGAACGTCATGCTGCCCAAAATCATGCTCTCGCACCGGTGCGGACCCATGTAAGACGCATGGAGGCACCACCGCGGGCCTTCGTCGACGGTGACGAGCTTCTCGTACAAGTCACGGAAGACATCCATGATGGACTGTATTGTCTGGCTGCGGATGGCGTTGATGCGTTCTGATGCGAAGAGTTAGTGAAAGCGCCATGTTGGCGGGCAAGGGAAACGAACCGATAATGTCTGGCGGCATGCTCAGCTCCTCCAGGCCGGCATCTTCCCCAATCATGCTCCCCTGGCACTCCATAACCATCCTCCTTGCGGTACTCTCGAAAAGCTGCTTGTGCCCCAGCTCCCATGAGATCCACAGCAATTTGGGCATGAGCAACCCCTCAGAGCCAACGTCAGGAACCTCTCCGATCCCTGAGATCCAGCCCTGCAACCACGGCGTTAACATGGGCGTGGCGTCATAATAGTGCGTCAGCACCGTCAGGTCGTAGAACTTGTCGATAGTCAGGCTCCTTGGCACGCAGCGGTACTGTGCGTGGGCGATGCTGGCGAAGAGAGCAAACGCATCGGGCTTGTCGTCGCGGAGCTGGACCACCCAATCGGCTGCGGCATCGCCGGAGCCGGATGCCGCCGGCTTGGCCTCGGTAAACTTGCCGTTGAGCATGCGGTCGAAGACGGGGGATACGCGGGCCATGGTCCGGGAGCAGGCGCGGAAGCTGCGGGCAGGGGTGTCTTCAGCCGCCGCCGATCCTACGACGAAGACGACGTCGCCGCGGGGGTCCAGTTCCGTCAGCTCCGGAGAACCGGTCTCTTTGAGCGGAGACATTTGGAAAAGTTTTATTGTGAGACTGAAAGAAAGACTGGAAACGTTCAACGAATGTGATTTGCTTGCCTTGGCTGCAAGTGTGCTGGATAGCTTCAACAGTTGGAGATGTTTCGATCTCCCTTTAACAGAAGTGATGATACCCTAAGGGAAGGCTCGGCGAGCATATTTTTTGAGGCTCGTAGGGCTGTTGCAACGTTCGGGCTGAGTCTCGTATCCTACCCCCTTTCAGCCTTATGCTATAAAAAGACACATAGATCGGGCTTCGGTGCACTGAACAGAATTTGATCTCATCCGTGGCGCAGGGGAGCTGCTAGAGCTCTTGCGCCACTCTTGGCCCAAACCATAGAGTCATAGACTGGAATAAGGGGCTGGTCTGCTCATTTTGATGCTGTGGGCCATCGTCCCAAGTCGGCTCGGTCGCCGGAGTGGAGTGTTGGCTGGGCGGGAGGCCGTTCGGAGGGCGCGGGCACCGAGAGCACACCACGGTCGGACAGTCGTTCTTACACTCCGTTGCGTTGACAGCGTCCACCCCGCAGTTTTTAGCCCGAAAAAGGCAAAAAAAGGGGCTTTTTACCGAAAAACCACCAAATCGCCCTAAACTTCGTCTACTAATACCTCTATGCGTACGCAATGCGCGTAAATAAAAAATATATCAATCGATAGCCCTCGATTAGGTAATTATAATAATATCTTTTTTATTCTCGCGCATTACGTACGCATAGAGTTATCTAAGTGTGAAGTTAAAGCTAATTTTGAGGGGTTTTTTAAGCGGACAGTTCAACGCAACGCGCCGGGGGTTTCGTTTTTTCTTTTTAGCGTTGCGTTAAGTGTCCGCTAACCTAGAAACCCCCTTAAAACCCCCTAAACTTCACACTTAGATAACTCTATGCGTACGTAATACGCGAGAATAAAAAAGATATCATTATAATCACCTAATCGAGGGCTATCGATTGATATATTTTTTATTTACGCGCATTACGTACGCATAGAGTTATTAAAACGTGAAGTTTAGGGGGTTTTAAGGGGTTTCTAAGCTAGCGGAAAATTTTCCTTCCGGGTCAAACTTGGGGGCGGACGCTGTCAACGCAACGGAGTGTAAAGGCCCGAGCCTGATATTTCGGCACCACAGCCACAGAAGACGAACCTATCGGACCCGATAAGTCCGTCTCCAGTTAACCTGCTCCCAGCCTTTGGATTTCTCTGTATGTCATTTTTAACCTATACCAACCTCTTCACTCAGGAAACCCAACCCCCTTTCAGCAACGGGCTAGCATTAGCTTGATCAACGGACTATTCTACCAGTTCAACAATTCAGAAATAGAACGACCCACATCGCTAAGGAACACGGATCACATCTTGGAAAAAGGTCCAGATTCTAAAACCAACAGGAGACGGCATCTGGTTGTGATGACGGAATAAACCTTTCTAAACTCTGGTCATCGAAACTACTTACACACAAATATAATGACTTGTTTCATGGATGATTGACTATAGGAGGAAGTTCTTGGTAATCTTCGATTCCACATTAGGGATTCAATTACGGAGAGGTAGGTTTAGATCGGAACATGGCCCAGAATGACCACATGGACGGCAAGGACTGCCGGCAGCTGGATTCCAGTATATACGCCGATGTTACCTTATAATTGAGACTTGAAGGTTGCGAAAGTTGACGGTTGCAACTGCCATTGATTGCGCTTACTTTGACCGCACGGAGGTCTAGTGAAGTCATGTACATGTCAAAAGCCTGCGGATGCCGTAATGGTCCAATTAAATCGCGTGATACCCTCGCGGACTTCATTTCGGACTTCAAAATGAACCGATCCAGGAGCGGAGACATGACTTAATAACCAATAGCATCAGAAGACGTTCATCATGTGGCATGCAATTTCTTCCACCTTCGTCAACGAGTGGCGTTTTGCTCGGCATTCTCTTCAACAAACCCCGGGGCTTCCAGATCCACTCTATTTCACAAGAAACACTCGAATGGCACCGACCATGTGCGGCGTGGCAACTGGTCATCAAGCACTTTGTAGGATATCCAAGGAGACCACCTTGAAGTTCAACGATCTGGTTTCTTCTTCCTGGCTTACTTCAATGGCTATTTTGCGCGTACCTGAGGTTTGAAGCATCGTATCACTTCATGTTTAAAGCACACGACTCTGTCAATGTAACATGGCCGGCGTGACATTCATCGGTGTTCCAATATCTTGGCTTTCGCTGGACGCTCTCGTCTGATTTATTGCTATGGGCTCTTCAGAGACTGGTCTCTCGTTGAGCATGTTGCTGGTGACTTGAGCATTTAAATAGCACTACGATATGCTACCAAGTTGCTTTTGCCCGTTGCGCTCACATAAGTGGCGCATTTTAACCAGAGGGATCGCAGGCGAGCCCGATGAGCACCAAATAGAATAGAAACGACGTACTGAAAGGTCAGAGACTATTGATGACCCCATATAGACCAGACTCCAGAAACCTAATGAGTTCATAGAAAAGACCCGAATATACGAGGATGCAGCGATGGATCCGAAAGAATACGACTAAGCAGTTGAATCCGTATTTGTCATTTGCTGAGATCAAATGTTTATCGGCCACTTAAAAGAATATATAAGCTTTACAATAATTTGGTTTCCCTCTGAATAGAACAGCCGGATAATAGGTTCTCCAGCTGCTGAAATCGTCTCGACTGGGGCTTGTCGTAGTTCGACCCGAACAGCCCCCCTCTGTCTTGTCAAACAGCGTACCAATTGTTGGCCAGAAGTTGGTGAGACAGACATCGCCACGGCGACCGGGCGTAGGGGCCCTCGTAAGCTTTTTGCTTGGCATGGCGTTCGGTACTAGGCTTTCCTTTTTGGAGAATGAAGACTTCAATTTCTGCTTAGCTTAATGGCGCCTACGGTGCTACGGGCGAACCCAGTAAGATGGTATGGTTTCACATCGTGCATAAGGCAGACTGCAAGGATTACCTGGACGACCTGTTTGCCCTGGCTCAGGGTAAGGCAGCAATCTGTGGCCTTCGTGCGTGTCTCACCACACTCTTAGTTGTAAGACAGAGTGACATATGAGCCCCCTTGCAAAACGAGCCCTCTCGATGCCGGGAAGGTGTGCTCGGATGGTTCTTCAAGAGGCCCTCTCGTATTACAGTCGAGCATTGTCATTTTGAGGCCACATGCCGCTCTACACGTGAATCAGGTGGAGGATAATAAACATCTCTCGGGCTTCACACTTAGGTCAAGGCATGACGAAAGTGTGGTTCATGGCATCTCATGAGCAATGATCTGGAATTCTGCTCTCTGCGTCTAATGTACCCAAGTTAAGGCCACAGGTTCTTGCACCGTCGTACTCTTTTACATTGGAGCAGACTTGCAGCAGCCAAGCCGTTATCAAGACAAAAAGGAGGTTAGTGAGACATTGGCTGTCTTAGAACTTGGTGCCATCATATTTGAGCGATTAATGGTTGGTAGCCTGATTTACGTCGTCTCTGGATTAGGGCCAAATTTTCAGCAACCGAGCTAAAATTGGGAAGGCAAACTGGAGGCAGGCCAGCGAGACGTCGGTTGCCTTACTGGGATTGACGGCATTGAATAGCACTCGCCTGACTTGCACATATAAGAGCAGACCTCTTTCGCAAATCTCGTTCACTCCTTCTCAAAGTTTCAGAGCTACGGTCTTGCAAGTGCCGAAAGTAGCGCTACGTCACGCGTCCTATTCTCCTACCGCTGTTCAGCAATCTGTCCTCAACAGCATTTCGGTACTTTCTTGATTCTCTAAATAAGGGGCCATGTTATCGAGCGCTCCAAGACTACCCCCCGAAGAAGAACTACGGAGGAGAAAACTAAGCTATGAAGAACGAGACAGACTGGCACAGGAAGATCGTCATAGGTATCTTCCATGAAATAGAAACCGTCTACCATAATCAAGTTGCCCTCCATTCTGATCATGCTCAATAGTAAATACCCCCCAAAGCTACACTTCAAGGATAAGTTCCACAAGGGAGGAAGCTCTGCATCGAAACTTGTTCAAAAAGCGCTCGAAGACCGTCTGCTCGACCCCAACACGCTTTGGGCCTATGAAGATATCATCGACCCGCATCCAACATCCGCGCCTAATGAGTACGGGGACACTTGGCAACGGTGGAACACACCTCTTCACCTCGCGCTTCTTTGCTTTGATTATGAGTCGGCAAAAATCATCCTGCGTCACCCAAGAGCAGAACCCAACATCTATAACACGGAAGGACGCACTGCTATCCATGAGGCTGTCAAGCTTCACAACATCGAAGCTATCCGCTTTTTCATCCATCATGGAGCGGACCCGAACAAAGCCTCACAGGATGGCCTGGTTCCCCTTCATGCAGCTCTTTACGAAGGATACGAGGAAGTATTCTTCGCCCTGCTCGAGAACGGTGCCACTTTGGAGGCTGCCACGCATCACGAATGGTCAATCACGGATCTTGCTTTACTGGCCTCGGAAGATTCCATACTAGAAAGGCTGATGTCAGACGAGTACGGACAGTTACCTACTCCACTAATGCTACCCTCCCGAGCAGCTCCACGTCCGAAGCCTCAGGATATCGCCATACCCGCTAAAAGACTTCTTGCCGTCGTTTCAAGCAAGCAGGTCCTTCCAGAAAGGACCCTTTATGATACATACCACCACTTGGTGTCTGCATCGCATATCCCTCGGGATCAAAATTGGGACACGGACGCTGTCAATGCCCTCGTCGACAATGTAATGGACAGTTTGCACAGCGTCTCGCAAATACCAAGATTGGCTCTTGGCGAGAATTTTTGCTTGGAATGCTTAAGGTTTTTGGCATACATCAAAACATTCTGCAGGGATACAGCCGCGGCGAACCGTGAGTATTCTGGCAATAGGGTCGACTTACATAAGAACAAACAGGAACTGGACGATTGCGCACTTTCTGGGTGCCCCATCTGCTTGGCGATTTCTGACGAACTTCGCAATCTGAATGAGAAGGGCAACAGTGGTCAAAGCCACGAACTCATACCCGTCAGTCTAAAGATTCGGCGCAGTTCCCCAATCTTCATGGAAGGTAAAATTGGCCCCTATCAAATAAGCGATTTCACTGCACATGTTGGGGATTCGAAATCTCCATGTGCCTCTTTCGGCTTGCGGCCCTATGACACAGGATTCGAAACTCACCAGGGATATCCTCTCAGCCAATGCAACGATCATAGTACTGGCTCACCGAAAGCAATGAGCGTCGCAAAGCATTGGCTTCAGATTTGCAAAACCTCTCCAGGGCATTCCGTTTGCCGGGACACATACGGCCCACGCGGAACTTGCAGCACTTTACCAACGAGAGTGTTGAACGTGGGCTCTGAAGACAGGGAGCCATTTCTATTCGAAGGTCATGGCCTTAAAGAGCGTTACTGCATCCTGTCGTATTGCTGGGGTCTCTCGGGGAACGCCACAACCACTAAAAACAACTTCTCACACCGCAAGCAGGGCATCCCTTTGGAATCACTTCGGACACTACTTCGCCAGGCTGTAATAGTTGCAAGATCTTTAGGGTACAAGTACCTTTGGATCGACGCACTTTGTATTATACAAGATGATGCGGATGACTGGGCCCGTGAGGCGGCAGTAATGCACGAGCTTTACTCTCGGGCCGACTTGGCACTTACAAGTCTTGTTGCAGCAGACTCCAGGGACAGCTTATTCGTGTCACGCTCAAGAGAAACTGCTAGGCCCATACCATTGAAGATTGGTCTTCCGAAAAAATATCGCCATACCTTCAATGAAGGTGTGTTTGAATTTGCGGCTTATCCCAGCCATCACGATTACAAGGACGGGGATTTTGAAGGCCCAGTGCATCAGCGGGCTTGGACATTGCAAGAACACCTCATGAGCACACGAGTTGTCTATTTTGGCCCCGGTATCCTGCACTGGGAGTGTCTCTGCTCTTATCACATCGAACCAAATCCCGAAGCACAGTGTTTCACTAGGTCTATCGACTACAGTGGCAAAGATTTGGACACAAGGAGAAGATTAAAACTAGCCGTCAAGACTCTTCAGCAGCAAGAATTGGCCTCTGAGAACAAAGAAAGTCCCATCGAAGTGTGGCAATCTCAAGTCGAGGAATTCACCCACAGAAAGTTGACGAAGCAATCTGATAGAATCCCTGCGTTTCTGGCAATTTCTAAGGTGCTTTGCAAAGCTGGTGGGGACGAATTCGCTGGTGGGTTATGGACTAGGAAGCATCTGATTCCCAGTATGTGTTGGAGACTGGAGCAGGCTGACGAGGCAGACATAAGAGGCCCGTCCTGGACTTGGGGGTCTCGTTCTGGCGCGGTATCTTACGATTTATGTCGACATCCAGGCAAGATGATGCCGATGTCATCCGTTATCTTGGTCGACATCAGTCCTGATAGATCTCACAGCAATATCTCAGGTTCCATTACGCTCAGAGGCTCTCTCCGTGCTTGGAGATCAGACAACAATCGCCCCAATATTCCTTCCCTTCGCTCTAATCCGATCTTCGGATCGGGTACATCGGAATGGTTGGATCAAACTCCAGACTCGCAAGACAGCCTCTATATTTTCGACATGCTGAAATCTGGGAGAACACCACCGCGTCCTCCGTCTCCCATAGCACTCTACGGGCCTGCTACGAGTTCTACTGTTAGTCTTTTGCTGAGGGCTGTTGATGGTAAAGACTTTAGCACTGCTTTGGTGTTTCGTCGTGTTGGCATTGCCAACAAAACTCGGATTGAAGGATACAGGGTATCAGAAAAAGCTGGATATGATGTCACTGCCCGGCATCGAGGTATTACAGAGTTTGAGAACAACCGAGTGGTGGTCATTGTCTGAGAACGACGGCTATTTGGCCATCTTGTTGCATTGGGTAAATTTCCGTTATGGGGTTTTTTTTTTCTCTATCCTTTTTGGCATCGCATCGATAATTTTCGGCAACGTGTGCATGATCTATTTGTTTCCGAATATTTTAAATTTATCTCACGGAACCAAGCGCAGGTTCTCGCTGAAGAGTCAAGTCTGTCCAGTCAACACCGGCGATGTTCCCGAAGGAATGACAGGACCAACTACTACGCAACAAAATTTTCACTTTTATTGAATACGATACAAGACATAGGTCTACTCTTTCTACGTGAGGTTCAATACAAGAAAGATTTCTTCCTGTGTTCAAACTTTTTGATGTCCGAATTGTACGTGTGTACCTAGTAGACGTCGACGGATGATGTGGTTGAGTTCGGAAAGCAATTGCAGTGGGCCCGAAACCTACTTATGAGTGCACCTGGAGTCTGTTGTACCTTCGGTGTGTCGGCGTACACACAGGGACAGGCACGCCTTTTCTCAAGCAATTTCACACCGAGACTTGAATTCGGCTTGAAAATCATTGAGGTCCTAATGAAGCTTGGGCGACGTACAAGAACGTGCATAAGACTTTGCTCGTTGTACTGCTCTGTTACAACGTAGCCCCGATGTGAGAATAGAATCACCGGCTGGGAATAACATCAATGAATCGGAGGCGACCGCGGCAGTTGGGCTGAAAAAATTAATCCCGGCGGATCCAGGGTAACGTCTTGCGCGGCATCGGAGCCACCAGGCCCATCTCGCGGCGCGGGAGCATCCGCTGCGTCGGGGCGCGACTCCGCGAGTCGGGACGAACGGCATCCAAAAGCTTATCAGACCGCGATAAAGTGGGCGGTCCTTAGTGATCCAAAAAATGTCGTCAATCCCGCCGAGTTTTCTCCCAGTCCCGTCGAATGAAACAGGGCCAATCTGATTGGGCAATTGGGGCTAGCGTTTGCATGCGTCCCCGAACACTCCGGCGGCGATTCCGTCACGACGGAACAACGACGTCATAGCGTGCTCAAGCACAGCGACTAGGGGTCCACCACGCACCACAGCACACACTACCCTGCCAAGGCAAGCTCTCTTATCTTCTACATGACGGGAGAGACCTTTTAATACTCTCGACCAGCCGCTTTCTCTTGATACTCCCCATCGTACATATCAATTCTCTGATTTCCAGAAGCAGACACATCTCCACTCTCAACAAACATGGCATCAAAAACAACACCACCACAAACAGAGGTCCCGACCTTCTCACCCCTCGACTATGCCAAGTTCTTCGGCGCCGGGGCGCTCGCCGCGACGCTCACCCACGGCGCTGCGACACCCATCGACGTCGTCAAGACGCGCATCCAGGTCGACGACGCCATGAAGGGCCTCAACATGGTCAGCGCCGGGCGCACCATCGTCGCCAAGGAGGGCGCCTCCGCGCTGCTCACCGGCTTCGGCCCCACGGCGGTCGGCTACCTCGTCCAGGGCGGCGGCAAGTTCGCCGGCTACGAGTTCTTCAAGAAGCAGTTCATCACCCTCGCCGGCGGGCCAGACAAGGCCGTCGACAAGCGCACCGCCATCTACCTCGGCGCAAGCGCGACTGCCGAGTTCTTTGCGGATATTCTGCTGTGCCCGCTCGAGGCGACGCGCATCCGTCTCGTGTCGCAGCGCGGGTTCGCTAACGGCTTGACGTCCGGTTTTATGCGTCTGGCGCGCGAGGAGGGTTTTAAGGGGTTCTACTCAGGCTTCGTGCCGCTGCTGTTCAAGCAGGTACCGTATGCCGTCGGCCAGTTCTCGGTGCACGAGGCGGCGGTGGAGGTGATCTACCGCACCATGGGCCCCGAGAGGAAGGCCAAGATGACGCAGCTGCAGTCGACGGGCGTGGAGCTGGCGTCGGGCGTGGTGGCGGGTGTCGCAGCGGCGGTGCTGTCGCACCCGGCGGACACGCTGCTGTCGGCCATCAACAAGGGCGCGGGCGACCCGAAGCAGGGGGCCACCAGTAGGATGTTCCAGCTCGCGAAGGAGTTTGGGCCCAAGAGGCTGCTGCTGACGGGCCTGGGCCCGCGTATCGTCATGACATGCGGTCTGGTCGCTGGGCAGTTTGTGATTTATGCGCAGTGCAAGACGTTGGTTGGGGCGCCAGCTGGTATTGAGATTCACAAGGAGGAGTCGTTGTGATTGGGATGGGATATGAGGGGTAGAGGGATTTCGCAGGCGTTCTGGGCGTTTTTGAGGAGGTAGAGCGGGTAGACGGAGTGACATACAATTATTCTATGACAACCTAATTCAAAAGTATTCGCATGAAGCACCGATGAACCGCGCGATATAGGAGCAACGTTGTGGGCATGGTGTTGACCCTCTGGCCTGCAAAAGATCCCGAAAACGAGCTCCGAGCCATCCGTGTTCCACTTTGCAGATGCACACCGCTCACTATCCACTCGTGAGAGATAGCATGATCTGAAGGGGAAATAATACGCGCACTGAGAACGTTGCAAATGTCTTAGGCCGTTTCATTTGGGCGTGGCTGGTGTCTTTGTTGGCGATGACTACGTCAGAACGGACGTTGACCACGAGAAAGGCGTACCTGAATCTTGCGGGGTGCATGGAAACAGCACATACAACCCGCAAGCATCCCGCTCTGGTGGAACAGTTTGATGCTGAGATTCATATACTATGAAGCAAATCAGTGGCCATAGATGCAAACAAAGACAACACGCTATGAGTCTGCTATACAACTATTACAAAGATGCTTTGCGTTATCGGAACATGACAAAGGTAACTCTCGAAAGGCTCTCGCTGCCACAACGTTTCCCTCAATGATATCTATAGATTTCCTCGATGCGATATCCATGAATCCAAGCCCTCAAACCTTGTATATCATGGGATTTCAGTACGTCTTACTCAGCAAATTGTGACCTGGCCTTTTTGGCTTCGGGTGAGGATATAACCAAAGAGATTCGAGAGTGATTGCACGTGGCTAACACCCAGAGTACTTGGACCTCGTCGAATGGCCTCTTGGGAAATTGTATGGTGTTCTTGATCTAGCTGACGACTACAAGAGCTAATCAAGGAGAAATTACGAGTTCATTTCAAGATAGGGGAAAAAGAAAGAAAAAAAAGGCAACCAAAGGACAAACAGTTCCGACCTAAATGTCTGGCAATCACTTGTCTCATGTTGCGATACCCTCAATCTGAGCCGCAGCCTCACCGCCTGTCACGTGACGTGCGGTATTACGTAAGCCGCGCGTGTGGATATTAGCCCGCGATGCGGACCACCCTTCCGAATAGTTACTCCTACAATACACCTTGATTCCTGATGACCTGCGCGCCCGTAACTCGCAAGATCTCATTTCCACATTTTTCCGCGCCCTCAGAGCATTAGAGGGTATTTCTCTCGAAGACCACCTCCAAAGCGATAAATAGCTAGGGGCGCCGGAATTAAAAGCAACCCAATAAAACCAAGAAGCGAGTTGCCCCAGCCAAGTCCCAGAGAGGCGTACATCTGTGGTCCGGCTAATGGGAGGAAGCAACCAAAGATGCAGCGCACTGTTGTAAGAGCAGCAAGTATAGAGGCCGAATAATGGCCTGAAATGTCGATAAAGTAGGTTTGAATGGACGCAAAAATACCCATCATACCAAATCCAAATGGAGCCAGACCTAGGATCGGAACGGTCCAATGAACTTGTTGGTCCGTAGCCCAGCCGTACCAGAAAAAGCTGATAGGAACGAAAAGAGCAAAAATGATGGACGGGGCTAGTCGCATTTCTGGCTTATATCCTCCTCTGTTAGCTTTTGTGAGCCGTATCACAGTAGCATCCGAGGTCCAAGCTGTGATAACAAGCCCCATAACGAAACCTAAGCCGAGTCCTAGATAAGCAAGGCCACAAATCTCCAGAGGCCAATCGTATGTATCCGTGAATACACCGGCGACAGTTGTAAGAAGCAGGTAGAGGAGGCCAAAAACAAAGGCCATATAGATTGCCAAGAGAGGGACGATTGGCGACCTGGTGATGAACTGGAATGGTTTGATGACTCCAGCAGCGAGTATGGCCAGCTCTCTGCGACTTGTTCTGGGTGTGCTGACATCGTAGATACTGACCAAGTCATCTCTCCCCAGCACCTTTCTGAGCTTCTCTGTACGCCTGCGCAGCAATACCACGTGGTTGGTTTCGCGGCTGAAACCAAAGACAATGACGGCCAGGGTAATACACGCAGCCAGAAGAACCCAGTAGACCCAGCGCCATCCGGCCCTTTCAGAGATGAAGCCTCCTAGTATGGGCCCTAGCACAGGGCCAAACAGTGGCCCAACACTAAAGATGGAGTTAGCAGTACCGCGCTGCTCCAGTAAGAACATGTCCGATATGAGTCCGCCGCCCAGCGTCAGTGACGCAGCCCCGCCTACGCCAGCCAGAAAACGGAAGGCAATGAGGCTGCCGATACTGCCAGCCCTTGCGCAAGGGATTTGCCAAACGGCGAGCCAGAGATTGGCAAAGTTTAAGACTGGTAACCGACCGTAAATCTCACTGAGCGGCGAAAGAACCAATGGTCCGAACTGTAGACACAATCTTTAGCGCCGATTCTCTTGCTTGTATGCCAGCGGGTAAGAAAATAAAAAACTTACCGCGAGTCCTAGGACATAGATGCTGGTGGCAAAAGACCTCAATACGCTTGATTTGTTTCCGAGCTCGTCACTCATGGCTTGCGCCCCGGGGGCCGTGATAGAAGACGCAAGTGAACTTAGTGGTCCAACAGCAGAAGTTGTAAGCGATCACTGCACATAAAGAGGCAGATACACGGCGAGGATAATCTCACCTCAGAAAGGACACGAAGCTGACGAGGCCAAGAAGAATTAACTTTGTTTGATAGGAAAAGTTCCTTCAATCGCATCAGGTCAAGGTTGTTCATGTTATCACCACCGTGATATTCTCACTTGGGGTTTTGAGGATCGCTCTGACCATCCCACCCAACTACGCCATGTAGAAGGTTGGTAAATAGGTGCGCGCCATTGGCTATATCTTCTTGCTGGTCCTTGAATAAGTGTCAGACATAACACAAGACGTAGACACCACCCTCTCTGCTACTTACACCTTGAGATTCCATCGTTCTCTGCGTCGGGACACGTTCCATTTTGATGTTGAGCTAAGGACTGGAAAAGAAAGACTTGAAAACAGGTATCTTCTGTGGAAGGGTAAAAAACCAAGATAATAAGATGGCGAATTAAAATTGGTAGTTGAAGAAAAGATGGTCATGGAAGAAAACAGCACATATCAATAAATATTGAACAGCCTTTATTTCATGTCAGTTGCCACCAGTGACACATTTTCGCATAACATGGGTGTAAGAACGTAAGAAGAGGAACTTCTAGGAGAGAGACTTTGGCCAGTATTTCGAACGATTTCCTGAAGGGCCTCGGTAATCACGCTTGTCCAGCCAAGCGGTGGATACAGTACATGATTCGGGGCAATCAAACGCTCGGACATCTCGGGATTCAATATTTGCCGGCGTGCTCCGTCCGGTACCCGCTCAATCGGTTGTTGAATCATGCCTGAGGGGGATATGCGGATGTGGAACTTTACTACTGATGAGAAATTCCGCCTCTCATGTTACAGAGACCCTTTAGGTCCGCTCTGTCAGGTAGATGACGATTACTTGTTGATTGAACGGGAATGGTTGTACGTCTGTATAAAATAGTCATAGCTTCAGGACAGCCCATATATTTTCTCATCGGTAGGTTCGTCTTTCATCTTGTTTCAACCATAATTGCATACGTTGCCGACACATCATTCTCAAAATGGAAGGTCTTGTCTCACTTCTTGCTCCAAGCGACATTATCACCTCGCAGTCTGATCCTGTTTCCTACAAGAAGCTTACGACCTTCTGGGCTGCGCAAGTCAACCTCGGCCCTCAAGCTGTAGTCGCGCCGTCCGATGCGCAGACTCTGGGGAAAGTCATGAAGTATCTATATGACGATACACAGCTGGACTTTGCGTTCCGTGGTCATGGATACTCATCCATGCCAACTAAAGACATACTGCTGAGTATGCACAGATTCGACAGCTTCAGCTACAATTCTGATGAGAACACTATCACTGTGGGTGCCGGTCAACACTGGCTAGATGTGTATGAAGCTATCCACAAGGTTGCCCCTCAGTTTACTGGTGAGGCATGCGCCTAGTCGTCCACTCCCGAGGGCTTATCTGCTGACTGTCCGGTCAAGCCGTCGGAGCCCGTACCCCCTGTGTGAGCGTCGGTGGCAGTATTATTACCGCGGGTTTCTCCTGGCTCTCTGGTGACCTAGGTTGTATTTCGGATCCTCAGAATATGCTTGATTGCGAAGTTGTCAAGTATGACGGATCCGTCGTCTGGGCGTCTCAAGAACCTGAGCTCTTATGGGCAATTCGTGGTGGCGGTGGCGGATTTGGAGGTAAGATTATGTTCCTACACTTCTAAGAAAAGGTTGCTAAGTGTTATTACAGCGATCACAAAGGTTATTTTCAAACTACACCCATCGCCTGCGTCTGTTTTTCACGGAACGATTGTTGCTCCTAGGTCTGTGCTCCCCCAGGCGATCCCTCACTTGTCCCGGTTCTCTGCTTCATCTGCCGACCCAGGAATCTCTGTCTTTATGTTTATCGAGAAAGACAAGTTCCAGAACATGCATGACGTTGATGCTGGGGAGCATGATGCTCTGGTCTTCCATGTTTTTGATGTTAGCGGGGAGGAGCACGGTCGCACCACCTTCAAGTGGGCGCTTGACCTCCCAGGTGCTCAAGACTTCACCAAGATGGGCACAATTTTGGAAGTCATCAGAATCCAAGGTTAGTAGTGCTTGCTTCTCCACTACGCACTACTCATGGGCAGATTTCCAATGACGTTCATGCTGATGCTGTTTAGATCGTGTTGCTGCGATGTCCGGGACTTCCAAGCAATATTGGGCGCCTATGATTGTACCAGAGTTCAGCGAGAGGCAGTTGAAGGACTGTGTTCAATGGTTTACAGACCTAGACAAATATGGAAAGACCATCTCTGACAACACCTATATGATATTTGAGTTGTTTTGTACCGTAAGATCCCCGGTCTCGATTCCAGCCCTACCGCATTCATAGCTAACACTGAGAAGCGCGAAGGCTCTGACCCGAGCGCAATGGCATGGCCGGGTCCTCGCGGATGTCGGCATATGCTCGTGATTGGAGTTGGCTGTGGGCTGGACGTCCCCGCAGCAGAAGAGGAAAAGGCCAAGAAGCTCGCAAAAGAGGCCCCAAAGCTCTTGATGGGCGATGACCCTCGCATATCGCCTACACCGAATGCCATTGATGAATGGACTGAGATCTCCAAGGTATGCAAATATTATATAGTAAATGGCTTTGTTATCGGTTACTGATGCTGATGTGGCTCTTGTAGATTTATGGAAGCAATCTTGCCAAAGTCCAGAAGCTGAGAGCCCGATACGACCCCAAGGCTCGTTTCAAAGCTCATGTGAGCATTGCTTGAGCCATCTTAAGCTTCGAGGATGATTTGTGGGATTATGGCGCTCAAATGCACCGGTGAAAAGGTAGCATACAGCTCTGGAGAAATAGAGAGTGATCCGTCAGAGACTGCCTGCTGTGGGTTGATCAAAGTTTGAGGGGCTCTCAGAGGCAGACCCCCTAGAACGCCTAGAATCCTATAGTGGTTAGATGATACAGTAATTAATTGCTTTTCAATCCATCACCCTCCGCTGTTGTGTCCAAGCCTCCTCAAATCATGCTTTAGCCTAACTGTGCGTCGCGCCTTGCGTAAGAGAGAGCAGTCACCACACCAAACGCATCCAGCAAATTGACCGCTTTGTACGTGAGCTTCCTTGTATTGTAAAAGAGATAGATACACCTGGTATATTATCCAGCTCACAGTTGAAACACTGATCTTGCCTCATGACGTGGCCATGCTAGGTATTAGGTATATTTCCGTTATCCAAGGGTTACGGGTAGTGTGATGCCTCACGCAGTCGCAAGATGAGTTAAGATCGTGTGAGAGAGAAGATATCATAGGGAGACGATGACTCCAAATCAGTGTTTGCCTCGGAGGCATGTATGCTTTCATTTCAGCTCCATCGAGAAGAGTCTGGCCTATCTGAACAAATTCTCTGCTTGATATCCCCATGGACAAATGCATGCATTACTTTTCACAGCCACATCAAGCCGAGGCGACAGGCAGCAGCATCTATTCATGCCACATCCGAGTCAAAGCAGCAATGAGGGACTCCTTGCCTACTCTCCAGTCTGTAATAGCCGCATTCTCAAGCTCCAGCAATCCTCCCGGCAGCATTGACGTTGTCATCTCAACAAACTCTGCTACCAAGTGAGATGGCAACACTTGCCCGAAGAAGCTTGGCAGAGCGTCCTTATCAACAGGTCTGACCTCAATACTCTTTCCCACGATTGACTCGAGGGCATGCTTCACGTCTGTGGTGGAATATCTCTCGGGGCCTTGAACATTGACAATCTGGGGGTATTCTTTGGTCCCGTCTCTGGTAGCTAGAAGTTCTGTCGCACATATTTCGCCGATATCTCGTGGTGAAACCTGCGGGACGGTTTAGCGTCTACTGTGTTATGGGTCGAAAGATGTGGCATAGATAGGTACCATAGGTATTTTAAAATCGATGGGAAGGATTGGAGAAAAGAAGAACGGTCGCTCTGATTTGGCGGTGTCGAGGGCAGGTCTCCAGTTGTCCATGAAATAACTATTCCTAACGAATACAACTTCAGGGGCCACTCCGCAGTAGGCCTTCTCAGAATCGTAGTTACTCTTGACTTCACCCTGCCTCACGGCGTCAGCACCGTCCATACATGACGGGAGCCAATTGGTATAAACTTACTACGCCCTCATGATACTGTGCCCCAACACTAGACACATAGACAAGCCTCTTGACCGATCCCGCCTTTTTCACAGCGTTGCGTACGTTGTCAGTGATGCGCTTGTTGTGCGCAGAGACATCAGGATCAGAAAATGCAGCTGGGGTTGTGATAAGCACTGCGTCAGAACCACTCAAGTCGATTGACTCTGGCTCAGCGAGGTTGCCTCTGATGGCCCGGAAGTTTGGGTGTGATTTGAGATCAGAAGGGACCTTCCCAAGGTCGCGATAGATACCAACAACTTTGTGAGAAGAATCTCGGGCTAGCAGCGCTCGGAGCGCTACCTGGCAGACTTGAGATGATGCTGGGACAATTGTGAGCTGCATTTTGATTTGTTGCTTGACATCGGTCATAGAAATAATGAGTGCGGGCAGGGTGGTGGTCAAAAAGCATGTCTGAGTTCAGGCTTTATCACGCTGGCGTGAGATACCCTCGACCTGCGCATTCTCCAAGTACCTACTTACCATGTCTGTCACCCAATCCACTAATTTCCAGACATGAGCTGCGCTCGGTATTCGGAAGACAAAGGAGCGCGAGATTTGATCCTCGCTCTTCGCCGACGGTCAGCGCCGGAAACCATGTTCCGCGAGTTCATGCTCATGTGGGCTTCGGACAACAGAATTTGGACAACGGACTTTAGAAAACGGACTTTTGACGTATAGTAGATCCGATCTGGAAACCTCTGGATGTATTTTGAGACTGGTGCTCTACCCGACGCTTGTCCTAGACACACATTCCCTTAACCGCTAGGTGTGTCTATTTGGTAATCAAATCGCTGGTCATGACCGCCATCTTGTCAGCAGATTACGTTCCTTGGCTTTGCACAGCGGGTCAGGTTGCAAGGGCTGTCCTTGGCTACATCCGTGTTCCCACCTCTAGCTCTTCCGATGGGCCTGCTTTTTGTGGTTCCTAATTCATTCTTCGATGGACCAGTCCGGCCCTTTGACTCTGTAATTCTTCTCAGGATTGACTATTTGACGCACACATATAACCTACCTTATTCAAGATGTTGAACCCGCGGAGGGTTTTGTCTTTCATCGCAAACGAAAAACACACAAGAGTACACTCGTCCTAGAAGCATCTTTGATTATCCTACCTCACAGCGCCACACCAAGTTGTCTAGCAAAGCTCAAACCCGAAGAAAAGCAGGTCTTGACCATGCCTGTCACCGAATCGCCCGACATACATCATGGTGGTCAAGATGCTGGTTCAACTGTCAACTGCAACACCCTCCCATGGCTTCCATTGGCACCTAAAATATGGATCAAGCTGGTAAAACTCCAGCCAGCGACCGGCGCCCACACTGTTATCATTCGCGCCGAGCCCGGGGGCGTTCTTCCGCCACACCGTCATATTGAGGCTGCCGAGATTTTTGTTCTCAAGGGCACCGGCGATCACCCACAAACAGGTCATTTCGCTGAGGGGGATTTTGTCTCCGAGAGCAAGGGCGCTGTCCACGACCCCTTGGTCTTCGAGGTTGAGACAGAGATGTTGATGACAAGCCAGGGGCCTTCTGTCTTTCTCGATGAGCAGGGCAACGATCTTTACACAATGGACGTTCCTATGCTACAGGGTCTTGCGCAGTCGGTCGCTTGATTAATGAAGCACCTGGCACATACTGGCTGGCCATGGCAACCATGAATCCTTATCAGAAAGGGAAAATCAGGCGATTTGCAACTGTTGGATGTGTCAATTTGCGAGTAGTATCCCGCTTCAAGGGTGGTTCCATACCTGTTTCTGACAACAACAAAAAACTGAGTGAAATTGTGCGATTGTTCATAGAGTATGTAGAATGATATGACCGCGTAGTAAATCCAGCCTTTTGCTGCTATTTGAATACTTACTCTACCACCACACCTTTACTGGTATTCCTGCCGAGTTGTTTGGGGATTTCAGCAATGATGTCTAATGTAGGAGCAGTTGAAATTCTCTTGCAAGACTTGCCCCTTGGATACCGTGTACATGTCTCCTTTCCAAGTTCCATCACAGATTCCCTGGAGTGGAAGACGGGGGAGAAGACTTTTAGCGTTGGAGACTACAGTAGACCATTGTCGTTGCCGCAGTGTAACCGCGAAAAAATGGGACACCAAGACGAAGTCATTGGCAGCTATTCAATACTAAACATAGGTCCTATCGGAAAATTGTCCGTTGAAGTTATGGCTACGCATGGTCAGATTATGAGACTTTTAAAGTTGGTACTTGATACCGCCAAAGATTGGGGCCATTCGGCCAGGCATCTCATTCTCAATCAGTCCTTTAAACCTCCATCCAGTACAATGGCCAGGCATGAGGACAGTTGGGTTGATCTCCTTTAGATCTCTCATGCAATCACTCATCTTCTCAGGCGAAGCATCGGCGAGGTGATAGCCGCCAACAATAGAATGGACGGCGCTATTACTAACATTCATGGCATCCTTGGCGATGTTGATCAGGCCAGCGTGGCTACAGCCTGTGAAGATGACCAATCCCTTGCCTGAGAATGATGATCAGCTGGCAGGCACTAAAGTTAATAGCAGACGTGCGAAGACGTACCCTTGATGTTACACATGACATATCGTTCTTCCATGACCAGCTCGTCTTTAGTCCATTCCCCGCTTCGAGTGTTGTACCTGATGCCACCTGGGATACCACCTTCGTACGACGTCTCTCGTGGTATATCCCCGGAAATGAAGAACATGCCATCCAAGATTGTGCGGGCGTGGTCGACAATCTCAATATCGCCGCCCGCATCCTCTATCTCTTGTAGAGTCGGATCAGGCTCGAGAGATATGGGAGTATCGAACATGACCCCACGATAATCGGGCCTGTCAGGAGGCAGGGCCACAAGTACCGGGCCATGGGCTGATTTGTCATTGTGAATCAGCCGAATAGCAGACAGTAACCCCCCTGAGTGGTCACGGTGCCAATGAGACAACGCGATTGCTTCCACGTTTCCCATAGGGAGCCTCAGCCTCTTAGAGTTCCTTTCGAATACATCTTCCTCTGGTCCGGTGTCAAACAGCAGCGTACGACTCTGGCCGTCTTTCTTGGCTGTCTACATGCTGTGTCAGTCATTGGCTGATGTGTGCAGGGTGAGTGGAGCGGTTACAATAAATAGAGACAGCCCATGAGCACCGCAGCAAATGTTGCGCATTGGCATCTCGAGCTTTGCTCCACCACGCTCGGCGGGGTCGGGAACAGGGCTGAGCGGCACTCCTGCAAACGATTGCGTATGACGGACTAGAGGGCTCGGGCTCGGGGAGATTTGGTCGATTTCGTCGTTGACGAGAACATTGATTTCGAGGCTGTCAACCTCGACGAGGCCCTGGGTAGTGTCGGGGCGCATCTTGACAGTGACGCGATTGAGGAGCGGGGAATATGATTGAATGCAAGAAAAGACAAGGAAACCACGGCGTAAGAAATGGAAAGCTCGCAGACTTTTCACTAACAAGCTTCATGTCAAATGAGGAGTTGAAACCAAAGTAAGTGTCAGTTATGTCCCTATTGACATGAAGCGGTATTACAAAGGCTGAATAATGTAAAAGACTTTTTTCTTTTTTTTGGTCAAGTTTTGCGGAATTTGGAGCATCCGGTCTGCATAAGTCCATTTGGCCAGCTACCTACTGGATGACAAAAGACGATTGAAAATTCGATTAGTTCCCCCATAGGCGTTGCTCAAGTTGGGTCCATGGAAAGACTCGGCATTTGGGAAGCGTCATTAGTCCGACGAAGCGCGAAGCCTCATGCCGAATAAAGCGCTGTGGAGTTTTGTTCGAGTGCCATCCACACATCCATAAGGTAGGTACCCACGGGAGTTGATTCTTGACCTACCCTAAACTCATACTCAGGAAACACACTGATCCACTCATCTGTGATACGTCACCTTGACTCGGCCCCCTTCGTGGAGCACTCACTCTTGGGATCTATTGTTGAAGTCGGCACAGATGGCAATGGTGGATCATGACGGAAGCCGTTCTTGCAGTCGCTCGGAAGGCCAGTTTCAACCTCAGTGAAGGCCATCTAGACAGGAAGGTGTCACAGCCTGACTGGGCTGAGAGCCCTTTCTTTCCAGAGACAGCCAGTTCGACGCTTCCTCACGCGTGATCCCTTAGTGCAACACATCATTGGGTCCAGATCCAATCCAATGGCGAAGGAAGGAGCAGAAGACTCATAAGGGAAAGCCTGATGATGAATAATTCCATCTCTGGCTGGTCTTTCCTCCTTGGAATTGCAGACACTCACGACCTTTCGTACCCCCGGCCCCTTCCTTTGCACAACCCACGATATTGGTACAACCCCTTTGGACGGGAAGCAACACCTCTGTGTCTCCTTCATCAAAGCTTCCCGATATTCACAATGATAAAACTCACCCACCCAACCAAAAAACCATTGGCATCCATCACCAACACTGAACTCAGCTCCACAACCCTCCACTCCGAACTCCCCTTCCTCCACTCCTTACTCGCCGAATGCCAGCCAGAATGGGCCTCAAATCCGCCATAGTCCCTCTCGTCCTCTCCCTCAGCTGCATCACCACCCTCGCAGCAGCCGAGTCATACACCCTAACAGCCTACTCCCCCGCAAGCCGCGCGATCCACGGCAAACCCGTCAACGCCAGCGGCCGCCGCTTCATCATCGGCCTCGACGCCCCGATGTCCTACTGCCCCGACGTCGCACGCGACTCCTGCCCACCCGGAAACATCACCACCGTCGACGGACTTCTCACGGCAATGATGGTACGCTCTTTGTCCCTCTGTCGGGGCACCGAGACTTTACCTTCCTTCCCCTTTCCCCCGACTGACTATTCCACTTGACAGGTCATGGTCCCAGGCGGACAGAACATCTACGTCGATCCCGAGGGGTTCGTCGGCTTTACCCAGGCACACTCGGCCTCTTTCCCCGCCAACTCCACCGTGATGAGGGGCTTCTATAGAACAACCGCCAAGTCCTCCTCTCCGTGCGACGCCGAGCCGCCGACGGACCTCCTCGATTTCTGCGACCCAAAGGATGCCGCGAGCGAGGGTGTGCACGCTTGTCCTTACCACGATGTCGTGGGGACTTGGGTGCTCGTCGCGGGCAGTACCCGGGCGAGGGCGCGGCGGGGTGATTGTCAGCGGCTCGAGGGGTTGGAGTTACACGAGAGTGAGATCGAGCTTGGAGCGTGGCAGTATACGTGAAGAAGCTTCTGATCAAGCCTCCATAATGTCGGTTTCGGTGTGTTGGTGATGAGTTTCGGACTACGGCACACTCTCATCACAATTTTGGTAGTTTTGGTCTGGCCACACGTGGTCAATTTGGTCGAACAGTACACACTTTTCTCAATTTGATGTTTAGCACCAACGGGCTTTTTTCAGTTACAATACATTACACATGTTCTCTCTCTCAAGACACTTAATCCAACACAAGCTCAACGCCGAAGTCCTTGGCGTGGAGCTCGTACGCCGGCAGCGTCGCCGGGCCGCAAGAACCCGTGCCCAGACCGTGGTGCTTCCAGTCCAGCCTGACGACCGTGTCCTCCCTCTTGCGCTTGTACAGCTCGTAGGGATGCTCGCACTCGTCCAGGTCCTTGGTGGTGTAATGCATCGCCGAGAACGACGCCCCGTCCAGGTCGCCGAACCGCGCGCGCAGCAGCTTCTCGCGCGGCGCGTTCTGGTCCACGACGCCGTTCGCGTCCGGCAGACGGCCGCGGAGCTCGACCCAGCGGACATCGGTCCTGTTGCCACCGTCCTGGGGGTACTCGTAGTCAACAAAGAGATCGTCGACGGTCTCCTCCCAGTTGCCGAAGGCCTGCGCGCGCTTCTTGTCCGAGTAGCTCTCGCCCGGCCCGCGGCCCCACCACGCGACGGTCTCGACGCCCTTGACGCCGCCTGTGAGGCCGATACGAGCGAAGGTGTCGGGGAGGAGCGGCCCGTTGGGCTTGCCCTTGATCTTGATGTAGACGGCCTCACCGTGGAAGGTGAAGGTGGTCCAGGTGTCGACGGCCCAGGCAAGGACCGGGGGCGCGATGCGGGAGTGGACGTTAACGACGAGGCCGTGCTTCTCCTTGCGCCACTCAACGCGCTTGACGTGGTGGCGCGTCTGGTCCAGGCGGCGGTCCGCCCAGTTCTGCCCGAAGCGGCCGCCGCGGTCGTTGTCGGTCAGCGCGCGGTAGAAGTCCATGACGAAGGGCTCCGTGAGGAGGTCGAGGTGCGGGCGGGCGGCCTTCTTCCAGCTGGTGAGAGTGCCGAGGGTGAGGTCGAGGCCCCAGGTGGACTGGCCCGTGGAGGAGGTGATGCTGAGGGTGGAGGGGTCGGTTTGGCGGATGGTCGGGACGGGGTCGACGAAGGGCTGGAAGAGGGTGGAGAGGATGCGGGCCATGGACGGGGGCTTGGAGAGCGGGAGCTGGCCGAAGGCGACGCGGTGGCCGGCCTTGGCCCAGTTGGTGTCCTCGGTGAGGATGAAGTCGATGTGGAGGTAGGCCTCGGCGGTGAGGTCCTTGGGGAGGCCCTTAATCTTGAGGTGCGCCTTGGTGTGGGGTTTCACGCCCTTGGGGACCTCGACCTCCTGGTCGCTGCCGATGACGAGGCCGTCGCCGACGATGTGCCAGGTCGCGGTGAGGTGGTCGAGGTCGACGAAGTCGTAGCGGTTGATGATGGTGACCTCGTTGCCCTTGATGCCGAGCGTCTGTACGGGCTCGATGGCCTTGCCGTACTCGCGCAGACCCGGGGTCGGGGTGTGGTTGGCGAAGCAGAGGCCGTCGAAGACGAAGTTCTTGTCGTTGGGGTCGTCGCCGAAGTCGCCTCCGTAGCCCATGTACTCCTCACCATCCTCGTTCTTGGTGCGGAGGCCCTACGGATGTTAGTATGTGTTCATGTGAGAGAGTTGTGAGGACTGACATGGTTGGCCCATTCCCACACGAAACCTCCCATCAGACGAGGGTGCTCGTAGAAGGCGTCAATGTACTCCTTGACGCCGCCGGGTCCATTGCCCATGGCGTGGATGTACTCGCACAAGACCAGCGGCTTCCTCCAGTCCTTCTCGGACGCCTGGTAGACGATGTCGTCGACGGAAGCGTACATCCGGCTGTAGATGTCTGCGGTTTGAGCACTACCGTCACCCTCGTAGTGGACGAGGCGAGACTGGTCGATGCTCTTGATGACGTCGTACATGTGCTGATGGTTTTGTCCGTAAAAGGATTCGTTGCCCAGGGACCACAGGACGACGGATGCGTGGTTCTTGTCACGCATGACCATCTGCCTGGCTCTGTCTTCGTAGGCCTCTCTCCACTCTGGGTTGTCGGAGGCGAACTTGTGGCCGTCGATGCCGACAACGCCAAAGCCGTGGCATTCGAGATCAGCCTCATCAAGGATCCAGATGCCAAGCTCATCAGCGAGGTCGTAGAGCCTGGGGTCGTTGATGTAGTGAGAAGTGCGAATACCATTGACATTAAAATGCTTCATAATAAGCAGGTCACGCTTGAGGAAATCATAAGGCACCGCGCGCCCGGAATCAGGGTGGTGCTCGTGGCGGTTGACGCCGCGGAATTTGACGGGCTCTCCGTTGATACAGAAGACGCCCTTGATGAGCTCGGTCTGGCGGAAGCCAACCCGCTGGACCAGACTGCACTTTTGGAAGTTGAGGACGAGCGTGTACAGGTACGGCGTCTCGGCGGTCCACTTGTGAGGGTTCTTGACGCGCACCTCGAAGCGGTTGGTGCGGTCAAAGATCTCCATGCCCTTGGCGATGAGCTTGCCGTCGGCGTCGAGGAGCTTCATATCAACGTAGGCGCCCCGGTTCATGGTGATGTCCACGCGAAGGGTGGCATCCTTGTAGTCCTTGTCGAGGAATGTGTGGACGTGGTAGTCCTCCGGGTGGAACTTGGGGAAGGCGTGGAGGTAGACATCGCGGAAGATGCCACTCAGCCACCACTGGTCTTGATCCTCGAGGTAGGTGCCGTCGCAGCGCTGGTAGACCTCGACCGCGAGCGTGTTCTCGGCATCGACCTTGATGAAATCCGTGACATCCCACTCGCTCGGGTTGCGGGCTCCCTGGGAGTAGCCGACCTCGTGGCCGTTGACCCAGACGGTGAAGCCAGAATCGACGCCCTCGAAACGCAGCCTGAGCTGGTTGTCCTCGGCAAAGTCCTTGTCGACGTGGAAGGTGGTCACGTGGCGGCCGCACTCGTTGTCATCGTACGGGATGTTGGGGGCGTCCACGGGCCAGGGGAAGTTGAGGTTGGTGTACTGCGGGCCCTTTCCGTAGCCCTGGCATTGCCACATGCCGGGAACGACGATGTCGCCCCATTCCGAGGTGTCAAAGTCGGGCTTGTAGAAATCTCGGGGCCCAGCAAAGGGCGAGGTTGTCAAGTGGAACTTCCACTTTCCGGAGAGCAGCTTGGACTTGGACTTGGTAATGTCCCGGGTCAGGGCGTCCTCCTCATTGTTGTACAGAAAGAAGTAGCTCCGAGGGGGCAAAGTGTTGCGATGGAGGACCTTCAGGTTGCTCCAGTCTGGAGTATGCTCGGGATAGACATGCGTGGGCGAGCCACTGACCACTGTGGTGGTGTTATTGTTGATTTCTTCCTCGGACGGGCCGCCGCTGGATGAGCCCTCACTTGAGGAGCTTCCCAGACGGCGGCGGTGGGCTAGTTTTTCCATGTAGACGCTCAGATGGAGGTCGGTGGTAGGCGAGATGTTGACATAGTCATCGGAGATGTCGGACATGGTTGAGACAAAGGTGGCCGATGTGCCGAGGCGGAGACGGAGACGGGAAGGCTAGCAAGAGTGGGATTGTGGGTTCAGTGTTCGGCGAGGGACGGGACAGGAAGAACGGGGCGGTGGAGAAGCAATTAACGGAGGTGGTTTAGTGACGGACATGCAGCTGGCGCAACGTACGGGGATCTCACGATGATGGGAGGGGAGGTGGTGGGCTGGTGTGATGGTGTTTGGTGGATAGATCACGATATCCCTTGCAGTGGTGGATGTATGGATTGCAGGAACGTGGGAGTTGGAGACGAGGTTGGAGCTGGAGCTGGAGCTGGCAAACAGTCGAACGGTTCGATTTGGAGCTCGAACGAGCTGGTGTCAGGAATCAGGAACGTCACCTGAGACGGCGCAGCGTCAGGGAGTGCGGGGGAATCTCAATCACGAGGTACCTTCCCTTACTGCAGTGCGTCCCTTGGATGCGCCGACGGAAGGCGCAGGGGCCTGGTTTGGGGGAAGCGGGGTAGCTGATGATTGGCCAGGGGAGCTCGGGGGTGCTTAGCTAATGCTTCAGAGTTGGAGCTTAAGCATTGGGCCTGAGGCATGTGGTACGTACCTTTCATACCTAACACCACCAGCAGCTACTCGCAGAGGAAACAAGGACAGAAACAAACAGGAAAACACCACCAACCAACGGTCAGTGCCGAGTGTCAGACTGGGAGATACTTGCAGTGCTCAGCATGCTCGGGCGTTCGTTTGACGTGAGCTCGGATACTGTCGGCCATCCATCGTCCATTCTGTGCAGTGTTCTGGAAGCTGTGCCACGAAGACGTCTCTCTCCTCACGTCTTTCATGTTCGTGATAAAACACACCCAGCGGACAGCTCGCCTCTCTTTTGAATCCTCTGGGACCACTCTTCTTCTTCTCCTTCTCCTCCTCCACAAGACCCCGAAAAACCCCAACCCTTCCTTCGCTCCCACCTCCCACACGAACCGCGCGCATCAGTTCTAGACCAGATCCCGAGTCAGTCCGGCCACCGTCCGAGAATTTCTCCATTCCACGGTCCAATCACCTGCCCTCCCCGTCTCCTCCTCGTGGCGGTACGTATCCCAGGGGAAACCCCAGGAACCACAATTCCCCAGACGAGCCTAGCGTCTAGACCGCACCTCGGCTTTCGCCCCCGTCTGGGGATCGGGACTCTCCGCACCGGACCTCATTCCTCCTTTTTTTCCAAAGGATTTTTCTTCTTTTATTTTTTACATCGTGTGATATTGCATGGGTAAGCACGTTGGCTCCGAATCGCCTCGGTAATTGCTCCTGACAGACAGGCAATGCACCGCCAAGGCACATGATGTTGACGGGACAAGACTTACCCCGATTGACGAACTTGCTGCGCCGTACGCACAACGGCTCGTTTCCCGCCTGCAAAGCGTGATTCCCAAACTAAGAATCTGAACCGCTGCGGGCGTCGCCGGCCATCGTCACGGGCTCCAGATCGGCACGCCAACGCCTCTGTTGGCATGATCCGAAGCTTGGCTGATGCCACCCGGCCGTCAAAACCGGCAACCGGCTCGGGCTCAAACCTGCCAGCCATTCTCATCCTCCTCCCAAAACAGCTTCGCCTGATTCCCCCTCATCGACACTAGTCTACCGTGAAGCAACCCCGCCGGCCCTTTTGTGCATCTGATCTGAATGTCCACTACCCTCGCGAATCACAGCTCGAGCCGATGCCTCTTGATGCTGGGGTCCGGATGGCACCCCATGCTTTTTGGGGTAAATATTGAGGAGGCAAAAGACCAAGGGTTGGCGTGTGCGGAGATCCGTCAGGTTCATCGCGAGTGTGCCGTATCCGTACCGCTGGCTGGGTTTCGAGTCTGTCTGTCTTTGCAAGTTCAGGCCACTAGTCGGGACCAACACGACTGACGGCTCATCGTGCCATTCTAGGCTCATCTCGTTCTCCATAATACCAGCAATTTCACTACAAAAACCTCCACGTGCTGCGGCTCCGTCTCCCCCGTGCGAACCAGCCCATTGCCTGAATCCTCCGAGCGTGTGGGGATGCCAGTGGAATCCCCATATCCTGGGGACCGGGGTGTGGTGCAAGCAAGCAGGATGGAGATGCCATGTAACGGTAGTCGCGCAGTCGCAGTCCCGACCCGGTGGTTGGGCCGTTGTTCACCGGGCGGCCCTTCGCTCATGTGTCTGCCCATTCGATCGGCATTGAGGTCGCGTTGGCTTGCCGGCCGGCTGGGCTCTTCCTCGATCCCTTTAAAGAGGCCATCTTCCCCTGCGTATGCGACACGCGTGGGCTGCTTCCTGTCTGTCCCTTGACTCCATCGCCAATTCCCCAAGTTTTGCGCCGCAGTTCGCATACTGGTTCCAGTCACAATGGCGCCTCTCGAAGAAACGAAATCTCGCACCGAGGTCGAGCACGACAATGCGCCGATGGACGAGAAGGCCGCGAACGCGGTCGGCGACGTCAAGGAGGTGAACGCCGCCTCCGTCGCATTGGCTGCGGCCATGGCCGAGGCGAAGCCCAACATCTGGTCGCCCAACATGCTCCGTCTATACTTCATCATGGCCGTCGGATACCTCGTCTCGACTATGAACGGCTTCGGTGAGTTGACCAAGTCCCAACATCAAACCTGCGCGTGAGAACGAGCTAACACCGCCCCGCAGACAGTTCCTTGATGGGCGCCATCAACGCCATGCCGCACTACCAGCAGACCTTTGGCCTTTCCGGCGCCGGATCGACCACGGGTATCGTCTTCATGATCTACAATGTCGGCCAGATATGCAGTTTCCCCTTCTGCGGTTGGCTCGCTGACGGGTACGGCCGCCGCGTCTGCATCGCCGTCGGCTGCTTCATCGTCCTCATCGGCACCGCCATCCAGACGCCCGCCAACAACCTCGGCCAGTTTGTAGCTGGTCGCTTTGTGCTTGGCTTTGGCGCCTCTCGTGAGTTACTCTTATGCTGTCTGGTTTTTGACTGTGAAGGGAAGCTAATAATTGAGCCGCAGTCGCCTCTGCCGCTGGCCCCGCCTACACCGTCGAACTCGCTCACCCCGCGTACCGAGGCTTCATGGCCGGCATGTACAGTGAGTAACCTCCCGTCGATTCCTTCTGCGCGAATCCGAATCAATACATTCTGCCTGATTCCGGGCTCAAATGACGATTGCTGACGTAAAACTCTCACAGACAACTTCTGGTGGCTCGGCAACATTCTCGCAGGTGAGAATAGCCGTCTTAACCCACCTTAAACGCCGTATGCTAACTCGTTTTCAGGATGGACTACCTACGGATCCAACCTTCACGTAGATAACTCATGGGCTTGGCGAATCCCCACGGTCGTTCAGTGCGGCATGCCCGGCGTCGCCATGCTCTTCATCATGTTCTTCCCCGAGTCGCCGCGTTGGCTCATCTCTCACGACCGCGCCGAGGAGGCCCTCGCCATCTTGGCCAAGTACCACGGCGACGGCGACGTCAACTCACCCATCGTCCAGCTGCAGTACCACGAGATCATGGAGGATAACCGCCTGACCAAGGATGAGAACCCCTGGTGGGACATGCGTGAGCTCGGAAACACCCGCGCTGCCCGATACCGTCTGTTCATGGTCATCGCTATGTAAGTTGCAACTTTTTGGGGCACCGTCCTTTCTTGCTACCACGAGCTAATCGCCATTACAGGGCTTTCATTGGACAATGGAGTGGAAACAACGTCGTTTCTTACTTTATGCCCGAGATGTTCAAGCAGGCCGGCATCACCGACGACAAGACCCAGCTCCTCCTCAACGCCATCAACCCCATCTTCTCCATGATCGGCGCCATCTACGGCGCCAGCCTGCTCGACCGCCTCGGCCGCCGCTTCATGATGATCGCCGGCCTCCTCGGCTCCCTGGCCGCCTACATCATGCTCACCGGCTTCACCGCCGGCTCCGAGACCAACAAGAACCTGTCCTACGGCGTCATCGTCTCCATCTACGTCTTCGGCATCTGCTTCGCCTGGGGCTTCACGCCCCTGCAGACGCTGTACTCGGTCGAGTGTCTCGAGAACCGCACCCGCGCCAAGGGCTCCGCCGCGTCCTTCATGTTCCTCAACGTCGCCATCATGATCAACACGTACGGAATCTCCGTCGCCATGGAGAGGATCGGCTGGAAGCTGTACCTTGTGTACATTGGCTGGATTGTAAGTCTTGAACCTACCGCCCTCGGGTTCTAGGATTTTCAGCAGATGCTAACTGGCGTAATTAGTGCATCGAACTCGCCATCATCTACTTCTTCTTCGTCGAGACGGCGGGCAAGACCCTCGAGGAGCTCAAGTCCATCTTTGAGGCTCCCAACCCCAGGAAAGAGTCGACTAAGAAGACCAAGGTCTCCGTCGACGAGGCAGGAAACGTCATCAACGTCGGCGAGACCACCTCGGGCATCTAAATAATGCGTGAGCCTGAATTTATATGCCAACCCCCAAAATGTGGCGTGTGAACTTGGCCACAAACGAATAATTATATATGATTAATACGAATTTGATTCCCCTCACGCCATGTACCATCCTCCGTAATTTGAAAGATGTTTGTCAAAGCCGGATGCCACGCGGATGACCTTGGCGTTAATGTCACACCGAACGATACGACCCCCGCCAAAAAGCAATCCCGACAGGGTCCGCCAATCGAAGCATCTCATTCCCGCCCGTCTTGTCCCGATTCATATGTTCCCCATTCAGCCATCTACCGCAGTCCCCATTTCAGCCTGGCCTAGGGGTCCCGTGGGCAAACTTCGTGGGGAAAAGCTGACCCTCCCAGGATCCGATCTCTAGAGCGGCATCGCCTACGCCCGTCCTTGCAGAGCCGCCCTCGCTGCTTGGTGCTGGCACAGCTGCCGATTCGCGTCGGCTGAAGAACCCCATACCCACGGGAACGCGGGAAGCTCGTGCCAGATGTTCTCGCGTCAAAAGGGGAAAGCTGACAGCCCCATGCCTAGAGAAACAGGTCCCTTGCATCACGCCACCCAACCGATGACACCCGCTTCTTGGCCTGCTCTTGGGACTGGCTGGTGGCATCATGTGATGACCCCGGATGTAGGTCTTCGCTTTCCTCTTTAGGAAATCACGATCTTGGAGACGGTGGATGAGGGGAGCACTCGGATGGCGGAACGGTTCCTGGGACCTGCGTGGTGTAATTTGATGAATAAAGTGCCCCCTCTCCAGACGGAAGCTTTGCTTCCACCACAGGCAAACGGGAGTAGTGCGTCCGGCCCGTCGGGATCTTGAGTGCGCAACCTCATCCGACTATATGGCGCAGGCTTTGATTGATTGATGGAAATTTGGGGAAGACAAGTCTTGACTCGACTCATTTCCGGAGGGCGGAGCCATGAAGCTACCACGACATCCTCCGGCATCTCCACACCAAGACACCCGAACATCCGCCTACCCTCCCTGTCTATCGCCATCCCTTCGGAACCACAAGACAGAGAACCAAGGACGGGCACGGCGTGGGCCTTTATATTGCTCGCATGGAACCGAATACCCGTCGATCTTGCTCCCCTTCTTTCCCACCCCGCATGGTCTTATATCAGCTTCTAGATATAGACCCTCCAGGCCGCTTTATATCACCACCCGTCCCCGTCTTGACTTTCCCTCCTCCGTGAGACGTCAGGAATCCCGCGGGTAGCAAAGATGAAATACGCCAACGCCCTCCTCGCGGCCCTCGTGGCCCCGATCCAGGCTGCATTCACCTGGAAGAACGTCCGCATCGGCGGCGGCGGCGGGTTCGTCCCTTCCATCGTCTTCCACCCCAAGACCAGCGGCGTCGCCTATGCGAGGACCGATATTGGCGGCCTCTACCGCTTGAACGCCGACGACTCGTGGACCGCGGTCACGGATGCCAACAACTTTGCGGACGACTCGCACTGGAACCGGTGGGGTGTCGACGCCCTGGCCCTGGATCCTCAGGACCCTAACAAGGTGTATATTGCTGTGGGCATGTATACGAACAGCTGGTGAGCCGACGCAACTGAGGCCGTCTGAAGGAAATCGTTACTTACACGACGATGCAGGGACCCGAACAATGGCCAGATGGCTCGCAGTTCTGACAAGGGCGCCACCTGGACCTTCACCAACCTTTCATTCAAGGTGAGAGTGAGCAAGTTAGAGATGTCAACATCGTGCTCACATCCTATCAGGTTGGTGGTAATATGCCCACCAGAGGCACTGGAGAGCGTCTTGCCGTCGACCCCAAGAACTCCAACATTCTCTACTTTGGAGCCCGCAGCGGCAACGGACTGTGGAAGAGTACCGACGGAGGTATGACACTCCATGTTCTCAGGGGTGAGACAACCCCCAACTGACTCTTCACAGGTGCCAGCTTCTCCAAGGTCTCGTCCTTCACGGCCGTCGGTACCTACCGTCCCGGCCCTTCCACCGATGAGTACAATGGTGACATCCAAGTATGTATGCCATTATCGTAGACACCTGAACTTTTAAGCTGACTTAGCGTAGGGATTGACCTTCGTCACCTTTGACGAGACATCTTCGACCTTGAACGGCGCTACCTCCCGAATCTTTGTCGGAACTGCCGACAACACGACTGCTTCCGTCTATGTTTCCAATGATGCCGGCGCTACCTGGAGTGCCGTCACTGGCCAGCCGGGCCGCTACTTCCCTCACAAGGGTAGGATCCAGCCAACCGAGAAGGTCAGTCATCAACATCGGATCTGATATTTGACTTACTAATGCCATGAAAGGCTCTCTACATCAGCTACTCTGACGGCACTGGTCCTTACGACGGTACCTCTGGCTCTGTTTGGCGCTACGACATCACGGCCGGTACATGGAAGGACATCACTCCTGTCCCCGTGGGCTCTGACCTGTACTTTGGCTTTGGTGAGTACTCTCATCCGGCGCCGCCTGTTTGCGCGCTTTGTTCTCTCTCTTGTGCTGACATCTCGCCCAGGTGGATTGAGTGTCGACATGAAGAAGCCCGGCACTCTGATTGTTGCCACCCTCAACAGCTGGTGGCCGGACGCACAGCTCTTCAGGTCTACTGATTCCGGCACCACTTGGAAGAAGATCTGGGAGTGGGCAAACTACCCCGACATGACTCTCGGTTACACCCAGAGCACCCCGAAGGTAGATCCCTAGTTCTGAAAATTCGTGATCAGACACTCAGAAACCCCAAAGCCCTACAAGTCGCTGACATGGCTTAGGCCCCATGGATCAAGACCAACTTCCTGGATACCGATACCAAGGATCTCGGGTGGATGATCGAGTCACTGGAAATCGACCCCACGGACTCCAACCATTGGCTATACGGAACCGGACTCACAATCTTCGGAGGACACGATCTCACTAACTGGGACACTGGCGCCAAGGTCACCATTCAAGCCCTTGCAGACGGCATCGAAGAGATGGCCATCCAAGAGCTCGCGAGCGCTCCCGGCGGCTCCGAGCTTCTGGTCGCCGCCTACGACAACAACGGTTTTACCTTCAAGACCAAGAGCGTCCTCGACACATCCCCCCAAACAACCTGGGCGAACCCGATGTGGGCGTCGAGCGTTGGAGTCGACTACGCCGGCAACAAGGTCGCTAACGTCGTCCGCGTAGGAAACACTGCGGGTACCCAGCAGCTAGCGGTTAGCTCCGATGGCGGCGCGACCTGGAACATCAACTACGCCGCCGGCACGACCCAGTACGGCGGCTCGGTCGCCTACTCCGCCGACGCCGACACCATCATCTGGTCCACCGCCACCCTCGGTGTCCAGCGCTCCCAGAACCAAGGCTCGCTGACAACCATCTCCAGCATCCCCGCCGGGGCCATCATCGCCAGTGACAAGCGTAACAACACTGTCTTCTACGGCGCCTCCGGGTCCAGCTTCTACCGCTCCACCGACACCGGCGCCACCTTCTCCACCTCCGGCACCCTCTCCGGCGCCACAGACATCCGGCACGTCGAGGCCCACCCGGCCAAGGCCGGCGACGTCTGGGTCTCCACCAACGCCGGCATCTTCCACAGCACCGACTACGGCTCCACCTTCTCCCTCGTCTCAAGCACCCTCACCAACACGAACAAGGTCGCCCTCGGTAAGGGCTCCGGCAGCAACTGGAACCTCTACGCATTCGGCACCGGCCCCGCCGGCCGCCGCCTCTACGGCAGCGCGGACCTCGGCGCCTCCTGGGTCGACCTCCAGGGCACGCAGAGCTTCGGAGCCGTCGATGGCGCCAAGCTCGCCGGCTCCGCCAACGAGGAGAACCTCGTCTACGTCGGCACCAACGGCCGCGGCGTCTTCTACGCGTCCGGCGCGATCGCTTCCTCCGGTGGTGGGTCGACCTCTGCAGCTTCGACATCGACTAACAGGGCGACAAGCAGCAGCTCGACGGTCCGCGTGACCTCTTCGACATCTTCCGTGAGGACGACAACGACGTCGACCTTGGCGACTTCCACGAGGACTAGCTCCGCGCCCGCGGCTACGGCGACGAATGTGGCGAAGCAGTATGAGCAGTGCGGCGGGCAGGGGTGGACGGGCCCGACGCAGTGTGTGTCGCCGTATGTGTGCACGAAGGCGAACGATTGGTACTCGCAGTGTTTGTAAGAGGGCTCTAGGGGTGTTGTGTGTTGCTCTTGAGTCTTGATGAGGGCGTAATGAGACTGAACCGAGGACTCGAGATCGTTTGACTATGGAAGATGTGAAGTTCATCAGCTGAAACCGTACTTTTGTGCCTACCATACGTACTGATGAGAACCGGTTCGCCGAGTCATTCTTGACTTTTTTTTCGCAGACGCTTGAAGAAGCCCCTGTGTTGCCGCGTGTGCCCCTGATTGCAACCCTCCAACTCTTGATTTAGATCGGATCCCTCATGTCGTCAAAGAGAGAAGCTTTGATGGTCGTTTCTGGTGTTTTGTTCTCGACACGTCGCCGCTGTCCCAGTTTCCACGTGTGTCGAAAAGCACATGTTCCTGGGACGCGTTCAAATGACTTTCCGCCAGATCCGGACACTATCGGCGCTGGGCGAGGATGAGGAGCCTTATTATTGACCACCTCAAGTACCGGTATGAGTGGCATTGCGTTGCGGAGGGCATGTCTAGGTGACGTAGAGCATAAATAGAAGTTGGAATGATGGTGCATGATTGATTATGAAATCATATTGTTTTTATTTGCGACAACTGATACTTACGCTTGAGATGAACTGCACTAGGAGTTACCACTGCGTAGATTTAGAGTTAGGTGTATATATAGATCATTATTCAGGGGAAATGTGAAGTGCCCCAGTTATGGAGTAATCCGCGAGCGGCCTTACTTGGCGTCGTCCGAGTTGATTGGCCTTGAGTCGGGAGAAAGTATAAACCAAGCCACTGGGTCGATCATAATATGAGCACAAAAAGGACTGAAGATGCAGCTATCATTGCTGTCAAACGTTTGATCTTTATTGATATGTAAAGCCTCCATGTGGATCCTCCTTGGGAACCGGAGCATTCCTAAAAAGTCTCCGTTCTCATTGCAGTAGTAATATGATAATATCGCCCATCGCCGGTGCGACCGGTATGCTCAGTACACTCCTCTGTAAGGGAGATGGTGTCGTTGTCGACCGAAATTACGGACATGGCAGTGGTCTCAAGTGAGAGTTGAATGAAACTGAACTGCCGGCGCGCTGCGTCCACTCTGCTTCGATATCCAGGCCTCCCGTCTGTTGCGAATGCGAGCAGGTCAGGGGCTAACTGTATCAAAACCTAAAAAGCAGAAGCTTCGGTAACGCCGAACGTGTAGTCACTATCCCCCGTTCTGCACAGCCCTGCCTTAACGTCTGAAACGTTAATTATATTATCGCACGTCAGTAGACCTCTGTAACGGCGCTGCGCAATAAGGCTGAGATGTATTATGAGAACTCTAAAGTCTAGTTGGTGTTCTCTTGTTGGGTGAAGAATGATTTGTATTAAAGCCAACAACCCGTCGCTTTTCTTGCACCATTCCTTTTGCCCCTCATCCCGCATCAGTCATTCACTCAGCGTTTCTTCAAATCAACTCAACTTTCTTTCAACACCAACTACTCTCTTTTTTCTTCAAAATGCGTTTCGCTGCTGCATTCGGACTCTTTTCCCTGGCTGCCGCCCTGCCGGCCACCCCCGAGGGTAACGGCGCCGCCGCCATCGAGGCGAGAGCGACCCCGATGGCCGGAAGCAGCATCTACTCCTGGCCCGCGACCGCCACGCCCATGGACATCGAGTTCTACACGGGCGCCAAGCTCACCATCAAGTCGCTGGACTTGACAAACGTCCAGGTCGACTGCAGCAACAGGGCCGACCAGAACGCCGAGTTCATCATCACGGACAACGAGAGCAAGGAGGTGATCTACTCGTACAAGGTCAAGGTCGGCGAGAACTGCAACTCTGTTTCCTTCCCCAAGGGCGAGAACGCGATTATGATCACTACGAAGATGGGATACTTCTAGACGATCGGTGGTTCGGGGAGAGGAGCTGAAGACCGAAGGTTGTTCAGCTCGGGAAGATATGAGGTTCAATAGATGAAGTGTTCTTGCATTTCTACATATCAATTTGAAGCGATCTGCCTGCGCATTTAAGCCTCTCTCCCTGGCGTGAATCAGCCTATGGTTTGCCGTCTGAACAATTTGTTGACACTTTCATCTCGAAATAATCCCTCCATGAGTATCGAAAACTGTGATCAAGTCTTAAAAAGAATGTTCTTCTATTGTAGTTGCAGTGTGCTATGGAAACAGATGGGACGGTTTAAGTGGATGTATGTCATCTCTGTAACTCGGCAATTTAGTATTCTTATCACCGCTGACCCTTGGGGGACATGTTCACCAAGTGAGAATACTTGTCCTTGTCCAGTGTTATCACACTCGTCATATGGAATAGTTCCGTTCTATCATAGAAGGTTCAGCTATATATCCAGTATTCGTCAATTAAATACAATTTTGAGCAGGAGAGCTAATGGTTTTGGATGGCCTTCCTCGCCACAAGTCATTATCTTAACTGCCTTACAACTAGAGTAGTGCTGACCTTCATCCTTCGGCTGGTACCACCTTGGGTGGCTATGACTTCAGCCGTTCATGCGCCTGCAAACCCCTCACACCATTGCGGACGAATCCCCCAATTCTTAAGAGAAAGTTTATCAGGACTACCGCCCAGCCAATGCAGATCAACTGACCCAAACTAAGACTCACTGGTATTTAGGGTCGTCGGCCTCCAGCAGCAGTTCTTTTCAGCTGCAAGAATGCACATCTAACCCAACCGCTCAATGCATCGATAAGTAAACGCAAGACTCCCAACAGCAAAGAATGTCAAACATGATATAATGAAACTTCCAGCTCTTAATCGCGCAGTCAACGCGCTTTTATCATCTTCAACACTCAAGAATTTACAAGCAGGTTACACCATGCTTCCAAAATTCGACATCGAAGAGAGCGCGCGTCCAGCATCTCCTATTGCACACGATCACGATGGACGCGGGACAGCTTCAGACGAGCCCTCCCTGAGGAGCCTTAATCGCGCTACCTACGCTGGTGCCCTGCTGTTCAATATCGTCTCCTTCATACTTCCAGCTCTCTACGCCACCCTGTCCAAACTATGGGTCGCCAACATCGACTCCTCGCTCGTAGTCACCACAGACGCATACACGTACATCGGCGTCGTTGCCGAGGTTCTCAACGAAGGGCTGCCGCGGGCAGCATGGGTTATAATCGGTGATAAAGCGTCTCGAACCCTCGCACAGCGGTTGCAGCTCACGCACACACTCATCATCTTCCAGGCTGTCCTGGGCTTCATTATGAGCGTCGCCTTCGTGGCCGGCGCAAGCACTTTTGCGAAGGGCTTTGTACCTGTCGAAGTCCGCGGCGTTAGCATCACCTATGTGCGCATCGGAGCTTTCAGCGCCTTCAGCAGCGCGATCGAGACTGCAGTTTCCTCAGCCACGAGAGCGCTCGACCGACCTGATGTGCCACTCATAATAAGCTCAGTCAAATTCGCGGTCAACATTGTCTTAGATCTTTTAATTATCTCCAAATATCATGTCGGATCCCATAACCCTACGGTGAACATGCAAGCTGGCATTCAGTTAGCGTGTAACCTCGCGTCAGCTCTGATCGGCCTGGCCTATTTTCTCTGGAGGAACACCATGCGCTTACGCAGAAATAGGACACAAGAGCTACCTGAATTGGAGACCACTCGACCAAGCCTCAAGGCACTTATTATCCTCTTGCGTCCTAGTGTCCTGACTTTCATTGAATCAGCAATTAGAAACGCGTTATACCTCTGGCTTGTCAGCAACATTGTATCAATGGGAAGCACATACGCGACGGCCTGGGGCGTCTTCAACACCATCAGATGGGGTCTCATTATGGTACCGGTCCAAGCACTTGAGCAAACCTCTCTGGCCTTTGTCGGCCATGCATGGGGATCTTGGAGACGAGCCATAGGTATCGAAAACCTCGAACCAAAGGCAAAGAAGACGAATGTTTTCGCCATCGCCCGTCCAGCTCTTCTCTCTCTTATTATTGCAGTCATAACCGAGGTCTCAATGTGCCTCTTCCTGACATATTTCGGAGCCCGCCCCTTCGCCAGATACCTCAGCGGCTCAGACGAGGTTGCGGACGTGACGGCGATGATGTGGCGGACGATCGACTGGTGCTACATCTTCTATGCTATGTCTACGATGTTGGCAACGATCCTGCTTGCAACGCGTCCTCAGTGGTACTTCTGGCAGAGTCTGGCCAGCAACTTCCTCTATGTTTTACCCTGGGCGATTGTGTGTCAGACAGCGAGCCTCTCGGCTGACCGGGCTTGGACTTACCATAGTCTTGTTTTTGGTGGAAGTCTTGTGTTCAGCTTCGTTGACATTCTAATTGTGGATGCGCTTTGGGTTTGGACTTTGACGACAGGGAGGATGAAGCTTGACAAGTTCAGGGGATGAACTGTGAGTTCACTCTCGCTAGAGCCTTCGGTCGAAGCTTGTACGTGTTTCGTTTCAATTTACAAGCTTATTGCAATCTTTGAGACTGATCATTCGTACGCGCTAATTGACGTCTAGTCTGCCGACATAATCATCCGCATCGTGTTCGTGGCTATTGCGAGCGCTTCGCAAACCTCGCTATTTAGTATGGACCACCGGATGATCGGCCAGGAAAACGTTCTAGCCTTACTTAGACAGATTGAAAGGACCTCCCTATGGGGCCACCTCCTTAAACCCAGGCAACGACGCGTGGGATGTTTCTGATGTTGGCGTTGTTGTTGGTGATATCTTTGAAGGGTGCATAATTTTAACTGAAATTCAAACGGTTAAGTCGGAAGACGTCGAATGACATGTACGATGTGGAATTAAAATGAAGAGGAGGTACTAATCATTTAAAAGAGCTTCATTGCCCTAGACTCTAGACATCTTTCTTGGCAGCAGCACATCCAGCTGGTAGAAACCTGATTTCGTTCATTCTTTCGGCCTGCGCTTTCATTCATTCGTTCATCTGGTCTTTCGCCGTTACACTGCTGCATTCGTCCTGTCACCATCCTAAGCGAGATTCACACCCGCTGAAAACCACCTTCATTATGATTGCTGGGCAAATCTCCCACTTCGCCATTGCCCTTCTGGCAACTCTCTCCGCTGTTGCGGAGGGCAAGGAGGCCAAGGCCTGCAAGGCACATAGCGTCAAGACTCACCATCACCATACCAAGCACGCCCATAACTCGACCGCTTTTGGTTTCAGCTTGCCTCCCATGACTTCCACTGTTCTTCCCACAACGACCCTGGCCACTCTCGTACAGCCCACCATCCAATCTTCTCAGGTTAAGGATGCCGAGGCCAAGACTTCTCCGGGCAACCCTATCATCGCGCAAGAAGCGAAGTCCGGAGCTGTTTCTACCACCGCTTCTACTGCGGCGGCTGCTGTTCAGACAGCTTCGTCTGAGACTTTTATCGGCCTGGGCACTCGCTATGGCCTGTCTGACGGCTGCACCGAGGAAAACTGCTGGCAGAATGGCGCCTGCTCTTTCGTGGACTACGAGCTGCCCGCCGGCCTCGATGGATCAACCTGCGTGTCGGATGCCATCTTCGGCAACGGCGAGAACTGCGGCGGCTGCATCTCTGTGACTTACAAGGGCAAGACCCTTAAGATCATGGTAAGTGCAATCGAAACGAAACACTCCCCCACGCGAAATTTCCACTTATTGACTGACACGATAAGGTTACCAACCGAACCGGCGGTAACGCGACCCACCTGGACATGACCCCCGACACTTGGTCCAAGTTGACCAACGGATACTCTGGCGGTGGTGTTGACGGCATCGAGTGGGAGTGGATCGCCTGCCCTCTCCCTGAGTCTTCTCCCCTCCAGGTTCACATGCACAAGGGCGCCTCTCAGTACTGGTTCGCGGCCACGATCGAGAACGCTACCCTCCGAACCAAGAAGGTCGAGGTCAGCAGCGACGGGGGCGCGACTTGGAAGACTGCTACTCTTCACGACCCTAACATGTGGGAGCTGACTGGAACACTCCTCACCACGACGGCCTGGGTCCGTGTCACTAGCATCAACGGCGATGAGGTTATCGTCAAGGATGTGGCTCTTGCGTCTGGAAAGGTTACCAAGGCCACCGAGAACTACTAAAGATGGTCGCGCGGCGTGGCTGTCACGTGTGTGAGTGGGTTTGATACTCTGGGGGTTCTTACAGTTCCTTTCGTGGCCATAGGATGGCTGTTTGCCTTTCATTTTCTTGTATACTGTTAAAGAATCACCGAGAATATTTCAGATTTGAGCAATGATATTCAAGCTTTTGCCAAGAGAGGGTCGGCCTCTCGTTCCCTTGGCGAAAGCACATGTTGGTTGATACAAGGCGGTGCCGCTGATCAAAGGGTAAGCTACATCAAATCCTAGGTATCTTCTTGAGATTTGATACAAGATAGTGTCTGATCTCCATGTTGAATGTCTGACTTTTTAATGTTTGAGGTTCTTATTGCACACCATAGCCTGCATCAATTGAGACGATGGTGTTGTTGGCTATCGCTGAGAAGAGCCAGCCGACAGCCGGCCGGGCCTAGATTCTCATCGCAACACTGCCGCAGGGGGCACATGACGTTGGAAGTTAGCGGGGAGACCCCCGGACTGACCCCGCTGCCGGGATGGAGCACGCTAAAATAGGCAACATTTGGCGGTCCCTATCCTCCTCGTTCGATTTCTCCTGTTTCAACAATCTCCAACTCACCTTATCGCAAACGATTTTCAAGTTGACCGCCGACCAGACCCGGGCTGCGACCTGACGCGAAAGACATCTCGTGTTGCTATGTCTGAACGTGTCATACGCAGACGTAATGTTACTTCAAGAGACCGCACCGGCTGTGTTACCTGTCGCGCCCGCAGGTTGAAGTGCGACGAGAAGAAGCCGAGCTGTAATAATGTACGCTCTCCACTTGTCGCGGCAATACTAGCCCGTTTACTGACAGGCCATTTGCATGTAGTGCACACGTCTGAATCTTGAGTGCGGTGGCTACGTTACTCCGATTAAGTTCAAGGACCAAACAGATCTGTGGGAGCGAAAGCAGAGGAAGAAACGCGAAGCCAAGAAGGCCGCGAGTGCGAATCGCCAGAGCCCCCCATCACCTGCGCCGTCGCGAAGTGACCCGCCACCAGCACCAGCACCACAATCATCACAAACCGTCATCAATCTTGACGATGTTCATGATGATACATTCTTCTCTGTTGACGACACGCAAGACTTTCTCGCAGGCTCACAGGAGCAATCGCTCTACGAAGCAGCAACATCGTTGGCACTGATCTCGGAGGGAATCCCGCGTGAGACCGGTGGTCACGATGGTGCAGAGGTCAGCGACAGCTCACTGCCCCATTATGTTGTCAACTCTGTGACTACAGCATCAGTCAACGTCGACTCTTCATCAATACATGCTGCTGGCAATGAGATATCACCAGTGTTTCATGGAAATGAGCACCTTCCAAGTTGCACTCCGATATATCAGCCCCAGGACTCTCCCAGAGTCTGGGACCCGCATCTCGACGAGTCAAATCGGCAGCTGACTTCAGTGCCGACGATATTACCTGGAATTATTGAGAGCAGCAAGTTTTCAGAAGACATGATCTACTACCACCACCTCAGAGACAGCTCACCTTATGGCATCTTGTCAATCCTGTCCCTCAGCGATATTCTACAGGAGGATCAACTCGACAGCGCCTTCTTCCATGCTGCGCTGGCTTTGTCGGCCCTCGACATTTCTCAGTCCAGACCTTCAGAGACTCTTGCCAGCAAAGCTGCGTTGCAAGCACTGGATCACTTCGTTGCTGCCCTCGGCACCGTGCGCATGGCGCAGCTGGATGACGAAGGCGTCGCCACAGGATGTCCATCGAACCAAGATAACGCCATATCATGGCTAGCTACTGTCTTGTTACTTGCAAACTTCGAGTTACAACGGGGGCAGATGAAGCTCTGGTACATTCACAGCAGAGCCGCAGTCACATTCCTTTCGCAACAGCTCAACCGCGTACGAGAATCACCCGTGGGGGAGTCTCTCATCCGGTCCTTCTCCCGCATCGCCGCTCTCCTAGATATTTTCGACCGAGCCTACTCCGTCAGATACAGCATTGCATCACCAGACGTCACAGACTCACTGACCTCGTCGCTTGTCAATTCGCCCCAGTCAGCAGACAGGTTGTTGTACATCTTGCCCCGAGTGATCAAACTTGAGGAAGAATGGAGGAGTAACCCACAGCATGACCTACACTGGCGTGGCCAAGCAGAAGATCTAATCCAAGAATTGAAGGCGTGGAGGAACACATTGGACGATTATGATGTGCCAGCCTTGCACGAACACACAGCAAATCCTTTCGATGAGACCGCCGAAGGCCCTGGCATTGCGATTAAGCCTCTCAGTATACCTCGCGCGCGAGAGCCCGTCAAAGCAGCGACGACCTTCATGCACTACTTGATCTCTCTACTACGGCTAGAGACACGATACCTCCCGGGTGCAGGACGAGAACTGCCGCCCAACGCGAAGAAGATCATCCTTCTCGTATGCAGGTTAGCAGCCGGTGTCCCTTACGCATCCTGCGCCGCGGTCAACGCGTACGGGCATGGCATGCTTCCGGCAATGATGAATGCGTATTACATGGCAGAAGACTTAGACCTAAAGACATGGATCAAGGACTGGATCGCCGGGTTTCCGAGGGATCGAGAGGGCATCTGGAATGTCCGCCACGCCCACCGAGTGCTGCGCTACGTGGACGAGGAGTACACTCGCCGCGGCTCACGACATAATTGGGAAATCATCAAAGTGCGCATGGTTGACCTAGAAGATGACGCCACTCCTGAAGACGATGAGGAAAGGGACCCCGATCGGTTCTCGGTCGAGGTGTATTCGAGGTGTAAGCGGGGGTGGAGCATCGACTTTGTAGAAATACCATAAGAGGCAATTTTGACGCACTTTGGCAGAGTGGGTTTGCTGATAGCTTGCGATAGCGTAATGAGATGGAGAGATGGGTCAACTTCGCTCGGTAACCCCGTCGATGACCGATTTTTCTGCAAAATTCGACACCGAAAGGACCCGGCGCTGGCCGAGGCAGACTCCACTATTTCCACTTGTCGCGCTACGTCCGGTGACGGCCCATTCGTTGTGGATTTTGTTAGCGCCCTCGTTCTCCTTTGCCCGTTTGGGTAAATTCATCCCGGTGGGCAGCCCACGATGGCCTCGGGATCATGCCAATCACGAAATTTTGAACGCTTGCGCTTGCAATTGCGAATGTTCCGCCTCTGAAATGGGCTTTCTCCTTTCGGACTTACTTCCGAGGCGATTAATCTTTCGCATATCGTGTTGCTGAAGCTTGCTTTATCATCATCGCCAGCACATCTTTAACATCACCTATGCCCACCGTCACATCGAGTTCTGTCGGTCAATCTTCTAACATTGTGGCATCACCATCACTATGAGCCCCAGCGCGACAACTACAGCTCCCGGCGCAGCCGCGCCAGCAGCGAACGAAGTTATTCAGAAACAACAATGGGGAGAACTCGACGCCTCAGCAATGGTGAAGACTCTCGTCCCCGAGACGGATCAGCGTCCCGTCCCCGCCGTCGATGACCCCGTTCGTATCGGTCAGAACTGCACAGCAGCGCATATGGTTCAAGTGCCTTGGTCGATGGAGACAGGTTGGGGGACAACAGTCATGAGCCCGTATGGCAAGATCGCGCTAGAGCCTACGGCCAGCGTTTTGCACTACGCGACAGAGTCTTTCGTAAGTTAAACTTGTGACTGAACTTGCGGCATGCTTTTAGAAGACTTCAAATTCTAACAATTGAGGGTACAGGAGGGCATGAAAGCCTACCGCGGCTACGACAACAAACTCCGCCTCTTCCGACCCCAACTTAACTGCGCCCGCATGGTCAAGTCCAACGCACGCGTCGGTCTCCCCTCCTTCGATCCCCAGGGTCTCCTCGATATCATCACCGCGTACATCTCCATCGAATGCCGCCGCTGGCTCCCCGACCAGGGTTCAAATATCTACCTCCGCCCCGCCATGATCGGCAGCGGTTCCGCGCTTGGCATTAACCAGCCGCCCGAAGCCCTGTTCTTCCTCTTTGCAGTTCTGTTCCCACAGGCATCGGGTCTGCCGCACCCAGGCATCAAGCTTCTAGCGAGCAGCCCGGAGCATATCCGCGCGTGGCCCGGTGGCTTCGGATCTGCGAAGGTGGGCGCGAGCTACGGACCGTCGATGGTGTTGCACGCTGCCGCGAAGGCTAAGGGCTGCTCGCAGACTTTGTGGCTTTTTGGGGAGGACAGGTTGGTCACGGAGGCTGGTGCGAGCAACTTCTTCGTCGTTTGGAAGAAGAAGGATGGCCAGGGCGTCGAACTTGTGACCAGCTCACTTGACACGGGAGTCATTCTGGACGGTATCACGAGAAGGAGTGCGCTGGAGATTGCGAGAGAGCGCTTGACGCAGGAGGCTTCAGGGAAACACACGAGCTTGGATCCCTTGGAGGTCGTCGAGAGGCCATTCAGCATGGACGAGATTATTGAGGCACATGCCGAGGGAAGACTTGTTGAAGCTTTCGTCACCGGTACCGCGGTAAGTTCTCCCTTGGTCTATTGGTGGTACGCATTGGTGTCATGAATACTTTGCTGACTGGTCTTGATTTAGATGTTCGTTACCCCAGTGTCACTGATTCACTACAATGACCGGGATATTAACCTCCCGATGACTGTTACTGATGATGGTCATAAAATTCCTCATGCGAAATACTCGTCGGCTATCAAGGCTTGGCTGGAGGACATTATCTACGGACGGGTTGATCATGATTGGGGATATGTCGTTGAGGAACAGTAGTCGACTGGAACTTGGACGAGAGCACTATATACTACATTGATGAGCTTTTATATCCAGCCTAGAAACGTGCTGGATGATATTTGGATGTAAGATAAACAGAGTAATGATACACCCAATGTTTTCAAGCGGTGAACTCATTTGTATGGATTGCTTCTATAAGGTAAGTACGCGAGCTCAATTGCGACCGAACGCGGGCATGAATTGGGAAGTTATAGGAAATGAGAATACGTGTTCCTCAATGCCGCATACAGGTAGAACTGAGCATTCGTCAAAATGTATCAAATTCTACTTACTTTCACATTCTTTTGGGATAACACCTCGAACCTCCGTCAATGGGGGAATTCTCCTAATTTAATCTGAAATTCTAATATGACGCCAAACATGAACACCTTCTTTAAAACTCTTTCTAATTCCGTCATGACGTTATGGTAGTCGAGAAGAAGTCGTCTACCCTTTTCATGGCAATCAACGCATGATTCTAAGGGTTTACACTCATGTTAGCTGTGGACTGAGCAGTCAGGAGTGAAATATACCAACCTTCATAGAATCGTGTGTCAATCCTCCCAGGTGAGGTAGCAAAGTGACGCAATCATACTTGAGCAGCCTTGAACTGACTTTGGGCCTTTTCGTCCCGAACATCAGCACTGGGCATATGTAAAAACAAGAGAAGGCGCTTACTCGTTGTAATGAACGTCAAGTCCAACGCTGGATATAACCCCGCTGTCGATGGCGTCACACATAGCATCCTCATCGATACACTTTCCTCTTGCCACATTCACAATTCTCATACCCTTCTTCATATCTGAAAAGACTTCTCGTGAAAGCAGGTGATGGGTTGCCGCCGAGTAAGAGCATGTCAAGACGAGGCAGTCAACGACGGCAACCAGCTCTTGTAGATCCTTGTGAAGGGTCACGGACGGAATGAGACCCCTTATGTATCCATCTTCGTGTTGAACAGTCTCAAGAAGCTTCCTCAAATTGGGCCTGTCAATGCAGTGAATCTCCATACCTAATACTGCAGCCTGGCGCGCAACAGTCTGTCCGATTGAGCCCATGCCGATGATGCCCAGCTTTCTGCCGTAAGGATCTACGGCTGTCTGGGCAGAGTGTCTCAGTGCTGGAAGAAACTCGTCGTTCCGAAGCATGCGCTCGTATCGGTTGAGCTGACGAAAGACGGAGATGATGAGGTAGGTTGCGACGACAGCAGTTGCTTCGCTACCGCCTGTTGTGTTGCAGAATTCGATGCCTCGAGCATTGAGCCCTGGAACGTCTTCTTCCTCAAATCCATGACCAAAGTTGACAATCAACTTCAGCGATTTGGGGAAGTATTGCAGTGCGCGTCTGGTCCAGCCGTTGCCAACTTTTTCGATCCCGGCGGGGACGTTGAGACCGATTCTCATGATCCCCGAAATGTCGTGACAAGTGCCACCTTTCAGAGACTCATGAAAGTCTTTCGTAGTTGAAAATTCATATTGGTGAACAATGTATCGTGTACAGAACTCTTCCCAAACAGTGTCAGGAACGACCCCTTCGGGCGAGCCAATGACGAGAACCTTCGGGTGTGATGCCATGGGAAGGAATTTGGAGATAAAGCAAAGTGATGAATTTGGTGAAATTAGGCAAAAAAAGCCTGATTGAATTGGAGACATGCAGTCATTCAATTAAGTTACCAACAAGTTCTCTTCGCATTTAATGCCTTGCTTCCTGTGAAGCGCTTAGCAGCTGCCTCTTCGTAAAAGACTGCCTATTCGGGTAGATCTTTTTCAGTGGGGTCCGATCTGATAAGAGAAATGCACCCCTGCGAAAGATCTTATCCGATCTCGCTTAGCGTGGGGTCGCATGAGATGAGCAGCCTGGAATCCGTCATCAACCCCTCCTTTCGCGTCAAAATTGGCGTCGTGACTGATCGCGGTCGAGGAGATTTTCGAAGTTGCTCTCACACCAACATCAGCTGAATAGCTCATCGACTTGCCGCAGAGACCGACGTTGACTATGGCTGCAAGGGCTGACGCTGCAGGCGATGGCCTTACTGGCTTCTACGCGAAGTGGGTTTCCCCCTGAGAACTTTAAGGTGATCTTGAAGTCGCAGAACTAACAGACATTAGGGTTGACGAGTTAGAGACTTCTTTCATTGAAAGTAAGTGATTTTGGTTGTGTAACAGTTCCAACAGTTCGAAGTTCACAACAACTCACCGACGATGAAAAGGACTGGAAGAAGCAGTCAAGATCCCTTCGGTATCTGCTTATGCGGAACGAAGAGAAGATGTTTTCAGAGTGAGTTGTATATTTGTCTCTCAAGCTGAATTAAATTGACAAGACTTTTAGATGAGCGAATGGATTGCCTCAAAGATGAGAGATCTAGGAGTGGAGGTCACACTGAAACCTTTAGGGAAACAGCAAGACAAACCGGACCTCGAGTTGCCCCCTCTAGTCTTGGGTCGATACGGTAGTGATTCCGAGAAGCCGACCGTTCTCGTCTACTCCCACTACGATGTTCAGCCTGCTGCTCTTGAAGATGGTTGGAAATATGACCCCTGGGTTCTTACGATTGAAGAGAATGGTCGGTTATGTGGCCGAGGAACTTCCGATGACAAGGGCCCGCTGATAGGATGGCTCAACATGATTGAGTCCTTTCAAAAGGCGGGAGTTGAAGTTCCGGCGAACCTTATCTTCTGTTTCGAGGGTATGGAGGAGAACGGGTCCTTTGGTCTGCGCAAAGCCTTGGAGGAAGAAGCGCAAAACTTCTTCAAAGACATTGATGTGGTCTGCATCACTGATGTCGTTTGGGTCAGCGATGAGCAGCTGAGCATCCCCCAGGGCTTGAGAGGAATCATCTTCTACCTGTTGACCATCACCGGCGCCGAGAGAGACGCTCATAGTGGTGGCTTTGGTGGGCAGATCTCGGAGCCGATGACCGACATGGTCAACATCATGTCCTCACTCGTGGATTCGAACGGCAAGATTCTTGTGCCGGGTATCTACGACACAGTGCAAGCCGTGACGAAAGAAGAGTATGACAGCTACAACAAGCTAAACATCTCAGACGATTCCTTGCTCGGGGGAACGGGCGCCAGAAGCCTTCACAAGACTCAGGCAGACGCTTTGATTGCGAGGTACTTATTATCCGCTGGGCCTAACTTTTGACGTGAAATTAACAAGCGCCTAGATGGAAGAAGCCATCCCTCAGTCTTCACAGGATCGAAAACGCGACGCCTGGTGCAGGAGCTGTGACTTCGATTCCTGCGAAGCTTGTTGGCAAGTTTAGCATCAGGACAGTCCCCAACATGAAGTCACAGGATATCGACAAGCTTGTCCAGAAGCATATTCGAGAGAAGTTTGAGAGTCTCGGAAGCAAGAACGAGTTGGATATCAACTGTGCCGACCAAAGTGACTGGTTCTACGAGAGCGCCGACCACTGGAACTACCAAGCCGCAATCCAGGCCACCCAGAACGTTTGGGGTGTCGATCCAGTCCTCACATGCGAAGGCGGAAGGTAAGGAGACATCATGCAACGTCGTTTGCCGCAAGCTAATTCCGGACCAGCATTCCCATTGCATTGGACTTCAAGCAGATCCTTCAGAAGAACGTGCTTTTGCTTCCCGTTGGACGACCCACTGACGGAGCTCATACCATCAACGGTGCGTTTTGTCATTCTTCCACAGTCCGATATTTGCTAATCACTTTCGGTGGACTGCAGAGAAGCTGGACAAGAATAACTAGTGAGTACTGTCGATATGCACCGTCCGTTTCGCCCCACTAACGACCCCGACAGTATCAACGCTATCAAGTTGTATGGATCGTATCTTCAAGAGGCGCAGAAATTGTGGCGTCAGAGCAAGGCAACCGCATAACTCACCAGACTGTATTCCCAAATCGTGCTTTAAGTGGGCACCTCAGGACAATCAGAACATGGATCCGGCTACATCGCAGAAATCGAGAATACCCATTCCAAAAAGAACCTCCACTCTCGTGTCGTCGTGACTCGTGACCAAATCGAAATACGCTCTTTCAGCCACCAATCAGTCTCAATCACCGAGCGATACCTGGTTTCTGAGTGCGCTAAAGCAAGGATCGTGGCGGATGGCAGAATTGCCCAAATAGGAAATTCTGAACGACAAAATGAGGGGCATCAATCGTGCGGGGCACATCGTTGAGATACGAGACAGCTCGTAAAGCGTCCCAGAGAAGAGTCCAAACATTCCCATATGTAGGCACATTTCCTCGACATTGTTTTCTACTGAAATGAAAATCGTTTTTGAATCTGCGATTCCACCTCAGAACCACTAGTCTTCACTTGATTCTACTTCCCTTCGTCGCGAGAGTCAGTCGGCCAGAAACGGCGCCATGTGTCAACATCAGTCATCAGCGGTTGTAGACGTGAACACCAACTCCAACTTCAAGCAGGTCGTCACAAAACATACCAAAATTTATGTGACAATCGACTTCGAGCGAACTGTGCTCATCGGGTCAACAATCATTACTTTCGAATCAAGACTAGCGAGTCTGACTGAAATCATCCTTGATACCAGCTACTTAATCGTGAGACAAGCTGCTATCAATGGCACCCGAGTTTCTTGGGACTTGAAAGCCCCTGAAAACGCCAACGGCAGCCCCCTTCATATCTACCTCGATCGCGCCTACGAATATGGAGAGTCTTTCGAACTTGCCGTAAGCTCTGGCTCACGAAGTAGCGTGGAAATCTGATGCTGAGTACACCATCGTAGATTGACTTCGAAACAACAACGGAAACAACTGGTCTTCAGTGGTTTAAGGCTTCGCAAACAGATGATAAGAAATATCCATTCATGTGTAAGTCCCCAAAACAGACGATTGGCTATTGTTATCAGCTCATACAGCGCTAACTTGGTGAAGTTTCGCAGGGAGAGCCAGTCCACGCACGCTCCATGTTCCCATGCCAGGACACTCCATCTATCAAGACAACTTTCGACATGACTATTCGGTCCATCTTACCAGTTGTCGCGAGTGGTATTCCTGAAAATGACCTAGTCTTCCCTCCCGTCCAGGAGCCCCTAGAGCTCAAGACCTACAAGTTCAAACAGGAGATTCCAATCTCCAATTATCTGTTCGCGGTGGCTAGCGGGTATGTGTGTTACTCCGACCGACTATGGAATACAGCTGATGAGCATCTCTTAGGAATCTTGCGGGAGAGAAGATTGGTCCTAAGAGCTATGTTTACTGTGCGCCTGGCGATCTCGAGGCCTGCAAGGCAGAGTTCAAACCCGATTTGCAAGCCATTATTAAATCTGCGGAGGTAAGGTAGCTGGCTTATCGACGACCTCGCTGCGATGACTGATTTTGTTTATTTTTGACTGCAGAACCTCATCTTCGAGTATCCATGGCCGCTTTACAATCTCGTTGTCCTGCCAAAGTCGTTTCACTTAGGAGGCATGGAAAACCCAGTCTTCAACTTCTACAGCGCTACTGTTGTCTCGGGCGACCGTGAGAACATTGGAGTCGTGACCCACGAGTTCGCTCACAGCTACAGCGGAAACCTTGTCACTAATGACGCTTGGGAGCACTTCTGGTTGAACGAAGGATGGACGGTCTACATAGAGCGTTGCATCCTGCGAGACCTCCGCGGGGAAGAGGCAGTCCAGCTTGAAGCCATCGTAGGATGGCAAGATCTGCTCTACAACATTGATGCTTATGGCGGGAACGAAAGCGTCTTCACAAGTCTCGTTCTAGAATTTCAAGGAAAGAGGCCTGACGACATCATGTCGAAGATCTCCTACGAGAAAGGCTACACCTTTTTGTGTTTTCTGGAGCAGCAGGTGGGGAGGGAGAAGTGGCACAAATTTGTTCCTCACGTAAGCGATTGTTGGTTCCGCCATTGTCCAAGATACTAATGATGACTTTAGTACTTCAAGGCTTTCTTTGGCAAGAGCGTCAACTCTGAGCAATTCAAGAGGTGCGTTCTGGAGTTCTTCTCTCAGGACGTCCACGCCGCAGCTGCCCTTCACGCAGTTGACTGGGAAACCTGGTATCACAAGCCCGGTGCACCGCCAAAGCCTATCTTTGACTCCAGCCTCTACAGAGATTGCATTGAATTATGCGACAAGTGGAAGATGCTTAGTTCGAACGAAAGCGCCTTTACCCCCTCGTCTAAGGATGTTGAGGGCTGGACGGTTGGACAATTATTAGTCTTTCTCGACCTTCTGACTGAAAGTTCCAGTGCTATCCCCAAACAGTTCAGCCACGCACTGGGTTCACAGTATGGTTTACTATCCTCAGGGAATCTGGAGGTAGTTAGCCGCTACCTCCGTGTTGCACTGCGAGCAGGCGACGAAAGTGTCTTGAAGCAGACCGAAGAGGTTCTTAGCCAGACCGGCCGTATGAAATTCGTCAAGCCACTGTAAGCTTTCTCATTGCAGTGAAGTTTCTCCCGTGATAGCTGATGTGATGTACCAGGTTTGAGGGGTTGTTGTCGGTCAGCGAAAAGTTGGCTGTGGAGTTGTTTAACAGACATCGCGACTTTTATCACCCGACATGTTTGAGGTTGCTGAGAAACGTGCTTGAGAAGCATGGACTAACTGTTGGTTGAAGCGGATGTTCGAAAAGTCCCTCAGGTTTCGTCTTCATACATGTATTTTGGCCATAGGGGTCTCTCCAGCTCAGGCTTTCCTGGCCTCTCACACATTTTCCCGCCAGAATCAAACAGCAGTCAAAAAAGTGCGCCCGCAGACGATAACCTGCCGTATGAAAGTATGGAAAAAAGGTTGAAAGCGAAGAAGATTGGGTTGGGCTTGTGGAGACATAATCGACATCTCTATGGCTACTGGCTGCATGTAGATTTGAGTCACAACTAGAAAAGCCACTTGAGATACCGAGGTAGACTTCATCTTACGATGCTATGTGTTTTGAGTTTTATTCGGTCATACACAAACGTTTTCTAGGGTGTCTATCACTTGTGAAAGAGTAAAGTGATCCTTTCAATACAACACGACTAGTATCCGACTTATCGTAAGTGAAAAGGATATAGTTTCCGAGCCCCTGGTGGTGGGAAACGCCACTCGGCTTTATGCACTGTAGCAGGTGTAAGCCCGATTCTCGCTTACTTCCCCGGGCCCAACTCCGAAGCAGCGCAAGTGGAAGCCGGCTCGCGACCCGGAGTTAATGGCTGTAGAGTACTAAGTCAGCCGTCGCGGTAGTTAAAAGCGAAATATCCATTATTATTTATTTCCCTTGCAGAATGAACGAATCTCTTGGCATCGGCATAACACTACAACCATATTCCCCAAGATAAATCCTATCCCTGCAGTATGTCGTTTCCTTATAAGCAAGTTCTCCTGGTGGGTGCCACTTCCGGTATTGGCGCGGCCATGGCGGACAAGCTTGTTCAGGAGGGCATCAAAGTGATTGCAGTCGGTCGTCGCCAAGAAAGACTCGATGCGTTTGTCCAGAAGCATGGGCCATCCAGGGCAGACTCGATCTGCTTCGATATAACAGACCGAGCCGGGTTGGATAACTTCGTGAACGAGTAAGTTCTCTAACATTACTGTAGCGGGTTAGACCGCCGAACTAATGAAGTCAGGGTTTGTCGAAAGTTCTCTGAACTGGATTGTGTGTTCATCAACTCAGGCGTACAGAGCCAGATCAGGCTTTCCCGACCCAGTAGTGTGGACCTGGACGCATTTCGCAACGAGGTCAACACCAACTTCCTAAGTGTTGTCGACATTTCCATCAAGTTCCTCCCAAAACTCCAAGAGAAGAAATTTCCCACCGGATTGATATTTACCGGAACTCACCTCGCCATCATTCCCGCTGCCACCCTACCGGCATACTCGGCGTCTAAAGCTGCGCTTCACTCTTACGTTTACAGCCTTCGAGAGCAATCGAGGGGTTCCAGCACTAAGATTATTGAGATTTGGCCACCCGTTGTTCAGAGTGAGTACAAGCCAAGGGTTCCTTACCTCCACGCGCGACTAACTTTGGCAGCTGAGTTACACGACTACATGGGCCAAGAGCGAGGCCGATCTATGGGAATGCCTGTCCAAGAGTTCACCGAAAAAACATACTCCCAACTTGTCACTGGCTGCGATGACGTGGTGGTCGGTTCAGTTGGTCCAGAAGAGCCTTATTTGGAGCTTTTCAGGTCCCGGAAGCAGCAGGCCGACAACCTGACAAAACTAGTCCTGTCTCATTTTGAGCTGTAGTCCTGTTGGGAGTGGGAGATCATCTTCATGGATGGGTCATGAAAGAGCTGAATGCAGATGACAGCCACAAAGAAGGATTGACACCCCAGCATTCCGTTGGGCGGTGCATGACGTCGCACACCCTTTTGCGGGGTGCAGCGATGCAACCGAGTTGAATTCCTTGTCAATCCCCTTGCGAGCCAATGAAAAGCTTCTGGAAAAGGTTTGGGGAGTACGGAGAACAGTCTGGGGTATGTTCGTACCCACGTCAATACCCCGACGGGATGGTTTCAACAGACTTGAGCCTCGGCCTTTCAAGGTGGGCAGGCTATGGGTGATTCATGTGATGAAATCGAGCCCAACAGCGGGGAATGGCGCCCACCAAGTCGTCAAAGTCAGAGATGCAGATCAAAATCACACGTAGTAGTCAGAAGGCCAAACTTGAAGTACACCAAATCAATTAACTGTTCAATGCTTGCTTGTACCAGCGTAAACTAAAATATGTAGCCAAAAAGAAAAGTTTTAGTCGTGATCATACGTCATGAGTTCCGAGCTTGTGCCACTACTTGTCGCCAAAGTGAGTCGCCGGCCATCGCCTCCTCCACGCTGGTCCGAAAAAGTAAACCACCGGAATGAATACAGCGAACGCGGCGATCAGCCCGGTATAGATCATCATCGAATGGAAGTATCCCATTTCGACAACCCAATCAGAAATCTTGAATGACAGTGCAAAGGCTAACAAAGCCCTGAAAGAGGCGATGTTGACTAGCGCAGGGCCAGCGAGATGGGGGTAACATTCCAACACGTAAACTGCGCCGATGGAGTTGGCGCCCAAGAAGCCAAAAGCCATCAGACCCAAGCCTGTCAGGAATGTGACCCAGGAGTAGTTCGCCTGGTTTGAGCCGGCCAGACCGAAAATGACGGCTCCGATAATGCCAGCGAGGGTCGGGATGATGAGATTGATGAGCTGGTTCTCGGGCTCTCTTACACCGCGCCTCATTGCGAGGCGGTTAGCCATCCAGTCAGCAGCTTTACCAGTCACCAATGCCACTGCGACGGCTGCGACAAGGATAGGGAGGAGGCAAAGTCCAAGGTTCATGAAATCCCATCTAGAAGATTCGTTAGTTGTGACAACAATGAAATGACATGTTCAATGACTTACGACCATGGTGCTGTCAGAAGAGCGGGAGCAACGGTGTATCCAGCCGCGAAGGCGCATGCAATCATGACACTGTTGAGCATAGTGATGAAGAAAATCTGAGGGTAAAAGAACGTGCGAAGGGTGTCAACGAAGGCGTTAAAGCCCTTGCGCCACTCCATCTTGCCGTGGAACATGGCGATGTTGTACCGAAACGTTCTAGGCTCACGCAAGTGCCCGGTCTCATCCCGGGGGACGCCATCTGAAATAGAGTCAGCTTTGACGTTGCTAATTTAGTTCGTGATGAATTTCCGACTTACTCATTTCGGCACGTGTGCGGTCCCACCTCGTCTCGGGCATGAAGAAATAGACACCAACGAGGAAGACGGCAGCGCCCATCGCGGTGATGAAATACATCCATCTCCAACTGAGGTTGATAATCATGTACGGAGCTGCGATTCCGAGGACGATGATGATCAGACCCTGGGCCGCGAAAATACCGGAGATCCAAGCGTTACGTTGATGGACGAAGACCATATCCTGGATGATGAAAGGGATCAAACTTTCGACAGTACCAGCGCCCAGGGCTTGCAAGCAACGAGCCAGTAAGTGCGATGGCAGAGATCGACTGGCTCCAGCCCACAAGGCACCGATGATGGCGAGAACACCGGTAATGAGTACCACCGGACGACGGCCGACTGAAATGGCCAGCGGTACCAGGAAAAGGTTGGAGAGTCCGATAACCAACACGGGAAGGGATGCCAAGAGATAGACGTGGAAAATTGGAGGTGCCCCAGGGAAGCTGGAGAGAATCTTCAAAGGATCAGTCCCAGCGGGGAGGCCTCCGTTAGACGTCAAGTCTTTGAGAATCTTCGGATCGAGACCAGCGTACTCCACAGCAAACACTGGGAGCATAGCACCCAGGATCAGCTCAGCAGCCGCAGCCAATGCACCGAAACAGCAGAGGCAGAAGGTTCCTAGGAGCTTGCGAGAGATAGGGAGATTGAGGGGATCTCGCGGATCCTTCGTTGGTGCGGGTTGTAGAATAAGTTGGCCATTTCTGTAAAGAGCCGCGTCTCTGGCTTGTGCCTGCTCGTCAAAGTCAAAGGTGGATCGTGAAGTCTCGACCTGCTTCAGTTTCTGAATCTCAGTCGATGAGCTGTTGTGTTTCCGAAACCTGTCAGTCTGAAAGTGATGCTGGTCATTTTTGTCACTCTTGTCAGCATCACGGGCCCAGGATGGTTCGAAGAGGCTGGAGCCGTTAGATAGTCGTGGATCGTGAGTCGCGGGGGGTGGTGCCATTCTTTGATTTCTTTGTGAATCCATTGTTGTTGTGTAGTGTAATACGACGGCTATGGAATGCAGGGTCGGAAGAGGGGAGGCCAGATGAATTTATCGGGGGAAATTGACTTCAAAAAAGTTTAATGGCTTCGAGGGCCTTGGTGCTACTACGCCCAATCTAGAGTTAACACAGACCATGGCGCTATGATAACCGAAACATGTGTCCTGACTGGACGGCGAGTCTATGCACCACGAAGAAAAAGGTTAAGCGGATACTTTCTGGATCGTTACTAATTGCCGTGGCGACTGTGCCTGAGATTAGGTATAGTGCTACTGTCGCCACACGGCTTGGTGGCTCTACCCAGAGTGGCTTTGCAGAACAATCAGATGAAAGGAAGACAAAGAGATGCATCCACACAGACGCTGAATTCAACATCGCGCCCTTACCCCGCAAGGCCTGGCCCACCGCTCAGCTTCCGAGAGTCTAAATTTGATCTCCCCCTCGATTTGAGTTATTCCAGTCATAGGATGTTTCGTATATGTCATTAGATCCGTGTTGGTGCATACTTATCTCCTTCGATATACCGTCCTCCAGCATCCTCGGCAACAAGACTGGACGAACACATGCTCCGAAAAGCTGTTCTTGATTTGCCCATTTGGGTAATATCGTTTCATGGATGTCATACGGTCGTCATGCAAACAGCCCAGCTGCCGTTTTAAATCCCCAGAAGGGTCCCCAATCAAGGGTTGCTTGTCTGTTTGGCTTTTGTCGGGCAGTAAGCGATGTGGGGGGCTGGTTTGACCTGTGGGGGGTGGTCTGGGGATGATCTGGGGAATCTGGGGAGAAGGCGAGGTCATTTTTGACGTCAAGGGCGAGAGAGCATGAAGGAGGTATACTCGGTATCTACTATTCCCTTGCTAAGTGAGCTGGATGGAGGGTTGGCCCGCAAAACAATTGTGACTCCGACCTAGACAAATTTCAGCTCCCACAAATCGCCAAGTCTCGAGTTATCCTCCGCCAGCCCACCATGAACGATGACGGAGTTCTGTGCAACGTCGGCATCGAACCATCCTCTGGGATCAGGATGATCACCTTGCGTTTCGACCTTTGCCCACGTCTGTTCCTCTACATCAAATGCCCAAACATCAGCCAACATCTTCCCGGCTCCGGCGTGGCCAAGGGAGCTTGGGTCCCGCTCTCCGAACATAGTGACAATGTGGGTCTTCTCTTGGGCCCTTACGGTGACCAAGGCCGAGACACTACGGGATTCAGGACCACTGATACCGTCCGGAGCGAAAGCAACCGTAGTCCAAGACTGAGAAGCACAGTCAAAGATGTCTACGGACCCGCCCTGCTCGGTCTTTCCATCAAACCCGTTCATCCGATAGAGCTTGCCGTCGTGGTACGTGATTGAGGGTCCTCCACGCGCTGGCGGCGGTGCGTCAGGAAGCTGGGTCCAGCTCTTAGACGTCAGAGTGAAACGCCAGAGATCAGCCATACGTCCCTTTTCCGGGCAGCCAGCATGGACATAAACATTATCAACACCATCAGACGCAATGGAGTGGTAGCTGCGTCCAGCAGGAAAGGTGGCAGACTTGTCTCCGGCGGGCTCGATCAAGTCCCATGTGTTTGTGGATGGGATGTAACGCCAAACGCATCCATTCTCCTCGATGGGTTCCATCGCGAGACCACCACGGCCGGAGAAGATGTATAGGGCATCGTGCAGGACAACGCTTGGGGACCCAACGCGCGGAGAAGGGGCTGTAGAAGGAACCGGAATCGTACGAATATCTGCTAACCCTAAATATCACACAGGACTTCTAGTCAGATATGATACCAACAGCATAAGTGAGAAGACAGAGGTCTGGGTTGCTACCTTGAGGATCTTTCAGCTCGACGACGTCAACCTGGTTGTCGACTGGCTCTCTGGGAACAAGCTCGCCCCCAAAGACGTAAGCGCGGCCGCCGAGAGCCGACACCGCCTGAGAAGACCGGCGAAGGCGATCACCAGAGGCAATACGAGTCCAGAGAGCAGATATCTTTGCCATCGTGTTGTTGTCTTTTCGAATTGCTCTGAGGTTCGGGTTGAAAGGTTCTTTCACAAAATGGCCTTGCTAAAAGTACCAAAGAACGCAAGTTTATATCAAGTCGAGCTTTCAATCTTCCTGGACGCGGTTACTGAGGGACATGGAATGGAACGGGGCGATCGGGATGGGCAGTTTTAGCCGGACCCTGACCCCTACACGGAGGGACGGAGGCTCCGCACCATATTGACACAACTAGAAGAATTGACGCATACTCTCGGCAACCACAAAAGCCGGGTCGAACCATCAAGTGGAGGATTGTTACACAGGTCTTGGTGCTGCTAATTCGGAGTCTGCCGTCTATTGATGGGTTGCAATGCAAATTGTTGAGAGTGAGCCTAAGTAGGGTGGGTAATTAGGATGCAACACACGAACATGAGAACGGCAGGTAACCGCCTATATCCGTCGTAAGTGGCGTGTCAAATATCGGTTAATTTGACAGCATGTATAAAAGTAGAGAATGGTGAGGTTATGTTTGTCCTGGTGTGTGCTCAGGGACCGCACTTGATGAGCCATCCTCACCTCCTTTCTGAGCCTCAAAGCAGAACCCATCGGTCATAGGCACATATTGTAACGACAGTCGTGCCGAGTTTTGAGCCATATTTTAACGGTGGTGTTCTATTATCTGATTGTATTCATGGCTTTCGACGCCTTAGATGCCCTCAACATCTTCAATATCTGTAACGATACAATGGGGGCTGCGAATCGTTTCGGGGCCTCAATCAAACGGCACCTGAGAGAGAAAGATAAGCAAAACAATCTCGTCATCACTGTTCTTTGCAGCATTTGGGGCGCTATAGTCGGCTTCTTCATCATCTTTGTCTGCGTTGGTGCCATCAAGGCGTATCGTCATCCCGAGAGATACGGCCCGCGAGACGGCTCCGAGGGCCAGACAGCTCAAACTAGGATGCACGGAATTACTCGGGCGATGTTAGACACGATTCCGGTGATTAGGTTGGGAGCCGTGGAACACTCGACTTCTGATATTGAGCTACAGAAAGCTGCGTCCAAAACTCCGACCAGGACAGATGGCGAGACGAAGAGCTGCAGTATCTGTACGGAAGACTTTTCCGCCCACGACGACGTGCGCGTGCTTCCTTGCGGGCACGAGTTTCATCTAGCATGCGTTGATCCATGGCTAATCACCAAATCTTCCACATGCCCACTCTGGTAAGTTGAAAACTCGTGTACAGATCGTCGTTCTTTAAATCTGTCGACACTTCCAGTCTTTCATGATGCCGGCGTTGCTAATTCGAATGGAAAAGTCGACATGACCTTGACCCGAGCAAGACACAAACACCCCGACAACATGGAAGCTCAGCTCCACTAAGTGAATCACAAGAGAGAGAAAGCATGCGTCAGACAATCCTTTGGATGAGGTTGGCCAATGCCTAGATGATGGTAGTACACCGGTCGGAGCTTCATATGGCCTGTAATCCTGTATCCAGTCTGATAGCAAAACGAGAACCGTAGCTGATTGCCAGACACTTAGCCTGAAGAATGTTAGTTCAGGAGGTTTCTTTCGTTCAAACGATTTACTGAGAAAAGATGAATTTACTTCAGTATAACCTCCTAATTCTTTAAAATTAGTCAGACTGCCAACATCCCAGGACTCGCTGGCCGATCGGGGTCAGATTCGTGATGGGCAGCACATTAGTCCTTCCCGTAAGCCGGACATCATGGACCGCACACTCGACAATTCTTCGGATCACCCTTGAATCCATGAGTTGTCCTGGGCGGGCTCGTGTCCCCCCGTGCTCCTCTGCTGTGTCATATCCCTCTCGCTTCTTAGTCTCTTTCCGGCTTCGACATCAGCTGCACCACCGGGATGATCAACTGCAAATTCTGTATCTGCCTTCTGGGTTTCCTTTTGGTGCTTTCGTTTCTTGATCTGACGCACAATGCCCCATACAACCCCTATCACGGCGTATACGGGACAGCAGACTACGCCTGCGTAGCCCGGAGCTCCCATGAATGGTTCCATTCCATATTTACCGGTGTCTGGCTTTGAGGCCTCTTCTCTCTTATTGATGTTGGGCAAGGATGGCATGGTCGTCGTTGAGAAAGATCACAGCGGTAGATCGCTAGTCCGAAAGTGAAGTCTACGACTGAAGCAACAGCTCAACCTGAAGTTAGCTTGAAACTCAAAGATCAATCGTGTTTTGAGAGACTTGCTCTACGTAGTCAAGATGTCGTCGCGTGGTGTAATGCATTGAACACTACGAGAAGTACTGCGAGGGCGGGGCAGAGGCTCAATAAAATCAGTTGTACTTCGAATTATGCCACGATACACCTCCAGCTGACAGATGGTATCATTGTGGCGTTTGAAAGTGTTTGGTCTCGACAAGACCGGTATGCAACCACCGATTTGGGGCCCCGTCACTGCTTTAAGCACATGGCCAAGATTATAACTTGGATGATTATTGGTAACTATTTGATTACTGAATTGTTCTTTTTCGATCACCTGAACAGCTGAACCGAATGGCTTTAGTGATGACTCCGTGATGGCTTCACGTTGGGTATTCTAATTGACACAAACAAAGGAAATGCCCCAAAACTAGGCTCCAAGAATTTGAAGCAATGCTATCAAATCTGTAAGGGCGCTGGTCTGGGCCGCTAAATCTAGGCATGAAGCTTACGAGCAGCGGTCAATCGCGTATGTCTGTTGATCAGTACCTATTCAATATCGACACGGAGTAGACTGCTCGGCCGACTAAACTCTTCAAGGCCTTCGGTTTCCGATACCCATAATTGTGGACGTCGCGTTAGGAAACGGAGGCCAGCAGGCTCCGATGGGCCCAACAACCATCGTCTCATTGGGTGAAAATATTATATAAGCGGAGGTTCCGTCCGCCGATTACAAAGAACATCTGGCTCTCGGTTCTCCATAAACCCCCGTTTTTTGAGACCCTGGTCGCACTAGCGGATCAGCCTGCATGGGTGTGGGAAAGACTGATCACGATCGAGGCAAGTTTTGGCGAGTTGAACCAACGGTCTGTCTACAACTGGCCTGACTTTGGTCGGTAGAAATGGGTCCAGCCATCAAAAGAAGAAGAGATCATTCTCAATCCCGGCACCCTCCTCGTTACCACGCAATCGCTCCCATGGATACTAGAAATGTTGAGCACTTCCCTCGGAAACATCGGTGAGCTGGCTGTGGCCAATCCTGTTACGCCGGATCAGCCTCTGCCTTGAGCATTGCAACGCCCGTTTGCAGCAAACCCATCTCCGATTTTTTCTACATGAGTGCAAGCACTTGTCTTCGTTGAAGAGCCATCCCATTCGCCCAATCCTCCGTCTATCACCAGCCTGTCTCCATCTTCAGCCATGGCAAGACCGCAAGTTGCTGGCAGCGAAGAGGGTGTTGGCTCTAATGAGCGGGCACCTCTTCTCAACTCATCTCCCATACAGGACAGCACGAGGGATGGAGTCTCTCCTCGCATCACTTGCCGTCTATACGTGTCGCACTTCCTGTCCACTTGGAATTCTCGCGTCTTTGAATTTGGGGCCGTGCTTTACCTGGCAAAGATCTTTCCAGGGACATTGATGCCCATGTCAGTGTATGCGCTCACACGCGGGCTGTCAGCAATTCTCTTAGCCTCGGCCATTGGGCAGTATATTGATACTGGTAACCGTCTCAATGTCGTCCGCGTGTCAATTGGTCTGTCTATCCCCTTATATTAGACGGGCTGGACCTGTTAACACCGTGCAGTCTTTCAACGTCTGGTCGTAGCGGCTTCATGTGTCTTATTTTATTTGATGAAGACGAACCTGCTGTCTGGTAAGCGTGTGGACGTTGGTCTACTGGTTCTCACTTCATTCTTCGCTTGCATCGAAAAGCTGTGCTCCATCATGAACCAAGTGTCGGTTGAGAAAGACTGGGTATGTGTAACAACTCATTGTAGTATGGGCTCATGCCAGACTGATGATTGACCGTCTTCCAGGTTGTCGTTGTGGCCGACAATCATACGTCTTCGCTTCGAACAATGAATGCACAAATGCGCCGCATCGATCTGCTCTGCAAGCTCCTCGGGCCCCTTTCCATCGCCCTGATCGACGGCATATCGACCGAAACTGCCATCATCTTCAATTTCATCGTGAACGTCTGTTCTGTGGTTATTGAGTACCACGCCATCGCGCGTGTGTACTACGAGGTTCCAGCACTACAGGCGAATAAGTGTGACGACCACTCACCCGATTTGACCGCCGTAGGACTTCCTCGGTCTTCAGCTGGCCGACTAAACGGCTTGGGCCAACGCTTGAAGTTCATCGCGAAGAAGTCCATGGATGACATGAGACTCTACGTTCGTCATCGCGCGTTCCTCCCATCTTTCGCTGGTGCTTTGCTCTATCTGACGGTATTGAGCTTCGGCGGTCAGATGGTCACCTACTTGCTCTCCACTGGATATTCCGCTACCGAAATTGGCATTGCGCGAACTTTAAGCGTAGCCTTTGAAGTCCTGGCCACCTGGGTTGCGCCGTGGCTGATGGAGTTGATCGGTCCTGTGAGGGCGGGTTTGTGGATGAGCAGTTGGCAAGTATCCATGTTGGCAGTGGGAACCGCAATCTTCTGGGCATACCAGGATCAGCCTTGGCTTTCAGCGACTGGCCTGGTTGGAGGAACTACTCTCAGCCGTGTAGGACTGAGAGGGTTCGACCTCTGCACTCAGATAATCGTGCAAGAAGTGAGTGCTGCAAAAGCGTAACATATCCCACAGCGTTCGCAAGCTGACAAGTATAATGTAGGACGTCGAAGCGGAGAATCGTGGTGCTTTTTCTTCGGTGGAAGCAGCTTGGCAGAACGCCTTCGAGCTGTTGTCGTATGCCTCGACCATCGCTTTCTTCCGACCCGAACAGTTTCGATGGCCGTCTCTTCTTTCAGTTACAGCGGTTGCAGCTGCCAGTGCCGCATACATCCTCTTCGTATACCTTCGTCGCGGACACTTGCTACACCTGAAGGCTTTGGGTAAGTTGTCATGCATCCCAGTGAGATCCAGACAAGGCGACGAAGAAAGAGTCATCGCAAGAATCACCTCGGAAACCGATATCTGAAAACAATCAATTCAAACGCTATGATATACGCCATTCTTTATGTCGCTCAGAACATCGCTAGAGGGTTGGTCGCGTTGGCAGGGCGTTGCTGTGCCACGTCCCAGTGCTCCATGATGCAGGTGCCGTCGAACCTGAAGACATCGACAACGGCAAATGGCTGGCCGCCTCCTACAACATCCATTCGGTAGTGAATAAACGCAACATTATTCTCGAAGCCCTTATTCATGATCGTGTTATTGACGGTATTCGGGGATACGAAAGGTCCAAGGACATCTAAAGTGTTTTGTCGGCCTGAGAGGGCGCTTGGGTTATGCTGAATGTAGTCCTCCGAGACGTGGTTGAGCAGGGCCTTGGTAGCGTTTCTGTCCACGTAGAAAGCCTGAATGAATTCTCCCAAAATGACTCGTTGTTCCTCTGGCGTTGCTGACCGAGGCGGGCAATAAGGAGCCGATCCCTGGCGACGGTGTAGGCCGGTAGCGTCGGTGGCCCAGGCGAGAGCGCTGACGCCTAGAGCGAGTATCGAAGAGGCGCGCATGATTTCTGTCGGTATTTCAACGAGTGTGGTGGACTAGTTTGTGTGATGAAGCCAGGTCGAGTTGAAGGAGGTGATCGCTACTTGGAGCAGTTGTGGAATCTGAGTTACTTATACTCTGAGACGGAGACGAGGCGCAACAAGTGCCGAACTTCAAATAGATGAAGCAGTGCTGACCAAGACCTTTAGAAGAGAACAACCGACGGGAGTTCATCCTAACTGCGCCACGTGCTGCAATGCTAAGGAAGTCTATTCTGGTGGATCCTGGTCTGATATGATATCGACAGCAATAACTATGATATTTTCTGCTAGTGAGTCAGGAGTTGTAGCGAGGGCTTCGCCTAGAATTGTTCCTTGATTTGCAATACTCGTCTTCATAATTGTCCTGCCTATTTCGCTCGGTTGATTGAAGCTTGAGTTGCATTGAAGAGCACAACCACTCTACTAGTGGCCAATCTGGAGATGCTTCCGCAACTTAATCTGTGGCTTTTGGCGCAGGAACGCAGACTTGGGGCCTGACAATAAGGGATACCCTGTTGGAGATCCCCAGGCGGTCGGCACTGTGCCGAGCTAGTTCCATGGTAACGCATGGCTCTAAGGTTTGGATTGTGGAACCACGGACGGCCTCCCGGTTTAAAACCCCGATGCCTATCTTCCCAGGTTACTAATTATGGTCGCTTACAAAAGGATTAACGGCTGGTATCAAATTGATTCCGAGCTGTAATGTGTAAGTAAAACAGAGGAACGGCAGTTAACAGAGACTCATTTGCAACGTAACTTCTTCCGATGGTCTCGACATCACAGGCAGGAGAAAATCACTCAGAAGTCCGCGAAAGTCACTGCAGGAAATTTGAGAGCGCTTTCGAGTAAGAGCAGACATAAGCCTTATCTATTGCATTGCGTGCATTCATTCCATGGCAGGTTTGGCCGCGACATTATAGGAATTCAGCTATCATGAGCAAAAGCTGCCCAGTATTATTCTGGGATTTCTTTTTAATAGCGAGTGCCCGACTTGAACGCCATTGTTTACATCTATGGAAGGCCAGCGATCACTCATTGCGACTCGACAACAAAGTGCAATACAAAAGAAGCATGTAGACGTTCGTATATCATGCACCAGTGTGGCGGGATTTCAAATGACTGTGCAGCCGAAATGATCCAGAAAGGAGGGCCTGACGAGTTTGGATGTATTGCGGGTAGCATTGCATCTGATATCTCATGGCGGAGTACCTGATTATAATATCAGTTCTCTGGCAGAGGGTTTAAGATTCTTGGACGCGGTACTTTGTTCATTTGTCGCCCATGAACTCTAACTTGGGCTGATCCGGCATGAGGGCCGCGGGGCGTAGTCGCTCGCCAAGCTCTGCGTGCGCAACTGTACTCTGGTTCTTTGGAAGAGTGAAGTACGTAGGCTGGCTGACATAGCCATCTATGAACAAATACTGACCCCTTCTCAACGAAAACATGCAATTCGATTTGTGGACTTGTGTTCACCCATCTTGGCCGAGAAGTTCAGGTTTCTTGGCGCTCGCATGGTGCTCTTCCACCATTGACGTGTTCGCAGCAAGCCTTGGTCGGGCTTGGCCGCTTTTGTTCTATCTGTAAAATCTCTGGGTCTTTTGGTAGTCAGCAAGCCAAGTACTACAGCCAATAAATGCCAACGCTGGGCCCATCGACGTCAACCGACTCTCACGCCCGATTTCCGCCAAAACTCCAATTGCCCAGACTTGCTCAGAAACGCCGAGCGAACATCTCCGCACTTGCATCCTCCTCCTCAAACAAACGTTCGACATGTCAAACAGAATCTCATGTGACGAGATGGCCAGCTTTCAGCTGCTCATTTGACTAGGCGCCCTCTGGAATAAATGATATAAAAACTCGACCCGTCAATTTTGAATCATATCAGTGTTCATAGCCTGAAACATCTCTTTTGCAACGCGCTTCAGAAACTCCATCCGCTATCTCACTCGAGATGGGCAAATCTTTGATCCAGAAGATCGTCAAAAATGAGGCGATGAAGCAAGATCCCCCTGAGATTTACGGATGGCGGGTCTATGCTCTCGCATGTTCGGCCTGTTTTGGTGGACTCATATTCGGTATTGACACAGGTGTCATCGGTGGTGTTCTTCGTATGAACGAGTTTCGACAGTAAGCCACATCCAGTGCCTCTGATTGCATCTGCTGATCTTTAACTTTCAATGAACAATTAGACTCTATGATCTTGTCGAAAAGACAGACCTTGAACGGTCAAATCTCAGTGCGAATATTGTCTCTACACTCCAGGCAGGCTGTTTCGTTGGCGCCCTCCTCGCGGCCCAAGCCGCTGATAGGTTTGGTCGTCGGCCTGTTCTTATCTGGGCGGCTGGTGGGATATCCGTGATAGGCGTCATTCTCCAAGCTGCTGCTTCGGGTCATCTCGCGGTCATGTACGTAGGAAGGTAGGAAGCCCCCTCCCATCCATTCAGTAACAGTGAATCACCAAGACAGTGCACTGAAGGATATGAACAGATTCGTGTCCGGATTTGGTACTGGATTCGCTTCGATGGTCAATCCTCTTTACGTTGCCGAGAATGCACCGCGCGCTATTCGAGGGGGGTTGACTGGTATCTACCAGCTCTTCATTGTGTTTGGCATTTTCCTCGCTTACTGGATCAAGTGAGTACCATGTGTATCTGATGAGAAAACCGATTGACTGTGTCTAGTTACGGTTGCATTCAGCATGTTACCGGTACTGCCAGGTACATGGTTCCTCTTGTCATCCAAGGGGTTCCACCGGTCTTGCTTATGATTTCGATGTCCTTGTGCAACGAGTCACCACGCCATTTGGCCAAGCAGGATAAATGGGAAGAAGCCATCAACGTGCTATCCAGAATCCGTGCTCTGCCTCCAGATCACCCGTACGTGGCAGCAGAGTTCGCTGACATAAAGTCTTCAATCGAGGATGAAAACGCGATCCTCGATGGTATGAGCTTCATGAGTCTGCAGAAAGAAATGTGGCTGGTACCTGCAAACAGGAAGCGCGCCATCATTTCCATCCTTCTCATGTTTTTTCAACAGATGACAGGTTTGTCATACACACACGAATCCCTTCTAGAATATTAAGCTAACGGGTGTCGAATGAAGGGACAAATGCCATAAATTACTGTCAGTCTATATCAATCTTTGTGTTTTGCTTCATTATCTTTGCTGACACCCAAAGCAGATGCTCCGCAAATATTTGCTACTCTGGGAGTTGAGGGTACGGAGAATGAACTCTTTGCAACCGGTATATACGGTCTTGTGAAGCTGATTGCGGTACTGGTTTTCCTCATATTCGTCGCCGACTCACTTGGACGTCGCAAGTCTCTCCTTTGGACAGGGATTGGCCAAGCACTCACCATGCTATACGTCGGTGTCTTCGTCGCTGTGGCAAAGCCACAGGACCAAGAGGGGGGCCAGGTTACACCCGCTGGGTATGTCGCTCTTGTCTGCGTTTTCCTGTTCGCATGCATGTTTCAGTTTGGTTGGGGCCCTTGCTGCTGGATTTATGTCTCCGAGATTGCGACCACTCGCCTCCGTGCTACAAACGTCTCTTTTGCCGCGGCGACACAATGGCTCTTCAACTTTGTTGTCTCGCGCGCAGTTCCTCCGATGCTCGAAACCATGGGCACTGGTGGGTTTGGCACCTACATTTTCTTCTGCGGCTGGTGTCTCGTCATGACGGCTTTCGTTTGGTTCTTCATCCCCGAAACCAAAGGCCTTTCTTTGGAAGCCATGAATCACCTTTTTGGCTTCCAAGAGGACATTCAAAACAAGCGCATCGACACGGAAAATGCTTCAGTTAAGAATGAGCTTCAGAATGGTGGTGAGTCCCAGGCTCAGCACAGCGGTAATTCTGTATACAGGGTCTGAGCAATTTGCTCACAAAACCAATGTCACATCCAGTTGAGTCAAGAGGTCTAAACAGATAGCATATTTCTATGTTTAGTGTGCAGTCATATCTGGTCATACTTTGCGTAACGACTTATTTGAATGAGAAAGATACGAGTAAAAGACTCTCGACTTTTGCGGCAAATGCTCCTACTTAGTTAAGTGCATCTGGTGAATCCCTGAGCCCTCTACAGAGGCGCGACCGTTGGCCGGGCAAGAAGGTCAGACCGTTCTGGGCTTCCGGAGTGCCCTTCCAAGATGCAGCGCTCGCCATCAATTGGATCTTCAAAGATAAGGTTGGGGTCAATGATATTGGCCTGCTATGAGGGCTTCGTGCGCTGTGCTCCAGGCAACACATCTAATCCGTCCGCTGACGTCAGGTTTTAGATAAACGTGGCGTTGCTCTGCGGAATGATGTCTTTGTAAAAGATATCTTCGCAAGCCCGAGTCGCCCAAAGAGACTGGCCAATCAATCGACACATACTTCAGGGCATCGCTGGGGCTGAGACCTGGTGAATTGCGATGCATATAATGCCAGTAGACCACTGCACTCTGAAATGGCGTTCAGTATATTGCAGGGGCGTTCGGCTCCAGTGACATAAACCCGTGGATGTTGAATACTCCGGCGATGGTGGCGCTCTCAGCCGCAAGGTCGCCAAGAAGACTTCACACCCCTTCAATCCTAACTGAGGTAGTTTGTCGAGGCTAAGAAGCTGGTGAAGGGCGGACTGAGCACCTTTCCCTTCTTCCCATCTTATCCTTCACGCTGGAAGCAGGCGCTCTTCTGGTCAAAATAATGCGCTACATTGCCTCGTGGGAAAATCTTAAGTTCGAGAAGCTTTTTTGGCCGCTCAGACCGTCGTCAGCAGTAAGATGGGGGAGTTCTCTCGGCGAGAGTTAGTTGTCACACAGACCCTTTTGGACGTCCCACAGTACAAGCCATTTCCTCTTTGAGAACGACGAGTGAGATTAGCATCCCTTGGTGGCATCTGAACATATTTGGGATTCTGTGCACTAATGTTACCGATTTGAACCGGCTTTCTGGTTTTCCCTGGAATTTCCTCGGAAGTATTATCATTTTAGACGAGAATCACAAACATCCCTCAAATGCCTCAGCCGGCTTAAACGATTCCCAGCATTCTGTCACATATATGGGAGCAAGGAATCATCTGTGCCATTCCGTACCCCACCCAAGCATACATAAATCCACTCTTCTATTTCCGTTTTCCAACGGAGACACCCACGAAGTCGCTTCCATATATGGAAACAGGAAATTCGCTTTGAAGTGTGGATGGGCTAGTGCGGGGTTCTAAGTCAACTGAACTCAGCTGCTTGCCGCGGCTGACGGGGCATGGACACTTTCCTGCGCCTAGCTGCTTGTCTCCCTGGAAAGAGTTTGAAAGTGAGGCTTCAGCTTCGAAAGCTAAAAGACCTGAACCACCCTTTTAGAGGACGAACTACAGACCTCTACGCCTGACTTGACTCTGTTTCTATGCTTACTGATATCGAATCCCTTCATACCTCATCTCGACTGTCATTACGTGCACTATTTCCCCGAGTCAAGCAAAATGGTCAGACTATTGAGCATTCTCATGCTTGGACTCGCAGTCTTTGCCGCGGCTTCACCGACCGTTTCAGATGCTGCTCCTGAAGACCACTTTCGATCTGGCTCACGCTGTGCTCCTGTGAAGGGAAATTGCTCGCCAGCCTGCGGCAAATACAACTTCGTGTTCGCGGGTTTGCCATGGAACCACCCTGCTATAGCAGCTAGCGGGTTTACCCCACAACAGGTTGAGGCTGGTATCCGGCAAGACATGGCAGCGATTGTGAAGGCTGGCTATAACATCAAGGGTGTGATATTTAGTGAGGATCAGTTGGAATTTTGCTGATTTTACTTGCTTAGCTGTTCTCTTCGGGCCTGAAGATAGCCTCGACTTCCTCTCATCGGAGTTGAAGGGTGTTGACTGGACAGCAGTCGGCGTCGGATTTGGCATTCGAGGAAGCCCATCTCCAAACATCACGCGCCGATTCATGGGTAAGGATTTACAGACCCACCTATTATGGAGATATTCTAACGGGATGGTGATGCAGACATCATCCAACTTTACCGCGAGGAGACCCCTCGTGAACGAATTCTTTTCAACTACTCTCCCGTCACATCTCTATGGGCGATCCAGCAGTACTTTCCACTCCCTATGAATTGCACCGATAATATGGGTAAGGACTTGGTGAGTGCCATTTTTAAGTAATACCGCTTTCCGCTTTCATACAGCAGCTAACGAAGTGAGTTCAGGGCATCGCGATCAAGTGCAGTGCTTGCTCTCCCCCTGTCTAGGCCGATGTTATCGAAACCTAACACCACATTGCCATAGCCGGTACACACATATAGGATGAGAATATTCAGATTAATTTGATATTTCGTGTTGAGGAAAATGGAATTAATGTCATGAGATACATGAGTTGGTATGATTCCGCTTTCTTGATCAACCGTCTTCAGCACACGCGCCTACGATCCACGTCTAACAACCCGAGATTATTACCTAAACGAGTATGAGTGGGAAAGCTTTTACAATGAATCATTGATAACCTTCAAAATTTTGTTTTCTTTGCGATTTATTTGACGGATCCTCGCCACCTTTGCCGCGGATCGCGCGGGCTTCTTGGTTGTGCATGTCTGGGCCAGCTGCAAAACACCTTCTCCTTATGGATCTACAGCGCGGTGTTGCTGATGAAATAATTGACTTACATTCATCAGCATAGGAAGAAATAATTCTGCTCTTCGGCAAGAGAGAAGGTCCGCGGGTAACGCTTGGGTCGCACGCAATGTCATCAGCGTCGCCAGTCGCGACGCTCTTGGGGCTGCTGAAGCTCACTTCATGTTTGCAAACAAAGCAGATGCGACTGTTCTGTTAACATAGATCATTCTTTGGAGGCCATACCTCATTTAATACCAAGGGAAAAACGAGCCGTTCTAAAAAGTTAGATTTGTCGGGTTGATTTATCGTAACGGTTATTGAGAATGGCCCCACCATGTCAAACCTTCGATGGATTTAAGGTTGCCGTGTCGGCTTCGGAGACTTCGTTCCGCCGGCAACTGGGATGATGGTCTGGCATTTGAAATGTCCGTGAAAGTTATCCTCGATGGCGCATAAGTAGCTCTCGGCGGCAGGCCTGCTCACTCTTTGCTGCGAAGCGATCTCCACCACAGGTCTTAATACCTCGCCATGACCGCAGAAGTAAGCAATTCGACTGAGTGCCGCTTGAGTCAGTCGCTATCCTCTCGTGATGATGACAGTCATGATATCTACACCAATTTCTTGTATCTCGACACGTCATCACCTGGTTTCAACGACCCCATAACGTTTCCAAAAGACCCTAAGGAACGGTGGGTTTCTTTGCCCGATCAGATTTCAGCACATGGTTGTGTTACGAGCGAATTTCATAATGCTAATCTAATGCCAGAGAGAATCTGCTTGAACTTCCCGGGAACAGAAAGGTTCTCATTGCCCAGCCAGCTGTTGTGACCGACGTCGGTGACAATATACGGCACTACACACTTGACTGTCATGGTTTTCAATACGTCAATCATACGACCAAGTGCAGCAAAGAGATATTTCTCGACGAAGCACAGATTAAGGCTAGTTACTATCCTGAGGTTGAGCAACTGATTAAAGACGTGTAAGTCGGTTGTTACTCATCTACGACCATGAGACAATTAGTAAATATGAAACGGCAGCTGATATACGCAGTACCGGGGCCTCACATGTTTATTTTTTCGATTATGCCGCCAGGGGTCCATTAAATCGTGATGACGGTGACCCAAACATCAATAGGCCAGTGAAGTCAGTCCACTGCGATCAATCCTACGAAGGCGCAAAGCGGGTCGTCATGTCACGGTTACCAGACAAAGCGTTTGCCGAAAAAGTTGTGAAAAATCGAAGGTTCCAAATCATGAACGTACGTTTCATCCATCGGCGTGACCATTCGAGAATGTTGACGAAGTTACGCTCAGATCTGGCGCCCTTTGGAACCAATCTATAAAGACCCATTCGCAGTAACCGACGCTCGATCAATACCAGATTCCGACTTGGTTGCCCTCCCCGTAATCGCCGGAGATTACACTGAAGAAAGCTGGGCTGCAGAGCCCAATCCTGCTCATCGATGGTACTTCAAGTTCGCTCAGAAACCAGATGAGGTCTTGATGTTCAAATGTTTTGACTCTGGTAAGAATAAGGACATCGCCCGTAGAGTACTTCATGCTGCGTTTACGGACGGGGCTCAAGAGCATATGCCCTCATGAGAAAGCTTTGAGGTCAGAGCTGTTGTAGTTTACGATGACTAGCTCATCAGGTCCGATTCATCGTCCCGATATCTCTCATGTAGCCGTTTCTTTTGAATGACACGATATCTGATTACATCAGTAGGCGCTGTGTACTTGTACCAAACTGTCGAGGTCAAAATTGGGAACAGGGGCGGAGTAGGCGTTGACACGGCTCTGGCTGAACACGGTCAGCTGCGTATATTTCAATTGCTTCATGAACTCTGCAGGCGACGCCCTCGCGTCTTTGCTAAGATTTTGCATATCGCTAGGAAGCAGAATTTGCTAGACCTCAAAAAAGCCGTTCTACCAATTTCTTCATGGTCCCTTTCAGGAGTAAAGGCAGACTTAGCTGACATGCATTTGTTAACACAACATCGTTTCTCGGGGTCATTTCTTTTCGACGACGGCAGTGTTGGTGATTATCTGAGCGCCTCGGATGACAACAGACTCGAGATAACTCAATACGGAGCTGAAGTGGAGACTTGATATATGGCCACCACCTGTGCCGCACAGTTACCTTGAAGTCCGCTTTGAGAATGTAGCGCGAGATTGCTCTGTCCCTACTTGGACGTAGTGGAGTTTATCTGGGGCCCTCCGCAAAGGGGCTGAGCGCCGGGGTCCGATTCAGGGGCCAAGTCTTGGTTCGATCTTCAAATCGTGGTTCGTCACGTCATCTCTCAAAGTTACTTGGACTAATCCACGTGCTCATATTTCCGTGAAACCCAGCAAGACAGATGGTCAGTGGTCTTTTGCGCAGTCTGTCTACTGGCTGGTGTTGTGAGACGCGTTGGCTAAGTCTTGCGTATTAATGTTTTATACACAGGGTTACTGACATCCGTCAGTTGCTTGGCTCCACTTGTCAATTATTTTAATCCACGTTGCTGAGCTGCAGATTGCAGGGGTTTGATAGATATGGATACCAACAACAGAATCTTCCAGTGCCCTTTGGTCCTACTTTAGATTACTCGACCGAATGTTTCACTTCTGAACCTTCGATCATACTTCGCAGTCCCTTCGTTCATTGCTCATACACTTTTCTTGCGCGGCCAACATTTCGAACACCTCTTACTGAGGTTGGCATCCATCTGTGTATCTGGAGTCTGTAAAGGAGCCAGGAAACGTGCCAGAATCAAGTGACGCTCCATACGCCTCATACTTAGTACGCACATACGAATAGGTCACACTGAGTTGTTTTGAGATCAACATGCTGACGCAATGGTAGAGCCTAGAGCAAACAATGACCTGCAAGGCTCAAGAAGCGAATGCGGATAGCCTCGATGCGAAGAATCCACACGATGGAGATGAATGGAGACAAGATGAATCATACCTAACATCCAGCCACGTCTCGTTCTCCGGCGAAACCTTCCGAACTTCCTCCATGTCGACATCTTACTCGAAGACGAAGTCGGCCATGTCATTGCGGAACATTCTTTGCGATGAAAGCTTCCTAGAGTCTGCTGAAATAGACGCCCATATTTCCCAGTCTTCGGCCCCAAAAACACCAAAAGACAAATTGGAAGACTGCACTCGACCACAAAATCGCCTACATTCGCCCTTAAACAATTATTCGCCATCTCCACCGCATGGTCGTAGGCATGCCGACCCCACGGGCTCAATGAACCAGGATCCCGCAGCAAATAGCTTGCCACAGGCAATACTGGACATTTCACCGACATATGACGCGAAATATTTTAATAAAGTTGTGGTTGGTACGCACAGTGGTAATAATCTTGCCAAGGAGCGGAAGGCTCGTCGCTGTCTAGGGAAATCGGACACACAACGCCAAAAGAAACGCGATAGTAAGGCTCAACAAGCAGCTTTGGACTGCTATGTGTCAACACTGACATTGATTTACGATGGAGCAATCGCGGATTTGAACTGCGGGCCAGACGATTCTTATAATCGCCAAGCCTCAAGCTTCTGAAAAGAAATCTGAAAGACATCCATGCTTCTATATGACACCGTTCTATCTACAACACTACCAGTGTCTGGTCGTAGAGCTTATTCAACAGACTTGTGCTTCAATTGCTGTTTATTCCCATGTGAAGATTCTAGTGCGGATTGCCGCTGTCAATAATTTGCAGTCCTCGGCTTCCCCCTTCGTCTCCTGTTACCCCGAGACTTCCTTTAGGTGGAATAGCCTGCCTTTGAGAAACAGGAAAATGCAGATGTGTGGATGGAATGCTGTAATTCTTATTGGAGATTGGTTGCATTCAAAGCCTCAAATTTGACCTATAACGACGTCGTAAGTAACTGCCGAGCGTTGTGGTCGTCTTCCGGTGGCGGCCTAGACACATCCGTCCCGCTTCGGCGGAAAGTGGATGGAGATGACGGAATATGGAGCTGTCATCGGCGCTTCCTCCGCCCATCAGCAACCCCACTTACCGGATGTGGTAGTCCATGAAATGTGTGACAATTAACTATCTTTATTCGTACATAGTCTTAATCGATCTCCAATCTTGGTTAGGTGCCCTTGAGATACCCAAATTTGGACTGCTGCCCCGTAATCTCCTTACCAACACTTATTTGCCAGCATAGTGCATCCTGCCCCCGAAAATTCTGGTACGACGTTAAAACACTCCCCGATGAACTGAGATCTCTTATACAGCTATATCATATGTCGCCACAACTCGCCAGCCTTCGTTATCAATTAATTACAAGACTTTATATTCGCTCAGTCTCATTTGGGAATCTTCACCTCACAGACTCACGTCAATTCACATGGAATTTCCCTCGGTTACTTCCATAGGTGGTTAGTCACATTTCCGGGATACTGGAGCTACCCCATCCGGGGCCCCGCGTTCTGGGGTTCTGGGGGTTACCATTGGCACCTCTATTAGGCAACAATGTGCTCGGTTGCCGGCTTGAACCACACCTCGTGAAATATGGAGGCTTCATGATGAGCACAGTGATGTGATAGCCTTAATGACCATAAGCTCGGGTCTTATTCTGCCGGACCGAAGGTGGTGGAGGAAGCGGTTCCAGTGTTCCTCTACGGTGGGACTGTGAATAGCGGGTAAAGGGGTTACCTTTGCATTGGCTAATACTTTCTGCGTAGAATTCATTACTATAAAGATGGCCAGTTTTCGATGGATCCTAAGAATAATTCAGGTTGCAGAGACAGCATCGTGATAACGAATTTCTGATACCCTTCGTCAAGAATCAAGCTCTCACTTTGGCATCACGCCCATTTGGTTTTCTTAGTTCTTTCAGTTGTTATGAGAGTCAGCAGTTTCGTATTGGCTGTCACAGCCTTTTCAGCTGTAGCTGAAGCTATCCCGTCTACTTCTTATGTTGATTGGAAGACTTTCAAGGCTACGGGAGTAAACCTTGGGGGCTGGCTGGTTCAGGAGGCTGTCCTCGATGCTGGGTTCTGGGATACGTACGGCGGCAACACCACCGACGAGTGGGGTTTATGCGTTCGGCTCGGCTCGCAGTGCGGTCCGGTATTGGAGAGGAGATATGCAACATTCTTTCGACCATCCGACATTGACAAATTGGCCAAGGCTGGCGTCGAAATTCTACGCATCCCAACCAACTACGCCGCTTGGATTAAGGTTCCCGGATCTCAGTTGTACAGCGGAAGCCAAGTCGAATTTTTGAGGACGATTGCGACATACGCCATTACCAAACACAATATGCACATTGTCATCGATATTCACTCCCTTCCTGGCGGGATCAACGGTCTCGGTATCGGGGAGAAAGACGGGAGCTACGGCTGGTTCAACAATCAAACTGCTCTGGACTATTCTTACCAGGCTGTCGATGCCGTGGTACGATTTATTGAAGACTCGGGATATCCCCAATCCTACACCCTTGCACCTATCAATGAGCCAGTCGACAACCGCGATTTCTCCAAGTTCGGTACGCCTGAAGCTCTCAGTGAGAATGGCGCTGCATGGGTGGCGAAATACATCAACGGAGTCCTTGCTCGGGTTCAAGCCGTGAACCCTCATATTCCCGTTATGTTTCAAGGCAGCTTTCGGCCCGAGTCTTTCTGGTCACCATACTTCGACGCTGGCGAGAATCTTGTTTTTGACGAACATCATTACTACTTCGCTGGTAGACCAACCACCTCGGAGAATTTACCAAGCTTCATCTGTGAAGATGCCAAAAGCTCTGTTGGAGATGGCAAGTTTCCCATCTTCATTGGCGAATGGTCAATTCAAGCGGTGAACAACAACACTTTTGCTAGCAGGGCTAGGAATCTGAACAACGGATTGTACGTCTGGTCCAAGTACACCCAGGGTAGCACCTACTGGACGGCAAAGTTTTCAGGGGACGCTCCTGTCGATGGGCAAGGAACCCAGAGCGACTACTGGAATTACGAAGGATTTATTGACTCAGGGATCATCATGCCAAATTCTGCGGATGGGTTTTGTCCTTAGATTCAGTTCCTGACATCACGGCTCCTTTCGGTCTGATTAATAATTCTTCCATGGAAATATAAGTCAGATGATATCGATGAAACTTCAATTGACACACAAACTGCAATGAGACGGACAGGAAAGTAAGAATAAATGCTTCCAGCAAGGAGTCGAATCCAAGTCCTCTTTGACTACTACTCCACCGTTCACCACCGCAGCACCAGCCGACAAGTTCTTCTTAGCTTTCTCCCAGGGCCAATTGGCAATCAATTCACTGAGTAAACTGATAAGAATTGGCGTCACATGTTGTTCGGCGAGCATTCATGCCGCTTGAAGCCTTGTGGTACTTGTGGCGTACCAGCTGATCGCCCCGCAGCAGCCTCTGTCTTAGTCTGATTGGGTTGCGGGCCTCCTAAGATCTACGAACAGGGTCCAAGACTTTCTGACCGCAAGAGTGATGGTCCAGTTGTAATTTGCCTTTACATGTCCGAATGCAGCGCAATCTAGCCGAGTTGGCCAATAGTAAATGTTCCACAACGCCATTGTTGAGTGAATGCGTTGCATTACAAAACCCGTCTCCTCACCCAATCCACAACTATCGATCCTACCCCTCTTTTCAATAATTTACGTCAGTGGACGCAATTCACCTTCCCAGTCAAAGCAAGAGGCCCCTTTCAACGATCAATGAGATGGCCGAAGCTTCGGAGAAGCACATTGGGTCACCCGCGGAATCCAGGCCAGCTGAGTCGTCAACTACTCGAGCATTCCTCGGCTCTATTGATGCACCATCTATGTCAGTAGGTGCGGTGCAAGACGGACCTCTCGAGGCTGATGAGGCTGAAACGGTATGATGTCTTTTCATTCATCATGTATGGTCAACTGACACCGGAAAGGGCAATGATGCACCATCAATCGACGACCGCATGTATGTGAATGGGATCCGAATATCATAGTCGTATGTTCCATGTTAACAGAGGTCGAAATGTAGCTCAAGCTACACCTCTTCCTTGACATCAAGTGTAATCGACTATCCAATGGAATATGGACGGCGATATCATGCGTTCAGGTCAGGATGTAATTTGTTTTGTTCCCTATCCCCGCCCTTGCATTGGCATCTCGGAACAAATCATTCTTTCGACTTACATTGATTGCTGACTTCAGTTGACCTAGCTTACGTTCTCCCCAACGATGAGACAGAGTCAGACCGACTCGACATGGCACATGCGCTCATTACAAGAGTGATTGGCAATAAGCTCTACCTGGCGCCTGTAGAGACGCCCCAGGTTCATCGAATCCTTGATATCGGTACTGGAACAGGAATCTGTACGAATCCATGCCTCCCTGATGGGGTGGTCTCTTTACTAAGCAAAAGCAGGGGCTATCGAAGCAAGTGACTTTTTTCCGAATGCAGAGGTAAACAAACACGCTTCAAACAAGACCCTAAGTATGAATGAAGTCTTAACCTTGTACAACTGGTAGATCATTGGCAACGATCTGAGTGCGATCCAACCACTGTGGTAAGTAGCTTTACTCATGATATTGACGCAGTCTGATATAGGAGCTGAGACAAAAGGGTCCCGCCAAATGTCAAGTTCGAGATAGATGATGTTGAGAGCCCATGGGTCGGCCCAAAGTACGACTACATCATGTGCAGGTACATGGCGGCCTCAATTGGCGACTGGCCAAGTTTAGTCACAAACATTTATGAGTATGTTCATCGTACGAAGATTCTTTTCAATTCTTTGAAAGAGATCTAATAGAATGCCAGCAACCTCAACCCCGGGGGCTGGGCCGAGTTCCAGGACATGAGCGTCGAATACTATTCCGACGACGGTTCATACAAGCCTGAACATTTCACATACAAGTGGAACCACACCTTCGTTCAGACGCTGAAGGCTATTGGACGAGACCCGGCCCCAGGCCCTCAGCTCGAAGGCTGGGTGAGGGGACACGGAGGATTCAACAACGTCGCCCATCAGAAATTCAAGGTCCCTATCGGGCCTTGGGCAAAGAAGCGGCATTACAAGGACATAGGGCTTCTTAATTTGGCGCAAGTTTTGGAAGGTCTAGAAGGATTCTCCCTGAAACTATTCTGTGGAGTCCTCGGGAAGTCAAATGAGGAGGTACAGTCGCTCCTTGCAGGTGTTCGCAACGAGTTGAAAACAAACGCTTTCCATGCCTTGTTCGATATGTTAGTATGGTGCGCCATTTTTTGCAGCTTTCAATCTTTGCTAACAGTTCTTCTCAGTCATGTTGTCTTTGGGCAAAAGCCTTTCACCAAAGAATGAAACGAAAAGGTCACACCTGGTCTGATCAGGCTCTGGGGTCTCTACTTTAGATTGACAGATATTCCGAACGGGAGTACTATCTGTTTACGAGTATCCAATATCTCTACTATGCCATGACATATCCTGGTGACCCTCCGTTGATTATGTGTAGAAAGAATTGTTCAAGAGTTCTGCCTTTCTCAAATTCTGGGAAGAGCTTCCAAAAGTCCAAGTATCCCAAGTAATCAGCGTACTCCGGTGTATTGTCCCCTCTAACGCACCAAGAAAGGCGGTACTGTCCCATGTTGTATTGGGCAATGTCCATGATGTTGCTTGGATGTGTTAACCCCTCAGAACTTTCCTTAAGCCTCCCGCCAGAGGTCTCAATGATTTGGTGTAGCTCGGCTTCAGAGACCTATCAATGTCACTGTCAGAAAATGTGGAGTCAATTACTGTGTTGAACCTACGTAGTCTTTTGGGGGCTCTTCGCCGCTGATTGTAGCCATCGTGCCCCATATGCCGTTCATGCTCAGAACCTCGGTATATGCTAGAACACGTCTGTTGAGAGTTCGATCATCTCCGATGATTTGTGCAACATACTTTCCAACGTCTGCCATGTCTGTCAATGCAAAACGTTGGTTCCCATCTTCTACAATGCGATGGTCAATGTACTTCATGTGCGCATGATCTGATCTGCCAGAAGGTATCTTGGGAACAAAGACCTGGAACCAGCGACCGACATCAATAATGGTGTATGGCAACCCCGCTCTCTGGATAGCACCGAGAATTTCTAATTCCTAATTTCGTTTCTTCATTAATTCTCTTTTCCTTTGGGAGGGGTGGGAGCGAGGGTCCAGCCTTCTCACCTGGTCTTTGATGTCAATCACACCCCTGGGTGCTGGCCCAACCCACTCTGAGGGTACAAAACGCTTCACGCCAGCCGCTTTAGCTGTATCGATCCAATTCAGTTGTTGATGAAGATGTTCCCAGGTTATACAGGAAATCAAAACATCAATGCCTCTCAGTTGGGCGGCAAGTGTCTCTCTCGGGCCATCTGGGTCATAGCCCGAAACCCCGACGCTCTTGTCCTTCAGCTTCTGATTTGCCGCGCTACCAACCGATGATTTTCGAGTGAAGGAGGTAACAACCTGTGTGCTGAATGTCAAGAGAGGAATTAAGATGGGTGGTATGGATCAAGCTTACGAAATTGAGATCGGAGCTAAGCAAACCATCGACCACAGACTGGCCCGTCTTGCCAGTTGCCCCAATGACTCCAACGGCAATACTTTCGCCAACCATTTTGATCTTGAAGTGTTGAGAGACCATGAAGTTCTCGTGATTGATGTTCAATCTTCCAAGGACTCGTATGAAATATTCGAGGGTTCAGATATTAGTTTCACGGTATGGATGATGTCCACTTACATCGTGATATCAAATGAATTATAATAACTCATTCTGTATACAGCGATCAGGGCAAGATACAAGCCGCTTCAATTGTCACTATCTAAGCCGTACTTCGCTTTCAATAGGTCCATATTCGTCTCGTTCAGAAGTTGAGTAATTTCGACTCTCGGAACTTTAGTCACTAAGTCACATAGACAATGCGTCATTCCCATGCTCATCATTCGGACTAATGCATGGCCTCAACAGTATGGTTTTTGGGACAGATTGCGACCCAGTCAACGTGCATACGGTGAATCAGCATTCATTCCGTCTTAAAGTCTGCGCCAAATCCTTCCGCTTCACCTGGCGGAAGCCAGGGCTATGTCCCCATAGCGATTTGAGATAAAATTACACACCACTTCCAAGCCCTCTCTAAGCCGATCGGATGGCATGCCAAGACCAATGCGAACCCAACCTGCGAATTCCTTCCCAAAGCAGGTTCCTGGGACTAGAAGGACTCCCTCCTCCACATGAAGCATTTTACACAGATTTACATCATCCACCGGCTTTCCTTCTCGCGTGAATTTGATGAATCCCATGGCTGCTCCTGCAGGTGCAACCCAACTGCAAATATCGGGATATTTGTCAATAAAAGCTTGCATGATGAACTTGTTCCTCTCTGCCTGCAAAATATTCCGCTGTATGATGGCGGCGGAGCGTTTTGAATGCAGTGCGAAATCGGCAACGCGTTCATCCAACTGGCTTGTTGTAATGAGGCAATAAGCCCGAGCATTGTCGCAAAGTTCAATGATGTTTCGGCTATGGGACGTCAACCAACCGATGCGGATTCCCGCAAGGGAATAGCTCTTTGATAGGGCGCATGTGGCTATCGTATTTTCATAGCCTAAGGAGATAATGGAAGGCGGAGTAGCATATCTGTCGCCATCTGAGGGGTAGAAAATCGGCCGGTAGATCTCGTCGGAAAACACGATGATAGAATGTTTAGAAGCAATCTCGATGATCTTGCGCAATTCTACATCGGAGAGGACAGTTCCCAGGGGATTGAGAGGATTGCTGTATTTTAGTTCCCATAATTAGTTCAAGTCTTAGCATTTTGCTAATGAGCCAAACTCACTTGATCACGATCATTTTAGTGTTCGCCTTAATAAGTCCCTCTAGCTCCTTGGGGTCGAAGCTCCACTTGTCATTGGCCTTGGCCTTCCAATAGCTCACCTCTGCACCTAACGAGCCCGGGACAGCTTGAAGCTGGGGATAACCAGGAGAAGTGACGATGACATGATCCCCGGGGCCAATCAAAGCATAGAAAACAATGAAATTGGCAAGAGATCCGCTGGCGGTCGTCAATACATTTTCAAATGGCAAGTCATCTGAATAGAGTTTCGCGATCTTCTTTCGCAGGGAGGGCAGGCCGGCAAAATCTGCAGGGTAGTCGAGAGGCTGAGATAGAAGAGAAGGGAGGAAGTCGTCGTGGTTCTCCCCACTAGCAATGGATTCAAGCTCTGAGATGGATACTGGGTGCGCTGAGGTATGAGCTAGGTTGTGATGGGCAGACTTTGATCGCTCGGCAAGCCACTAATACGAACTGTGAGTGTCGTTGCGTGCGTCTGGAGTGCATCAGACTTACATGATCCACAGCGAAGAATTCGAGTTTAACCATGATGTTAGTCAATGCCGGTAATAGAAGCAGGGCCAGGTGTAAATATAGTTTTGGAACAGAGTCGTATGTAAATGTTGAAAGATCGTCGATAAACATTGGAGGTCGTCCAAATATAACCGGCCGGCCGGACACGCATGCCATGGCCTAGCCAGGAAATCTTGATCTGGTGGACTACCAGAGATGGATACCAACCCATTAGTGGATGCAAGTCAGTACCATAGGGCGCCCTTCCTACAGACCCGCAGGGCGCGCCCTGTGGTTGATTGCCTGTGCCAAAACCGCCTGCAATTCATACAACAATTCGCCGGTAAATGGGCCAGTGTACCAACTGTGCTTAGCAGAGCTTCGAAGATCTTGAACAGTAGACATCTTCTAATCATGAATACGAAGGGCGCAAAATCAAACGAAGTCAATTCACCCTTGCTATTTTAAGACTGGATCAACACTTTGATCGATCCACTGTGGGGATCAGATGCAGTCTTGAACGCCTCAATCCCATTTTCCAAAGTGAACGTATGTGTTACAAGCCGCTTCAAGTCCACCATTCCACTCGCCATCACTCTTATCGCTCTTGGCCACATATTGACATACCGCTGCTGGAATTGGATATCCACCTCATTCGCACTGCATCGCATGAAAGGGATCTCCATCTTTTCCTTCCCTACACCGATAATGAAGACTTTCCCCCCAAATTTGACGGTCTGTATCGCGTTACAGACTGAACTCTGCACACCTGTACATTCCAATGCGACGGCAATTTCAACACTCTCTCCTAGTGACCTTTTGACGGCCTTTTCGAAGTCTTCGGGGGTCTCTTCTTTCTGTACTCTGTGAACGATGACCTCAGGCATGATCGTCTTGGCGAAGTCCAGCCTAGAAGAATCGATGTCTGTGATTACAATTGGATAAGCGCCTGCTGCTCGGCAGACATCGAGCGTGATCAAGCCGATGGGGCCAGCGCCGCATATAAGGACGGGGTCACCGATCTTGACCCCAGACCGAGTCACCCCAGTCAGTGCGACACTTAGAGGTTCAAGGAGAGCACCCTCGTCGAACGACAGACCCTCAATTTTGTGGCACCAGACTTCAGGATGGTTGACATATCGTCGCAAGAGGCCATGTGATGGTGGACTTGATCGAAAGAGTAGATTCTTGCAGCCATTGTATCTTCCTGTAAGGCAAGGCTCGCACGAGTTGCAAATAATATGAGGCTCTATGGCAACTCGGTCGCCTGGCTGCAAACGAGTGACTGTGGGGTGCACCGCGACAACCACACCAGCGGATTCGTGACCAAGTATATGCGGACCTTTGACTTGCCATGGCCCTATGCCACCATGCTTCCAGAAATGGACGTCAGATCTGGTGATTTGGAGGTTAGCTCAATGAACTTTGTAAGACCCGATGGACAAATGTGATGGTCTACTGGATTCGATACATAAGATGTATTGTCTCGATATTCTACTTTCGGGTTCGTTGAATGTCAGTTGTACTTACCCGCATATACCTGTAGTTTTCACAGCAACTGTTACTTCTCCGGCTTGTAAGTTTGCTCTAGATTTGACGTCCTCTAGACTGGGTGCGGCTTCGTCCAGCCAAAGATTATGGTCTGGGTCAATATGAATCCCGATGTTAGGTAGTGTCAAAGTCGGGGCGGATGATTCATCGGGTGACATTTCGGCAATAGACTTTTCAAGAACGGGCTGCAGCAACCAATGTAATGAGAAATGTCATGAGGGATGGAAAGCAAAGATAGAAAGGTGATCACAAGACTGTCCAACCCACATAGCTCAGCGTACATGAACGGATATTTCAAGCACTATAGGCCCCACCAATTGATGTCACGCGAACATTTCTTGCTTGTCCGTTGATAGATCGGTGGAGCGGGTGCGATCATGGTAGTGCACCCCGCACTTGAAGGCCGCAAAATATGCCCAATCGGGCAATATTGGCGTCACTGTGTGGGGGAACTCTCGACCGCCTCGCAACCTGTAAAGCATTTTGTCGACTTCCTGACACCTATTTTTGCAAGCGGGCCAGTGTAACAACATTCGACTAGGTACTTATTCTTCAATCTCACCACTACGCGGCTCTACAACCGAGAGAATTTACTTGACATCGACATCCAACCGAGAAACTTTGCCCATTATGCCCCTGTACAAACCACCCAATCCCGGCGCACCTGTGCTTTCGCAGTTTTCTTTGAAAGGCAAGGTTGCTGCAGTCACTGGCGGCGCCAGAGGCATCGGCCTGGAGATTGTCAAAGGTTTAGCTGAGGCCGGCGCCGATGTTGCTCTTATCTATGCCACCAACAAACAGGCCGAAGAGACGGCGGGCCAAATCGCTCAGGATACCGGAGTCAAAGTCGTGGCCTACCAGAGCGACGTGCGATCCCGTGCCTCAATAGCTGCAACTGTTGACCAAATCGTCGCTGATTTTGGACGATTGGATGTCATGGTCGCCAATTCCGGCGTCTGTGCCGATATCCCCAGTCTAGAATATACTGAGGAGACGTGGAAAGACAATAACAGCGTCAATCTCGACGGTGTCATGTGGACTGCTCAAGCTGCTGGAAAGATCTTCAAGCAGCAGGGGCGCGGAAACCTGATTATCACGACGTCAGTCAGCGCAACTCTCGTCAACATTCCCCAGAGGCAGGCTGCGTACAATTCTTCCAAGGCGGCAGCTGTGCATCTGGCCAAGAGCTTGGCTGTCGAATGGGTAGATTTCGCCCGAGTCAACTGCGTGTCACCTGGATTCATCGAGACTGACAGTGAGTTTTCATTCGCAAAGACTGGTATTTCAGACTTTAACGCATTATAGTGTTGTACATTCAACCGAAAGAGCGCTTCGACAAATGGATGGAGATGATTCCTGGCAAACGAATGGCCGACGCATCGGAACTCAAAGGCGTGAGTTATTCAAATTTCTCGCGCAGTATTCTGCCTATGTTGCTAACGTGATGAAGGTTTATGTGTTCTTGGCCGGTGATTCGTGCTGTTACATGACGGGGGCGGATATCATCGTTGATGGAGGATATACTTTGACATAAATGCGAGGATCTACGCTAGCAGCGCAATCCAATCGAATAGGGTGCGCATGCTGGTTTTCTTAAATGAGAGAGGGCATAGGCCAAAGTGTCCGCATACTGTGATCCCTCAAGCTTACAAATTGGGTGAACTTGTCGTGGTCTTAAATTTCGCGGGGGAGGAGAGCAGTGCCGTAGAGCCAGAATCACTTTGACATCCGTAGAGAACCTAGAAATAGACAGAAAAGGCATGTGGTATGCCCCAGTATTGGTCATCACATCACGCACATACATATGTGCAGGAATCGAAAAGTCGCTATACCATCTAAACATAGATCATTCACATCTATGTCTATAGACTATGACTTCGTTTCAGCCTGCCGATGTAGAAAGCTCAGGTCCTACACTGCGTGAAGCGGACTGTTCTCTTCTTTCCAAAAGCTGCGTGTAGCCTACGAGTCTGATTCGCTGAGGGCGGTTTGCAATTCATTGACAAGAATACACTTTATTTTCTGAAAATCACTCCGTAGAAAATGACCCACCCAACGTATACCTCATTCATTGCCATAATCTTAAGATAAGCTTCAACTCGTACGGTAAAATACTTCGCTTCTCCATTCATCGCTCACTCCACATGACGTGCTTCAGTCCGTGATGTCTTCTTGTCTGCCGCTTCAGTGACGCCGTCTTCGTGGGCGACACGCTCCACTTGAGCTTCCTCATGGTCGACATATTTCTGAGGTCTTTTGGTTCCAATAGCATCCTTATCCCCGATGACAATGAGCGGAGGGTTGTTGCGGTAATACTCGTCAAGATCTTCGAGAGTCCGGTTTGCTAGGAAACCCACGTTAGATGACGCTATCATTGTTACTTCAGTGATCAACACATACCTGTTTCCGGGTAGAATAGATAGATGACGGGTAGGAAGGCGGCATTCAAGACAGTGAAGACGATCCAGAACTTCCAACCCAGGTTTTGAATGCCAATGGGTGTGATCTGAACGATCACATAGTTCGTGATCCTGAAGTTATCATCAGCTTATCAGTGATTCTTCCCAGCCATAGGAAGTATCTTACCAATTTGTAGCAGTTGCTACAGCAGCACCTTTTGTACGCATAGCGATGGAGTTGATCTCGGTGGGATAAAGCCAAGGGATCCCCAGCATGCCCACCCCAAAAGCAATGTAGTACAAAAAGAAGAATACGATAGATCCTTCTGCTGCTTTCCGGTTGCCTCCCGCCTCGCCGAATCTAAGTAGAATGGTGATGACTAGGAAAGACAAACCCTGTCCTGCAGTTGAGATGAGCATCAATCCTCTGCGACCCCATTTCTCCACAAGCGTAATCGAGACGCATGAGAAGATGAGGTAGGTCACGGAGTTCACCGCGGTTAGCAGTCGAGCTAGCTCGGTCGGCAGTCCTACAGCGGTGATCAAAACGGTTGGGAGGTAATAAGACATGATGTTGATTCCTTGACATTATCAGTAGCTGCGAAGAAGCTGTAAAGTATCACTTACCCTCGAACTGCTGAATGAATTGGGTTCCAGCTCCCAAGATGAGTCGTCGGAGTGGTTTGGTCGCCTCAGGCTGTGGCCGCAAAAGATCTCGCCATCTGATTTGATGCTCTCGCTCGTATTTTATGCTAAAGAGGATCTCTTCCTTTTGTGAAACAACATAGACGTCATCTTGAGGCTTTGCCTCGAGGCAGGCCAAGACTTCAGTTGCCTCTGCCTCTCGGCCATGTGACATCAACCATCTGGGAGATTCAGGGAGCCAAGGCACCGTTGCGAACAGCGCAATGATGAAGACGAACTGGAAGGCAAGCGGAAATCGCCAGGCAACAGCACCGCCGGCAAAGGAGAGGCCGTAATTGATCCAGTTGCATAAGGAGAAGCCCGCGATGTTCATCATCATCTCGAACATGACTAACTTGCCTCGCCAATGTGCAGGTGCTGTCTCGGTCTGCCAGATCGGGGCGGTGGCTGTGTTGATACCGTTTCCAACTCTGCGGTTGACGAAGTAATTAGTAGGTGTGCTGGACAAATAAGTGGAAGCGCAACTTCATCCCTTGATACTTACCCCAGAATGATGCGGCCAACGAACATCTGTGCCAGACTATACGATGTGCATTTCAAGATAGCCCCGATAGTCATGATTGCCGTGCCAACGATGATGGATTTGGTTCTGCCGAGTCGCTCGCCGACTGTAAAGGCGACAATGGCCCCTAGAAAGCATCCAATATCGTAAATTGCAGTGACGGTCGAGAGCATTTGGGTTTTCTCCGGGCCAACTAGGTCATGCACCTCGAGGAAGTTGTCGGTTACAATGACACCGCTGAAGGACCTGTTTCTTCACTGTCAGAATTGCTTTAGTTGGGATGTGCCTTGTTAGGGGGTCATGACTGACGCCTGATCATAGCCAAACAGAAGCATGTCTGTTGAACATGCGAAGGTGATCCAATATGTGAGCCATTTTCCAGTGAGCCCAAAATACGGCTGCTTTCTTGTTGAGGTGACCATAGTTGTTGGTTTCGAGGGGTCCAGAATTCAAATTTGGGATGATTGCTGCTTAGCGGAAGCCTTCAGCATGACCACCCATCATCATTGGCCTCAATAGGTTCCTGTTCAAATATATAAAAATACTTTTTACGACACAAATCCGGGGTAAAGACTGAGCGGAATAAAGCGAAATGGCCCGACGTCTTCCCCGTGGGGTCGGTCTTACGTCAGTGATCAAATGCCGGGTAGACCATGCATCAATAATATGTTCAGGGGAAGGGGAGCCAACTTCGCAGAAACGCGCTAACGGTTTTGGGAAGATTACGCGGTGCTTTCCTACGCGAGGTTGACTGCACTGATGAGTAGGTAGGCGAGGGGTTTCTCACCTGCCCGGCTTTTTTCACTGACTTCAACCCTAAACTACCAAATCCAGAAATTTGTGCGACTAGACAACGTCTTCGTCGAACGCCTTGGAGATCAAACAATGCCACTGCCAAGCAGCGGAGCCAGACACTCAGAACGAATGCGGGGAAAGAAGCGATCACGGAAAGGCTGGTAAGTGCGTGCGTGATTCGCTGGACGGCGCATGGCATCTGCTGATTTACATGCAGCCCAGAATGCCGCAGACGCAAGATCAAGTGTGACGAGCAGCAACCCCAGTGCGGTCACTGCCGGAAGGCGAATCGCAACTGTCGACTGCAAGATTCGATATTCAGGCAACACGAACTATCGATTCGGTTCAATGACTCGGTACAAGGTGACCAAGAAGATGTCAACAACGTGACTGCTACATCTGAGACGGCGTCAAATGCCCCACTTCAGAATGTTGACGCCGGTAAACAACTGAACCCTTCATTTACGGCTGTCTTTTGCTGATAGGCTAAGCAGTGAGTGCAGTGAACTTACCTACGTCTGGTTCACGAGTCAATACTAGCATCTATCGAGAAGGAACAATTGATGCAGACGACGCCCGCAATGACAGTGAACCAGCGACTATTGACGGAGCCGGAGAAGGACAACCCTCACCGGCTACCGACGACCCGCACCTGGAACAAGACAATCTAAGTGTGGGGTTTGAAGTTCATCTCGAAGGCTCTCCTGCACAGCTTGAAGCTTCTGCGGTCGACCCTCTCAGAAATACTCAAGAAGAACTATTCCTCCTTAGACACTACTCAGAGTGCATAGCCCCATGGTGCGTTATCCAATAGGAAATTGGTCTTTTGAGACGAGCTGCTGAAAGGTCAAAACAGGATGGACCTCCTCTATCGTTATGAAGTCTTCAGTCGAGAGGTTTTGACCTTGGCCCGAGACCACCCGATACTCCGCTATGCAGCCTGTGCCGTTGCCGCCAAACAACTTGGCCAGATGCGAAGTCCCTTGTCGACAATTATTACCGGCAAGACTCAACAGGAAATTGCCGCTAAACTCCAACGCGGCCCATTGGGGCTAATGTGGTATGGGGCAAAATACTATGAGAAGGCGATACAAACGCTGGTGAAGTCAATCACTTCAGAACACCCCGCACAGAATTATGCCTCACCGCCGACGTCACTGTCGCAGGGTAATCTCATGATACGAGCAGATGGAGAGGACCCCATCGTAAGACTCCTCGGGACTTGCATCTTAATCCAGTATGAGCAAATAAGTGCGAATAGAGACGCGTGGTCTGGCCACTTGTTTGGTTTCTCCAAGCTGCTCGATCTCATCGACGATGGACGGCTACTCCATCCCGACCCCATGTTCGAGGCAGTGTATCCGTTTACCAAAAACATCATGCAAGTCAAGGCCGGATTTTGGAACTTTGTGGTGAACGATCTCGAGGAATCCTGTAAGTGAAGCAAATACTGGTTTGTTTCTGGGCCCTCGTTAATTCAGTCTCCAGTCGTATCACACAGAAGGACACGTATCGATACGGAGAATCTTGCTCTCTGGCGTAACATGGGTCTTTTGATTGAAGATAATGGGAGTCTGACTACAGGCGCTAGCCCAAACAGCCTCGCAAACACAGCGGAACACGCTAGGGATAAGGCTTTATCCTACACTCTGATACGCTACTTGTGCAAACTGATCAACTATCTAGCACCGTCATCACATCTCGAGACAATGCTGATTCAACCAAGACTGGCTTTCATGTCACTTGAAGGCCATTTCCAAGCCTGGTTTCAGACGATATCCCCGTCTTTCCTTGCGGACGGCACCTTCTTCACGGACAGGGGATCGAGCGAGGCCACACCAGACCTCTTCAGTCGTGAACTTTGGTTCAGCAACGACCTATGTGCTACCACGATGATGTACTATCACATGGCATGCATGCTTCTGCTGATCCACCGTCCATCAGAACTGCTTCCGGGAGACGCTGCTATCGGAGGTCGTACCTCGTTTGATCTTTTGCGGGCGTTTCGTGACGTGGAACATAAACTACAAGGTCACGCATCCGAGGTCATCTCCATTGTGCGTGGGACTCCTTGCGATGCAGTCAGACTTCGTGCCATTCAGCCCCTGTATGTTGCAGGGAGGTGCTGTACTCAGACCGAGGATAGGAATAGGTTGGTTGGCATGCTCCGGGAGATCGAAGATGATCTTGGAATCGTCACAGGGTACCGAGTCGAAGCTTTGCTTCAGGAGTGGGGTGTTGGACGTGAATCTCTTTCACTGGCAACATAGTCATCAGTGTAATAATAGTGAATCCGCTTTCATGGGACAGCCACAGCGAACTAGACTAGGAATACTGACCGTCTATCAAGAAACCTATGACGTAGCAAGGCATGGAACAACTGGGGAAAAGGGCTTTCGGGAAGATGAAAAACAATCTAGCCCAGGAATCGAATACCTCCACTTTTCGCGAAGTCACAGGACTCTCGGTCAAGTTGGAATCTAGAACTGCGGTCCTGGCAATCGATGCAACAACAACTGCCTCATCGTCAATATTTCCGTTTTAGGAAGTTTACGCGCCACCCTGCCCACAAGACGTTGCTGTGCGTCACGAGGGCCACAGCATTGACGATACGAGTGGTTCTTTGAGTATCATGTTTTGAGAAATGACTGATATTTTGAGCAATGAATAGATTACGCCATGCCTCATAAACCCGGGTAATTCTGGCATGAAGGGGCCGTTGACAATGGGAAAGGGTCAAGACAGTTGTTGCACATCAACTAGACGCAGACAATGGGATCTATCAACATGCAGGTATGTGTCGTATGTATCGATTCTTCAACTACCATCTAAACATCACGCAGAATCCTTCATTCGTTCTCAAAGACATCAAAAAGGTCGTCATCGAAGACAGGCCCAAGCCTCAACTCAAAGACGGCCATGATGTTCTCGTACACGTCTCACAGACCGGTATCTGCGGTAGCGACGTCCACTAGTAAGCCAAGCTCCCATGCCTTTCTCAGTGAATGCATATCTAACAAATTGTTCAGCTGGCAACGGGGCCGGATTGGCGAGTACGTTGTCAAAGGCCCCATGGTCCTCGGCCACGAATCCTCAGGCGTCGTAGTCGAAGTCGGCGAACACGTCACGCATCTCAAACCTGGCGACAGAGTGGCCATGGAGCCCGGCGTTCCTTGTCGTCGATGTAGCTACTGTCGCAACGGCAGCTACTTCATCTGCCCGAACATGATCTTCGCCGCAACGCCCCCCATCGACGGTACACTGGCCAAGTACTACATCAACGCCTCGGACTTCTGTTACAAGGTCCCTGATAGCGTATCCATGGAAGAGGCGGCCATGGTGGAACCTCTTTCGGTGGCGTGTGCAATCTGCGAGACGGCTGATCTGAGACCGCACCAGACTGTGCTCGTTCTGGGATGTGGCCCCATAGGAGTCCTGTGTCAAGCCGTGGCGAAGCTTTGGGGCGCCGGCAAGGTTGTCGGGGTTGACGTCGTAGAGAAAAGACTCGAAGTCGCCAGGAGCTACGGCACCGACGCGACGTACACCCCTCCTCGCGCTGGAGAGGGCGTTGACCCGATGGCTCATGCAGAGACTATCGCTGCGAGGATGAACGAGGAGTTGGGTCTGGGAGATGGCGCCGATGTAGTGCTTGAGTGCTCCGGTGCGGAGGCTTGTATACAGCTCGGCGTGTTTGCGGCGAAGAAGGGCGGAACTTTTGTGCAGGCGGGCATGGGCAAAGACGTAGTTGCTTTCCCAATCACTGCAGTTTGCACAAAGGCGCTATGCGTCAAGGGCTCGATAAGGTACAAGGCCGGTAGCTACCCGGCTGCGATTGAGCTTCTTTCTGGTGGCAAGATTGATGTTAAGAGATTGGTAACGCATAGGTACAAGTTTGAGCAGGCTGAAGAGGCGTTCGAGTTAGTCAAGGCTGGAAGGCCTGATGTATTCAAGGTTATGATTGAGGGTGTTCTCGAGTAGATACTGGAAGATAGATACTGGAAAACGAGCCCACACAAAGAGCAGGACATTGTCTTTGGAGACCGATGTGGTAGAACCAACTCCGTTCTAGCCAACATTACGTGGGTTCTTTCTCGGGTTTGATGAATTTGAAGTCAATCACGTTTCATTCTGCAATCTTCAACGCCGAAATTACCACTCAGATTGAATCTCTGATTTCTGGTGGGCTCCGGGAATAATACATAGCATGCGGGATTGCTCTGCATGAAGCAAGATGAGCACCGCTAATACTATAGACTAAAGAGCGGCACGGCCTGCCTCAAGGCCCCGACTGTCCCCTACGCACGTAATGCATTCAGGGGCGTTTTGCGCTTGACGCGGCTGACTAATGCCCCTGGATGACCGCCTTGGAAAGGTTTTCAGCAATAGCGCCGAATTTCGTGGCAGCACAATGCACACCATCACTAATGACCCCCTTTCTATCCAAGTACGAATCGACTTCTTGCTTTATTGTTCATTCCATACCGCAGCCTGGTCATGAGTTCAAAGCCGGGAGCATGCCACAACTGTAGGCGCAGCCGCTTGAAGTGTGACCGATCCCTTCCGCACTGCCTGAAATGCACCAGTAAGGGACAAAGTTGTCTAGGCTATGGCATTCTGTTACGGTGGGAAAATGGTATGGCGAGTCGTGGGAAAATGGCCGGTGTTACATCCGACAACATGAACAAGATCCAAAGGGAAGATACGAGCTCGACTCTACAAGCGGCATGGCCTCCTGTCGTGTCTGCAAATCAGCTCCCGTTCGCTATCTCGAAGCCGAACTCTCCTCGCTCGCTCATAGACCCGCTTGCGCAAGATCTGGATTATCGATCGAGGAGATATCTGAACTATTGTAGGCTACCTTCGCCCGCTTGGCTGCTGTTCACACTAACATTCTTGGTTGAAAGTTGCAAGCGATGTCTGTAGGAACTTTGTTCTCTATGATACCCCCAATGATAATCCATTCCGCGACCTCATTGCGATGGCGTACCAGCAGCCCATATTGTTGCAGGCGATTATCGCCAGTGCAGCTTTGCACATGTCAAACGCCTATCAACAGTCATCAAGTTCTCTGAGCATCTTAACGACGAGGGCTTCGACTCAGGGCAGCACCAGCTTAGCGAGCTCTCTATCGATTGGACCGTACACGACATCTCATCCGGAGACTTTCCATGATGCACTCAGAGCCAAGCAGCGGGCACTTTGCCTGCTGAAGTCTGCTCTCGAGAACACGGCTTCCGTAGATGTTGATGTGACTCTCGCAGTGGTACTTCTCCTCATTGGGTTCGAGCTCATTGACTCTGGGCGGAGCCCCTGGGTATTCCACATCAATGGTGCCAGAACGATCATTGAGAAGCTGATCGCATTCGGTCCAGAGAAAGCGACTGCTTTGAGCCCGCTACGCAGCTGGTTGGTGTCAAACTGTTTGGTGTAAGTCATCGTTTCAAGTAATTGATAGCTTTTAAATTGACATGCACTAGGTATGACCTTCTTGGATCATCATTCGCGAATTCTCATCTACCGTACAGCGGTGGGCTATCGACGACTACTATGTCACTGCTTCAAGATGCAGAGGGCAACCATTGCTCGTCGTTTCCGGCGGCCCTCCTTCCTTTGATACAGGCAGGGGCTGGACTATTGAAGATGAACGACGTTTCCATGTTTCCGGGTAGCTTGATCAATTCAGGACAGCAAGACGCGCTTCATCTCTTACAAGCCGCGAAGTCGTTCGACCCAGCTGTCTGGGCCATCACTTTACAGCCACGCTCCCCTGCCGACGACCTCCTTCATCGCACTATAATTGCCTCTGCACACAAGGCGGCCGTGTGTGTCTATCTCTCTCGCATTATCCTTGCTCTGTGGCCCAATATAGGATTACCAGATGATCTGGAAGTCTTAGCCGCCGAGATCATCACCCATCTTTCCAATATGCACCCAGGAGACGCATTATTCACAGCAACAGCTTGGCCGGCTTTCATTGCTGGCCTTGAAACGGCTGACCCTGCGAATCGTGCTTGGGTAGTGAGAAGATTCCAATTGCTCTGGGGAATGGAGCCTTGGGGGGTTACCAGAGATGCTCTCGAAGCATTGATAACCATATGGGATGGGAGGAGAAACGAGAATTTCGTAACGAGAAACATTGACCGATTCTACGAAGAGGAAGAGAATTGGACTTGGATCCACAAACTGAAGAATATGGGCATCGACTGGTTGATTGCATGATTGTAGGTTGATACCAGATGATATATCATTGGGTTGGTAGAGATCTATTGCCCGCTGACCTGAAATACATAGGAGACTACTATAATCTGAGATCACCCACTGGGTAATAATCATGAGTTTATAACCACCTGGTCTAGCAAAGAATTGTGAGCAGAGGTCTAATGTGGATTCATGCACCTCGCGGAGTACCATCTCTGTTGGCCGATTGCCTTTCGTGCTCAGCCATTGCCTCTTTGAGGAGTTCAGCCTTCTCGTCCGCGGTCAAATCACTACTAGCCTTAGGTACCTTTCCCCAGATCGCCAGAATTAACAAGCTCGTGGCTGCAGCACCCACTCCAAACCAGAATGTGTTCTTGTAACTCTTCCCCAATCCTTCTTCATCTACCGTTGCTGACTGGATGATGTCCGTCAGAGCAAGAACGAAAGCTACACCTAGCTGCAGTACAGAATTAACAACACTTCCAGCCAGCCCCTGCTGTGATGTAGGAAAGGTTGTGGTCACGAAAACTGTCATCAAGATCGTAGACAGATCGATTCCCACGGTGCTGAAGATGACTGCAGGGAAGACCCATGCCCAATAACTTCCCCCAAGGGGAATCAGAGCTATGAGAAGTTGTGACCCTACGGCTCCTAGACCGGAAATGATCAACAGCGCACGCCCTGGAACCAGGTGCAAAATGAAGCCTTCGATGATGCTGAGAATGAGGCCTGCAACACCGAGAGGCACATACCACGCTACCACCTGCAACGGACTGGCAGACATGATGTTCTGGAAGTAGAGTGTGCCGTAGACAGAGAAGATGCCCCATGTGCCGTAAAGCAGAAAGAGAGCCAACAGGAGAGGGCTCATGCAAGGTGTAGTGAAGATCGAAGCTGGCAAGAGAGGCTGAGCAGAGATGCGCATTTCGATGTAGACTGCCGCAAGGAGTGACGCGACACCAAGTATGAGACAGATTGGAATATATGGCGTTCTCCAACCTGCAGGGGCGTGTGCTGATTGCAAGATGGAAAACACCACTAGAGTGAGGCCACAGACAATCGTGATGGCGCCGGGGTAGTCCATTTTGGCTTTGGTTGGGGGTTGGTCTTTCGCGGGTTGATCCTTTGAATGAGGACGCGGAATAGACAAGACTGAAGTTAACAGCGTAATTGCCGTCAGAATGGCCCCGATCCAGAAGTAAAAGCCCCAGCGCTTGAATTGCCCCACGATCCCTGCCACGAGAATGCCACCAAAAAATCCTAATACCGCTGAAGTGCCGTATACTGCAAAGACGAGGTTTTTGCGTGGCCCAGGACGATACAAGTAACCCATCAGCATAACACCAGTAGGTAAGAACGCCGCAGCCCCTAGCCCTTGGAGAGCCCGGCAGAAGTCAAGCATCAGCGGATTGATGCTGAACCCGGCTATTATGCTCCAGGCAAGAAGCCAGGCAAGACCCCATATGAAGACGGGATATCCACCCCACATATCGCCCAGCCGGCCAAAAACGAGTAAGGTACTGGCGATAACAAGAGAGAAGGCGGTCGCTGGCCATACGCTGGCTGCCTGCGGGATGTCGAGCTCTCTGATCAGTGTTGGGAGAATGACGGTGAAGCCCGAGACGAAGTATTCTGTCAAGAATTGGGACATGGAGATGCTGAAGACGAATATTATCTCGCTCCAGCGGGTTATAAAAATCGGAGGGCGCTCACGGCCAAGATGCTCGATTCGTGTTTGGAGGGATTCGTCAACTTCGGGTCTGGTTTCCGCAGTGTCATCGCGGTCCGGAGAAGGATTGTCGTTTAGTAGAGGATCGATCCTTGGTGCTAGAGCCCCAGGGCTACATTCCCCCGGCGAGATTGTCGATGTTGCGAAAGTGTTGCTCAAATTCCGCTGAGGCGGTGATGCACGTAGTGATGGTCGTGTCATTGTCTTTCAAATACAAGATCCGGAATTCGCGCAGATGTGTAAGGTAACGAGCAGAGGCTCGGCTATGAGAGAACGAGGACAACAGGTCTTAAAACATTCTTCTGTCAGGTAAATCACCATCTCATTTGTAATTCAAACTCCCGAAGATGTAAATTTTCGGGCCATTGAGGTTGTATGGCAACCTAACTCCACCGCCAACAGCTTCCAAGGGTTTGAAATGTTACACAGGTACTGGCTTATACGTGCCTGTACCTAGTCCACACACCCGTCTCGCTGAGTGGCTTTGTATCTGTTTGTTCTTACCACTAATCGTCAAGTTTCCTACTAACAAAATTGAATCACGACCGTTTGGGAATTCCTAGCGACCTATCAGCTATCCTTATTGCGGACGAATGAGGTTGAAAACCACTATGTTCACTATGATCCCCATCACTGAGGTCTGTAAAGCTTGCCAGACGAGGCGTCAGGGGATGTGACGCTAATGCACGACATGCGTCTTGGCTGCCTATTTGGGGTTAGCTCAATCCCTCTGCCAGCATTGTGATTGGGTCGAGATTCAACCACGATCTGTAAAGGCTACACTCTACTTGTCAATTTGTGTTGTGATAACATCAAGTGTCAGTTGGGAAGTGAATTGTGTCGTGATGGCATGAAGCTTTTGTCAGCTGGGATTGGAAATCCAGGTGTATTTGTAATCCAAGGCCAGTCTTTATATCTCGTGAACTGCAGTGTTGCCAGTAGATTGGCTGCTTGCAAAATTCGGTCTTGCGTATCGCTCCGAAACACATCTTTTCTACTTCTGCACATCTCACAATGTCACCAGTGATACATTGTGTCCGCCATGGACAGGGCTTCCACAACGTTGGAGCCGGATGTTATACCCTTCCTGATCCTCGCCTGACTCCCTTGGGTGAAGAGCAGAGCATGCTTTTGCGCAAGACCACCTTCTCAGATCAGTCAAAGATATCCCTTATCCTTTCTTCTCCGCTTTGCCGAACACTTCAATCTGCCAACTTATTGTTTCAACCTGCCCTCATGGCCAGCAATAAGTGTCACCCTGAGATTGTCGCCATTCCCGACGCTCAAGAAACCTCGGATGACCCGTGCGATGTCGGCACTGATCCAGCAGTCCTCCGCCGAGTTGTAGCCGAGAACAAGTGGCCCGTCGACCTCTCCCTAGTCAACGACAGCTGGAACGACAAGGCTTTAGGGACTCGCTATAGCCCAGAAAGCAGCGCTATAGCAGCCCGCGCCCGCGACGTCCGCTTCTTTATCCGACAGAAGATCCGACAACTGATCGAGCAAGGCGATACAGACCCTCAAATTGCGCTCGTAACCCACGGCGGTTTTCTGCACTACTTCGCCGATGATTGGGAGGACTCATGGCTGAACCCTGGAACGGGATGGCGGAACTGCGAGGTCCGATCCTACGAATTCGAAATAGACGTCATGAAGGATACAGATACGGAGGCCAGGCTCATTGAGACAGCGGAAAGTCGACTGAAAAGGGGAAAACCCAATCCTCAACCTTCTAAGGAAGAGCAGGCGGGGCTGTTTGAGCAGACAATGGAGAATTGGGAAAAACAGGGGCTGAAAAGACCTGACAGAATAGGACTCCATATCTGAATAGGTTTATTGAGTAATAACATGTGATGATGCGGCAATCATGCACTATATCTATAGGAACAAGATGTAATGACTCGTTCGGGTGTGTTCGTGACTGGTGCGGCCTTGTGGGTGATTCATCGACCCTATGAAAGCATGGCGCGTCCCTTCCACCCCTCAGTTGATACCAATCCCTCCAAATTTTAGGCAACCTACCATCTGAGGAACCTCGACCTTTGAAGTGGTACCATCGCCTCGCATGAGCTTTACCTCCCCAGTAGACATGTAGCAAGCATCGGATAGCATCGCCACGCATACCTTAGGATGGGGATTTTCATGCCACTCAAAAACAGGTTTCGTTCCATTATGGTTGGGCCGATTAATGGGCTCTCTCCCGTCAAAATGATCGATGAAATCTCTCCTTTCCCAAACTGGTCAGTGGTAACTGAAAGCAACGTTTGAGTTCCACCCGAAAATCGGCTTCCCTCACAAGCGCAGATAAGCACTGTGGCGAGATCTATATGTAAATAGCGAGAGGTGCCCGAGTAGTTGACCCCACCGTCCGGAGAAGCCCCGCAGGCTTGAGCCTGGGAAATCTCTGCCGCTGCCGATGGATAAGTATATGTGCGGAATGCCCCAGAAGTGGCATAGCGCACAGCATACCACAGAGAAAAATTGTCGTATTCACCATTGGTCCCCAGATGAAGCTACCACCTGACACCAAAGCTGAAATCATCTCAACTTTCTTCCCAAGTCACCAGTGTTTCTATATATCTCCCAACATAGCACTTGCTTCTTGTGTTGGCAATACTTTCACTCAAACATCGATGTTCTGCTAGAAGAGGATGTCTGAAGAACAAGGGTATGGCATTGAGTTCAACGCGGCTAAGCAACTTGCTTATGCTCCTCCATCATCGATCCTGACTATGAAGGATCTTATTCCCGAATCTACCGCATTGCCTCCCGTGGCCACTGCCGAGCCTTTCCCGTTCCTTCTCTCGGTGTCTTACTGCACAAAGATGGACTCTTTGGCAAGGACGTTCTCGATCGTTACCCCCACAATACACGCCCTAGATCCGTTCAACTCCGTGGCATGGCTCATTATTATACCCCTTTTATTCATCAATTATGGGATTAACCTAAGGTTCTGAGGATCGTGAGTGATCTCACTGGAGTTCCACTCATTCCTGCCCTCTACTACGAATTCACAGCCAACTGGCGACTTTCAGCAGCTATCAGCTCAGATCCCTACCGCGGACAGTCTCACGATTGGGGTTTCATCCCGCCTGTACTTCATGAAAAACGGAGAACAGACCTTTGACTGGGACTCATGTGTCAGTGAATGAAATCCGTACACTGGCCGCAGTTCGAACTTCATGCGGCAGTCGTGCGTATTACGGGTTTTCATGGTATCCTGCTACCAACAAGACAAGCACGGCTGTATCCCACTGACGCCGGCGCCATCGTAGTTGGCACGCAGAAGTTGTCACGATGTGAGAACGGAGAAGTTGCGACAGCATACTGGGTCGATTGCCATGGCCCTTCCAACCCACGCGCGGGTGGGTACCAGGACACGGCGTCGTCATCTACTAGAGCAGGCTCATCCATGGCCTCATGCGAGTGGCTCAACCTTGCGGTTGGCTGCGATACAGGAAGCTCGATGCGTGGTTCTGCTGGGCTTGGAGGACTCTTCGGTAGTCGCCCTACTCACGGCACCGTGCAGCTTCGTCACGCCATGCCCCCTTTCCCAACCATGGACACCGCAGGATTCTTGGCCCGCGACCCAAGCTTAATGGACGCCAAAAGCAAAGAACTCTACAAGAGCAACTATACCTCGTACGACGACGGCAGTTTGGAGTACCCGAAAACTCTATACGTGCTCGACTTCCCCACGACAACTTCTGCGTCATCACAACGGATCCTCAAGTTCTCTCAAGACTTGGCCCTGGCCGCCTGTCTCCATACGATGGTCACCACAATGAGCCTCAAGAATGCATTGGAAGCCACAGCTCCGGCTGTATCGACGCAGCCGTTGTCGGAGTTTCTGAGCCTTACTTATACTTTTGTCATTACCAAGCATCAGACCAGATTCTTGCGGGATCCTCTCTACAGAGATTATGCACGTGACTGATACACGGACTGCTATTCTCGTGGACAAAGCTGACCTATCTTCTCCCTTTTCAGCTGTACACGATGGCCGTTTGCCTTTCGTCGACCCTGTACCCCCCATGCGCTGGGCCTGCGGCGATACGCAGCCCGACAGCTACCACACCGCCGCAATCCACAACAAACCATGTTCACGGAATGATCCAACAGCAAGGTGCTTCCCCGGAGTCTAATAGCAGTACTTGTGCTTCTGCAATCTTGCTCCACACCGACAGCACCGGCTATTTCCCTGCCCACAATCGTTAGCTCTCAGTACCATTTGCCGCTAGGTTTCTCCGGCGGTGAGATATCGATCTTCATTGAGGCACCCGACACCGTTTCCACCATCGGACAGATTCCCTCAATCACTGGTCAGATGGATAACTTTTCTGTTTTTGTTAATGCCATGGCTGCGAAAGGCTGGGAAGGGGTGGTATCTAAGCTGACAAAGGACCTCGTTGAGGCTGGCATTCTAAATATTCCAGAGACGGGTTCGACTATTTAGAGAGGAGAGATATCACTAGGAGGACAGTCTTCAATGTTCACTCGCTTGATCTGAGCGACGGGCACACCGCATTGTATTCTGAAAAGAACGGCATGAGGACATATCCTCGGGGGTTCAGAAAAAGGTCTTATGGGTTTGTCAAATGACACTTGCTTGTTTTATAAGGACAATCGTATGATTGAAAAGCTCCCCTTGGTATTGCCAACTTGTGGTTCTCAGCATTCTAATAAACCCATTTCCATTGCTATGGTGGGATGGCTGATCTTTCCGCCACTTGGGGCTGCAAACTGGCTGCAATCAACGATACTCACCAAGAGGGATACCTGATCAGCCAAAGCATCACTACTTACATGCGGAATCTTGCCTCTCATCTATGCGAATGTTGTTCAGTGGTTGAAACCTTGTTCACCCACTTCTTCCATTTGGTGGTCTTGAACAGGCATAGCACACTTTTTTTGACAATCGACAAGTTGTAGAAAACTCCGTTGGCAGTTTCTATTTTATCAAAACACCTCCACTGCATGCTCCTGGCTACCGGACATTTGCGCATTATGACGATTCCCAAAAAGCTTGCTCAACTCCACGCAAAAAACGTCAAAGTGGTCTCTTTCCACGGTCATGATCCAACAGCGCCCTCTGCGTTCCTCACGTCATATGACATCCGAAGTCCACTTACCTAAACAGGAAACAAACCACTCACCAACCAATCACAACACAGCACACTTCACCACCAAACCAAACCCACACTCCACCCTTCCGCACCCACGATACCTTCAAAACTCATCATTAAAAACACCAAAAAAAAACATACAACACCGGGCATTCGCCAGTCGTCACCGACCTGACTACTACTCCGGCCCTCATTAGCTTATCTATGGGAGAGCGGACGGGATCCCGAGTTTTCCAATGGGTATGGTCGTATGTGGCAGAGGATCGCGTCGAGATGGTCTATATCCTGTGAGGAAGACAGACACTGTGGTCCGTGAATGATGTTGAGGTCAACTTTAGCAAGACATCCAAATTCACAAAGGCCCAAGTTGCGGTATCGGAAATCTCGGGGTGGCGGGTCCTCCAGCTGCTGCTCTGCGGAAGGACCGGGTACGTGGAGCTCTTCATCTCGGGTTCGGGCTGATCGCTGGAGACGCCCCTGTTTCATATCAAAAAACCGTCCCCAGCCGCAAAAAAATTCAAAGCTCTGCTCACCTTGGACGTCTGGTTGGACAATTACCCAGCTCCATGATCTGTGGGCTTCGTATGAATGTTGTGCGAATATGGTCGATGAGAGGTCCGAGTGGGAAAAAAACTAAGACCAGCTGCTACGATTGGTTAGGATTATGTGAAAAGAAAATAAGTCAGTGAACGTTTTTTGTTGACGGTTTTGAGCTGCGGTGCAGCCAAAAAAATCGCAAGTTGCGTTTTGTTCTTGTTTCCAACGACTACCATCCAGCAGCTTCAACAGCTCGTATCTCGCTGCTTTCTAAACAGAGACAAAGTAAACCTATCTCTCCTGAGGAGAGACGTCTATGCAGAGAAACAATTAAACCTGAGAAAGAAAGCAAAAAGAAGAAGACGGCGAGACGAGGCTCCCATATGCAATGAAACGAAACAGCTACATCCCCACGGCACGCAATGCCCCATTCCTCCTCCTTCGATCCGCTGCGACGAAGCATCCCAGCTTGTCGTGATCAAAATGCTGCAGTTGTAATCCAATGCCAGTTACCGCTGGATCCCCGTGAAAATGCCCATACTTAACACAGAGAAGAAAAGAAATAACAAAGACCAGAGTGACCATCGACGCCCTCCCAACGCCGCTGTATGCAAATTCCGAGCTCACGTCTAATCCTGGCGTTCATCCCTGTCGCTATCATCGCCGCTATCGGTGAGGTCGACGGCCTTCGTCGCCTCGATTTCCGTCATCTCACGCCACGTACTCCAGCTGAGCATACCGAAGGCGAGCATGATCATGATGCCACCAAGGAGGGCCGCAGAGCTGAGAGGTTCTCCGGTTCTGAACCAGTCCGTGATGGCCACGATGAAGATGGTGAGCAAGCTCGCCACGCTGGAAAGGACGGGGCTCGTCAGGCTGATCAACACCAGGAAGCTGCCTGCGAAAGTGGCGTTCATGATGACACTGGCGAGGAGCATCCAAGCAGTGTAGCCTGTGGGCAGGGAGAAGGTCTCAATACCAGTCCAGTGGAGGATAGGTAAGGGAACCCAAAGAACTGTGAGAGTGAAGGCGCCAATGCAGGAACCGAACGTGTTGGCGAAAATCATTCCGCGGCCAGGAGCAACGCCGTCTGGCGGGCAAGCAAAGCGCTTGTAAAGGACCTCGTACAGACCGTAGAGCACGGAGCCGATGCCGATGACCAGGTTGCCAGTCAGTCGCTCGCCGGCCTCCTTCTGGTGCGCCGCATCGTCGTCTCCGGGACTGGTGTCGCCGTATGCGACAATGAGGACGCCAGCGATAGCGACAAGCACAGCCATGGACTTGTCGAGACGCAAAGGCTCTTTGAGCAGTGGCACAGAGAATACGTAGGCGAAGAACGCAGAGCAGTTGTAGATTGCCGTCAAGTCGGAAGGCGTCGTCAAGTTAACTGCGACATACCAGCTGAAGCCGGCGATAGTCAGAGCGGTCGTCACGAAGGCTGTAGTTCTGATGAGGTACAGCAGCGGTGACTTGCGCGAGAGCGAGTTGGGTCGCGCCCAGTCCAGGGTCTGGTTCTGAACCATGATGGCGGTGCTGTGAAGCAACTCGCAGTGACGGCGCCAGAAGGCAGGCCAGGGAACGTTGCGCTTCTGGATGCGCAAAATCAGCAACTGGACGGGCCAGAGTATTGACCAAGAGCCGTGGGTGAGGTAGAGCATGCAGTATGCCTTATTCCAGCCGAGCTCCTGCTGAATATACGCCGACAACTCGGTCTGGATAACGAAGGAGAACAAGCTCAACACGAGGAAGAAGGCAGCGTAAATGTACTTCTTACGCGCGTTGGCTTTAGCTGTCGAAGGAGAGTGTGCGCGGAGAGTCGAGCCGCGGGAGAAGGTCGGTCGGTTAGGGGTCAGCAAGGGGCTGCCACCTCTCGAGCGAGTGGAATAGCCATGGCGCTCGTCGTGAAGGTGATCGTCGTCGTCGGACTTTGGCTTAAGGAGAGGCTGGCCAGAGCGAGAGTCATGGTTCCGGAGGAGGGGTGGTCGTCGGTGAGTGTCACTCATGGCGTCGTCGTCGTCGTAGTCGTGTTCGAAATAATCGTCGTCGCCGTTGCGCAATGCATCAAATTCGGCCAGGCGCTGGTCGAGCCCGGGGCTCAGTCCAGGGCTACTGGTTCCGCTACCTATGTAATCGGAGATGTTGGATTCGCATGTGGTTGCGCTCGGCAGAGCGGGCGACGGATGGTTGGAGTGTCGTGGTGAACGATCGAGTCGGTGGTTGAGGGATCCGTCCGGCCCGATATTGAGTCTGGGAGGCATAAGAAGTAGATTGTAAAACAAGAACCAAAGGGAGAGAGGGCAGAAGGGAGTATAGATAAGAACAAAAGGCTAAAAATAAGGAGGGACTTGAATGGGAATCGCTGCTGCGGGAAGCTGGCAGTCAGTGGGAGAGAGGAAACAGGCTCAGACTGGAAGACGATATGCGAGTCGTATGCGAGTCGAGGTTTGGTAGGCAAGCGTGGTGTGGATTGGTATGGACAGGCACACATTTGATAGGGACAGTGACAGTTTGGCTTGTTGGAGGACACATGTTGCTGCATTGAAGTGGATACAAGCGTGCGTACGACATGCCTGGCTCCTCAGGAAACCTCCTACCGGGCGTGGATGCTGGATACTTGGCCGAGTACTTGGGGGTCTTGGACTGTGGCAGTACACGAAAAGGGTCAAGAGCAGCCCTGCGATACGTAAGTTTTGCATGGGGGACGCACGGCGGCAGGTAGCAAATACCGTACGGGAGCAGGTACCTACCCTGAATGACGACGGGCAGGTACCCACGAGCATTGAGAGGAAGTAGCGACTAGCAAGTACCCTCCTTCCTCTGCGAGTCTGTACCTTCCACATCGCAGTTCTGTGGCTTCTAATAGGACGGGTCCACGACGCCGAGACACCGCTAACTTGGCAACTGGGCGCCGGCCGGAAGGACGGGGGCTGGCGGTTGGCGCGGAAGGCCCTTCCTGGCGGTGCTGCCCTTTCTGCCCTTCCTGCTGCCCCTTCCACGTCGTGCGCTTTCCAAAGATTACAGGTCCAGCCTGGTGTGTTCCTCCCCCTCCCTCCTTCCCTTGGGTTGCCACACCACACCTCCCACACAGCACACACACACGTTCCTCCCTTCTTGAGCATTTCCGCAGACTGCAGCAGCGTGTCAGCCCGCACAGGCAACTTCCCCCCACACTTGCGAAAGCTGTCGGGTCCCTGTCTGGGGGCACCAAGTCCCCAAGTGGCCCCCCAGTGTGCGCCGGTGCTCACTCAGTCGCTGTCGGGTCTCACCCACGGAACCCCCAGCACGCACTCACGCACACCCTCACAAACCACGCCGGGCCGCTCAAAGATTCCGCTGTGACACGCAAAATCCATGCTGCTCGTGTCTCTCCGCTCCCTCCTTTCCTCCCTCCCTCCCTTACTAGCATACCTTATTTCAAAGTCAGACACCCACACAGTCGAGGTCACGGTCGCCTCTGCTTTATCAGACCCTGCCGAATGTACGAATCAAGTACCCCAATACCACACCCTTCCACCAATTCTCGCGCCCGTCACAGGTTGCGGTCATGGCCGTCGTGACAACTGAACAACTCCGCAACTCTGTCACCTGCGTCCCCGATCCGCTGAAAATGCTCGCGCTCGCGAATCCTAGCGCCAACTGCTAGACCGCTAGCAGACCGCTGCGGCGGTACAGCCTACAGTTGGGAAGCAGGCGGGAGGGCCTCAAAAGCACCTTTACGCCATCACGCATTCAGTCGCATGACTTACATGGCCCGCTGCCACCACACGCTGACAGTCTCCAGCCCACACTCATCCCGCGCCGAAGACCACAGTAGATCCGACAGCACCCATCTAGCGATATCGTGGACCATCCACATGTGCATCGGATTTGACATCTGATAGTGCCATCTGTCCCTTTCTTCAATTTACTATATGCCATGATGCCTGCATTTCTACGGCAGTTTCCCCTTCAGATCAGAAAGCTTCCCGCCCATCGGTCCGTTTCCCGTCATCAGTCGCCTTATTTGGCCCCCGCGCTGAACAGGGCATCCCGGGTGTCGTACTTGTACTCAAGATCCAGGTGCCAGTAGTTGGTCGTGTCCGCCTTTGAGATGAGCCACGCCTGATCCAACGCCTGCACAACCTCGTCGGGCAGAGGGCCCTTCTCGAGGTGGTTCAGGTTGTCCTCGAGTTGCGCCACGCTAGAGATGCCAATGAGGATTCCATCGTTGCCGTCCTTGATCTTGAGGTTCGAGTGGTGCACCGTCCATCTCAGCGCCGTCTCAATGATGCTGAGCCCGTGCTTCTCCACCGCGGCCTCGATCGTCTGCAGCGCCTTGAATGTGCTCTCGCGGAAGTAGCGCTTGCGGTAGTTTCCGCCCGTGCCGTGGTTGTCAGAGAAGCGGCCCTCCGTCGGGACGATGTCCTTGGACTTGATCTTGCCCGAGAACAGCCCGCCAGCGATGGGGTTGTACACGACAATGTCGAGTCCGTAGCGGCGACAGGCCGGGATGAGCTCGGCGTCGATGCTGCGAGTAATGACGTTGTACATGCCCTGGTAAACCGTCGGGCGTACCCAGCCGTTGTACTTGCACGTCAGCACGACCTCGGCCACCTCAAAGGCAGTGAAGTTGCTCAAGCCCAGCTTGACAAACTTGCCCTGCTTGTGGAGCTTGTCAAGAGCCTCGAGCGTCTCGGCGAATGGCGTTGCGCGATCCTGTAAGCGGTCGTTAGTTGCATGCCAAGTCACACAAGCTCAAGAGCAGCTCATACCGCGGCATGGAGGTACAGAATCTTTGGATACCAGTTAGCTGAGTCCTTGCGAGAATCGATTTCATGCCAACTCACATCAACGGAGTCGGTTCCGAGCTCCTTCAGACTGGTCTCAACAGACTCAATAACCTTGCTGCCAGCATGATCACCGGCCGAGGAAGGATACTGGACCTTCGTGGCCAGAGTCAGTCCTCTCTCCTTCCACCTAGCCTCGCGAGTGAAGGCCTCCTGCTTCCTGCCGACGTAGACGCGAGCCGTGTCGACCTCGCTGTAGCCGCGCGCCTGGAACACATCGAGGGCCTTGTTGAACGTGTCCAGATCGGTGATTCGGGCGCCGTCGGACTCGTTGGGGCCGAAGGTCATGAGACCCAGGATGATTCTATCCTTGGGGTTTGAGGCGACGAGAGGCATGGTGAAAGTTGGGGGATCCTTGAGTTGCGAGGAGCACGATAAGCCGGGAGCGATAAGAGGGGTTACCTTGGTTTGACGGGGTCTCACAAGGCAGAAAGATCAGAAGGAAATAACACACACAAGTTGTCTTTATATGAGGCTTTTTGGGTCCGATATCGATCACTGGAGTTTACAATGGTTTGGTCCGAAGAAGCGATGTCGTGATTAGATAGACTCATACGGCAGCCGTCAAAGTGGGTTACGAGAGTTCAGACCCCACCACCATGGCGGGGTAGATATGCGACAACTGAAGACGTCACGGCGCTGGGAATGGAAGCATTACTAATGGAGGACGTGCCCGGTTGGGACGAGGAGATGGAGGATCCGACGGGAAATCGGCTTTTCTTACTGGAGTGCCGAAAGAAAATAAGGCTGCCGAAAAGCTAAAGATGGGATCAGACGTCAGCCAGTTGCAGGCGAACAACGGGCCTTGGACGCGAGGAAGGACTGCCTAAGCGATTGGCAATGAGCATGACGGGAATGGGCATAGTTTCGCTTTGTTCGTGATAAGTCCGTTAAATCCTGTGTGTGTTGTCAATTGGCTGAAGCTGATCCTGATGCTGCCTAGTCTGCGTGGCTGGCCAGGACGCATAGTGGACTTTGTGGGTGACGGTTCGCAACTGGCCACCTTGGACTGATCAAAATGGCCTCATAATTGGAGCCGATGTCTTCCATCTCTCCAAGCGCCAAGAGATGTTGCAATTGCAACGCTGGATGAAAGGTCTCTCGTCTTGTCTCACCTTCAGCTGTCAGGAGCCATTCAGCCTCCGCAGGGGCAGACTTCTCCCCCCGCCGTTTGCCAGTCGCCCTCTGGTGGCGCCTTCTCAAAGGAATGGAATGAACGCGAGCTCGGTCCACCCTGCATGCTGACACACGTGACCCAGTCACTGTGTTCCTTCCTTCCACCCCCAAGCCGGGGGCCCACTCTCCCCAATGGCGCTCGGGCCATGACAGGAGTGCTTCGCGCCTCAGGCCCCCGCGACTTTTAATTGTCTTCGCGTAGAAAGCGCGTCAACCCGCGACTTTCGCGTCCTTCCTTTCCCAACGCCTGGCAGGAGCATCCACCCGACTCTGGTCAAAGAAAATCCGTGATACCGGCCCAGCACCTCACCCCAAGCCTCACCGAGCCCTCGCCAACAACCTCACGACCACCGAACGCCACAACGTCCTCCCAGTCCCCTCGATTCCGACCGTTTTCTTCCTGGCCGTCTGCCCGAACGAACGCTGCCAAAGTGCCTTCTGCACCGCTTACCCCGAGACGCCAGGGCCTGCCCCTTGCTCCACGAAGTTGACCATGGTCAAGGGCAATGCGCAGCCCGGCATCTACAGTGCTACATACAGTGGTGTAAGTCATTTTTTGGGTTCAATTCGCGGTCAGCTGGCCCGGCCTGGAATTCACGGTGTTGCGATTCGACTTGGCGGCTTGACTGGGCGCTTAATCCAGCGTCCAGGGGGGGATAGCCTCGCCTGATATCGACATCCCGGGCGACATTCTTTGACATCGTTGTAATCTTCGTCGCAAGTTTCAACATTGCAGTTGCTGACAGGAATATGTCCTAGATCCCCGTTTACGAGTTTCAATTCGGAGATGATCTCAAAGAGCATGTTATGCGAAGGAGGCAGGATGACTGGATCAATGCGACACATATCCTGAAAGCTGCTGGGTTCGACAAGCCCGCCCGAACACGCATTCTCGAGCGAGAGGTCCAAAAGGAAAAGCACGAGAAGATTCAAGGAGGCTATGGAAAGTACCAGGGAACATGGATTCCTCTCGACAAAGGCGTGGCTCTTGCCCAACGCAACAATATCTTCGACCGTCTGCGACCGATTTTCGAGTACGTCCCGGGCGACCAGAGTCCCCCTCCCGCCCCACGACACACCAGCAAACCCAAGGCACCGAAGAAACCCGCGGTGCCCAAGTGGCCCAGTGCGAGCTTTCAGCAGCAACAGCAGCCCCCTCCGCCCACTGCCAACAACTCAATGCAAGGCGCTACGCAACTCGAGGAGTTTGAGGCCATTGACGGCCTAATGAATGAAGACGATACTCCGGACAACCTGACTGTTGCGTCTGCCTCCTACATGGCAGAGGACGACCGTTTCGACATGTCACACCACTCGACCGGCCACAGGAAGAGGAAGAGGGAGGAGGCTATCCAAGATATGACCCAGCAACAGCACTCTCTATACGGAGACGAGCTTTTGGACTACTTTCTTCTTTCTAGAAACGAGAAGCCAGCATACCGCCCAGAGCCGCCACCAAATTTCCAGCCAAATTGGATTATCGACTCGGAGGAACACACAGCTTTGCACTGGGCGTCGGCCATGGGTGATTTGGACGTCATCAAGCAGCTGCGTCGCTTCGGGGCGAGTCTGTCGGTGCAAAACGTGAGAGGAGAAACGCCCTTCATGCGCTCAGTACACTTCACAAATTGCTACGAGAAGCAAACGTTTCCGCAAGTGATGAAGGAACTGTTCGATACGGTTGACGCCAGAGATCATTCAGGGTGCACTGTCATTCACCATGCTGCGGTGATGAAGAACGGCAGGGTAGTCAGCCACTCATGCTCAAGATACTACCTGGACAACATTCTCAACAAACTTCAAGAAACACATGAACCTGCCTACGTGCAACAAATCATCGACGCGCAAGACAATGAGGGCAACACCGCCCTTCATCTCGCAGCACAACGGAATGCCAAGAAATGCATCAGGGCGCTTCTTGGTCGTCAGGCGTCAGCCAATATTCCCAATCACGAGGGTGTACGGGCAGAGGACCTCATCGCTCAGCTCAACGCAAGCAAGAAGGATCGCGGGCCTCAACGCTCATCCTCCCCTTTTGCGCCGGACTCTCAACGGCATGTCTCCTTCAGGGACGCCATGCCGGAGAAAATGAGCAGCAAGAAGCTCGCTCTGACTTCTTTTAACTCGGAAGCCGCCAATACGGTGCAAGCACGCATCACGCCTCTAATCATGGAGAAGTTCCAGGACCTGGCAGGCAGTTACGACGAGGAGATCCGGGAAAAGGACACGGCCGAAAAGGAAGCTCGCCGCATCCTTTCAAATACACAAGCAGAACTTAATGCTGTGCGCCAACAAATGGCCGAGCTTGAAGCACAACTTGAGGCGGACGATGGGGCTGCGCAGATCATGAGCGAGGCAACTTTGGCCAACCACCAAGTCATGTCACTCATCACGCATCAAAACCGTCTCCATGTGCAACAAGCCGTCGATCAGGAGATAAGCATGCTCAACGGCGACGTCGACGAGGCCACATATGACGACCGGCTGTCCCTGGCTCGGCAACTCCAGGCAATGCTCTCGGAGCAGAGGCAGTCAGAATCAGACTACGTCGAGGCGCTGAGCATGGTCGGCACTGGGGAGAACATTGACAAGTATCGCCGTCTGCTACGCAAATGCCTCGACCCAGCAGACGCAGAGAACCTCGACGCCAACCTGGATAACCTCATTGGAGTAATGGAGGAAGATCGCGATTTGCCATCTGACGGCCCTGAGCCCATGGACGTCGGTATGGGCATCGGCATCGGCATTGGCGGCTTGTAAGCTCGGAGCACGCTGTCATCATTACTGCCGCAGCGAGTTTTGCTCTTTCGGGAAAATGAGAGTACCCGACAGCTCGGGTTCTGGATGTTGCATGTACAAAGACCTTTTCGCGCGAGACTTTGGGACGGTTTGACCAATCTCGCCAGATTCACGAGGCCCAAAAAACAAGGAGGGGGGCGGCTTCATGGGGTTTATGTTTTGAAGGCTTGTTATTCCTTCTCGGCGTTTCAAGGCGATGATATGAGAGAGCGCGGGGGGTTCGTGGATTGGAAGGACGCATTGGATTTGATATTTGCCAGACTAAGGTAGTCTTTCTAATGTCTAGCGGGCTTCGAGAAGGAAAGCTCCGCGATTGATGAGACTTGTTTAACATACTTTGTGTCCATTGCATTGTGAACTCGGATTCTCCTCTCTCAAGACTCACTCCCTAGGTATCCCGTTTCGCAAGAAGATTCGGTTCAATAAGAGTACTCCCTGCTACAAGGGGCCGCGTTCCAAGGCGAGGACTAACTGCATCACCCTGAATCTCCCCGCGAAGCACAGTACTTTTCCTCCCATGCAGGCGCGTGTGCCCGGGTTTCATGGTCTATCCTTGCTCTCCGGATGATCCGCAAGACGACGACGCTCGGAAGGCGTACCGGGGAGCTTGTCCTCCTCCAGTCTCCATAATGACTCTGTGAATCATCTCGCTTCCAGGTGGGCATGGTCTCGAGCTCTGATGGCCACTGCTTGTGACTTACTGATCTGGTGCGCGACCGCCAATGTCTAGCTCTAGCAGTCAGGCTGGTTCGTCGAGTGCCACCGGCAAGGCTGGCTGACCTCCTTTTGCTCACAGTCAGCCATGTCACAGGCTCGTTTCTCCCGTTCTAGACCCCCGGCGGGGATAAGGGGGAGGGACGTAACATCTTTGCGCGGCATGGTGAGATTTGGGACTTTGCGTGCGTGGGAAATATCACCAGTTCCGGGCGTCGGGGCGTCGCCAGTTTGGGAAACGTTGGAAACGGAGAGCATATCTCGCCGGTGTTTTGACAGTAATGTCAGAGCTGCGGGAGCGTTCCCCGTCTGACAACGCCCGGTGTCTGAGATATCCAGCGGAAATGCAGTACTGAGGTGTCTCTATTGATTTCGAATCATAACTGTAGGCCAGGATGTGATCATCACGTCGCGGTGAAGCCCAATCGCTTCGATCCTACGTGATGACGGTGAGAATGAAGCGGAACCATGAGGAGTCTCCCCCGAATGCTAGGATCATGGTCCGGCTGACTCAACGGCGAGGATAATCTAGACAGGTAAGCTGGGCGTTGACGTGAAGTTCAGCCTGAGGATGAAATGTTATGTTCACCGAAACTTCAGATTCAATGATGGAAAAGACCCAATCCCATGCGTGTCTTTCCTTCCTTTCCTACTTTGATGACGGCGGCATGACTTGCCTAAGGATGGATCTCGTGATGGTTGCACTGGTGAGGTAAGCTTGGCATCACTCACCAGTCGCAAGTCGCACCGCAGAAGAAGGAACTCCGGAATCCCGGTCCAATGCCGCCAACACATGATTGAAGCCTGCAAGTGCACGGCTAAGCTAAGGCTGGGATCTTCGTATTTCGACCTCTCAGATTTGAGCATAACGCTCCGATATTTACGGAGATGAAGATGACAGCCTGAGCCTCGTTAGTAATCATGGTGACGAGGGTCACGGTACAGGTAACCAACAAGCGAGTAATGCAACAACACAAATGCCCTCGAATCAGCAGCAAAGGCAGCAAAGTCGAACGTCAAAATTTCCTAGTCGTTTTCAACAGTGGAAGAGTTTGCGGTAAACGGAGCTGAGCGCTCAGAGTTCCTGAGTTCAGAACGACCGGCTTAACGACTTGGTTGGCTAGTACGTAGGAGGAGCTATCAAGCGGATGAGAGAAAGTCACAGTTGCATTCGACTTGCTAGGAGAACAAGCGGTCAGGAAAGGCTCAGGCGATATGTCCTCGCGTTCCAAGTAGTGGTGACTGGATGACCCAGGTATGAGGCAATTCGAATAACCCTGGCCAATCCTTGCAATAACCCCTCGTGGCAACGCTTTCGTCCTGGTACGGCAGCGTGTTCTCGAGCGTCAGCCAATGGATTGCTAATGACCAGGGTGCATAGGGGTTCGAAAAAACTAGTGGATGAAGGACGTAAGGCTGAGGCCCGACGAGGGGTCCCTGAAAGACCTCGCATGGTTGGGGGCTGGAAACGGGCGCGAAGTGCGGCTGGTGTTTGGTAGGTTGCATAGCGAACAGGGAGGTCGTTGGCGATGCGGTGTGAGTGGCCGGTGTAAACGCGCCCACGAGGACTGACGTCGAGTTAACCCGCTGACAGTGCCTCAGGGATGCTCGAACGGGATTGAAGTTGTGGGTGATGCATCTGGAAGATGCAGATTTCATGCATGGTACTGTGCGTGATGGCCGCTGCATCTCGAGGTTAATCGAGGGTAAGATGAGACGACAACGGCCATGATCAGCACCGGGCCAAATTCTCGCGCCCGGCCGCCGACAAGCGGTGCGGTCCTTCTGTTGTGGATCTTGGCTTCCAGGGGAGTATGAAGATGTATGCGGAATGGCATGTGCGGTGACGAAGATGTAGTGGCGGCCGGCTTTGCGTTGCATGAGCTGGTAAATGGTGGTGTACGGTACGCATACGAGATGGGTGGATGGTGGCAATGGAATCTGGAACGTCCGTATTGTTCGATGCCGCCTCAGCCCCATGTTGTGTTCCCTGCACGTCAAAAGGAGACATCTCTATATCGGGCCCAGCGTTGGTGTAGACGTACCCACTGCAGGCAATGTCGGCGCGAAGCAGAGCCGTTTTGTGTCTGGACCGATTCGTATTTTGCTGGATAGGGTTAATGGTGGTCGACACGAGGAAGCAGTCAGCTGAACAAGCGCATCGTCGATGTCGGTTCGCCTGGAATGCCTGCTGAAGCAGACTTAGTCAGGCTGGTTATTCAACGGACTCGGCCGCAACGCGCGAGCAGAATTACTGACAGTATGTCGTCAGGAGCGCCGTGTTTCTCCCGAAAAGTGCGGAGAATAAACAAGACGGACCCAGCTGTGGCGATTGCGAGATTCGTAATGGAACGAGTAAAGAAGCAGGACATGCGGTTTTCTCGCTCCCTTGCCGGTCTCGTAAACGCATCAATGAGGGGACGGCGCAAAGACTGGTACGGTCATGTTTGAGGTGAATCAATGACGGCATGAGAAATTTCCCAAAAAGACCAACGAAACCACTTAGGGCCAGTTGTTTGGATTGTTGGCGAGAAGTCCACGGTGATCCTGTCGCAAGTAGCAGGAACATAGCGAGCAGGAGCAGGAGCAAGGAGCTTCGAAGGTTCGCCGCCGGGGGGGGGGGGGGGGGGCGCGGCCGCGTCGGCTCCGTGGCTCGGCGGTCCCAATCGGAGAAGGTATGGTTTGGGGGCCGAACAGCTCGTGTTGAGGCCTTTCGGTCCGTGAGCGGAGACAGCGTCTGGAGGATAAGCCAACCATAGCGACGCAAGTTGGCTTTGGAGTCGGCGGAGACTGCTGGTCTTGTCTCTGAGCCGAAGATGGTGTAGCAGGCAGAAGAAGAAAGACACGGTTTGGCGTCATCTTAGGTTGGTGATTCGTTACCGTCTGGTCGGTGACACGGTGAAAATAGATGTTTTCCCAGTTTTCCTAGGGAGTGAGGGGCATACTGTCTGTGGCAAGCAGCAAGCGGCAAGTGATAGGTCGGCCCCTAGGATTAAAAGAGGAATGATGATTGGAGGCGGCGGGTCGGGGTTTGTGGCTGTGTCGGGTGTCTGCGGCCGCTGGACTGGCTTGTGAGATGGGGAGTGGTCGGCCGTAGGGGCAGGCAATGTATGCTGTCGATGCAAATAGAGGTGATAGTCGTAGTCGGTTGCCAGAGTCCGACGAGGTGTCGTCGGAAAAGAATGTCTTGCTGGCGATGGTGCTTTGGTTCTGGGGTACGGTAACCACGGAGGACCACCAGGAAGGGACTTCCTTGTTGCGATTCACAGATCACAACCAGTTTTGGCAAGCACGAAGGCCGCCGCGGGGGCGGTAGCGGCAGCGGCAGCGGCAGCGGCAACACACGCAAGGCAAGTCAGGTCTAGACGAGACAGGCAGGAGCATTCCCCGTTCCTCATTCCTCATGTTCCATACGGATGTCTAAGGTAGGAAGCAGATACCGTAGATGCAGGTCATCTGGGCTGAAAATACCTTACAGCGGGTGATCGTCTGCAGCTCCTTGACTCAAGATTGGACGGAGCGCATTCCATCTTGGGGTGGCCCCCTCCTAATTGGGCATCTGCACTTCACTTCTTGCTCCTTCCTGCTGCTGCTGCTGCTGCTGCTGCACCTGCCCATCAATTACCTTACCTAACCTTACCTTACCTACCTTGCGTATTCGTACCCAGGCAGGAAGGAAGGCGAGTTTGGCAAAGGGGAAGGAAGGAACGAATGGATTCGCATGGGGAAAGAACAGACCACGACTCGACCTGGGAGCCTAACGGGCAGCAAGGAAGGAGGGAAGGAGGTGAGGAGAAGGTGCACCCCAGCTGCATAGCATTCTGAGGTTTCCACTGCCGGCCTTGCGACAGCGAATGAGAGACCACTGAGGTTCGAGAGGCAGCTGAAAAAAAAAAGGACTTGATGCATCGCCAACTTGGCCCAGCCAACCAACAAGCCACTCCACCACAACCAGTCCTGGCCTCTTCTCGATCCATTGCACACCACTCCGTCTCTGGCCAGTGGCCTGGCCTGGGGCAGACTCCTTTGAACTCATCATTCGTCAATCAACCCGCAGTCACCTTTCAGACGCCTTGTCAGACGCCCTTCACCCATTCTGCTCAGCCGAGGCCGATCGTTTCCTTCCTCTGTCCATCTCGCTCCAACGACTTTGAACCTGCACCTGCACCTGCAGTACGGGGTACCTACCTTATCCACCGATCCTATCCGTACACTGACTTAGACTTCCGTATCCGCCTACCACTCGTTTCTTGGCCTCCATGTGAAGCGCGCCTTGTCGCCCACCAGACGTCAATAGCTGAAGCTCGCAGCCGCTCCGTCACCGTCTCACACACACTCGCATTACACATTTGCCAATCCCCGGTACTTGCTCATGCGCCATGTCATGCAGACTCCAGGTCGGAACCGGTCCTGAGTTCTTTGTCCGTCGCATCGCATCGCATCCTGCTTCGGCATGCCGATTTTCGGCAACCGATTGCCAGGGACGACATGTCATATCCGGCAACAACGGTAGACATGTCCAGGCCAGAAACTACTTGATCTCACCTTTCTACACACGTCTGCCACTATCTTATTCTTGCAGCCTCTTTCACATTTGCATCACGATCGCACGGGTCCTTACGGATCCAATGCTCCCAACGAGCACCATCTTGAATAGGGGGGGTACATCGATCGACACCACAGGGCTGGCTGATGAACCAATCGTTCGATGGAAAGGGCCTAGAAGAGGAACAAGCTCGCAGCCATGGCACCCGCCTCTGCGACACTAGACAAGCAAGACAAGGCAGGGATCCCAGATGGCGTGGCTGTAGGGCGGGCTCACCTCAGCTGAACCAGGTTACCAAGTAGCTCCCCCCGTTCCACTCGCCCACGCTAACTGTTTTTTGCGACAGTCCTCCAGGTCCCTGATGTCTTTTGCGCTTGCTTTTGCGACCGCTTGACGCTTGACGGGTCATCTGCTCTCGAAGCGTCCCTATCCCCCGTACAAGGACCCTAACCCCACGGCACGGCCATCAGCCGAATACAACGACAACAAAGCAAGTCACCGAGCCGCCACTGTGGACTGTGGACTGTATTCCCTACCAGGTGGATAGGTCAGCAATGTCCCAGTCCAGTTGCCCAGCTACAGCTGCCTGTCATTTGAACCACCTGCCGCGCGCGCGCGCCTTCGACTCGCGAGACACGGACTCGGATTCTGTCCATATGCGCTGGAGTTCAGCTTGCTCTGTCTGTCCACTGGGAGCCTCCGTGGCATTGGCTACCATTTGCCTTGTTGCTATTCTCCGTTGCAGCTTGCGCAGTGCTTCGTCATACTAGAGCCCGCGAAGCAGGATGCGCGTCTCTTACGGTGGATCGGCCACCGAGACTCCACGTTGCGCCGACTGACACTAGGACCAAGGCCGGGGGACCAGCCCAGCTGGTACTGTCGTCTGGAGCGGTTCCCTGTGCTGCGGTCGCCCACGTACGGTCCATTCGCAGGAACTGTGAACATCCTGTTGGGCTGAACGACAGGGATCCCCTGACGCGGTTTCGAGAGGAAAAAATCGACCCCAAATGTCGCCGTCCGTTGTCCGTCCCAACCTGCCAACAATAGCCAGCAAGAAAGAAAAAAATGAGTCCGAGCCGTTCCAATCCAAGGCGTAATCTGCGGCTGCCTGTCAAATCTATGGTCAAACACATGGAATTTCTACACCGCCTGAATTGGGGTTTCGTTTACCATCTCGTTCTCCGTCCCACTCAGAGAAGCCTGTCCTTATCAGAAGCGCGTTCGGGCGCATTACATTGCCATTACCAGGCTTGTTGGTGCTGACAGGAACTGTTCTCCAGGCCGTCCGCGCAGACGGGAAGTGTGCGGCATAGGGTTCCAACAGCGTTTCTCGACCAAACCCAGGAAGCGAGGTCAATCGCCTTCCAACTTACACCTACATGATGACCGCATCTTCAGAGTATCATGGCGTCTTCTTCGCCCGGGTCTCTTCCCCACCTTGTTCCTGCGGACGCGCCCATGGGCCACCCCATTCACGCCCGCTTCTCCAACACTGCTTCACATTGAAGCGTCTCCAGCCCTAAAGACAGCCAGTGGGAGTGGTTATCTGCACACCTCTACAACCGCCGCCTTGCAGCAAAAACAAGCATGGAAACAACAAGGCCAGCGTAGTCGCCATCGTGACTGATGACTGAACTTGGGCATCTAATGGGCCCTGACTAGCGCCATTGGCCTGCCCCGGGCTCTCGCCTAATGCTAATTTCAAAAGACAGAGAGAGGCTGACTGAGGATGAAGACGGCGCACTGAAAACGGGATTTCAGGGCTCACTTTTATTCCGCGCAAGCCAAGCCAAGGTCAGGATGCTTGCTGCCCGTCAACTCATACACACCTCCCCTTCGCCGCACACCCTCCCATGGTGGCCTCGAACCCCTTCATTTGGTCTATTATCTCATTCCTTCTGGCAGCCATTTCCCTGCCGGGCCAGATCGTGCAAGACCAACTCGGAAGCAGATGGCATCGCAACTCCATCGTGCCTCGTCTCCCGCGACATGGCGCATCGACACCATGTCTATATATATGATACAGTATCCTTCCCATTCTGTCCGCAATCCTTCCACCCCACCACAGCTCCCGTCCCCTTGACGTCTGCCACCAGCCCCGTCTCCCAATCCTCATTTATTTGTTGGATTGTCCCCGGGCACAAAGGAATCTGTCATCGTTGCTGACAGACAAACAAAGCCTTTGTAATCTAGACAGCGTTGCGCACAAAAAAAAAACGACCTGTTGTCTCATCCTCCTCCTACTGCGACCTGCATTTGCCAAGCGCGGAACCTGACCTCGACTCACTTCTCTACGCAACCCCAGGGAACTTTGGTAGCCGCTTTGTGGTAAGTCAGCCGTTTACTACAATTACTGGGTGCAACCGCTCGCCGCGACGCTGGAACCTCCATTTTCAACTTTACCCATGGGTTTCAGAGCTCGCGGCACAGACTGAGCCTCGCCCCCTAGCGCGCGGCATCCACTTCAGCACGATCAAAGACTTACACCTTTCGGCCATATAGAACCCGGCAACCCTCTCTCCCTTGCTTTCTTTTCTTCGGCCTTTTCCAACTCACCTCCCGGTCACTCGCCCTCTGAAATACCCAAAAGCAATCGGTCCAAACCGGAGCTTTACTCGGCACCTTTCCAACCCGACTTACGGCAGATGCGGCGGCCGAGGCCCACCATCCCAACCCCCTAGTCGCTTATGTCCAGCAGCGCCTTTTCATTACTCGCAAGCCACCGTTAGGTCTTGGCCTGGTCGCCGGACACACAGGCATACCCCAGACGTGCCACCACACCGCATCCCAAGCGTGCTGAGGAGGTACCTCTACCTCTACCTCAGCCAGAAGAGAGGCGACCCTCAATACGACCACCAACCAAACCTAATCACTTACCATAATCGACCCTTTAAGCAGCCATGCCTGCCGTCACGCATGCTGAGCTGGCTGTTGAGGAGCCGTTGTCGACCATCAGCTCTTACCATCTCTTCTCAGCTTCTCATATATGCGCCGGTCTCGCCATCTTGGGCCTTCTTGCCATCTTCCGCCTCGTGGTTCATGCCATGTCCAAGTCAAAATCAGGAAACGGAAATACCAGCCAGGCTCACCGAGACGGGCAAGTTGATGACGATCTAAGCCACTTGGTCAATCAGCAAAGTCTCCACCATCACTTCTTCCACGATAGGATCTGGCCCATGGAGGAGAAGTCACGTGGAGTCAGCAGTAATACCGCAACTGCGGAGGATGGGTTCAGCAGGAAAACAGGCCCATTTTCGAGCCTCTCGACGGAGAATGCGAAAGACGCAGGCGCGCGTAAGGATAATGAAGGCCGTGAGCGTACGCCGTCACCTGGCAGCATGTTCGGCCCGGGAAAGCTTTCAGGCCTTACATCAACAAGACTAATGATGTCGAGGCCGCCGCCCCCGCCTCCGCTTACGCCCCCAGAGCTATCCCCGTCTGTTTTCACGTACGATGATCGCAGGAGGAGTTTCACCGGCTTCACCTCGGAACTCGATGCATCTTTCTTTGAGCAGCCCAACCCAGACTACATATCGTCCACAGAGACAGAGACTGAGACTGAGATGGCGACGACAACGGCGACGCAAAACGTTCAGACTACGAGGTCGTCACCAACGCCTCGTAGGCGGTCTTACACCAAAACTCTACCTATTGGGATACCAGCTACCACGACGGGTCCCGCTTCTGATGGACATGGAACTGTCTTTTCTCCCTCGTCATATCCGCCAACATCACCTCTGCTTCCAGGGCCGCCGCCGATTCATGGAGAGATCCTTGAGGATGGAACCTTTCGCGAGATCAAGGTGCAAGGCGAGATCATTTCGATGCTGGACGGCAGCGGAGCCGGTTGGAAACGCCACACCAGAGTGTATGGAGGCGGTGCTTGCCTCGCATGTGCGGCATCCTGCGACGATGGTCACCACGGTGGCTTCTATGGCGAGAATGTTCTGCCAGAAGAGAGACGCTACTAGGGTCACACGCATCACCAGCTTCGGCTTCAGGTTGGACTAATATGGGTTGTCTATATGAAGAAAGTGGACATTTCCTAGGCGCGTAGAGTGATGATAGAGGACTTCAGCATCACGGTAGGAGACCAAAAATTGGGGCGGCACACAATCTCACTCGGCAGGGTCTCGTCTAGAGCATCCCGGATGCCATGATATTTTTCCTTCTTTCTCTTTTTTATCATCTATCTGGTTTACCCATCTGCCTCACGGCCACACGGGGAGTTTGGCATATCCTGTATTTCCTTGTGTAATGACCTTTTCTCGGGCAGTGGAGAGTGGAATCATGGGCATGTGGGGTGACAAAAAAGGCATCGGGCACCTGTTTTTCCTTGTTTGTTTTCGAACTCATTTCCTTGCAATCTTTACGCATAATGACGCTTATGACGATACATGTTTTTCTTTCTTTCCTTTTCTTCCCCTTTCCATAGTTTTGTGTGTCTGATAAGCCAAGGTTCCCGCTCGATGTTGGGAGCTGGGAACTAGTCTGTTGAGCAAGCAGGGATGTATGTATGTATCTCAAGTTGTTTTGAAGGCAAAGTCTGTTGGTAATCTCGTGTGTAAGTTGAGTGCGTAGTAGAGAAGAGCCTGGAGTGATGCGATGGGGGGAGTCTAGCTCCTTCTTTCTTCGCATCCGCGAACAAGCAAATCTTTGGACATTTTGCAAAGTACATCCCATGGCCGCCTAAGCTACCCTCAGTGCTTGAATGCAGTCTCAGCCCGAACCGCAGATCAGCCATCGCTCACTCGCAAGGCGACAATCTGCATCAGGATGGGATTCACGGCCTCCCGCACGCTTGGCCGCTGATGTAACGCGAATATGCCCCAAGTGGCCCGGCAGCCGAACCAAAGTCCCTTTTCCCCCCTCTCTCGCGCAAGGCAGCAGCATACGTGATGACCTCGGAGTGAGTGAGCTTTACGACTCCTTCGCCTTGGCTCGATGACGGGGTGATTCGACTCACCCCCCTCTCATAGTACAATCGTTTTGACATCTGTGACCGGCGACTGGACGAAGGTGAAAGCAGAAAAGAAAAACAGAAACAAAAATGAAGCAAAATAAACCAGAGTTGACTTCGCAAGGCTTCAATCATCGGCGGTGTCTTCAATTTCACTCGGTGAGTGATTCCAGCAGATGCTGCCGCCGTCATTGACACAAGGTGGTCTCATTCCCGACTCATGTAGACAAGGTAGCTGCTGCCGACTTGAGCTGTCGGCATCAGCAACCTCGCCAATATACCAATAGATAGCTTCAGTTCAGGTTCGGTCTCATGTTTTCATGAGACGCAACTCATGACGGCCGTGCCAGCCAGCCTCGTTGCGTTTGAGGATAAGCTTGTGATAAGAGTCACAAGCGGGAAGAAGGCTGTCATAAAACCTCGTCATCTTCGCCGCGGCGTGAGTCTCACGTTGGACCGCCCAACTGCGCTTGGCGGTGGCCTTGCTGATTTTCTCCTCCTTTCTCATTTGAAGTATATCAGATTCGGCCATGTGATGCGTGCCTCAAACTCGCGAGCGCGCTGCTCTGGTTGCCCAAGGTGTGAAACGGCGTCGCGTCGTGTCAGCTCCCTGGAGTAAATAGGTAGGATTATTCGAGGATGTGATCAATAGCGGTGAATGCTATCCACGCTGGCTCTGCCGTTCTTACTGCTTCCGCTGCCGTGCCTGCATTCTCAAGATACTAAAGCCTTTTGTTGAATGCAAGTGGAGATGCTGTTACCGCTTCTGCCAAGAACCGGACAGGTCAGAGGGTGTTTTAGAGTAGGAGGAGGATGACTGAAAGACGGCTCCTCTTCATACAAGCCATGGTGCTGACCTTTCTCACCGGTAGTCCCCGGTCCGACTTCAAAACGACCCATCACGAGAGCCAAGACGATACCGATTGCAGCGAAGGACCGTCTCCTTCGTTACGGCCCGCTCGAGGTAGTCCGCTGTGTTGGCCTGGTGTACGCTCTCAATAGAAGCATCCATTCCTTCCGCCGGGATACCAGACATGGGCCATCAGATAATCGGAGAATATTAGTTCACCCTTCTCCTTGCCTCATCCTCCATCTGCTTCACCCAGGAGCCATGCCGAATCAGGCTTGCTGTGCGAAAGACGGACGAACGCCTTCGGGACCGAGAAACCGACAAGCCCCAGGTTACTCCCAGTTGCCATTTGACGATTGTCTGCATGACTACCTCTGTCTGCCCGCGGCAGGATCGTGAAGGAGGGGATCGTCAGTTTGTTGGCATTGGCAGGGCCGCAACCGACAACACCTTCCACCGCATTCTTAGCGGGTGAGAACGAAGGATCCTTCTCCGCGCCGTAGTGTCGCAGTTGTACCTGGACTTGATGGATCATCTCCAACTCTAAAACCCCTGTCCCCCTCCTTGTGAATGATGTGGCCGTTCCACCCCCTCTATTCCCAACGATCTCACGTCATACTCGGGACATTCCAGAGAATCCTACCCTCCACCGGGCTAGAACGGTCTTGGAAGCAAGGAAAATAAGGTCTTTCGTTGTTTGTCCCTGTTCTCATGCTCTCGGGTTTCGAGTGTCCCAAGAGAGAGTATTGGTAGACGTAAGTCCTTGGGTAGACTCGGTAAAGGAATGTTAATCCTTTCCGTGCAGTTTATGAGTAGTCCACAGATGCCGTTACGGTATCCGAGACCGCTTGAGCCGCATTTCTGCGGCTCTGTGTCCAGGACATATCTCTGATTTCTGCCGATGCGAACCCAATATGCAGATGAGACGATGTCTCCGTCGTGGCTATAGAACGTGTGGGGTCTCACGCCCAAAGACATTGCCTGTCGTATTCGAACCTCAATCAAGTCAGCGGCTGCCGCAACACATCACGTTGACTGCAAGTCGGTTGGTGGTGGCGTGTAGGATCTTGATCAGCAAGCCCACTGTGGGTTTTCTGGAGAAAGGGCAAATGAGAGTGGTTGAACACGGACGAGGGAAAGGGTTGGTGAAACGAAAGGGGTGTGGGTGGACGGTCTTGTCGATTGATGGACGTGCTGGCGTCTGTCGTGCATGACAGCAGTCTTATTTGGTGAGATAAGGACAACGAGGGAACGAAGTGAGTGAGATCGTGAGGAGACTCAAGCTGTCAACGCCGCGCGCGGATGGATCCCCACGCGTGGGATGCGCCATGGTGGATGGATGGATACATGACTGCACGCATGTCAGCTGCCTTGCTGCTTACACACCCCCTTCTTCTGAGAACTTCTTCTTACTGGTAATTCGCTCTGTCTTGCGAGCTGTTTGCGTGATGTTGTCCATGTCGCTGTGTGGGTCATATTATGAGGATTCAGCGGTGAGTAGTCAGAATCTGACGAAGATACGACAAAGTCGTTGATTTTTACTGAAATCAAGGTTGAAGGCAGACTCGTGGCAGCCATAGTTCCGCAGAGACATGGAGGACGGGAGGATTCAGAACCCTGGACAGAGCGACTTACGAAGCCAGCCAGAGCCGCAGGATTCGTTTGGCAAATAGTTTTGTGGCAAGCTATTGGCTTGCTATACGATGATTTCCAAAAGCAACGATTGATTGGACAGATGACATCCGTCAGAGCACAGCTAGCGGCTGAGGTGATGGTTTGAGCTCAAGCTTCTCAGCCCTATGACACGGCCAAGCAGGGCTTGCGAAATCCTTCCGTAAAGTCTTGGCGGGAGGGGTTGATGTTGTCGTGAGACTTTGACGAGAGGTCGCATAAGCTCCACGCTACTGACCAGATGATCAATTCATGATCGATGAATCGGCCATAGCCAACATCTAACAGGGGGGAAACCTAGAAGTCTTGCCTCACTGGGTGAGCAGTAAACGATCACCCCGAGCTACCAGCGATTTGCAGGGGCTTACACGCTCGCCGCACTGCCGGCGAACGTGTAGCACTTTTCTGCATCGATAGTCAGCCTGGCATGAATGAGAATATTTATCTACCTTACCATAGGCTGTTGAACTGCTTGCCGAGGGGACTTCGGTAAGAACTTCTGAGTCTGCCGAGTCCCACTGCTGACACTCGCATACGTATAAAGCCCGCCGACGGCCCGAAGAGTTTATAACCTGCCCTTCTGCAGCTTTGCTTTTGCGATCCCCTGGAACAATCCTTCAGACGACATTTGCGTTCGTTATTTCACCGTCATCGTGTATGCCGTTTCTGGATGGGTACTAGTCTTGACAAATTCGCTTGTCGCAAGTCTGCTGAACGATCTTGCTTCAAAGTCGCCTGATAGAGTCACTCTGATGGGCAATTCGGCGATGACTTCCTGCTGACGGTCCGGAGCAAGGACATCTTTAAGTTTGGCGAACGAACGGATTCTTCGCGATCCCGGAAGGCGTCGGCTCGACCATCCAACAACGAGACCGTCAAATCCGACAACATCAGAAGATGGCCGGATGTGTGAAGATATGAGAGCAGCGAAGAAAATGCCAACTCGCCTCGGGTTGCGTCGAAATCAATATGTCATGTTCTGAGTTCAAAGGGTTAATCGCTTGTAACCAAGAGAACCTTCAAGCAATACTTGAGACGCTTGTCCCAACTTCGAACGGTGGAAGGCAGTGATGCACATCATCTCAGCGTGCGGCAAGTTAGCTTTCGATTTCAGATTGTTTCCGAGGACGACGTAGAGAAGAGGCTGATACGAGAATAGTGCAGCTTGTAAACCCGAAGAATCCCATTCTTCGGGCGAGGAAGTCGGGATATGTCTAGCGATATGCCCGGATAGATGATGGGACGAGATCCGGTTCCAGTAATTTGTCGACGCCAACATGTCGCTAATAAGTCACGGATCATCCATTTCAGTCATGACATGTCATCCAGACGTGATAAGGCTTATTCATCTATCAGCTAGCCTTAAAGCCAGCGATGAAGGCCACGACGAATGTCGAGAGACGATGCGCTTTGCTGCACCTGTTGGCCACCGTCGCGCCTGGCGATCACTGGATCCAGCCAGGTTATGCTTGATCGTGCTTGGCTTTTCGGCAGCAATCATGGGAAACGCCTCGGCTTGGCGCATCGGGAAGCACTTCTGACGATCTGTGTAGTCTTGACCAGGATCTGCTAAAGACGCCTCTCCCAGATGGGTGCGAAGAAGCTGGTTTGCAGAGATAGACCGCTATTCAGAATGGTGCTGACTGGACTGTCTAGCGCAAGTCAGAGTTGACGTCAAGGGCGCTAGCGGCTAAGTCTCCAGGCAGCTGGGCCGGGCGATCGAATGGCGAATGTAGCAGACCATTTCAGTGGTTGGAGCCACGTAGGCGATCTTCATGTTTCCCGTGAAGCACGAATCTGCGGGAGAGGTCGCGTTGTGGCGGTAGATTAAGCGCTCACAGAGAGGCTTGCAGCATGCATAGTTCCCATGTTGGAGTTGGCCGAGGTCCTGTGGCCCAGCGCTTTAGATCCCAGTCCATCTCTCCAAAATCTTCCCCGCAAGTGTGGGCGTTACCCTGCAAAGGCCGTTTCACGAGGGGATTCCTTGCAGTTCGCAAGCCGATCGACATGGAGCCAATAGGGCCACGGCCACCACTGAACAAAGCAAGCGAGTGGGAGATGCTGAATGATGGTGGATCGAGCGACATATAGATTGGATGTGTGGCTGCGAACGGGAACAGGAGGAGACGGTTTGTGGTAAGCGGTATGCCAATCATACTGGCTGGGCGGAGAGTTGGCACGCAACACAGAAGTATGGCGGAGCGTAAGGGAAAAATCTTGTGCGAGTGTGGTTACGCGCAAGACAGCTCCGAGCCTCCGGGGGTCTGAAGGATGAGACGAGCGAGGAAGACGAAAATGAGAATGGAAGGGGTCGCTTGTCTTCACCAGTCGCGTTGTTGAATGCATTTGGCGGCGTGGGCGGCCAACAAAGCCCAATAGTCTCGAGGGCCACAACCGTCAGGTCCATAGGTCCTACCAAAATTTACTCTTTTTGCCGCAAAATCGGGGCGGCCGGCGCGTCGACCTGCTGTCAACAACGTGGAAGAGAATTGCGAATTAAATGAGGGTTTAGGATTGACTGGCTGTGGCGGCTTTCGACTCGCGCGGGAGTAGCCACAAATTCTTTGTGTGCGCAATTTGAGTCTGGCAAGACGCGTCTGCGGCGTCGCGAGGCCCGTATTCCTCCAAGTTAATTAAACTAGAGGCGCGACGGAGGGGCTATAGCCGCGAGTACTAAGTTGGCGGCCGTCGTGCCGCTTTCGACTTGGGCTTCGGGCTGAACGATGCTGCCGACCCCCATGGATAAGTTGGCTTGCTTTTTTGATCTGCAGCGCGGCGGCCCATCCTCGTTGATTCTGCTCACCACGTCTCCCTTGAAGAAGGCCACCTGCCAGTGTCGGATTGTGAGGCGCTGGCATAACGAAAAGCCAGACGAACAGAGTGGGAGAATCTGAACTTTCATGTCGAGCAGTTGGGACGAAAATGCCCTCACAGCAGGCTCTCCCTCGGGACCTTCCTCGCTGACAATCACAGCCTCCCAGTGGATGCACCCCGTCGAGCCCCATTGAGAATGTCACCCCGTGTTACTCTTCAGGAGGTTTGATGCCCACATCCTGGCGGGCGCACAGAGCCGATAACGCCGTTGGAATCTTGGGACTTGGAAGGTCTCTCTTGCAGATTTGTCTCAGGTTCCTTGCCCCTTGCCGCCAACCTTGCAAGGCGTGGCTTCCCCTGGCACGCATTGCCAAAAGCAGTCAGGGCACGAGAGGCGGTGCGAGAGAAAGTCTCCGTAGAAGATCCTGGGGTGCCGGGGACACAGCTTCGTATCCATCCAGTTCCTGGGCCAGGTGTCCATCGCTCCGTCTCTTTGTCCGCCGTCGAAGGCTTGGTCCGGGCGGGACGCGGCCATTGAGTGCTCAAGCCGGTCTTCAAGGCTCACTCGGTGCGCAAACCTGTTCCGCATTGAGTGATTGATTAGGTCGCACACCATCCTTTGGGAGCTGGACTGGGAGCGATGCACGCATGTCAGGGACACATCATCCTGAGAGGATCGTCAGTTTGACTGAGGCCTCTGGACGCCGAAGCTTCCCATGCTGTTTGAACCGACCACAAGTCGACGTATGAAATGACGAGTGCAGGTGGGAAGTGGGAGAGACTTGTGTCACCAGAAGCTGCTAGTGGCGACAGCTATTCTGAGCGGCGGGGGTAGCGTGATGAACAGGAACCTCGGCAAGTGGAGGATTGGCAGTTTGCAGAGAGGCAGGGCTGATGGAAGACAAGTACCACGCTATCAGTCGAAGTGAAACAAGCCCTCTAAAGCTTCTAGATGGGAAACAGGTTAGCATTGGGTAAGTTAGGGAGATGCTGGGAGACATGCGCGAAAACAGCTGATGTCGCTTGCCCCAAATATCCTCATCCGCGACTTTATGCCGCCTCGTTTTACGGAAACGAGGGGACGGTATGGCCGGGGGATGGGTGCGAGGAAATAGAGGGAAAAGGTGTGCTAAAGTAGGGCATGGCGGTGGAGGGCAGGAAATAGCGAGCAGCAGGAGGACAGATTGCATTGGATTACCTTTCTGTGAAGAAATGATGAACCACTGTTGAGTCGGGAAGCCTTGGCAATAGGAAAGCGGCATGCGTGGAAAGTATCGTGTGTGTCGTGCGGGAGAACCCCTGGAGGAGGCCAAAGCCCTCGAGCGAAGTCAAAGCTTTGCCATGGAGATGGAGGTGCCGACGCCGCGTTGTCGGTGCCATGCCCGTCGCTCGCTTGCTGAAGTGACCTGTCGTCCAGAGTGCGGCGATGCGCCCTCTCTGCCGATGTTGGTCGACTCCATGCGCTCGTCTGGAATCGTCTTGGGGCATCAATTGTTCTCCAAGCCGCGTGCCCCAGTGGACAGGACCACGCAAGCCATGACCAGCCACATGCTTGGTGATAGCTCATGTTCGGCTATGCTCACCAGGAAATGGCCGTGGAATATCATGACAACCTCGCATTTCCCATGCCGGGGCGGAGGGCGTGAGCGGGAGGAGATAGCGTGCAGACCCCGATCGGGAGTCGCTGCCGCAGCCGTTGACCATGGCTCACATCATCGGCAGCCCCTCTGGACCCCAGATTTCGGTTCTATTGCAGTGGAAAAAGGGAGGCCTTGGCAGCGTTTGACTGAACGGTGATACTGTTACTGATTGATGAGCTGGGCTACCTCCTGACGGAATGTAGCCGCAAGCATGGCGAGTATCAGTAGTGTAGGCAGCTAGTGCGTAGTGGCTGTTGAGCGTGCTGCGTGGAAGAGGACGAACGTCTGGAAGGGGCCGATGGGGCTCTTCCCGCGGCTGTCCGTGGTTGCAAGTCGCATTTGCAGTCGCAAAGTAAGACATGATTGGTGGTTCAAGAGGTGGATTCCGTGTGGGCACGCTCCGTGTTGATCAACACCACCAGAAATAGAAAAAAGGGTTTGGGTAGGTATGGCCGATGGACATGGACGGGTGGTGGGTGTCGTAGGTACTGTACGCGACGTGCTGGAACCTTAGGTGAGGGCGTTATGCTACGGCGAAGGTGTGCCGTGTGGTCGGTATCGTAAAGATGGCCAGAAGCAGTAATGGAAGCATGTTCGATGTATCTGTGAAGTCAAAGCGAGAACGAAAGTCTGGCAGCAAGGTGCGGCCGACAAGAACGTGTGCAATGTACTGCATAGATAGTACAAAGGGTGCTGTAGGTGTAGGTAGTCGGCAAGCGGTGGGAGCCCAGCGATCTGGGTTCTGGCGAGAGTTTGGCCCCTGGAAACGGCCATACATGATGTACTTCAGGCCAAAGTATGTGGTAGAGTGCCGGCGTAAGGACAGCCGTATGAGCAGTGTGTCTGTCTCTGTGTCTGGCGAAGGTAGGGACAGTCGTCTTGCAGGTGAGGTGGAAAGTGTCACGATGAGACCGTGGTTGGGGGCGCAGGGGTTGATGCTTGCTCGTGCTCCGCGACAAGGAGTCATTCGGTCGGTCGATGGATGCAGGCCCGGTGGCAGGGCAGGAGAGAGGACAAGGACGCTGGACTCTGGAGTTTGGGGTCTGCTGGAGTCCTGTCATGGCTTGACGTCTGGGTCTCCGTCTCCGAGAGTCGTAAAGCGGGCAGTGGGCGAAGCTCAATGAGGTGAGGTGGGTGGAATTCTGTCGGAACCCCTCGTTCGTTCGCCAGATTGCCATTGAGTTGGGACGGAATGCAAAGGCGGTTTGTGTGTCTTGCCTTGGAGACGGTGGGTGTTGGGACTTGGACGTATCCGAGATAGTGCTGAAGTCTGAGTGCCGGGGAGCCCAGGGCCGTGGAGGAGAGGAATGTGGAAGTGAGGTTGAAAGTGGTGTGAGGCGAAACCAGATGCAGGAGCAGTGCGCCAGCACAGCCAGTGCAGTAACGCAACAGCAGGAGCTGGAGCTGGAGTTGGAGCAGGAGCTGGAGACTGGAGTAGATTCGCGCTTGCCATCCACCCGTCACCTGCACGCGACCTGCGCGGACTGCATGGTACCATGGGAAGGTGCTGCGTACCTCAGGAGACAGACAGGACAGGCAAGACGCACCAACAGGTGGAGGAGGGGCACACGAAGGGGCGCTACAGGCGGTGCGAATACATGCGATCGTGTGGGAGATACATTGGCTGCAAGCCTGAGAATTTGCCTTCCTGTCGAGTCACGTCTTCCAGACCAGAGGAGACGGCGCGGTGATTGGCCGATGAAGCTTCGCGCAATCACACTGACTAACTGTATCTAGCAGCAGTGTGAGTGCATCTTCAAGCACAGAGTACTGCCATAGTAGACTGGTACGCAGTCAGTACTGCCTGTACCTGATTGCAAGTGAGGAGAAGCAGAGAGAGAGAGAGTCATCCCTGGTCATACCTCGCGCTGGATCGCATTCTATGATTGGGTTTCTCGACCACAGATGTCTCCTGTGACTGTGAATGACTGTCAGTCGAGGGTTTGCATTCTCTCCAGGCTCCTGAGTGCTTCCTGTTTGGTGCAGCCAGAGACGCCAGGCATGGCTCGAAAGACGTGAGGTGCCTTGGGTTCGGATACCTTAGGTACAAGGATACATCTGACGGCGGCCAAGTGGGGCCAGCCGATGGACCCCTGTCTGCCACCTCTCTTTTTTCTCTCCTGGCGCTCCCATTGGCCGAGTTTGTCGCCGCTGGTTCAACCGTCACCAATGACTGGTCAGGCTCGCTTCGGGTTGGCACCCAAGGAAGGGAACCCGTTGTGGTGCATGCACTTGCCTGGCAGGACCTGGGCCCTGTCTGGCCCTGGCCCCTCTCCTCCTCTGGCCAGTCCGATCTCCACTCCTTTTTGCGCTCCCCTGAGTGTGGATGATGGATGGTGGATGGTGCCTGCCCGCTTTCTCCTGGTCCTGGCACATCCCCGTCACGCCCGTCCGCCCTCCTGCCCTGTCCAGTCCTGTCTTTCCTGGGTGCCTTGGTGGGTGCTGGTCCGTTCGTTCTTTCCTTCCAGGCTTCCTGCTGCTCCTGCTCCTGCTCCAGCTGCTGCCACCTTCCCGCTGCTGCTGCTGCTGCTGCTGGCTGCCACCTGCCCTGTCCTGCCCGTCTTCCTGTCCCGGCGTGTCCTGTCCTGTCCTGCACCTGCTGCACTCACTGAGGTACAGAGCAGGTACCTTACCTGACTGACTGGCTCTGGGCTGCTCCTGCCTTTCCATTCACACTCACTACTGCACTCCATCTCCATATCTGTCGTCCACTCCGCTGCTTGCCCCCTTCTGCCTCTTCTTTTGCTCTTTCCTCTCTTTAGCACACACACCGCCCTTCCTTTTTTTTCTCCCTCCTTCAACCCTTTCTCTCCCCCCCTCCTCTTTCCCCCTCCGCCGCTCTGGTCTGCGAATTTGTTCGTCATCGTCGTCTTTTTAGAAGGGATTTTTCCAGGAAAAGAAAAAAAAAAGCAAAAAAGATCACAACCCTCGCATTCTCTTGAGATCCGTCTCGCATCGTTTTTTCAACCAAATCCAGCAAAAATTCTTCACGGGTTCTGGAAGGCTTCGCTCACCAACCACAAATCGACCGCACCGCACATTCGCAACACCAAATACCGACAAAAATCAATCCCGCCACAAGCTCAACATCCAAACGCCCAAAAAGGCCTCTGGACCAACTCACTCACACACGTCGCAACTTGCATCTGCATCATCGTCACAACAAATCCATCCAAGAAACACTTTTTAATCGACTGTACTCTACTTCGTCTTCGTCCGACCTTTTTTCATCGTCAGATACTGCAGAAAAAAACTCCACCGTAATCTTCACACCAGCGCTCCATCGGAACAACAGGAAACAGCCAGCTCGCTGCTGCCAACGCCCTTTTTTTCGACAAATCATTCGTCACGCAGCTGCCCAAGCCCGCGCCAACCGACGACGGCTCTCGCCTGCTCCTCCTCGTCACCTGACTGATCTGTCGATCTCGACCAAGTCCCTGCGCCCTTTCGTCTTGGACCCAACAACAAAGAAGGCTCCTCTTTGTGGTCCTTCCTCTCCTCGACCACAACCGCTTCCGTTGCAAAGTCTTTTCCACCCGACATCTCCAGCGCCGTTTACTCTTTCCCATCGACAGCAGATTGTCGCCCACTCCTTGACCACTACGATCATTCTTTTTTCCTGCCCTCGACGCTCGATACGCGACCATCTAATTCCCCAACAACGCATCGCACATCACCTTCAATCATCCAAAGTACCGCCGATTTTTGGATTTTGAACTTTTTGGCACCCTCCTCCGTCCACCTTGACTCCGACACCGACACCCACGTGCAGCCTCTTTCCTGGACCAGCTCCGGAAACCGCTTTGGATCGGTCTGATACACCACTGTCATCAACGTCATCCGCAACACCCGAGTACCATAATATATCTCGACGCCCAGCGCTGCGCACCTCAACAAACTATCCTTCTTGTAATTCGACCCGGTCGCCCCAGCCGTTTGCAAGGCCACCATACATTCTTTGACACTTTTCGAGTTTGACAACTCGTTCACCGGCACTCCCGCCAGCTCACTTCCTCGCTCTCCATTGATACCCCATCTGAGCAATGGACGCAGGCGGTCTCGCTCAAATGAACTCCAACAACTTTTCGTCGGCTAACGGCCTGGCCATGCCCGGTGGAGGTCTTGCCTCTCGCCGCGGCGGGCCTGTCAAGCCCCTCTCCCTCTCCAATGCTACTCCCGCCAGCAATGCCGACAACGGCGCTCCCACTCCTCGCACCAGCAGATCTCACCTTCTCGCGGGTCTTAGAACCGCCCCCAAGTCTTCGACTGCTACCAACTTCCCTGCCGGTGTCAACAACAACGCGCCCTCGCCTACTACTCAGTCTTTTGCCAGAAACGCAACCGCCAACAGCATGCAGGCCCAGGCTCAGAACTCCTACAATGGCCCCAAGACCGCTCTCCCCCGCTACGGTCAGCACCAGCAGCAAGCCCAGCAACAGGCTCAGCAGCAGGCTCAGCAATTGCAGGCTCAGCAGTTCTTGCAGCAGCAACAGCAACAGCAGCAGCAGCAGCAGCAGCAGGCCTACGCGAACCAGCAGCAGTACACCACTGAGCAGGTTCTCGCGCCTCCTGAGATTGTTATCGATGACCAGGAACAGATGGATCCCAGTCTGTACGCTCAACTTGTCGCCACCAACATGTACCTTGCTCAGCAACAGCAGCGCCTGCAGCAGCAGCTCCTGAGCGTTCAGGCAGCTGCCCAGCAGTTCCAGGGCCTGAACCTGCAGGGTGCTCAGCAGCAGATTCAGCAGCAACAGCTGGCTATGTACCAACAACAGCAACAGCTCCAGAGCCTTCAGCAGTCCATGCTCAGTGGCATGGCTGCCCAGCAGCAGCCTCAGGTCTACACGTATTACGACCCTGTCACGCGTCAGCAGGGCTACTACGTCGATCAAGGCCAGAATGACCAACAGGCTCAGTTGGCGCAGGTTTACGCTGCCCTGCAGCAGCAGCAGCAGCTTCAAATCCAGCAACTGCAGCAGCAGCAGCAGCAAGCCCCCCGTGTTCAGGTTTCGCCCCCTCCCGAGAACCACGCCACCCCGTTCCGCACCGCTACTCCCCCTAAGCGCTACGAGTCTCCCTCTGAGGTAACCCCTCTGCCTCCTCCGTCAGCCAATGCTTTCCGCCGTGGCCATAAGAAGGTCATGTCCTTGGCACTCAACGGTAACAACCAGGCTGCCCTTTCGCCTTCTCAGGAGCCCCCCAAGTCCGCTGGTCCCAAGACCGCCTCTTTCCCTCTTACTCCCTTGTCTGGAGGCTATGGACCCGGCCAGGGACGTGCCGGCGAGCACCCCGTTCGCCAGCCCCGCGGACCTCCCTCCATTGAGGAGCTCAAGGCTAAGCCTACCGCCAAGCACGAGGGAAGCAAGAACTTTGCCACTCGCACGCGTCGCTCAGCCGTCCACAACTTGGTCCGCGCGGGACGTGAGCGCAGAAAGGGAACCGGCAGCTCCAGCGGTAGCATGAGCCCCGTCTCCGAGAGCGCCGAGGAAGAATCCGGCACCCCCATCACCGACAACGAATCTGACTCCGGTCACAGTGGATCTGGCAGCTTGGCTGGCGACATCGATTGCTCTCTTCCCAGCTCAAGGACGTCCACCAACGGCAGCTGGGGTGCCATCGGCTCTGACCGCCCGAGCTCTCGTCAGAGGGCTCGCAAGAGCGTTGACAGCGTCAGCAGTGCCGAGAGCGGTGAGAACAGCTTCGCCAGTGTTTTCAAGAACTCAGCTCAGCGTGCTGGTATTGAGGTGACGGACGGACAGCGCAAGGCGCCAATGCTGGTCTTGACCAGCGCCGAGAAGAGAAAGAGCGGCATCTTGGCGTAGATTTGTTGCTTTCTGGACGTTACGACGACTATGCGCCCCAATGTCTTTCCTTTTCACGACCTGCACAAGGGGCGGGTTGATCCTCAACCCTTTGGATGGCAGGATTAGATGATGGGTTGGACGGTCAGGCGCGCTCTTCTCACGAATCATATGTTGTTCTATTCCTATTCACGGGGGGTTCCGGCGGCTCTTTTATTCCAGCATTCGAGGCTTGGTTGACTACAAATTCACATTTTCACTTCTTTTACATTCTTAGCCAAGTCATCGAGGTATCGAGTGTCTGTCATTCATCTTCCTCGCTTGGCTTTGGACGAGCAACACCTTAGAGGCTCCGTGCAGTCTTGGTTTCTACGGTCCGAGAAAGATATACCATAGGGAAAGGGGAGTATGGAAAGAGTTGGCCAGGCTTGGTTTTGTTACTTTCTCCGCTGGACATGAAACTTTGGTTTCTGCGCGACGGTAATGCGCCGAATTCCTGAGACGGAAGGCGTTAAGCCCGGATGACGAGAGACACTTGCTTTTCGTTTTCTCTTTACAGCCTTCGTGCAAGTCCTTACAAGATCGAAAAAAAAATCACAAGCACCACGAAGCAGCCATTTCATTACTTCAGGCCGGAAAGCCTGGGTGATGGTGGCTGCTGACAGGACCAGGGAGTGTAGTTAGCATAGGCATTTGGCCCAATACAGATTGAATGCCACTCTTGCCGTCCCAATTCTTTTCAGTGACATGCCCTCGATGATCGAGGTTCAAATCTTTGATCCGCTCCTGAACATCTCAGCCATCTTGTCAAACATTTTCTTCCTGTCCGTCTCAACGTGCGCAAAATTCTTAGCCGGCCCGACGATGATCTCATCCTCCTTGCCCTCCTCCAACGCCGTCCACGTCTCCTCCGTAAACTCCTCCAGCGGCATGCCAAAGTTAGCCTGCCCCGCGGCGACAAGGTCCGGCTGGACGGAGTGCAGCTCGGTCTGCACGGCGGGGGGGACAACCTCAATGACGCGGACGTGGGACGAGGCGTCGTGCGCGGCGAGCTGGGTGCGGAGGGTCCAGGCGAGGGAGTGCAGGGCTGATTTCGTGGCGCAGTAGTTTGGGCAGCGGGGGATGGGGACGAGGGCGAGGCCGGAGGAGACGAGGACGACGTGTGTCTGGGTCGGCGCGACGGACTGGAGATGGGGGAGGAAGTGGGTGATGAGGTGGAGGGGGGCGAGGTAGTTCGTCGTCAGCTCTGAGGTGATGTTGGGGAGGGAGATGGAGGTGGGGGAGGTGAAGTCGATTGAGCGCTGGATGCCTGCGTTCAGGATTATGGTGTCCAGGGCCGGGTAGGTTGTTGTTATTCTTGAGGTGGCTTTGTTAGTTTGGGGTGGGCTTTTTGATGTGATAGGATCGTGATGGTTTGGCCGCGTGTTGCTCGGGTATGCGGCGCCGGGTGCGCGGGGGACACGCGGGACGGGACGGAAAGGGGGGAGACGGGACGGGGACTCAACTTGTTGACCCACTCGGGCATTCCTTCGAGGTCCGTCATGTCGTAGGGCTCCGCGGCGACCTTGTCCGGGCCGTGGGCGTCGAGGAGGGTCTGGAGCCGGTCCTTGCGGCGGGCGACTGCTATCACGAAGGTGCCGTTGGCGATGAGGCGGGCTGTGAGGGCGGCGCCTATGCCGGAGGAGGCGCCGGTGACGAGCGCTACTTTTGAGGGGAAAGGCATATTTGGTTTTGGAGGGTTGGTTCTTCTACGGTACGAGAGGCCTTGATGTTCTGATGCCTTGGAGAAGACTGTGGGTGAGTTTGCGGGTGTTGGGTTTCATATAGGCATGGGATGAAGATAACGTGTGGTTGAGGCCTTTTTTTGGTAGCTCTGAACTTCTAGGAGTGTGAGGGTCATTGTGACGTTTTGGGACTGGATTGGCCCTTGTTTGGAAGCGGGAGGGGAGGGGCTCTTCGGGTAGTTCGGCGGGGGCGGGCGGACGAGGTGATCGGATGGGACGATGTCACGTCGGGCGGGACTCGGAGGGCGTGTGGGGCCTGTGAGAAGGGTTCCGGGGCCGGGGAGTGAGACGTTGAGGTCCTGATCGTCTGAAGTTTCTGGGGATGTGGGCGCGGGCCATGTGGTGATGTGTATGGATGCCGTATGGGAAGTGTTGTATTGTAGAGGGACTCATGGGAGGTGGTAATTATCAACATGGTTGTTATTTTGAACGAGGTGGTTGATATTGACTATGTGGGTGATTTCGGGTTCTCTGTCTATGGTCTAACAGAAACTCGAGTTGGAAGACCGTCATTGACTGACCTTTTTCAAGATAAGAGGATATGGTTGCATCGCCGAAACTGAATACCACTCATATATATTTGACATACTTGCAGCGAGTAACATGACAGAATCAGCTCCTAGTCTATGTTTCTCTGTGAGGAGGCTCTTCACGACAATGATAAGTCGATATCAGACAGTCAGACAAGCAAAGGAACACGTTCGATTAGATGGTTATTCACACGGCCTGGAATTTCTACCGCTCTCGGGGTATTTCGCACAACAAAATTGACATTCTCATGGACCTGGGTTCCCTTCAAAACTCGTGTTCCCAAATCTCCAGGTTCCCACTCCCCCTCCTCTCACAAGCTTTGATGAAACTTCCAGGTAACGGATGCCTCAGTTGCATACTACGAGCCTGTTCCATGTACGCTTCTCTAAACTCCCACCACAGCTCTTCTTCGACTTCACCTTTCATACTGGGCAGCGGGTAATACGGGTCGTTCTTGAAGAAAGCCCGGACAAGCTGCTGGACTAGGTCGTTCGGAAACCTGCACATGCGCTCGCGATCCCACATACTACAGAGATCGAAGTCGAGAACCCACAGCTGTGCTAGGTTTGCGTCGTACGCCGGCTGTGCTAGTGATGGCTCGCTGTTGATGTCCATCGATGCGGATGTCTGCTTCCCAGTACTAGTAGAGGACGCCATCTTCGGAGGTTTTTGCTGCCCTCCGAGGACAAATTCGATACCATAGCCGTCAACCCAGGCGCCCCAGTGCATTATACAAAGCGCCTCGCCCATTTGGCGCGCATATTCCGCCACGGGCGCGTTGAGCTGCTGGAGCTGGTCCAGCGTGAGGTTGTAGTTCCTCAGGGAGAAGTTGGGCGGGAGCGGCGCCCCCGGCACACGTCGGCGTCCGAGGTACACCCTCGCCAGCGCGGTCTCGTTCTTCGGGTCCGCTGCTACATCCCGCCTTTTATGCGCGGGGCAGAAGTTGTCGATGAGGATGTCCCGGTGGCACTTTGGCAAGGGGGGGATGCGCTGAGACAGGAGGGCGCACACGGTTTTCTGGGAGATGTCGTGCGGGGCTTCGAGGAGGATGGAGCTGTGTCTGTTCCACCAGCGAGACGTCGGAGGGGCGAGGCGGATTGGTTCGGGGACGTTGACGGGGGGCTTGTGGGAGTCAAAGGCGGCGCGCACTTTGAGGTGGGCTGTGTGGTCGGTCTCGAGGGCGATTTGGTAGCCTTGCCGGGCGAGTTTGATGACGTGGTTCCTGCCTTTGCGGTGGTATACCCAGCCGCACTGGCCGAAGCCGATTACTTCATAAGGATCGGTGTTCTTGGCCCGCCGGTTGGTCACAACGCGCCCGAAGTTGGGTGTATTGTCGTTCATGTTGGTGACGGTATCGGCACTGCAGTTGGAGTTTTGGGTATCCATGGCTTGATTTGTATGAAGATATGAAGCAGAGGATGATGAAGAAGTGGGAAGAGATTGATGGGGAATGTGGTAAGTCTCTTGAGTATTAAAAGAAATCTCTGAACATCTCCGTTAGTTTTCTAAACCCTTCAAGGTGCTGGTATGTACGGATGTAGCCAGGGGCACAGGGAACTTTCTTTCCGGGTATTGCTCCCAAGGTTCCTGCTAGATATGGACTCATTACCTTGATCATAACGATTGGAGTTTGTGTGATAACAATGGTTGCATATGGTAGTGGAAGCACGGTTATGCGTCTTGACCTTGATGTTGAGCAGCAATATTACCTCTTTTCCATCATAGAGTCCAACAGGGTCGGGGCTTCATCACAGGTCAGGGCAAATTTCCAGACCTTCCAATCGATAGCTAAATTGACGTCCAAAAGCTTTCGATCATTACCTTGCGTTAATTATGATAGTAGCCTTCCTCATTGCACTAATCTCCTCAGCTCTTTTGAGTGCCTGCCTTTGAGGAGTAGACTCACATAGTCGTTCAAGTAAACATAGACGCGCGAAATTAATGACCAAGTTTGATGCAGTGCCAGGGCTTGCAACCATCGTTGCACATTTGTACCGCCATATTTCTCAGTCGGATGTTGACGCTGTATTCGGTCCTCCCAGTTCCAACCTGCAAAAACAGGTTAAAATTCTCGTTCGATTAACGCAAGAACATTCTTCACAAGTTGATCATCTCTTTGTCTTTACAGACTGCCTGGTTGCTGATGGCATCCGCAGAGCGTCATGCCAAAGGACGTCAGAAGTAGTACATCACACATAACTCCATCTCGCATGTGGCTTCTCACACAGTCCAATCAGCCCTTGAGACTTCTTCAACATTTCCCAAAAGAGGAAGTTACATCGATTTCGGATCAAGAAGTCGGCAGTGGAGCGGGAGAATCCGTACGTGCCTACCGGCGCGGGTGTGGTTGCGAGTGGACCTGCCCAACTGCCCCGGGTCAAGCGCGGCAGGTGTGTAATCTCTCGATTCTCTCCTAGGAATCTACCCTCAGACTTGTCGGAAACATCTCATTTCCTCCGCTTCCCAGCGGCGCCACCGCGTTTCCTTCACCGATCCCCGTTTCTCGCCGAGTGCCGCCAAGAAGCCGGGCATAATCGACTGGCGGCAGTGCAGTTCTGCAGTGTTTGAAAATAGCAATACCTGAGGGCCGTCGAAAGCATGGAGCCGACCTTCAAGACGTGAAGTATCCTCCACTGACGCCGGTGCCAAGAGGCGGATTGTGGCTGACCCCATCTGCAGGCCATCCTGAGATAACCGAGGGGGCGATGTAGCAAAGACGGGCATTCCAATCCGATGATCTTCTACACGGGACTCGAGAGGCTTGACCGTCGCTGAGTCGGCAGCCGCATTTCCATGGCAATCACGGGTCTGCATCAGCGAGACTTAATCGCCGCGAGTGGCAGCAAGAGAAGCTGAGGGCAATCGCCATTGAGGAAACGACCCTGCAGCAAGTCTGGCGTGACGTGGCTCTTGGCGTGGCTGCGTGGCGGCGTTACTTCGCAGCCTGGCGGCTGGCAGGAACGTCAAAGCCGGTCATCCTTCTGATGGCATCTTGTGCATAGTTTCTCAGACAGCAACGATCATGCAGTACCAGTACCTGCCTTTGCAGAATGCCAGTCGGGATATTCGGCTTCTCGAAATCAAACATGGCGATGGAAGTCATGGTCACATCAGCTGCTCCATTGTCCATGACAGTTTGGACGACGATCGCGACTTCACGGCCCTCTCGTATGTCTGGGGCGACGCTACCCAAACTCGCTCAATTCTCCTCCAAGGTCAGAACGTCGACGTCACGCAAAATCTGTACTATGCTCTCGAGCGGCTCGCCAAATACAGTAAGTCACAGGTCAACAAAATCTGGATAGATGCATTGTGCATCAATCAAGCAGATGACGAGGAGAAGGCACACCAGGTGCAGTTGATGGGCAGGATCTACAGCAGCGCGCGCCAAGTCCTCATCTGGCTCGGGCCTGAAGACAATGCCAGCGTCAGCGCTCTCCACCAACTCAGTCTCCTAGGCAGCACACTTGAGGACCTCAAAGCCCGTCCTGACTACGGGCCTTCCATCTGCCAAGCCTTCGTCAAAACTATTCTTGAGTGCTCGGGAACCAGCTTCAATTTTGCTCACATATGGACTCTGTTCCAACGTCCATGGTGGACACGGGTTTGGGTGATCCAGGAAGCACTCCTAGCCAAAGAGGCCTATGTCGTCATCGGCGATCATGCAAAGGATTGGAAAGAAATCCGCAGTGCATGGAGTGCTTTCGAGTGGATGATACTTTACGTCGATACCGATCCCAAGTATCAGCCCATCTACAACGCGCTAAGGGATGTCTACTTCAGGATTGCGCATTTCAGCCACATGAATAACATACAGGATGGCTCGAGACAGGAGACATCGCTCTTCAATGCCGTATTCTTATCCGCTACCGGTGGCGCCATTCAATCAACGGACCCTCGGGATCGAATATACGGACTACTCGGCCTGCTGACTGAAAGGGATAGAAGGAGGGTACCTGTCGACTATTCAATGGCCATGACTCTGGAGAAATTGCTGTTCTTCACTACGAAAGCATTAGTCGAAGATCATGGGCCAGATGTGTTATCCTACCGTCGCCCGACATCCCTCTCACCCGGCCTCCACAGCTGGACTGTTGACTGGACTGTCAAGATGATTGCAACCATTGGAGGCTTCAGTACTGGATCAATGATGTACGACGCATCCAAAGGGACAACGTGGTCTTCGACAATATTTGACGCGACTTTTGAGAGCCCTAGCATCAGCCTCATGGGTGTTGTTGTTGGCCGCGTTAAGGATACTGGGAATGTGTTGGAGTCCCCTGCTAACTCACCTTCGTACATCAAGGATTGCAAGAAATGGCTCTTGGAGCTTGAAGACCTCGTCTGCCGCAATCTTGAAGATGGTCCAAGACGAAAGGTTGTCTTCCAGAACCTATGGAGAATACCGATCACAGATATGGGTCTTGTGGGCCGCGCAAAGCCGGAAGACGGATATCCAGAGGCTTACGAAGTTCTTACCGGGATGGCGAGACCCCCCTCCGGCGATGCGCAGGACGACTGGATCGCATCGGCTTCTTGGCCATATCGTCGGGTTTGGAGGGTGTTGGGGCATCGCCCATTCATCTTCAAGGACGCAGATGGAACACCCGGCCTCGGGCCAAGAGATGTTTGTCCCGAGGATTTGGTTGTCATATTCTCCGGCAGCCACGTTCCTTTCGTGATCCGCGAATCCTCACATGGATACAGCCTCATCGGCCCCGCGTATGCATACGGGCACATGGACGGCGAAGAGTTCACAGGCATCGTTACTGCTCATGGCCTGCAGGAATTTCAACTTCGCTAGATCCTCTGTGCCGCACCAAAGCCCGCGCGGACTTATATTCTAACGCCCTAACCGTCGAGGGGTCGAATTTTGTCGGTGCGCTTCATCTTGGCAGCAACCAGCCTCTGTCTTTTCTGCTGCAACTTTCGGCGGTCTTTCGGCCGGATGATCATGGCATAGGCCGCTTTTCCCTTCAATTTCTTAATTGCAAATCTTTGAGTGTCGAGGAATCAGAGGATTGCGGTGTTTATGACTCACTAAACCTGCTTGTTGACAGCATGGGAGTTGTTGAAGGGCACCGTGAGGCTTGCCGCTTACATCGTTGAAGTCGTCACAAGTAGCGGCCAGGAGGCTCAGAGATGATGATCAGCTTGAAGCCCAAGAGTATCATTGACTCAATGCACGATAAATGCAGTTCGTCCCCCACATTCAGATCGTGCTCGCTGCCTCCTAACGGTTCCCTCCGTGCGCACGGCCACCAGGCGGGAATCAACGCCACTCCAGCCCGCCCTTTTCAAATAGATCTAGGCCAGGAACACGGAGCTTCGTCCGGGGAGATAGCATCGTGGCCGCGTTCGGGCTCTCTGTCCAAAAAGGACGACATTGTCCTTGAGCTCGAGGCAAACGTCAGCTGCCAAGTCTGACTGCTCGTGGTCGTCGAGGCATGTTTTGCGCGCCACATCCCGCGATTCTGTGCAAATCTGTGTGGACATGATGGCGCGTAGCTGATGACCAAGCGGGCAGTTTTTCTTCTTGGCATATTCTTGTGCTGTCTGTCGAGAGCATTGTTCAGCTGGAGCGCCCCGAGTATCGACGACGGTCTGGCCCCGCCCAGCCTTCGGATCAGGGCCATCTCACTGAGGGTTGTCTTGGTCCGAAGCTGAGTGGCATATTCGGACAAACCATCAGAGGTCATCGCGAAAGCCCAAACTGATTCAGGCGATGGCGATACTTGTACGCCTTCATGCAACAGTGCTTGCTCTGGGACTCCTTGGCAGCCACATAAGCGCAAAACCGGCCGTAAGAGAGTGTCATCGAAAGCCTTCGACAATTTTTGGACGTGTGAATCAAACACTATGATGTTGCAGGCAGCTGCAATAGGAGTTTGTGGTGAAATGAGACGCCTCATGGATGTCAAACATTGACAGCATCTCGAATGCATTGCTTCTCATTTGAACGCGTCATCTCAAGACAGCAAGAAACAGATGGCGGCAAATCGATCGGACGGGCCCCGAGTATGTGGAAGTACCAGGCTGGCGGTGCAACCAAGACCATGTGCTTCGCCGAGCGCGATGCGTTCGATATGGGGGCTGCACCAACTTCGTCCAGAGTCTAGATGTAGTACGTAAAGTCGACCGCATCATGTACGGTGCTTAGATGGAAGCACAGCGTTTCTCTCAAGGGATTGGATGGAAAGCGCACTGCAAATGCAGCTGCGCGGCACGAAGTGCTCGTTGAAGGCCCGGGCACGTGGCAACGCGTTCTTCTTGGTTGGTACCTGGCCCCGATTCCCGGCAGACTGGAGACTCAACGGATGTTTCCCATCTATGGAAACATCCGGCCATACGGAAGCCTCACACAAACATACCGGAAACTTTGTGGCAATTAGGGCGCTTGCAGTTGAGACCAGCCGATTGTCCTGATGGTGCTTTTTGGTGGCACAAAGCCAAGCTCGTCTACGAGCGCGCTGCTCAATCGCCACCCGTATGCTATCAACGGCTTCCTTTTCTGATCAAACTGCCTAGAATCTGGGCCACACAAGCCTCAGACCTGTTTTACGGTGAACAGTCGGCGAGTCATCTGCGTGGCTGCGGATGGCTCCTTGACGGCTCCTAGCCGACGCGCGCCACCGAGTAAGAGAGGTAGGTTTGGCAGCAGAGATTGAGCATCGTGCGCGCCTGGGGAAGACATCAATCGAAGCATCCTCAGTGCTGCCGGGCTTGACATTTGTCGACACAAATAGAGAACGCGGAACACCGGTGCAGGTTATGCAGAGGGCATGGACGTTGAAAAGGGCTGGCTCGAGGTTCAGGAGGAGCGTTATGGTGTGGCGCTTGAACTTCTCGGCATGAACTATTTTGATGGGCGCGAAGGCGCAAAAGAATGCTGCGGATTCGCTGACAGACTGCTCTCGTCGAGCCGTGGACTGCCGTACTAGAGCGGTCCGCGCGCCCGATCAATTTCAACGACAGCTAGTCAGCTCAAGCCACTTGTCTGACCATTGTGATATCCGGGGCCTTTGAAATTACAACCGGCATAGCGGCCGGACGGGCTGCATTGGCGTTGCGCCATACTCGAACAGTGGTTCGAAGTCACACTTGAGAGCCGGACGCCTGAACTTGGAGGGGTTCAATCCCCTGCTTGGCATCTAATGCTCTTTTGTTCTTTGTACGATGTTTGGTTCTTTGTACCTGGCCGAATAATTGGCTTGTGGCCGTTGTGGACTCACAAACGCACTACTGCCTTGGGGCCAGATCGAATATCGGAATGATCGCCGTCTGGGATGTTGATAACCGTGGAAGTTATGGATTCCGGAGAGGCGGATGGTTTGTTTGGCTCGCGACCGCGTCTAATAGTTTGTGCCTCTGTTTTTGCTTTTTGCTCCCAATCACAGTTTTGTTCTTCTCTGATTGTGCTGACATCATCCACTTCAGCCGCTGCATCCTCTTCCTCCATGTGTCTCTCAGCGATACTTTGATGTACTGCTTGCTGCTGCCCTGCGTCTGCAAGAACCCACGGACCTTTCGGCCAGCTGGTCAACTTGCCAGAAAGTCAAAGAAGATTGGGGGGGCAGAGACAGGAGCGACTAGAACGAACCCACGCCGCATCGTGATGGCACAGGATGGATTACAACGTGGCTAACATCGAGTAGGTGTTCATGGCTTTGACCCAGAATACACACCTTCCCGGGACTAGAAGGCCGAGATGACTTGGCCTGATTGGGCGATGCGGCTCGGTCTGTGAGCCTTGGGGGGAGACTGCAGTCGAGTCGGATCTGCGGTCGGGTTGACATCCATCCTCACTCTGCACTTGTCCTGTCCGCCGCGGCCGGGGTGACCTCGACCTACTCGGATTCCTCCCCAAGCGAAGCACCGCGCCACTATGGACGGCAGATCGCCCACCCTTGGCTTGTGCTGCCGCCGCCGGACTAGATGGAGGCGAGTGCCTCTGTCTCTCCTACCTATATATCATGATCGTCCTCCGCCTGCTCCAGTGAGATTTGTTTAGAAGGACACCAGCACATTATTCTTCCTGGATACTCAGCCTTGAGATCCTATCCACTCACTCGTTCCTGTTCCTTTCGTATTACAGCTGCTCAAGATGTCAGTTTTTCGCTATATTCTTCCAACCCTGGCGTTGGCGCTGGGTGCCGTCGCCGAGTCTCGCAGTTTCGAGTTGAACCTTACATGGGAGACGGCCTCTCCCGATGGATTTGCAAGGAAGATGATTCTGGTGAACGGCCAGTTTACTGCGCCGAGGATGGAGCTCAACGAGGGCGACGATGTTACCGTTAAGGTCAACAACAACCTGCCCTACCCTACTACCGTACACTACCACGGTAAGTCTCCGTCTGGCAAAGATATGGTGCAACTGATGGCTGATCAAGATCAGGTATCGAGATGTTGGGCACGCCATGGTCTGATGGTGTCCCCGGCCTCAGCCAGCGTGCTATCCAACCCGGAAAGAGCTTCGAATACCAATGGAAGGCAACGCAGTATGGTGCCTACTGGTACCACGCACATTGGGAGGGTCTCATTGAGGACGGTCTCTACGGCGCTATCACCATTCACCCTTCCGCCTCTCACCAAAAGCCCTTCAGCCAGATCTCTAGCGACGGTGCCGCCATCCACGCCATGGAGCAGGCCGAGAAGAAGGTCGTTCCTCTTCTGCTCTCCGACCACCGCCACATGATCTCGGAGGAGGTTCACGACCTGTCCGCTGCCGCCAACATCCAATTCTCTTGCTACGACTCCTTCCTCTTCAACGGTAAGGGCAGTGTCACCTGCCGCAGTGCCGAGGAGATTGACGCTCTTCTGACCCCGGAGCGTCGCGATGTTCTGGCCAACGTTGCCGGTGCCCGTATGACGGACAAGGCGTAAGTTTACCATGTCAGCTCTAATTGACTTTGCTGACATCCTTCAGCTGCATTCCTGCTGCTGTCATCGCTCGTGGCCAGGGTGACCTGAGCAAGATCCCTCCTGGTGTCTTTGACGGCTGCGAGCCCAGTGATGGTGGCGTCGAAACCTTCAAGATCGAGAAGAGCAACTGCGATACTGAGAAGTGGGTGGCCTTCGATCTCGTCGGAGCCTACCACCTCCACACTGGTCTGTTCTCCATCGACAACCACACCATGTGGGTGTACGCCATGGACGGCGCCTACGTTACTCCCCAGGAAGTTGAGGCTATCCCCGTCACCAACGGCGACCGCTACTCTGTCCTTGTTAAGTTCAAGCAGCAGGGCGACTTCACCATCCGCTCTGCCAGTGTCATCGCCACCCAGATGCTCAGCGGTGTCGCTAAGCTCCAATGGCGTGAGAAGGGCCAGCCCGAGCCTGAAATCGTTCCCTCCACTCCCTGGGTCCGCGACAACGGCAAGCCCGTCTCTTCGTCCGTTCGCGTCTTCCGCCAGGCCCTTGCCAAGCCCTACCCGCCCATCACCATCCCCCGCGAGGCTCAGGCCATGCACAAGTTCGAGATGCGCACTGAGGGCGGTTCCTACTACTGGGCCCTGAATAACACCCTCCTTCTCCCGGCCGACTACGAGTCTGACGAGCCCGTCCTCTTCAACCTGCAGGCCAACGACGTCGACCCCACCCTCGTTTCCACCCTCAACAACACCTGGGTCGACTTTGTCTTCCAGGCCGGCAGCCCGCCGCAGCCTCCTCACCCTATCCACAAGCACGGCAACAAGATGTTCCTTCTTGCCTCTGGCAGCGGCAACTTCACCTGGAACACCATCGAGGAGGCTGCTGCCGCCCAGCCCTCAGCATGGAACTTCGTCGACCCTCCCCGCAGGGACGGCTTCGCCACCCCCAACGCCGTCAACACATCGACATGGATGGCTGTCCGTTACCAGGTAGACAACCCGGGCGCCTGGCTTCTCCACTGCCACATCCAGAACCACATCTCTGGTGGCATGAGCGCCATCATCCAGGATGGCGTCGACGCCTGGCCCGTTACTCCCCAGGAGTACGTCAACTACTCTTAAAAAAGCAAGTCAAAAAAGTCAACCAACCATAAATGCACAAAAAAGACGTTTCACGGCGCACAAAGCAAGGTGTTGTAATGTTACACGCAAGGTGTTAGACGAAGGTACCGGCGCGGGCGGCATTGTGCGTGCGATTTCATTGATGACAACCCCTCCACGCACGTCTCTCATTCCTGTTTATTTGCGAGGGCCCTATGTTTGGATAAAACTCTTCCATATTTTCCTGGCTGTCATATATTCTCAAAAGATGCAGTAATCGTTCAATCGATAATGGTCATTTACACACATTTTACTGGTTTCTCACAATCGTCCCCACCGACTTTGCTGTGATTAATGTGAATCAGCGTCTGCTTATCATCTTGGCGCTGCGTGAAATCATCTTAGCTACATGTACACCTTGCATTCATCATTCTTCAGATTAATTAATTCCCGACCCTGCCAGGCTCCGCGGTAGTCAGCATCTCGACTAATCGTTGCTCCACGGCTCGAGGCTCATTCATAGGGCTCACTCCGCCAAGTTTCGCAATGTCCTATTCGCTGCGGTATCACCAGGCGACTGTGCCCATCCATCTGAACCAAGTACCATTCGTACGACGCGGCACGCTATCCGCCGCACACTCCTTACTTCTAGCTGCGAAAAAGTGAAGGGCCGCAGAAACGAACGAGGGGCAAATGTTTTCCAACAGACACACCGCAGCGCGTCGTGCGCATCATCAGTCCGGAATCGCCCCAGTACCTTCCATCTCTCTGACCTCTGCATGTGTCTTGGTCGGAAAAAACACACGGATCGAAAGCTCCATACTTGAGTTTCCTATGCAGCCTCGCGCTGCACTGCGCTGCGCGACGCCGGGTATCCGTACAATACGAAGTTTCCTTCTTTCTCCTCGGCACTGCCCTAGCCGTAGCCGGGCGGCGGCCTTCCCAGGCGATGAAGGGGGGCCTAGGTTAGTCTTGTCTCGGCTTTCCGGGTCTTATCTCTAGCTCGTTGGTTCGTCTAAAATTAGGAGGCCGAACAAAACGAATTTGAGATGCATAAGAAACGGCTTTTCTTTTCTTTAAGTCTGTTCGACCTTATCACTTAGCCTGGTTGACAGCGCGGAGGCAAAAAACGGAAGTTAGTGTCATCGTCCGCACACGAAAAAGCCAAGTCGAGCTGGAAATGAGGGTCAGAGACATCCATTGGGGAGGAAAACGGCAGGGAAAAGAAAGTGCGGGGTGTGCGGCTGTCTTAGACAGTGGCGGCAGGAACGGCAAATTGAGATGTAGATAAGCTGCGTTAGGTCGGCGTGTGTGTTATGCGAGTATTTTGCATATACATAATCTGCGATGTGTGTGTGTGTTTACATGTAAGCCATTGCTTCGCCTCTTGGAAAAAGGAATGGTGATGTCAGATGTTTTGATCAGATTGGTTGACTCAGGCGCGTATATGTGTTTTTGCGGTCTTTGTTTGGTTGGAGGAGGAGATGAACGCCAGTCATGACATTCGCGACTTTTACTGGCGGACTTTTTTGGTGAAAGGAAATTCGTATCAGGAGATTCCATAAGCAGTCTTGCCTAATATGCTGAGTGCGGTACTAATTGACAGTGGCTAAGACGGTCGATGGACGGGTTGGGCCTTGAAGCAGGTAAGGGGGGAAATGGTTCGTGTTAGCTTGGACACTTGCTTCGGGATATATGCTAGCGTGGTTTTCTGCCAACGATCGCATGGGCACACGTGAGCTTCGGTCCTGAACATTCCGGTGATGTTCTTCGGAGGCGCGGCGGGGCAAATGCCCGGAAGCTGGGAGCCGACCGGGGGGGTTTCCTGTGAAGCACGGGGATCGGCGGCTGTCTGAGGCGCGGGCTGCATGTGGCTAATGTAGATGGGTGAAGCAGTTCCGGGAATATGGGGAGGCTCGGTTACGACGGTCATGACTGGATCATGTTCCGCCGGTCGAGTTTGGGGGCATGCGTGAGGAGCTCTTAGATTGGCCTCCTGCTTGGTATCGTCCGGCTGCGGCTCGAGTTGATAGTGAGCTGCGTCAGTGAACGAATCGGTTGCATCTAGGCCTTGACCTTGTATCTGGAATTTCCTGTTAATTCGCGAAGTCTTGTAGAACATGGCAGTTGAGACTCGCTCAACAAACTATTTTCACAGGGCCACTAGTGATTCAGCGGCCCGAAGCAGCACTTCAAATAGTGAACTGGCTCCCGTAGAAGATTCCGGTCATCGCCGGCCCAGCTCCGTTTCGCCGGCCCGGAAGTGGGTCTATTTCCGGTCTCCGTCCTCCGTTGAGCTCCGAAAGTAACCATGCCCTCCTACGGCAGACAGATGACACGTCAAATCATCCCGGTATTTTCTGTCAAGTCTGTAATCGCTCACGCTGATCTTACATGCCTCGTCACTTCAGTGAGCGTCCATTATTCAACCAGAGCACCTACTCGAAACATCCTGCCACGGAAAATACATGCCGAAAAGGACTTGGAAGACCGATCCGACAAGCCAGACAATTGCAAACCTCCAATCGTACGACGCATCGTTGTCAAAGGATTCCTCTTCTCGGAAAGCTTGCTCTCCTTCTGCTGACCACCTCATTCCCGCGGATAGTGGGCGCCGCCCATTTCCCACGAAGTACAGGGGTTGAGATTGGACGTGGTGGCGCCCGTCAGCACTTAAACACCCCCATCCAGCAGGCATCATTTCCAAGAACGGTACTTCGTGCTTCGGTGCAAAAAGGAGGAACTTTGGTCAAGGGAGGCGTATTTGCTGGAAGTCCAAGTTCGGCGGGTTCGGCGGGTTTTCTCTCTGGATTCTTCTCTATAAAACTCATAGGATCCTTTCGTCGGAATTTTCTCATTTTTGTTCCTGTGATCCTGCTGCCCTCTGCTCGCAACACAAAATGTCGTCACAGAGTAAGCACATCGCGATTGTCGGCGCAGGTAAGCTTCTAATATCCATCACATGACGATGAGTACTGACTCGGTCCGTTTAGGCCCCAGCGGTCTCGTTGCCATCAAGGAGTGTCTCGCGGCGGGATTCTCGGTGCAGTGCTTCGAGCGCGCACACGCCATCGGCGGACAGTGGCTTCACGACCCGAACCCCGGTCCCGACGCTCACTCTTCGATTTACAACGGCGTCATTCTCAACTCGTGTCGCGATTCGACTGGCTTTAGTGATTTTCCAATCGACCCGGCGCGGTATCCAATTTACTATTCTCATGAGAAGCATCTGCAGTATATGAACGAGTACGCGGCGCATTTTGACTTGGAGAAGCACGTTCGGTTCCACACGAGGGTGGTTGGATGTGCGCCGACTAAGGAGGGCGGGTGGGAAGTTCGATTCCGTGATGCCAGGGTTGAGGACAGCAAGGAAGAAGTTCTGACTTTCGATGCTCTCATCTGTGGGAGTGGGCTCAGCAGCAACCCCAGGATTCCCGACTTCAAGGGCAGGGACACATTCAAGGGAGAGGTGTTGCATAGCCACTACTACCGGTCGCCGACTCGATTTGAAGGGAGGAAGGTCGTGATCATTGGGCTCGGATCGACGGCTGTTGATGTTGCGTGCGAGATTGGACCCCTTGCCAAGGAGCTCAATGTGGTGAACAAGCGTGGCGCATGGGTGTTGCCCCGATTCCTCCTGGGAAAGCCGGTTGAAGCATGGAACAGTCAGTCTTCGTGGTCCAAAGACACGCTTTCTAGCAACGTTTGCTAATCATTCTTTACAGGTCGATCAAGCGCAACATGGCTACCCTTCAGCGTTCAGGCATTCGCCTACAACAAGATCATCACCCACGCGCTGGGCAAACAACCCGAGATCCTCCAACCGGACCATCACATCATGGAGCAGAACCCAACCGTACGGAGCGACTTCACCGAAAAGCTGAATACCGGAGTCTTCAATCTGCATCGGTCCGATGTAACCTCCTTTACAGAGACTGGCCTGCTGCTTGACGACGGCACCGCCCTTGACGCTGATGTTATTATCCTGTGTACTGGCTACAGCATAGCTCATCATCCATACCTCGCACCAGGCGTCCTCGAGAGCAAAGAAGAACCAGCTCCGGAAGTCGATCTCTACAAGCGCATCGTCCCGCCACGATCAAGGAACCTGTTCGTGATGGGACAAGTTGAGGTAGCTGGACCCGCCCAACCAATTATCGAGGCACAGGCCCGGTATATTGCTGCTGTTCTGGGCGGAAAAGTGCAGTTGCCAGACGAGGAGGGTATGATGAAAGATGTCCGTGCTTTCCGTGCTTTCCAGAGGAAGCATTTCGTCAGGTCTGAGAGGCATACAATGACGGTCGATTACAACCCTTACATTGATGGCCTCCTAGAGCCCCTTGGCGCCGTTCCATCGGGATGGAAATTGTTCGGGAGGATTTTCACGAGTGGTAAGCCAGCGAGGGCGTTCAAGGTGTACTCAGCGGTGTTTTTCGAGATCCAGACCGGAGCACAGTGGCGGCTTTCAGGCGTAGGAAGTTCCACTGAGCTGGCGGAAGAGACGCTGCTAAGGATTGCGGCGGGGACGAACGGGTTAAGCGAAGGCGAGAAGGCACATATCTGACATATAGCTTTTTCTTTGGCAACAATGTGTTGCAGCTGTGATACTGATGGCTATCTAATAAATCATGCCCTTTTTTCCCTATCCTACCATCCTAGAAGGGTGCCCTGACGCATGAAAATTTTATCTTCCTAGCCAGGTAATCTTTACTGGATTGGTCGTTTCGGAGACCATGTTTAGATACCGGAGTCATCCTGCTCGGCGTGGAAGTTCTTGTTGTACAGAGTGTAGTGCGCCGCCCAGTTGGTACACTGCTCGGAAAACTTCGAGGCAACACCAGACTTTGCGAATGCAGGCCCTATCTCTTTGGGCGATTCAATGAACTGGAGCGCGAGTCCACCGCTGGCGTGCCAGGCGATCTGTCAAGGTAAGTATCTGGCAAACAAGACAGGTACTGTTAGACTTACGTGGCAGTGCATGAGCCAAATTCCCGGGTTATTGACTAGATATGGAGTCAGATGTGCGAATCCCCACTAAAGCGAGTGCTTGACTTACTCTGGAACGCAATGAGAAGATACCCATCGACTGGAAGTAAGGCCACATCGCGCCTCGCCGGATTATCGAATGTCTTTTCGTCAATTTCAACCGTACCATTGAATTCTTTGGTACTTTGTGCCAGAATGACAAAGTCGTGCCCGTGGATGTGCATGGGGTGAGCTACCGGAGCTTGTTTCTTGTAGATGTTGTGCGTGGAGTTGTCCACAGATTCCTGAAATTTGCCCTCAATGAGCCAGTACACCCAGTCGCCATGTTTGTAGTCGTCTAGAAATACAGGCTCATAGCCTGTCGGAAATGGAGCCGTGTCCCAATTCTTTTCGAAAGCAACCTTGACTAGACTAAGACTCGGCTCAGTCCAATCCAGATAGAACGACGAGTCCTTGAGTACCCATTTGTGCATGGCGGAGGTATTGTCTGCGGCATTGGGGTAGCCCACCAAATGCACCTTGAATGATTTTTCTTTGTAGTCGGAATTGGCAGGATGCTCGACAGTTCTCTTGACAATAGGTTTTAGGTCCTCTGCCTTTTCGTCCAGACAGCCGTAACATACGTGTCTGTCATCAACGGGAGGAGTGTGAGGGATATTTGTGGATGTATGGTCGTATCGAATGATCCCGAGATTCGAAGGAGCACCACCAAGTGAGCAGTCTCGTGCGTGGATCCAAAAGTCCTTCTCGTTGGTATCGGTTTTCGTAGCATTAGCCTTGATGATGATGTCGTAGCGCTGCCCAATGGCGACGTTGATGATTGACGCAGGGTAAGGGGTGATGGGGACGAAATCCGCTGCAACGACTGTAAAATTATGGTTGTCAATCCAGAAGGTTGTGTGAGTCGATGTTCCTGTGTTAACGAGGCTCATCTTGTACGTCCTGTCCTCTGTGAAGTTAAAAGACTCTCGTTGCGACCCGCCGACACAGTTCTCCTGTGCTCCGGGACACGTCGAGCAGCAGTGATATTTGCCTTTGCCGTTCATCAACATGCTGTCTGGTGAGGGTGGGCGACCTGTTATTATTGATCAGCAGGCGTACTTCTTCATCCAATGGTTTTACCAAGGGGTTAACTTACCTAAGTATTCAAGCTGGACCTGGGAAAAAGCGGTCTTGTGGAAGTTATCGGTGATCAACACGGGACCAAGATCCTCATCGTAATTCATACTGGTTGGCCCATTGATCTTTAGAGCTCCCACCAGTCCATCGGCATCTGTCAACTATCATTAAGGGAACAACATATGCAACAAGGGTTGGAACGAACATTGGAGACTGAAGTGACCTTCTTTTGTCAGTAATTATCAGATGTCAAGATATAGGAAACTCACTGTGGTACCAAGACACGCCATACTGCTGGGCTCTCCACTCGTATGTGAAGTTTTCACCAGGCTTTCCCTTGTTAGCAACCAGCATAAGCACATATAGAGATACACTCACCGGAATGGGACATTCAGTCACTCCTGAAACACCGTCCATCCAGTTGGTGTTCAACTGCCTGATGCCGTGCCAGTGAATGGATGTGCCGTTGAAGTTGGTGAGGTTGTTCTTGACAGTGATTCCTATTCAAGAGTGAGTACGTCGCGCATCAAATATCTACCATATATCATGGCATTCAGGTCACGGTGCTGACGTACTGAAAGTATCGCCCCAGTTGCCCTCAAGAGTTGGTCCGGGATACGATCCGTTGAACAGCATACGCGAAACATTGTATCCGTCAGGGGCAATTGTCGTGTTCGTGACTTCCAAGTAAAACTATTGATCGTTAACACAGTTGATCCCAAAAGCTATTGGAAGCAGCGAAAACCTCTCGCACGACGCCCTCTGGTGTCTTTATCTCGTAATCGGTTTCAATATTGAAGCCTTCCGCTTTAGAGATCCCAGTGGTCCAGCACTGTCGATTCTCGGGTGTGTTGCATGAGCCGTCGGGTTTTGGGAAGTTGTCACTTTGCGGGCCAACACGTCCGAGGGAGGGCAGATCAGAAGTCACTCTGCTTTGCCCCTTGAACTCGGAGGAGAAGACGAGGATCTCGATGAGTCTCTTCCAGAACCCCATCTTGAGTACTCCCACCTGGTTGGGAGATGTAAGAAGTAGCAAAAGAGAGAAATATGACAGTCGTAGGCTTGAAGGCTTGAGATGAGATACTCAAGATGAGTCGACAATAACCTCGGTATGGTGCCAGCACTTCTCCAAGGTATGAAGATATTGATATAAGTCCTTGAGCCCAGGGCGGACGATCAGCTCTCGCCTTGAAGCGGCATCCCCCCGCACACAGAATCCACGGCATAACTGATATGAAGACAGTGTCTCACTTCAGCTACTTGAAATCCGCGTGGCTTCCCGAACATTCTCAAGGAGGGTGGAGTTCGGGGGTGGAGAAGGCGGAAGCAACCGTCTCCGGCATTTTGCTAGAGCGTTCCCATCATTCCAGTCTAGGTTTCTGTCAGTCTGGACCGAACCTTCAATCAGCAAAGATTTTCAACCAAGTGAGTGCGGCTGGAAATCTTGGCATTGTTTGCATCATGAATTTGACGATAGTCATGCCATGGGGTTTCAGTAAGTCGGACTCAAACCCCAAATTCCCATATCTTAGCAGTCAGGTTTCACCCGTCTGGGTATCGAAAAAACGCCTTGTCTTGCCATCAACCGTCAACCCGCTACAATTTGTAAGATTAGCCTCTCGTGGCTGTAGACTAGCTTGCTAAATTCATCCACCATGCTGAAAGCATCTGGCCCCTAACAATTATCTGTTTCATGGTGGTTCGGTAACTAGAACAATTGAATGCAAAATCGCTGGCTGTTATGCTGGATAATCTTGACAATAGAGTTTGAGCGAGTCTCTTCTTGGTCGAGCCCCGTAGATCCGGCATCCATGGCTAGACACGACCCTGAAGTCTGTCTTATTTGGACGCTCAGCTAGCCACGGGCTGAAGACTGTCTTATTACCCCAACATCTGCTACAGTCCAAGAACGGAGAAATATCAACAGTCTTTCGACGAGGGAGGCTCAACATTGACCGTTCCAATACCAACGTGGTCCCACCGTCGGCTCGTGGCGGCCCGTCCCAGAGCCCTCGGCCGAACCCATCTAGATGTTATCCGGCTTAGGAAACAAGGCCGATAACAACGACATCGAGAATCATGGCAGACATGATGGTAGCAAAGAAGATTCTTGTAGCCTCAGAGGCCGCAATAGCGATGGCCACGACGGCAACAACGATGATTGCGCAAATTCCCCGCAAAGTTCCATTCGCATGCGGCCTCAGCTGTTGCGATAGTTGACACGACGATCGCTGAATCCTTCACGTTCCAGTCATTGCAAGTCCCGGTCAATCTCACGCGGCAGCATACCGCCCTCGTGGCAAAGGCGAAGGCGGACCAGTCTCGGCCATCTTCAATTTCTCTAGAGGTATCATGTTGATGTGTGAGTGTGAAGAAGTCGAGCTCCGTCACGATACTTAAGATGGAGCAATCTTCCACCTACACTCTCCAGATCACCAAGGATCATCTTATTCGTTACCTGGTTCATCGTCCTCATCATGTCTGCTCCAAAGGATCTTTTGAACTTCATCCCGGCGGATGTCTTCTACAACCAGGACGTCCCCAACTTCGAGAAGTCAACCAAGCTCTTGAACGTGCAGTCTTCCACTTCAGAGCTTAAGGATAATAATCCCCTCCGCTATGCTGCTCAAGTATCCCTTTCGGCCGACGACGGCACCAAGCCCACCCAGGCTCTGGTTCAATTCGTCACGCCGCAGATTTGGAGAATCAGATACAACCCGAAGTTCACGAAGGTCGAAGATTATCCAAACGACAACTCGTGAGTGCTTGCCATCATTTCTGCCCATACCGTACTACTAACACGTCGATATATAGGCGCACGATTGTGATGAACAAGTTTTCGGATCTTGTAGATCAACTCAAGGTCGAGTACCGGGAATCTTTGGCATGGAATGCGGTCGAAGCTGGGAATGAATGGAATTGGAACACGACTTTTAACAAGATCTCTGACGTCCACTGGGTTCTTACAGTAAGGAACCTGCCCGCTCACTTTCTCATGCGAACCGCTGCTGACCAAAATTGTAGTCCAAGGAATACAAGAACAAGGCGGATACCGCGGGAACCGAGGTTACAAGCCTTCACTTTCTGGCGGAGCCGTTCCGTATCATCGTACGTGAACTTTCACTTATTTTAACGTCTGTAAGCTCACGTTGGGTAGGCCACCAGGAAACTGGACCCATCGGACGTCGCTACCTTGACTGATGTCGGCATCACAACCACAGCGACGGAGCACGTCATCTGGCGTACAACGACTGAGACGTTTTGCCACCAAGATGGGAGCCAACAGGGCATTGGCGCAATCAACAATGTTGTCCTCAATATTGAAAAGCCTGGCCCGGCTCAATACCTCGGATTCGGCGAGCAGGGAGGACGGACCGTCTTGAAGGAGCCCACCTACATGAACTATTTCTGTACGTATCCATGTTCGCTTCAGCCGCCGACCGGTAGCTGACAGTACTAGGCTACGACAACTTCAACTACCAGAAAGTCTATGGTCAAGGTCCTCTGGACACCAAGGAGCCCCTGTAAGTTATCCCCAGGTACACCGGGTTAGATCGAAACTGATGGGTCAGATACCACTCCACTCCATTCTACTTGGAGATGAACGGTACCCCGGGATTTCGAAACGTGACCGGTCTAATGGTCGACAACTACTCCCAAGTTGCAATCGACCTTGGCAAGAAGAATGCCAGCACCATTGGCGTAGCGACTCGCTTTGGCACCTTTGATGCCTACGTGATGACTGCGGACGACGTGCCCAGAATGATTTGGTAAGTCCTTCAGAGTGTCGGTCAGCCTTCTTCTAACACGTGCTCTTAGGCAGTACACCTCACTTGTGGGACGTCCTAAGCTCAAGCCGCGCTTTATTCTGGGTCACCACCAAGGATGTGAGTTCAAGGATTCCTGACCCCAGTCAAATGAACAGGATAGCTCACCAGCCCAGGCTACGGCTACCAGAATACCTCAGATGTCATGAACGTCGCGAACAGGTATCATGACTTGGGCTTCCCTCTTGACGGAATGCACCTTGACGTAGACTTCCAGGTGAGTCTGAGCCATCTCAAAGATACTCTGTAATTCTGACTCCCACAGGATCGCTATCGCACTTTTACACATAGCGCAGCCAGATTTCCGAACGTCAAGAGCTTTTTCAGCAATCTCAGGAAACTTGGCGTAAAGAGCTGTACCAACATCACGCCCATCTTGACTTTGCGCGAGTCGGATGCGGACCAATACTTCGCCTTGCGAGCCTTCTGGGACCAGAGCAAGAAGCTAGATCCTGCAACCAAGTGAGCCTAACCGTTGGCATTCATTGGAACTTGTGCTGAAATATGTCTAGTCTTCTCGTCGGCGACAATAGATACATGTCAGGCCTGCCGTCGGATTTCCCAGCCAATGGTTGCACGAGGTACGATGGAGGATACGCCACGCCTTCGTACCTGAATCCCAACGACTTGAACGACCGCATCACGTTCGCAGATGACCCGAACGGCGCGACCCCCTACAGAGATGACTATGTTTTCATGCAGTTGGAGGAGGGCAAACCACCCGGAAACTACAACAGTGGATATCCTTTCCATGGAGGCGTCAGCTACGGCAGCCAACTTGGAACGGTAAGACAGCGTGCTCCTGCTACGGTGATCTCGATAATTGACGAATATGTACTTAGGTGGGGTACTATCCGGACCTCAACCGTGCCGTTGCGCGTGAAACCTGGGGCAAACAATACCAACAACTCTTCGACGACGGCCTCGAGTTTGTTTGGCAGGATATGACGACGCCAGCGGCTGGAAATTGTTATGGCGACATGTTGGGGTAAGTGTAATGTTTCTGCATGCCCATCAAGAGGGCTGGTGGAAGTCTACTTCACGCTTCAGAGCTAACGAGAATCACAGATTCCCCTCCAGACTTCTCATGTCCGAAGACACCATCAACCAGCAGTCAGACAAGAAGCCCGACCAGAAGACGGCCATCGAGCTCTGGGCCCTCTACTCATACAACCTTCACAAGGCAACCTACCACGGCCTGAACAAGCTCAAGGGCCGCGAGAACAAGCGCAACTTCATCATCGGCCGCGGCAGCCAGACCGGTATGCACCGTTTTGCTGGCCTGTGGACCGGCGACAACGGCAGTTCCTGGGACTTTTGGAGAATCTCGGTATCCCAGGTTCTCGCCCTGGGATACAGTGGTCTCACCATCGCCGGCGTGGACATGGGAGGCTTTACTCCTGACCCGCACAACCAGCCTCCGGCACCGCGCTGGTGTGACCCCGAATTGCTTGTCCGTTGGTATACCGGCGCTTTTCTGCTGCCGTGGTACCGCAACCACTATATCCAGCACTTCGATTCGAAAGCATTCCAGGTGAGTCCTCCTGCTCCAAATTCATGATTTGAGTTCCGTCTAAGCAAGGTCCAGGAACCATTCAAGTATGGCGATGCCTTGGGCGACTCAAGATACAGCTCCTTGATTCCTAGCAACCTGCAAACTCAGTATGCATCGGTCATGCCATTGTGCCGGTACTACGTCCAGCTGCGGTACTCCTTGATGCAGGTGCTCTACGATGCCATGTTCGCAAACCTCATCCACGGACTTCCGATCGCACGAGCAATGGTACGTTCTCCCTGGACCCCCTTTCCCCCAGCCGTAATCTATGTTCTAACGCATGCGTGAAGCTCATCACCGACCCCGACGACACGAGCCTCTTCAACGACAATGACGAGTTCATCGACAACCAGTACCTCCTCGGCCACAACATCATGGTGTGCCCCGTATTGAACCCAGGGGTCTACAACCGTGACGTCTACCTGCCTGGCACCGACCACTGGTACCCGTCCAACTTGCGTGTGAACGCGCAAGGCTTCGGACTTGATCCAATCTTCAAGCATGCCGCACAGCTGGAGAAGTCTGTGCCCGGTGGCTCGACCATCAGCTTCGGCTGCGGGATTCCCGACGCCGTTCACGATCCGGAGCAGATGGCTTTCGTGACGCCCGTATACATCCGCGAAGGTATGCAATTTGTCTGTCCCAATGGACAGTCGTGACAGCCAAGCTGATACTTTCACAGGTGCCATTATCCCCCAGATTGACGTTCGTCAGTCCATCGAAGAAAAGGAGCACAATCCCGTCACGATCCACGTCTACCCAGGAAGAAAGCACACGGTACATCTTCTTCCCTATGCTCGTAGAAGCAAACTTGACTGACATTTACTCCAGGAGTACAACATGTTCCTGGACGACGGCGTCAGCCGCGACAGTGCTCCTGACTGGCTCCCTCAGTTTAGCGACCACCCCAACCACCCGAGCAATGAAGGAGCCGGCAACAAATACCGCGATGTCCACATCACTCAGGTTTGTTTTAACCTCCCGCGCCGTACTGCAGGAAGATCTAACCTTGAAACCCCTAGGACTACCAAAACAAAACAAGCCGCTCCATCACCATCTCGCATCCGTGGGACAACTTTAATGCTTTCGACACCATCGGCGACACCTACTACTTCGCCATCTGGACTGTCAAGGACAGCGCGCCCTTGAAACCCTCCGAGGTGAATGTCACATTCAAGAACCAGGACGGCCACGATGTTACGGACAGCAATTTGGCGTTCAAGTACGACACCACCCGCGCCGTGGTGTCGGTGGAGGTGCCCGTGCATCTTGTGCCCAAGTGGACGAGAGCGTCGGCCGGCGCTCCCCCGACTGCCAAGCCCTACCTGTCCATCAACGTGACTGGTCTGAAATAAAGCGCTGTTGCACTGAGCACCCAGATTGTTGCTTGAGAGGTGATGGTTTTATCTTCGTCTTTGCTCGTTGTTTTGCTCATCGAGAACGGAAAATATCTTAAAAAGTTTCACGGGTCAGCTGTAACTTAGACGTCCTGCGTGGCTTCCTACCTACAGCCACCCATCGCTATGAAATCTCAGTAGTATCCTATATAAACAATCTCATTATTACTTGACCTTATTTTCGTGTATTATGGTCGTTGAATAGTGATGAGCTCTGCGTGAAGGTAAGGATCCCATGAAATCTTCCATTAACGTGAAGCCAAGAGGCGCATGGAGGGGTACGGGTACACGACAAACAAGCGGAAGAGTTATTCAAACGTATCTTGTATGGAAGTTGGATCCCAGATGGTCCAAATGGCTGTGGCGAATGTTGTCATCGTTCCGACTTTGCTTTGTTTCAACAGGCCAGGCACTGGTACTGACCATACTTTAAATCAGCGGTGGGTGCATCGCATGCAAGTTAGTTATTTGTGAAAGCCAAGATGTTTCGAATGAAGTTAGGAAATTGAGAAAGTTGAATTCACTACAAAGCATCAAGAATTAAGATTGTCTGAGGCTAAAAAGCCATCTCTCATTATGTTTTAATGTTCTAAGGAATGTATCGTGATATGCATATGCCAAATGATTGAAGAGCGCCGGTTCCATGCTGATGTTTAGAGTGCCCCCCGAGGGATAACCCCATTATGCTTTAAACAAGACATTAATGATTTTAATATCGTAAGACATCGCCGAGGTCGTGTGTTGATTTACAGACCGCAGGCGCTGAGGGCGACCTGGGTGGCCTGGGCGTCGATGCGGCCGAGCTGGTTGGCCTGGCCGTTGGTGAGGTCGTTCATGGCGCCGAGGGCGAGGTTGAAGCCGGGGCCGGCGTGGTCGACGGCGAGGACGTTGATGCTCTTGCCGTTGTAAGTGAGCTGCCAGCAGGTGCCGCACTGTTTGTGTGTTAGTGATCATGCCAGCGGAAGAAGTGAGAAGTGGTAAGGGGACTCACGTTGGGGGAGTTCCAGCCGGCAATGGCGTCGGAGCCGCCGATGTAGGGGAAGCGGGCGACGTTGGCCTGAGTCTGCCAGCCGTACTTGGTGATCAGGCCGTTGGCGCCGTCGGAGCAGGAGACGGCGGTGAGGGAGCGGGCACCGTCATCGTAGCCGGTGTCGAAGGAGACGGAGACGGCCGCGGCGGCGGCGACGGAGGAGAGGATGGTGACGAGGTTGGAGAACTGCATTTTGGCTGTTGTGGTGGGTGGATGAGGCTCGGGAGCTTGGTAGTGAAGATGAGTTGTTTGTAGTTGAGGTTGAGGCTGAGAAGGCTGGTGAAGAAGCTGATGAGGATGATGAGAAAAACAGGTCGGATGTCGTGAGCTGCTCGTCTCTCTTTATAGAATCTCGACGGCCTGCGAGATCCATCAGCCTCCTCGGTTTCCGTCCATCCACGCCCACATCCTCCCTCGCTTCCCACAGCCCCCATGCCAGCGGAGGCTACAGCTCCATCACCAGACCGAGTGGATGGAGAGGAGGCGCCAGCCGTGTCCAAACGGCGAGCCATGACCATGACGTTGTGGTGTCTCCGGCAATAGCGTCATGTCGTGACATGGAACCGGCACAGGACCCTTGCTACGTCAAGCTTGGCAAGACTCCATGTCGCATGTCACATCGTATGGGAAGACTGCCGGAGAGGGGAAGCTAGGCTACCAAGCGAACGAAGCCTTACTTCCCCAGGGTTCCTTAGGTTCCGTCAATTCGTATTGAAGGTGCGATGCTACGCTAGCAGAGGCGGGCAAGGCCGGGCTAAGGTAAGGTAAGGTGAGAAAAAGCGCCGATCACAGATCTTGGATGTTGTTGGTCGTGGGGAAAGAAGCAAGACAGGGGTCTTGTGCTGCTGCTGCTACTGCATGGGTGTGTGTGTGTGGGTAGATGATGGAGGAAGGCCGCAGGCAAACAACATCCGGAGCCGAGGATCTTCTCTCTCTCAGTATGAGTGCTCAGTATGAATTAGACTGAGGTCGGGTACGGATAGGTAGGTGGGCTCACCATGAGATTCTCGTATTCACTGGCCACGCGATTGCCTGAGTGGCTGCGGTCGACGGCGGACGGCGCGGCGGGATGGCTGTCATCCTTCTGTTTTTAGCAGTCGGAATTCCCCTAGGGTCGATTGAGGTTAGTGCTTTACAGTGGGCTGCTCGCCCGTTGGTTCGATGTTTTCCGTCGAGGTTCCATCAGAGTTGCGCCCCAGTTTTTGCCAGCCTCCACCATATGCCGCCGCTTCTTTCTCGCAGTGGGACATCAACAAGTTACAACTCACATTCATGCTTCAACATCAGCTGCACGGGAAATCCTCTTCGCTCTTCGAGTCAGCACGTCGCAGGCTGAGTCGATCTAGTGTTGTTTCTTTTCTTTTCGTTTTTACCTTTCTGCCGCCCGCCTCGCCCAGTGCAGCGGAGCCTCAGTCGGCTTTTCCATTGCGACCCTAATTACTCGCCTTAACTCATCGGCGTCGCCCCATAGAAACTTCAGCGGGACGCAACGTCAGGTGGTCTTCGGTTTTCCTCGTGTACACAATGCCAGGAACGGTCTCTTCGCCAACGCACGCATCCGCCGAATGCGACCTTGTCGGGCTCTGTTCATCTCTCAGCTCGGGGAGACATGCTGTTTTCCGAGTGATTTGTCGACTCTGGGAAGGATGAGGCGTAGAATTGCTCCGCGCTGCAAAGTATGGCAGTGGCGGACGTTAGTCTCTACTCTGTCAACAGACTAAAAGCGACTGAGCCTCCCGGAAAATCCTCCTCCTGCCACGAGCATGACCACAACATGGGCATGACGCCAATGAGACGCCGTCGCCGCATAGCTCCCCGCGACGGCGAAAAGGTGACCCCCCGAAGTCTCCGCTCGGTGCCCAAGAGGCAACAGCCTCGCTTTACGCTGACCATCCAGCCGAGCAACGTTACAAGCGCGCAAGCGCGGTGATCAGCGCGCCAGTCTCATCGTGTGTTTTTGTTACGGGCGGAGAACGAAGTTCGGGCTGTGCGATGCCTCACTCCGCGGTATGCCCGACGCGAGGGAACCCTTAGTTCGTCCAGTCTCCAGAGGTTCAGGTTGCAATGATGTAGCCTTGGAAAATCCGAGAATAGATATTCGGGGACATCGGCCGCACAGCGTTCGTGACATCTGCGAGATCGCCCACCCACCCCCGGTCGCTTTTTCCATAAGCTTCCTCACGGTACACTGCCGATGGGCATTGTTTGATGGGGATCGGTGGAGCTTTGGTGCGGTTGGCTCGGCAGAAACACGAGGTCTTGTCGCTTCTGTTTCTCCGCTTGCTTTTCGATGTTTCCGGTAGATATCGCGGAGGCGGTGAATGGGCCTAGCATCGCTGCGGGAGTCCGAAGGGAGCGCGCGATCTGGGATAATATTGACTTGGGATGCGGGCTGGGCATTGCAGCGCACCCACCGGAACGCTGACAGCAAGCAATGCTTTCGGCAATGATCGGAGGCATGAGAGTAAGTGAGTACCCGGTGGGCTGCTGGATATGTGATATCGTATCAATATGTCTGGGGTGCAAAGGTCGACAGCTGACCGAGTACGAGCCTCCCGGGGTGAGGGCAATATAAAAAGGCGGAGATGTGAGTTGGTTTGATGTCAGAACAAGGGAGATGGCAGAGCGACGTGACGTTCAGATAATGAAGCGGGCTCATGTCGATCGCTGCTTCAGCGTGGGACCTCAGGCCATCCGATAACAAGACCTTGCAGCCTGCAAACATCGACGATGAACAAGAATGGCCGTGTTTCGTTTCGTTTCTCGAGTCAACCATCAGTCGATGGGCGAGGGACGTAGGTATGAAAGTCTTGTGCAGCCGAGTGTTTGTTTCTCGCGTCGCATGAAGCTCATTTCGAGTTCCAAGGCCGAGGTTATACTCACCTCTGATATAGCTAGCATGATGTGTCATCGTAGCAACATATCCCTCCACTCGGGTTCTTCACGAAGAGTGAAAAAAGACAGCCAGCGTCGCATGAGGTGAGGTCAAAAGAAGCGACCTTCATTGGCAACACACTCACCATCGAGCAGCCAAACTCAAACAGATGAGAAGGATATGGTGTGATGCGCGGGAGCGATAAGATAAAAATGCCCCGTCTCAGCACGGATTGGCCAATGGATGCGCGCGAAAAACACCCCGCACTCCGCGTAGGGCTTCAGTGCTTCACACACCCCGCCAAAGGAGAGCCGCCCGCCGTGTGCCGCATTCCTCCGTCATCGGGGCCTCTCAAATTTTTTGAGTCACGGAACGATTAGTGGCCACCAGATAGACGCGACTCACGCTCATTTCACACCAGTAGCGACCTCCGTGACGGCTTCATCTCACTCGGAAGCAAAAGACACTCACACGTCCAAGCCGAACATCCGAGACCACCGTCAATTGAACCACACCCGCCGTTCAGGCCAGATCGAACCAACGTCAGGCCTCCCCCTCACCACCACCAGAAACTCACCCCTCACCCTCTCAACTTACACCGCCTGCCCGCCCACCATGACCAAAGAGACGTTCGTGATCAAGACGCCGTCGTCCTCCGCCAACATCGGCCCGGGCTTCGACGTCATCGGCCTCGCCCTCTCCATCTACCTCGAGCTGCACGTCACCATCGACCGCTCCGTCCAGACCTCATCCGAGCCCCTCAACTGCCGCATCACCTACGAGGGCCAGGGCGAAGGCACCCCGGACATCAGCCTCGACCCCTCCGTCAACCTCATCACCCGCGTCGCCCTCTACGTCCTGCGCTGCCACGGCCAGCGCATGTTCCCCGTCGAGACCCATGTCCACATCAAGAACCCCATCCCCCTCGGCCGCGGCCTCGGCAGCTCCGGCTCCGCCGTCGTCGCCGGCGTCATGCTCGGCAAGGAAGTCGGCCACCTCGACCACCTCGACCTCGACAGGTTATTCGACTTTTGTCTCATGATTGGTATGTCACTCTTCATCTGATGTAGGACCGAGTCACTGACACACATCGCAGAGAGACACCCCGACAACGTCGGCGCCTCGCTGTACGGCGGCTTCGTCGGCACCTACCTCCGCCCCCTGAAGCCCGAAGACGTCCAGCGCATCGAGATCCCGCTCAGCGAGGTCCTCCCCGCCCCGGCCGGCGGCGTCGACACCGGCGAGACCCCGCCCGAGCCTCCCCACGGCATCGGCCACCACATCAAGTTCCCCTGGGCCAAGGAGATCAAGGCCATCGCCATCATCCCCGACTTCCAGGTCCCCACCCACCTTGCCCGCGAGGTCCTTCCTCCTCACTACTCCCGTCCCGATGTTGTAAGTTCAGCCCCTGTCGACCGTCGTTCTACAAGAACACGTTCCTAATACAAGACGACAGACCTTCAACATGCAAAGAATAGCCCTCCTCCCCGTCGCTCTCGGCTCCTCGCCCCCGGATCCGGAGCTCATCCACCTCGCCATGCAGGACAAGGTCCACCAGCCCTACCGCCAGACCCTCATCCCGGGCCTGAGCCAGATCGTCGAGAGCATGTCCCCAGGTACGCAGCCCGGCTTCCTCGGCGTCTGCCTCTCCGGCGCCGGCCCCACTATCCTCGCCCTCGCCACAAGCAACTTTGAGGAGATTGCCAACAGGATCATCAAGATCCTCAAGGAGAACAACTCCAACAAGGACGTCGGCTGCCAATGGAAGATCCTCGAGCCGGCGGAGGGTACCCAGGTCATCCGGTAAGCGGGAGTGGGTGAAGGCATGCAATGTGAATGGGATGGGGATGGAAGTTTATAGACGAGGTTTCTCGCATGATTACGGATTTTTTTACTTTTGGGAAAAGAGATATAAAAACACAAAATAGACGAGTCTTGATACCCACCTACGGATCCTATTGGAACAGCTCCTTTCGTTCAGCCCAGGCTGGGTTGTTCGTGAACTGGCAGCTTACGATGCTGGTGTCCCATGTCCTGGCTTTGGTTTTATATGCTTCCAACCTTTTCGCAAACTCCTCGCCATTCCAGAGTACCCTCTCGTCCACGACCTCCCTTTTTGGCGGCCCCATTTGTTCAATCACAAAACTAGCCGCCACGGCACCATACGCAGACGCAAGAACCGCATCGTCCGTCTTCTTGTACGCAACGGCAAAGGCCCCAAGGAACGCGTTTCCGGCTCCGGTAGGGTCAACCACCTTTTCCGACCCAATGTCGTGATATGGAGGAAGCCAGACCGGCGCGGAGGCCCGAGGAATCGTCAAACAGCCGTACTCCCCGCATCGAACCACCGTAGTCCAACGCCGTTGCCGTTCCGGATCCTTCTGACAACTTTCCTCGTCTGAGATGAGCGCGGCAGCGCGCTCGACTAGACCTCTGTCCCACGGTCCTTCCTCCATCTGGGGGGTCATCATCTTGACGACCTCCTTGTCGTTGGGGGATATAACATCGACAAAGTGCCCGACGTCCAGATGGTCTTTCCATGCCCCGTCACAATGAAGTGGTGAAGGTTCCCACGCAAAGAGAGGGCGTCCCGGTAGTCTTTCGCCATGGCCGTCTCCAAATAGCGCGGCAGCTTGCGCCTTCACATCCTCCGGCGCCGCTAACGTGTGTATAACGGAGGCACGACGCAGATAATCCGGACGCTCGTCGACGCCCGGCCGGAGAGGCGGCGTCGTATATCGAAACGTCTTTTCTAAAACCACAACGTCAGCTTTCCACCATTCCCAAAGGCAAAAGGCGACCAGAACCAACTCCCAAAGACATCATCTTCGTAAGCCAACAAGCCCCTCGTCGACATCCTCCCCTCGACCGTCAGCACCAGCACCGTCACGCCCCAGCCCTCGATCTGCTCCACCACCGACGCCGGGAAGTCGTCACCGGCCACGACGAGGCAACACACAGTCTCGGCGTCCTCCCGCGGAACAGCGAGTCGAGCTCCGAGGGTACCTGTACAAGCACGATAACATGTCATATTAGCCAAACACAAACACAGACACACCCCTCCCCCTGGACATACCAAATTATGTATATGCCACAGATCTGCAAAAGGGGACAAACGTCAACGCACTGTAAAACCCGGATCCGCCGGCAACATCCCTCAAAACCCTCCCGTCCGGGAAGCGGATCTCGTCCAGCACGACCATGCCGAGCGACACGAACCCCGGAGCCGATAACTCCCCAGCTGTTGTAGCTGCTGGTTCTGCTGCTGCGCCTGGCGTCGTCGACGTCGTCGCCGCCGGAGCTGAGCTCGGAGACCGAGCTTCCATAATGACCCTCCCCTCGGCGTTTGCGTCCTTCGACCCGTTAAACGTCGTCCGACGTCTCTGTTCCAGGTCCCTGGTTTTGAGATGCTTCTGCTAAAGAATATCCACTTTGCTTTCTCTCGTCTACGGAATGCTTATTTTTGAACTCTCGCGTGGGCGCGGGCCCGGCGATGATTGGACCGTTTACCCCAAATGGGGGGCGTACGGTGACGAAGACGTCAAAAATAACGAGGGAGGGATCTGCCCGTTTAACGATGGTGTAACCAACGAGCAACATCACAAGAGAGAGCAATACTGTACACACCACATGCTACTCCGTACACACACTTACACGCCCCAGGCCCGGCCCGTCAGGATGCAAGTCAACCCCCTGAGCAAACCCCACGCGAGCAGATGAATCCAATGAAGTCGGCGGTGATGCCGATTACATACCATGACGAGAAACATCCCTTTCCCCTCCCCTGCGTGTCAGCGAGGAGCTTGTCGCACGTCGTCGCAGCAGGTAAACAACCATAACCTGCCCATATTTGATACGCAGGACACTGTGAATCGAGGCCGACCACTCATATCAGGAGGAAATGAGCGGTGAGGCGTGCACAATTCGACCGCCTCCCATTCGCCTCAGTCACTCGCCAACCCGCGTATCCAAGCCAAGATGCCAATCGCGTGTTGCGAATCTCAAACATGGCCAGAGACATTTCTTATCTCTCTATCTCGCATGCGCATGCCTTCTTAGAGACAGGCATTGCATTCGCATACAGTATGCATGCGCATAGGGGCCAGATCATAAGACATTTAGCAACCTTTTTAAGCGCGTCCTCAGTCGCCAATCGCCACCATACCTACATTTCAGGAATCACTGAGTATGGAATGGGCTGGACCGGACGCAGGCGAGGCGCCTGCCAGAGTCAGCCACCCGAACTTCAAGTCCAGGTAGCACAGTGAATCTCGAACTCGCTCCTGGTTCGGACGGCGATTTGCATCTGTCTCCCCCAGCCACGAAGGGCCTCCCGCTAGCCGGCAGGGCTGGCGTTTGCCTTGAAGGGTGTTACGGCGTCCCGCCGAGCAGACAGGAAACGCCCCGAATCACCGCGTGTGCTGTCGCACGGCCTCTCGCCCGGAAGAAGGTTAAGCAGAGAGAGGTACTAAAAATACAGTTGGAGCAAGAAATGGCGCTGGGCGTTGGAGAAAGCGCAAGTCCACGCGTGGTGGTGTTCCCTCCCTTCAACCTCGCACAGACTCGCTTTGGTCCTGGGAAAATTGTCCGAAGGGTTGGAAGAGACAGCGCGCTACCATACACCCCCACGGCCACGGATGGATCTGAACTTCGGCGACAGTTCTTTCCACGTCTCTGCGCTGTTGTCATCGCTGATGCTGCTCCTGCGTCGCGCGGGTATCAGAAATCAAGAAAGTCTGGCAGAGGAGCCGCCGTTCCCCGGCGGCAGCAGCTCATCATCCCTCCACCCTTCGTCATCATCACCGGTGCCATGGTATCCCCAACGATTTCGTAACCGCGATGATCTGATGAGGTGAGATATCGCCGAGTTTCGAGCAGACCCGTCGCTCGGGAGTCGGGGACAGGACGAAGGACGAGACGCCGTCTGAAGTGTAGCTTGCATAAGCTCCTTCTCCTGGTGTGCGACGATGGATTGAGTGGATAGGCGAGTGAACAGCGAAGCAGCGGGAATGCCGTTTACTCCGAGAGTGCAACCGTAGTTTGCTGTTGCTTATCCCGCCGCCGTAGCCAAAGTGCGCCGGTCGGGGTGGTGGTGGTCCTGAGTCGTTGCAGTCGGGATGGTTTCCGGTGCGGTTTTGCGTGTCTTGACTCTTGAGTCTTGACGAAGTCGCTGCGCTGGGTGGAGCGAGTGGGGTTGGAGAAGCCCACAGTCACTGGACAGAAACAGCAACACTGTGAACCTATGGAAAAAGAGCAGGACGAGCGACGTGGGAGGTGGAACGGGGGTGGTTCCCAACGATCTGGCCATGCGCCGATCGTCCAGCAGCCCGGCCAATCAGGGCGAGTGCATTTCCAGAATGATTCGACGAACCTGGACACCCCCGACCCCAAGCGGTGAGGGAAAGGAGCCGCCAGCTCTGGTACTGCGTGACTGCGTGGTACTCTGCCAGCTTCAGAGGGAACGTCGAGCCCGGTCCGCTCGCCCTGCTCACCAGCCTGCCAATTAATTCATGCTTTTAACGGTTGGCAAACGCTGGTAATCTCTCGAAGCCGGGGAATTTTGTTTCTGGTTTTGCCTCGAGATGCAATGATCGCCGCCGTCTCCCTGCTTGGCCCCTCGACCGCTTCCAGAACCTGCCAGTGTCAGTGTCAGGGTCAATGTCAATGTACCGTGCTTCAGGTAGGTATGTCCAGTACATGCCCAAACAGATATCGCAGATAGCCAGAACAGAGACAGACAGGAACGGGAACCCCATCAAGGCATGCCCAGCCGATGCGGGCGATCATGGGGTCGCAGGTACGGCGCAGGGAGCTCCAAGACTAGCGCCGAGAGATGTCTTGAATTGGGAACAGGGGAGGTACTCGCACCTAGGGGAAAGCATCCGGTGCCCGCCAAACCAACCCATTTTCGGAGGGCTTTTGTCAAGACTCGTAGGAAATTTCCCGCCTTATCGAGGTTGCTTGAGGAAACCTGTGGGAAATTTTGCCAAGTCCACTTGAGAGCAGCAGAAACGATGGTGACGAAAGAGAGGGGAGGGAGGAGACGGCGATGTCAAGCCGCCTATGCGCCTCTCGGTCAACAATCTTCAAGCGGCAGACCCGGCGTGCTTTAGCTCTCTGGTGTGTTCGACGGCAAGGTGAGGTGAGGTGAGATGATTGCGCCAAAGGTGCAAGTTGTGTGTCACTGGTTTGTTGCGTTGCGCAGCTGTGCTCTGTAGGAGCGCACCGCACCACCACGCTGCGAATGCTGCTAGCTAGGCGGAAAAAAAAAGAAAAAGAGGTGTGGTGGAGACGGGAAGCAAGGCGCATGTGCCGGGGTGGACCCGCAGTGGCCCAAGCTCCTCAACGTCTCGAAGCTTTTTTGGGTTTCTGGTTGGGGGGTTGACAACTCTCAGTGACAAGTGACACCCAGCGCAGGGCAGCTCAGCGGTGGACTGGCAGGGCGCTGGGCTTATGGCCCTGCTCGCCTCGAGATCCCCCCCCAGCTCAACTGTCACCTCAGTCAGTCGTACTGCGGTATTCGTACGAACAACACAGCCTCTGTTCCTACCGCTCAGCAGCTCAGCTCAACAAGCATTTCTATGAGCAAACAACCCCTGAGTCCACCAAAAGCAGCAATAAACTACCTATAAACAAGAACCCAGAACAGCAAGAGATGGTGGAAACCAGACACGTACGCTGCTCATGCGACGGGGGTCCATGACTTGACTGCTGCGCCTATCCATCACCACCACCGTCAGGGCAGGAACATGTCTCTACTTTCTGTTGAGTTGTCTAAAATCCAGCCCGTTTCTTATCAGCATCGCTCGCGCGCTCTCGCTCCCTGCTCCTAGCCCGGTCCAGTCCAGTCAGGGAAACCCGTTGGAACGTGTCTGTCTGATGTTCGCTCTTCTCTCTCTCGGCCCTCGGAAACCGCCTCCCGCCTCGCAATTCCTATTGTCACAACATGGCAAGGCAGAGGTCCCTTCTTTGCCTCCCAATCTGACAATCTGACACCCGCGAAAGCCAGTTCGCAGATAACCAGGCCTAAATTAGACCAAGACCCATCGCATTTGTTTGGATAGCGCGGGCTATCTCCTCCAAGTCGTAGGAGGGTGGGTGTTCGGTGTTCGCTGCTGATGCTCTCACACACACGCTATGGCAACGCAGACACTACATCCCGTCCGTCACCCGCCTTGGCAGGGTCACGAAGCAATGCCTCACTTCTCGACCGTGTATCTGTGTACCTGAACCCGACCCTGACCTGATCTGACCTGACCAGGCCTGTCGTGCTGACCGACCCGGCCAACTCCTCTACCAGAGGAATCCCGAGTCTTGACCGCTATGCCCTGTTCTCTTGCCTCACTGGAGCTGGTTCCAACCCCCACACCGCAACTCAGCTCTGCAAACGGAAGCCGTTCCATCTTTTTTTTCTTCTCCAACAGAGGACGAGCAATGCACCACCCAGGAGAGACGGAGAGAGTCGTTTTCCCGCACGAATCCAGATCCAGATACACAGTGTGGTGCAGCGTGGTAGCGTAGCAGCAACATCCAGCGGTCGCGGCAGAGATCGCATGCCACGCCCACCAAACCGCACCATTCCCCTCCCGTCCTCAGCTCACGCGCCCGCATCGATCGGGCGTTTTCCCTCGCCAGCTCTTCCCAGATTCCATTGTATAATAGTGCCATTTTTACGAACGACTGCTGGCACTCTGCAGAGACATTCGACCGTGATGTTCGCCACATCCAGGACTACTTTCCTCTGGCGCAAATGCATCCGGGAGGAGACTGGATGAAAGTTGCAACTACTGCTGCTGCTGCTACTGCTAATCCTCAACTCACCGCACTATCCACTGCAGCAGTTACTTAGTACACTACAGGACGAACAGGAAGCATAACATGGCGTGCATACAGGCAGAGAGAGAGAGACACACACACACACCACAAATCGGGCATGTACATCACCGCCGACACGTACATCCCCCGCCAACCAAATAAACTCCCCTGCTGATCGTGATTGGATCCCTCCCCAACAATACAGGGCGTCTTAGCTAACAGGTACCTACTGGACCTGCACACCCCCCTGCCCGCCCAGCAGGTACCTCTCAACACCAGGGCCACCCTCTCTGGGTCGCTCTCCACAGTCCCAACTCCCGGCACGCCGGCCGCCCGTCGCCGGACCTCCGGGTACATCCACTTTGCTCCCCTCAACCACCGCCAGGACATGTATCCTCCCCCGTTTCTGAAGCTCCCAAGTAACGGTACCTACACCCAAACATTCTCTCTCCAAGCTCTTGACCTCGCATACGGGGGAGGGATGGTTTGGCCGCCTCCGCCGCCGCTACTCCCCGTTCCCATCTCGTCCCATCCCCGAACCCAGCAGCTGGCCAAACTCACTCCCAACCCACCTCACCTCGTCCATCCATCCCATCCCATCCCGTCCAAGTTCCAGACCAGGGGTGTGGTGTGTGAGATGAGAGACAGAGGAAACCATGGGCGGTCCCCCTCCCCTCATCTGCAGCATGCGTGTGCCTGTGTGTGAGTGTGTGTGTGTGTGTGTGTGTGTGTCCATCCGTGTCGAAAAGAAGCTCCCAAATCCCACCCCCGTTCCCCTTCCTCCCTTCCGTGCGTATATCTGCCGTGCATCTCCCCCTCCCTCCTCCCGCCAACGTCCAGCTCCCATCCGTCCGTCCAACTTGCATCTCTTGTACATCCATATCCAACACGTCGAGTCCATCTTCTCCGGTGACAAACACCAAACCTCCAAACATACACATAGCAGATTCCGGAAATCAGCTCCTCTCCATAAACATGTCGCGCATCACCGCCCCCGTCGCGAAGCTCGCCCGCTCCATCAACTCGGCCGCGACAGCTTCCCGCTCCTCCGGCCTCCTCGAGTCGCACTACAATGTAAACCAGGGCGCCGTCCTCATGCCCAAGTACGCAGAGCTCCTCAAGAACCGCTCCGAAGACGTAAGTTTCACCCGCTTCTCTCCATCATCAAACTCACCACTAACACAATCTCAGTCCACCCGCTCCCTCACAACAACCCACCGCCCAACCCCCCAACCAACCCGCACATCCCCCGCCCACCGCCGCATGCAGACCTTCTCCTCCTCCTCCCCCGCGTCTGCCTCTCCCGCCCTCGCCTCAATGGACTTCACCGTCCTCCCCGCCTCCTTCGACGCCGTCCCCGCCGCAAACGAGTTCGCCGGCATGCGCATGCCCCTCCTCCCGGACTCCTTCACCACAAAACACCAGTCGCTCTACGAGCAGACCCTCGCCGAGGACCTGCCCCTCTCCAAGCCCGAGATCTCCGTCATCGCCGCCAACCCGGACAACGTCACCACCGCCGCCGCCCTGACCGAGGTCGAGGCCTTTGGCGTTGACGGCGTCGAGCTCAAGTGGGCGCACGAGGGCGAGACCGCTGAGGACGCGCACCAGCCCGGTCTGAGGGATCTGTGGAAGGGTCTCGTTGACGACGTCGTTGGCAGGAAAGCTGCCCTGTAAAGCGGGAGTATGGACGAGGATGAAAAACGGGGAGGGAATGAACATGTCATGATGTGAACACTACAAATGCAAAGCGGTTGGATTTATTCTAGTCATCAAAGGATTGCTTGCCTGCTCGGACAGCGGCTGCAACGGGGTCTTTCTTGGTCATTCATATTGGTTTAATAAGCAAGCTGCAACTTCATTGGGAGGGAGGATTAGGGAAGACAGACATCACACTGGGTACGAGAAGCATGATCAATTCTACGACTCAAAATTGGATCTTACACGGATCTCACATTACACTCCATCTTTTCACTCGCAATGTGACGTGCGTGCTTTGGTTATGAATGTTGCTTTTGTTTGCCAATTTGTGGTATCGATCGCCCAGTGCCTTACACTCCTAGTCGCGAGTCCAATACCCGATTTCCATAATAACAACTGCCTCTTTTCGCAGCACTTGATTTCTCGGCTCGTACAGTACGCAAAATAACCCCGGCGTGTGTAAAGAATTTCTCGCTTTCCCAGGCTCTAGTTTGGCCACTACCTCCCTCTGTATCTGCATTCGCACAATATGCAGGACCAAATCTCAAAACGCTCCCCCATTATCCGCCCCTAGTTCGTTCATCGCTTCTTCATGGTAGGGCGAGGCTTACACTCGTCCGCCTGCACGGGGTGCAGCATGACCTTGATGGGATACGCCTGCGTGTTATGTTGGAATCCCTTGCTCCAGTCGTAGCTGATACCGTACGCAAAAATGGAGCCGTTCTTGTTGAACGTGGTCGCCGTGATGCTGCCGCCGACGTTGGGGTACCCCTTGAGCCTATGCTTAGCATCCTTGTCCCAGAAGTGGAACGTTCCGTCCGAGCCGGCGGTCGAGAATGTGCCGTGGACGGGGTGGAAGGAGATGTCGTTGACGGCGTATACGTTTGTGATGTTGTTGGCCGGGGGATCGCGGTGGCACTTGAAGGAAAAGTTGGAGCTATCCACCTGTCAGTCGCCTGTCTTTCCAAATCGCGTCTTGCACAAACATACCTAGCATCCTTGTCCTCCACGTACTGGATCGCGCAGCGGCCCTCGATACTACCAATGGCAAAGCCGGCGGCGTCCGTGAAGCAGCTAACAACGCGGGTCTGCCACTTGAGCGGGCTCTGTAGGGTCTTGTAGAATTTGGTCGGGTTCTTGAGGTCGACAACGTTGATGTAGCGGTCGGCGGTGCCAATGACGAGCAGGTCGTTGCGCACGTCGATCGAGTACACGCGCTCCTGGCAGGTCAACGTCGCGGCGGGTGTGGGCGATCGCATGTCCCAGTACTTGACCGTCTTGTCCCAGGAGCCGGAGACGGCCATGGTGCCGTTGGCCGAGTCGAAGAAACGAACACACTTGACGGGCTGCTCGTGTTCGCCGATCTTGATGGTCTGCTGGCTGCCGAGGTCGCAGGCTTTGACGGCCTTGTCGGCGCCACCGGAGAGGACCTTGCTGCCGTCCTACGGAGATAATGTTAGCTCTTGTGGAGGACAGAGATGTCGAAGAATATGCAGTCGTACCTTGGAAAAGTCGCAGTTCAACACGGGTCCGTCGTGCTCGTACGCGTGCCTTCCCTCGCTCTGGCCATTTTGGGCAATCTCGTATATTCTGACCTTCTTGTCCCAAGACGCGACGGCCAGGAAGTCGCTGGTCTGGTTCTGGTTCGGGGAGAAAGCGAGGTCGGAAATGCTGTCCTCGGGAGGGTTGTTGAGCGCAACGTCCTGCTTGAGGTCGCCGACCGTGTTGGACGGCGTCGATGACGCCGCGGAGCCAAACAGGCCGGACATGGTGGCCGTCGAATAGTCGGTCTGCTTGTGTTCGACAGAGGAAAGAGCTTTTCGTCGGTTCGTCGGTCGATCGAGAGAAATCAAGCTGCACCAGTCTTGATTGAGAGCGAGTGTTTGATTTGGGGGTCTGGAAAGGGGGTCGGCCTCAGCTTCAAATAGCTGCTGGGTGAGGTCCAGGAATCTTCTAGGCAGGAGAAGCGCTGGGAAACACAGTCGCGATGCGAAAAGTGAGGTCGCCCTTCAATTGGCTGCAAAGCCACAAGGCTGGGTGCCTACCGTGCCTGCCGTGCCTGGGTAGCTGCAGCGCTAAAGCCACATCGGCCCCACTACAGCCACGACGCCCCACCACCCAAGCAACTTTTTTTTTTCTCCCATTGGTATTTAAAACAAAATCTTGAAAGCTCTGGTTCGCGTTTTCCTTTCTCTCTTCTACAACCCTCCTCGCCCGACAAATCGCCATCGAAGCTCACAAACAGAGACGCCTCAAAACGTCTCGGGCTCTTTGTAGCCCAGCAGCTTTGGGAGAAAGTCCCCGGACACACGTTACTTCTTCCTTTCGGGGTTGAAGGCAAAACGCCGCGGAAACGCGCCGCCATAGAAGCACAGCGGCTGACCTCCAAGACCTGCGCCCGGACACAATGGCTCTCCCCCTCCGCCCTGCCCCGTCGCTACATCGTCGCGGTTCCTCTGCACCCTTCTCGAAGCCCCGTCCTCTTGTTCCGAGACCCCATGGACGAAGATATGAGTCCGCGCTTGGGATCTGGGGGGTGGTGTGCTTTGGATGGGACGAGAGGGCTCTTCGGTGACGGGGCGGCCGCGTGGGGAGGTCGCTTGCCGGGTGAATTTAAGGGTCGGCCGGAGGAGTCTTTCGTCGAGATCGATAGTTATGCGATTGCTCGTCCCTTCACAGGGGCGGGATTACTCGATGGGGCTTATTCTCGGCGCGAGGGGGGCTCAAACCTGAACTGACGGGTTCTTGTCTGGTCCGCAAAGGGTTAGACACCTACACTCTGGACTTCGTGGGAAGTCTCCCCGTCTATGATACCCTGGGCCGACAAGATCCCTAGTTCAAACTATTTTTCAAGTTCGATGATGATCACCAATATAGAGTCAAGCACTGACGGTGAGAGGCCTTAGGGTCCGCCAATGTGAGCGACAAAAATATGCGTTATGGTATCTGATGAACTTCTCTTACATCTCTTTTTGTTATCAATGGTTTGGATTAGTTGGTCTTTGGATCTTCGGTCCAGGTCATAGGTATATAGGTAGCAATAAACAACATCAAAATGTGGTATATCTGAAGTCCCGACGTGAAGTTCCCTGCGCCGACCTCTACCATGTCTCATAAAAAGGCCATCCCAACTCCATAAAAATGCAGGTCATACCAGACATGACTCCTTATATCGTTCCGTCACATTAGTCCGCCAAGAACCACTTTGCCAATGTTGGCAACCTCCGTCTTGATGTGTGCTCTGCTGCTGTCCTCAAACTCCTTGACAACACCCTGCACAATGATTTTGCGCACCTTGGCATCGGCCTTTGCGAATAGCTCGGCCACCGGCGCTGTCGTCTCTCTGGGCGTGGGCACCAGCGTCAGGACCCTCGTGTAAACGTCAATGAGCACTTCGCATAGTGTCGCGAATGTCTCGAAAAAGTCCGGCTCGAACGGTAAGGATGGTGTGAGAAGATGGGTGTAGACCTCGCCGGGGAGCAGATCGTTGTCGCTGGATGCAAAGGACATGACGCTGGCGCTCGCGCTCCCGGAAGAACCAATACCTCCATCGGCGCCGTCTCCGGAAGAGCTGAAGTCGTTGGCGCTACTGGCGCTGCGCCGTGACTTTCCACCTTGACGACGGAACATCTGTGGCAAGCGTGCCCGCGACAACGAACTCGTAGAGCTGCCACCCTCTCCGTGGAGCTGTTGGAACGACTCAAATTCTTGGAGTAGATTATTCAGGCTTCGTAGGAACTCAATGGGGGTGTTTGCGTAGAGATCGACAATGGTAGGCAGGGAGAGGCCGAGTAGGAGGTAGTTCGTGGCGCGGCGGGCGAGCTTTCGTTGATCAAAGGAGGGCATGCGTTGGAGGTCGGGCTTGTCGAAGAGGATAGTGTTGAACCAATACACACGGCCTTCGTGTCTGTCCATGAAGCAGTCAGTAGGGAAGGACAATATGGAGGGGTAGAGAGAGGAGCCTTACGCCTTGCGGATGTAGTCCAAGGTGGATATCCTCTTGTTTGCAATCTCTTGCATCTGCATGTGCAGCACGACAGACTCGCTCGACTGCCACATGTTGGGATGTGTCGCAGAGGCCGGCGGGGGCTGCAGGCGGTCGGGGGCGAGGCTCGCTGAGCCGGTATGCGTGCGGCTGAGCATCTTGGAGAAGCTGTCGGCGGAGGCGGGGCTTTGTATGTTGTCGGCGTCGCGGGTGATCTTCGCAGCGGCGGCGAGGGCAAAGTCGGGAAGGGCGGGGGGTACGTTTCGGTCGGTGACTACGACATTGCCTCCTCCACCAGAGCTGGAACTGTTGGCACGTCGCTTGGAGGACTTGGAGGGAGAGCTAAAGGAAGGCTTGCGGCCGAAGGAGCTCTTGCGATCCTTGGTCAGGACGTTGGGACCGGCGGGATATTGTAGCGGCGGCGGGAAGAAGGGCGAGGGCTGAGGAGGGGGTTGCGACTGCGACTGCTGCGGTGGCTGCTGGTCACCTGAGGACGTGCCTGGACGGGACTTTGAGGAGGAAGAGGAGAAGAAGGAAGTCGAGAAGAAGGGTGCATTTGCAGTTGCAGGTGGTGCGCCGGATCGCTGCATGTCTTTGAATGGAATGGGGGGCCTGGAGGACCTCTGTCTGGAGGGAGGCAAGGAGGGTCGACGGAGACGGGGGTGGACGGGGTTCGTCAGGGAGGGATGGAGAGCGGAGGAGCACCTCAGACCTCAGACCTCAGGGCCAGACCAGGTTCAGGAGTCCGGCGAAGGAGGGCGGACGAGGGGCCGATTCGATCGGCGGGCGGTTTTGGCGTGGGCAAGGCGAGGCGGTATTGGTCCGGCGGGTTTGATGAGGTGGTGCCGAGAGAGATGGATGTGTCGGGCCCAATGTTGTTTGCTGTGCCCGTAGGTAAGGTACCGGCTGACTTTTTTTGCTAAGCAATAATAGTCTGCAGTTCCTTTCCCTTTCCCGCTGCAAGGCTCGGGCAGGTGACAGGCTTTCAGCTGGTGTGTTGGTGCTTTTGCTTTCGCTTGCGGGAGCCCCTTGCTTCGCACTATGACTTGCGTTTCGGTGACCTGCTTTGCCTTTCAGACGTGCTGCCCGTGTTCCGGTTGGTCGCCAGAAAGATTGACGCCACTTTTTTCCAGGTTTTCTGGTGGCAGAAGGTTGCTGCAAGGTGGGATCAGATGGGCGGCGGGATGGGCTCAAGTGCTGACGCCGATGAATAGCATAGGGCGGATATGGGTTTGTAAGATTAGCACAAAGCCCCTTGCTGCTCGTTTTGATGCAGGCCGCGGTTCAAACAGATTGGGGGTCGAATGCTAATGAACGCCCTGCAGGTTGAGTTTAATGAAGACTGGAGACGACGACGAGTCGATGAGGAGGCAGACACGAGTTTGGATTGCGAGAAACAGCGAATATTGGCGGGTTTCCGGACCAGGCTGTGAGGCGGGCAAGTTGATGCGGGTGGATGACAAGGTCGCAGGATCGCCAAGGGCCAGTTTCTGCGTAGGTAGGGTAGTCGGTAATCAATCGTATTACGGCTCGGAGTGTTTTTCGCTGCTCTGGTTCTGAACGGCGGAGCAAGGTAGGGCAAAACGTGGGAGAGTGGACGCTTCAATGCCAACTCGGACTCAATGCTGTCGAAGGGCGGTCGTCAGACGAGGGTTTGGACGGGGGGGTTGAATTCTAGGCGAGGGCCAGAATGTCGTGTGAGTGTGTGAGAGTTAATTATATTTCTTCCCTCCCCTTGTTGTTTGTGGGTTAGGTGTGTGTTGTTTTGCAGGGTCCTTTATTATGATGTCCGGGGCGAATGGAGCAAGTTAGCCACTGCAGGCTGGCTTTCTGTCGTACAATTCCTTCAGTTTGTGGTCCGGATGTCTTAGACAGACCGCCGGCGAGGTCGTTCGACTGAGCTCCAGCTGTGCGGATGGCTGTTTAGTCCGTTCGCATCAACGTTGGAGCGGCGATGCGGTGCTGCTGAAAGGCGAGTGTTGCAGGATGGCTTGAGCGACGCGGTTGGGTGCTGTGCTTCTGCGACCCTGTGGCTGGGCGGGGATCGGAGCTTTATCTGGCGACCTATCCGCGAGTAAAAGGTAGGTGCGGTCGGTCGAGGGGTGCAGGTGCAGGTGCTGGTGCTGGTGCAGGTCGCGAACTCGAATGAAGAGCGAAAAGCGCCAACGCCAGTCAAAGTTGCAGATGCAAGAGCGGCGTCCCTTTTTTAGGTGCGGTGCCTTGCGTTAGTGTAGAGGGAAGACGGTGGAACAGGAACAGAGCCAATTGGCCTCGCACCGCGCGGGAAAACAACAGAAAAACAACACGACTCTTTACTAGCATCCATCTCATTTCGACATGCCCTGGGATCCGGAAGAAAAGAGAGGATTGCATGGCCCAAACGCCAAACAACATCAGCTCCCACCGCCAATCGACTCAGTCCCGGCCGCACCACCATCGCCGCCCAGCCGCGTCCATCCCTGCGATCTCGTCGTGTTTTCTCGCCCGGCAATCTGGCTGATGTGTTCGCCGTGAGGCAATTCCAGCGCAGCTTGTTGTGGCCGTATTTCCCCCAGCCAGGGACATCCCATTCCGGACGTCTGAAGATCCCAAATGGGACGCCCGATGCACCGGGAATTTGGGACGGACAATGGGGCTTGCGCCAGTCGCGTTCCAAGAGAATCGCCCGTCGCTGGGCAAGACGCCAGAACTTTACGAGAGGGAATGGCCGCGAACGGAATCTGGGAGGCACCGCGTGGCAGTCTTCGCCCTCGTGTTCAAAGTCCATCCACAAAGACCTACTAGTACTCGTCATGGCTTGGGTTGATCGGCAGGCAGACAATGGAAACGCCGATGGCCGGTGGAAGGGTTCTAGGCCGCGCTGCTCACACATTCCTTCGCCGTGCTAAGCTTTCCAGTTGCTGCATTCCAGTGCTCCCTCGTCGAGGCGACGACGACTAACCAAGGCTGAATCTATCGTGAAACTCTTTTCCTCCCAACACCCAAAACCACCATCCGAGGGCAACCATTAAAACAGCACCAATAGCAAGCAGCAAAATAACCATTGCCCAATAGCAGAACGACGTTCGTCATTATCAGCGCTCTAAGCACAGGCTTGCGCACATACTCTGGGCCAATACAGATTGCCAGACCGCACCGTCGACTCCAGTAGATGAGCTTCCCTCCCTCGAAATAGTCCGCGCAGCGCCCAAAGCGCCGAGCTACACAGAGCACATGCCTCTCTTCCCCGTACGGCTGCTCGACTCCTTCCGCGTCGATCCTGAAACATTCCAGAAGCTCCAGTACCACGTGGAGGCTGCGACTCTCCAGCGATCCAGCTGGGAATACCACCCTTTAATGTCACCCTTTCTTAATTCCCACGCGACGAATCAACGCCTCGGTGGTCTCTTGCCAGGGTGCCAATGTCATCAAGTACCGCCACCGACTTCCACCTAGGCATCACCGACTATTCCTCCACAAACTCCAATGCCTGTCCTTCGAGTTCCAAGATGGTATCGGAGGTTGAATCCTCTTCTGTCCATCATCCCAGGGGCTCTCACGTAGCGAAGCCGCTGCTTTGGACGAACTTGGCTTGCTTCACATCGTTCTACGGTCTCGACCGGCTGCTTCAGATGCCATTGGCAGCGCCTCATTCGCGTGGTCACACGCATTCGCATGCCATTGGGTTTGATCATTGTCATTACATTAACACTATCAAGACTATTTCGTTACCATCCTCCAAGCCTCTTACGCGTCACCTACGCCGCAGCCATGAGCGTGGCTGCCGGGAGGAGCGCCGACGTAGCCGTCGAGCACACACATCCCTGCGCGGCGTTGCTGGTGATCGGCGGGCTGGTGCAGGTCGGGTAGGGCTCGTGCGCCGCGAAAGTCGGCTCCGGCTGCGGCTCGACGACCTCGGCCTTGACGAAGACGGGGATGATCTGGCCGGTCGACAGGCGGAAGGCGCGGTGGTTGAGGGCGCGCAGCAGGCTGGTGATCTCGCCCGAGTGGCTCGTGATGCTGAGCCAGGTCTTGTCGTCGGTGCGGAAGACGTCGTCGAGGACGGCTTTGGACCGCGCATTCTGCGCCTCGGTCGTCTCGCTCTCGTTGCGGCGCCACAGCTCGTCATACTCGGTGAAGCCCGCCTCGAACTGGTAGGAGGGGAACATGTCGTGGATGTATGTCTTGTTGGAGCGCCAGTTGCACGTGTGCACCGTCATGCCCTCGCGGAAGCCCTCCTTGACGGTCGGGATAAAGGGCCTGTCCTCGGGCAGCGGGATGTCGCCGAAGGTGATGTTGGCGGTGATCCCGCAGCGGATCAAGGGGCTCGAGTAGTAGGACTCGAAGTAGGGCATCTTCTGCGTCTCGAACCGGTCCTTGAAGTAGGCGTTCGCCTTGTACGCCTCTGCCTCGCCCGCCGGGGTCAGAAGAGGATCGGCCCAGCGAGCGGTGCTGTTGCCGTCTTGCTCAGCCCAGTAGCACTGTTTCGTGTTAGTTGTGATTGTATGCATATTGACATGGACGCGACTCACGTTCCAGGCGGGAGTGCCATAGAAAGACTCAGCAGCGTTGTGCCAACCCTCACCGTGACGTCCCATGAAGAGCAGCTTGTACGAGACACTGTCGTTCTTGCGGCAGCCCGAGGTCAGGTACTGAACCCAACGCTCGAAGCGCTGCCATTGGGTCTTGGTGCCCTCGGGGTCGAATTGCTTGTCCGTCGGGTATGTTCTGTTGATCAGGCCAAAGTTGACAGAAGCCTGCTGCGCGTCAGTAAACTGTCCACACTTTGCAAGACGAGAAAACTCACGTAGTCAAACCCAGAGGGGTCAGTGCTGTTGTCGTCCTGCAGAAAGTATCCAGGAACCGACGTGTACTTGATCGTCTTGCCCTCGGCCTCGGGCCACGCAGCGAGGGCCGCGGGTGCGAGAGCCAGGAGGGCGGAAAGCGTGAGACCCTTCATCTTGCCGGAGGTTGTTGACGGGATGCGCAAGATTCGCGAGGGAGGGAGCTGGAGAGAGACAGAGAGAGCTGGCTGCTGGAGAAGCTACGCTACATCACAGCGTCGCATGCGGGGAGAGCTCTGGATAAATAGCACCGACGACGAGGTGCCCCCGCTCGCGATCCCCCGGTCACTTCCAAGAACCATTGACGCGCCATGCCGGGGCAATTTGCCCAGAACATTGACCGGAGCGGCTCAAAGTCGAACTGTCGTCCGAACAAGTCAGCACAACCCGGCGAGCTGGGGATTGCGAGAGATCAAGTCGGTCGTGGTGTTGAAGATGGCAACGCTTGGCGGGCCAATGGATGCGCAGGGCGGTGCACGTGGGCGCGATTGCTTTATCGACAACTGGGTCCATTGACAGCGGATGGGACCCGACCACGTTTTTGGGTCGTCCGTTCCTGAGCGGTGCATGGAGATGCCAATCAACTTTGATGGGGCGCCCGAGGATGATATGTGAGGCTCATCCAGGAATACACGGGAATATTGGCGGTCGCTCCGCTTGGAGTCGAGTTCTTCCGGTGAAGATGCCGCTTTGGAGCACTTGTTCGGTCTGCCCGCCCGATGCGCCATTTCGACACGGAACCAACAAGCGGAGGCTTGAAGTTGAAAAGGCAGTCGACCATCATAAGAGCCTCATTGTGTGCATCAGCTGACCAGCATGCGCGGCAGATGCGCGTAAAACAAGGTAAGGCGCCAAAAAATAGTGAGGATGCTCATGAACATGTGCAAATCCATCCATCTCTTCCGTCCGTCTGATGTCGATGTTGGTGACAGAAAACCGTTGGGACGGAACGGGGTCCAATGAACACCTCCCGCCAGCTCGTCCAGCGGGTGGGCTAAGCTTAAAATCGCCCGCCAAACATGTGAAAGACCGCTGGGCCGCTGGACAAGCAGCGCTGAAGGAGGCCCCGTGAGCGCCGTGGGGGAGTGCTCGTGTGCGCCGGCCGACCGCTGGAAGCTCCTGTGGATCTCGGCTATCTTTGGTGGCGCTGGAACCTCGCCAATCACGCGGCGCCGCTACGGGAGCGGGACATCGCGGGGGCCACGAGCTCACCCAACTTTTGCACCTTGCTGCTCGCCCGTCAACCTCAGCTCAACCCCCCAGCAAGGTACCTGACCTCCATACGTAATTACCCAAAACCTCATGTGAAATCCGCCCCCCTTTTCTGCTAGTCGGTGAAACGGTTTTGGCATCTGGTCACGGAAGAAAACGGTGATACAGCTGCGCTGCTTTTATCAGAAGGCGGTTTCCCAGGAATTTCGAAAAGATTCATGTCACTCTGAGTCCTTAAGCAAACACTCAACCAAAAGGTCGTCATCATGGTCAACTCCGACCCCCAGCACCCGCCTGGCGAGCCCGCCCCTGAGATTCTGGAGAAGCGCATCTGGATCGACGGCTGCTTCGACTTTTTCCACCACGGTGAGCATCGCAAAACACTGCTGAGGACAGCGTTCGCAAGTCAGTACGCTCATCAAGGTTGACAGGACATGCCGGCGCCATTGTCCAGGCCCGTCAGCTGGGCAGCGAGCTGTACATCGGCGTCCACTCCGATGAAGCCATCCTCGAAAACAAGGGCCCAACGGTCATGACGCTGCAAGAGCGGTAAGAAAGAGAAGGCCTCCAAAAACACTCATCATGACGCGATCTCACTGACAAACCCTCCAAAGTCTCGCCGCCGTCGACGCCTGCCGCTGGGTCACCCAGTCCGTCGGCCGGGCCCCCTACGTCACCCAGCTCGACTGGATCTCCCACTACGGCTGCAAGTACGTCGTGCACGGCGACGACATCACCTCGGACGGCGACGGTGAGGACTGCTACCGCTTCGTCAAGGCCGCCGGCCGCTTCAAGGTCGTCAAGCGCACCCCGAGCATCTCCACCACCGACCTCGTCGGCCGCATGCTGCTGTGCACAAAGACCCACTTCATCAAGTCGCTCGAGCGCCGCCTCGCCGGCGACGAGGGCCACGGCTCCAGCCGCGCCGAGATCGAGGCCGAGGGCGCCGCCATGGCCGAGCGCATGAAGCTCTACGCCACCGACGAGACGGGCAAGAACCCCGGCGTCGAGGTCTGGTTCTGGTCCGCATCCGACGAGGCCCGCTCCGGCTCCACCCTCGAGGAGAAGGGCGAGTTCAGGAGGTTCCTTCCCGGCAAGGGCCCGCAGCCGGGACAGCGCGTCGTGTACGTCGACGGCGGGTTCGATCTGTTCTCGAGCGGGCACATTGAGTTCCTGCGCCGCGTGGTCGAGGCTGAGGAGGAGCTGGCGCGGCAGGAGGGGTGGTACAATGAGCAGGCCGTCAACGAGCGCGTCGGCAAGGGCGGCGACTACCCGCCCGCCTACGTCGTCGCGGGCATTCACGACGACGAGGTGATTAACCAGTGGAAGGGCATCAACTATCCCATCATGAACATTTACGAGCGCGGCCTCTGCGTGCTGCAGTGCAGGGTAAGCAACCCCCCTGTTGTATTCACTGGATCAAATACTGACACGATATGCAGTACGTCAACGCCGTCGTCTTTGGCGCGCCCTTCTCGCCGACCAAGGCGTACCTGACGTCGCTGCCGTGGGGCACGCCGGACGCCGTGTACCACGGCCCCACGGCCTTCATGCCGCTCACCTACGACCCATACACGGGCCCCAAGGAGATGGGCATCATGCGGCAGGTCGGCGAGCACGAGTTCGCGGGGGTTAACGCCGGGACGATTGTGCAGCGCATCATGAAGAGCAGAGACATGTACGAGGAGCGGCAGCGCAAGAAGGGCGTCAAGGCGGAGGGCGAGCAGGCGGCGCGGCAGCGGGAGATTCTGGAGGAGGAGCAGGCGCAGAGGGAGGCGGAGAGGGCTGCTTAGACTGACGGACGACGATACCAATGCTGCTGATTTTGGGGGAGGACTTATTTTCTATCGGATGTTCTCTTTTTGAGGCGATAGCATGTTTAATTACGGACTTTTGTCACGGGGGGTTTGGCTGGAGACGACCTGACGGCCTTCAACAGGTCCGGGACCCCGAGAATGGACGGGGGAAAAAACACAAACACGTGATACGTAGATCGAAACGCCAAAACATACATACCCGGATGCGTTCCTGTCAAGATGTCAAGATGATTATCTCCCGCAGTGGTGACTTGTGTATCTATGCGTCTCAGATGGAGAACGGGTAGCGTCGACGTCTTATCTTTCAAAGATACATAGACTGTTTTGGAGAGAAGGGTAGTGGGCGGTCAAGACTACCTGTCTACAAAGTGGCGGAAGACGGTTCCTGCAATCACGATCTCGGTGGCAGCAGCGGCCGGTATCAAGCCACACATACCACTGACCCTTTTCCCCGCCATTTGCGTGGTCAAGTGACACAGCAGCAACGCCCCTCAACGATCCGTTCCCCCTTCCCTTTACCGCTCCCCCGGTCGGTGTGGTGCAGGGCTGAAATGAGACTGTGCCTGTCTGTGTGTACTTGGGAAGATGACATGGACACAGAGTATGTATTGAGGGCTCATGGAAGGCTCACGGTACCATGCAAGAATGGTGTTCCATCCTTCAATTGCTGGATTGAGCCGTTTATCGCGTCATACGTACCTCAGGATTTGGTGAGATACAACCAGAAGTAAAAAAGGAGAAAAGTGTGTGTGTGTGAAGGGGGCGCCGTGGAAAGAGATCCGGGCCTCCGAGCAGCCGCAGATGCAACCAACACTAGGTCGCGGAGAGAGGGAGAGTGAGAGAGCAGAGAGTCTGCATGCAGGTCGCATATCTTGTTACCAATATCTTTGCTTAGCACCTGCCTCGAATGGTTACACTCGGCACCTTAGAACCATCCTACGCCAACCGATCCAATGTTCGAGAAGGAGTCTGATGGAGGGGGGGACAGACTCTTGGTACCTTGCTCTTCCACGTACGGCGTATGTTGCTGTCACTGCCGTGCGCATTGAAGCCATTGGGTTCCCCACGTCATCGCCTACACTCGGCTATCAGCGGGCGTAACGAGGGGCATGTTTGTTTTTTCCCCCTTCGTTATGGGAGGAAAGATAGCGATAACACCTGGCCCATCTCCAATTCCGCCCTCATCTCTTATTTTTTTGTGGAGGAGGGGCCAGCACTCCGTGGCTCCGTCCGGGTTGTGACAGGCTCCCAGCACTCCCGTCTCACCTTGGCAGGAAGTCGGTCTTTCCGCACTATCGCCATGCCAGCTAGCTCCCGGATTCAACAAGCCATCATGTCAATTGATTGCCGTGAACCCCTGTTCGCGATGTCAAGCAAAGGGCGAAAAGGGCGAAACGGGCGAAACAGGGCGTCGTTGGGCGCCGTTGACCTGCGATGTCGGCCTCTCTTCCTCGATGATGATGACTCCCTCAAGGTAAGGTAGGTACCACGGAGCTGGCTGGGCTTGAGGGGCCCTGGGTGCAACCCCCGTCGGCTTCGGACCGCGCGCACCAAAGCCGCAATGGGGCCAGCCAGAACGACGACCGACTGGAGCCGTGGCCGGCCGTCGGCTTGTGGTGGGACAAACACAGCTGCAGAACCTGGACGGAGGCGAGAGACCAGGTACACGTACATTGAGCCGATGCAGACGAATGAGCGGTCGCGGCTTGACCTCTTGTTTCGTCACAGATTTCTTTTTTTTTTTTCCTCTCAATTATCTCTGGGGTTGCGCTCTTCAGACGGCAGCAAAACCGATGTGAGGTGGGATGGTCCCGGCTCTGGCGGGTGTTTGGGGGTGGTTCACAATTTTCATCTTCGTTGCCATCCACGGATCACCATCATTCGGACTTTTGTGGTTTGGTTGCTTCCATTGCCTTATCTTAGGTGGAGCAGCAGTGAAGAAGAAAAAGTCAGACTGCTATCAAACAGGACTTGAGAAGGATACCTGCTGCAAAAGGTCCCCGGGAGAATGCGACAAGATGAGATGAGATGTGAGAGAAAATCTGAAATCCATCCCCCAACATCGCCAATCCCAGCGCCAGGAATGATGGCCGCTTCATGATTGCTCACGCGCGCTGCGCTGTGTGTGGGGACCACCACCGCCCGGCCGCCGGGGGTGGTGCACTCGGGCTCGGCATTGGCATCCCAGATCCCAGAACCGAACCCGCGATGCTCGTTGGAATTTTTGTGTGTGTTCATAGGCAAACTGATTTTTGGCGAGTGTTCGTGTTGCTGTGCCCCAGTGGTGCCTTCGTTTTGCATCTTTTTTCTACGGGATGGATCAATGGCCAAAAACAAGCGACGGCGCACACATTACACATACATTACCACTGTGTACGATGTAATGTACACCTCAGTAACCATGCAGCAGCGTGTAGTCGGCTTGGCTACCTGGGTAGGAATGCGAGCCTGGGAAGCCGTTGGCGTTCCGTCGTCGTCGTCCATGAGCCGGGCTGCCTTAGGTCGTCCCGATTCAACCCAGCAACGGAACGGGCCCGCCAGATTCTCTCACCTCACGCCTACGGAGGCGCCATCCTCCTCCTCCACCACCACCACCAATTCACTGCAAGCTTGTCTCCACGCTCCGCGCCGCTGCGTAATGTCGTGGTTGCTCTGCTCCCTGTCCCTGCTATCTGAAAATCAAAACCGCCCTTTCCTGGATCGGATCCGCTGCCCCTTTGCATTGGTGCTTGAGTCACCTGCTCCATCTGTCACTAGAACCTTGACCCCAAGTGTGACACCCTTTGTACTTAAGCTTCGGCCTCATCCTTGTGCTTTGTCCCCTTCCTCTCCCTTCCCACCTTAAGCCGATATAGACCACACCTCCTGTCCCTTTTTTTTTCTACCGTCCTTTCTACACTCTCGTGTGTTCCTCACTTGTGCTACCTGTCAACGACTCTAGTTGAAAACCTCCCGCTCCTCCGTCTTAGATATCCAAGACACATTTACAACCACACACACACACACACACACACACACACACACACACGCTCACAACACATCCCCCTCAACACCTCACCAGCCCTTCGTCCAATATCCACGATGGCTCCCGGCACAATCTCCCCCGGCCTGCACCATGGCAACCAGGACGTCGACCTGACCTCCTCCGCCATCGAGCACAAGCTCGACGCCCTCCCCCAGAAGGCAGCCTCCAACGGCCACAGCAATGGCACCGCCAAGCCCGCCGCCTACCAAGAACTCGACGCCTCCAAGCTCGTCTACACCCGCACCAAGAGCCCCCGCGCCGTCCCCGATCTCGCCTCCGCCAACGCCGGGCCCGAGACCATCTGCACCGACCACATGATCGCGGCCACTTGGAAGGCCAGCACCGGCTGGTCCGTCCCCGAGCTCAAGCCCTACGGGCCCCTCTCCCTCATGCCCACCGCCTCCGTCCTGCACTACGCCACCGAGTGCTTCGAGGGCCTCAAGGCCTACCGCGGCTTCGACGGCGCCCTCCGCCTCTTCCGCCCCGACCGCAACTGCGAGCGCATGCTCATGTCCTCCACCCGCATCGCCCTGCCCTCCTTCCCCCCGGCCGAGCTCGAGAAGCTCCTCGTCGCCCTCATGGCCGTCGACGGCCCCAAGTGGCTGCCCCGCGACCGCCCGGGCTCCTTCCTCTACCTCCGCCCCACCATGATCGGCACCCAGTCCCAGCTCGGCGTCCAGGCCCCCTCCGAGGCCATGCTCTACATCATCTGCTCCTTCATGCCCACCATGGACAGCCCCGCCGGCGGCATGAAGCTGCACACCAGCCCTGAGGACATGGTCCGCGCCTGGGTCGGCGGCTTCGGCTACGCAAAGGTCGGCGCCAACTACGGCCCCTCGCTGCTTGCCACCGCTGAGGCCCGCAGCAGGGGCTTCGGCCAGATCCTGTGGCTGTACGGCCAGGAGCAGTACTGCACCGAGGCCGGCGCGAGCAACTTTTTCGTTGTGTGGAAGAACAAGCAGACCGGCAAGACGGAGATCATCACCGCGCCGCTCGACGACCGTTTGATTTTGGACGGCGTCACGAGGCGCAGCGTGCTGCAGCTTGTGAGGGAGCGTTTGGGCGAGGAGGTTGATGTCGTCGAGAGGCGGTACACTATCGACGAGGTCATTGAGGCCGATCAGGAGGGCCGCATTGTCGAGTCCTTTGCGGCCGGCACTGCTGTAAGTTGTACCTTGAGCGTTTCAAGTGGTTTTGGAGATTGATTGCTGACGTGTTTGTTTCGCAGTTCTTCGTCTGCCCCATCTCCCTGATCCACCACCGCGGCAAGGACGTCCAGATTGGCATGGGCGGCGCCGGCGAGGGCGGCGAGTACACCCTCCGCATCAAGAAGTGGATGAAGGACATCATGTACGGCGGCGAGCAGCACGAATGGGGCGTCGTTGTCCAGGAGGAGCAGTAGAGCGTTTCCTTACCTCTTTAGAGACGGGACGAAAAAGACAAGGAGGGGTTAACGGCATTTGTTTACGAGACATTGTTTTTATATGTCATGGCTTGGCGTTTGGACGGCATTTTCTGCGCACAAAAAGGGAGTTTTGGCATTGTTGAAAAGATGTGGTGCATTAGAGTAGCATGAGCATCTCTGAGCGGAAAAAGAAGACAATTCACATCATTAATGAGATGAGGTTGGGCGTCACGCGATTTTTGTGCACTTTGAGTGGTACTCCGCGCGGAGGAGGGGTTGGCCAATGATGATGGCTGGCATGTGCAACTTCAGCTCAATGGCCGAGGGCTCATTGGCCATTCACCGACCTGGAGTTCTTCAAGCCGATACCCCCATGGTGGAATTCGAATAAAATCAGCATTTACTGAAATTGAAATCATATTGATATATTCGTTGCGTCTTACTCGCTGGGATAGGTATGTACCTTGAATAATTGGCGCATCACTCACTTTATGTTGCACTACTTTAGCCTCGGAGAACGAGTTCTCATTTGTCGCTTCAAATCGTTATTAGTCCGGCCGGATCATATTTCATGACATATTGGCAAGATTTAGAATGTCTTATGGCTACCACTGGATAAGTTGCCGTTGCTAGATGGTCCGGGTCATTCCTTTCCAGAGCATGAGCTGATGAACGTCGGTTAATGTAGTTGTGGCATGTTCAATACAAGAGAGAGACGCTAGCATACTGGCTTCTCTTCCATTGAGATATGAGATGAAGAAGATAAACTGTCCCGCCGTCAACGCCGGCCCGTCACATCTCTGCGGCACCGATCTGCATTTCAGAGGTGGGACAAGGGGCCGAGTCCGAGTCGGAGCTGCATGTGGGTCACTCGGCCCGGGTGCCCAGAATGTCGGTGAAGAACTTCGGCATAATCTTGGTTCGAAACGCGCCCGAGCCCACATGTCATGCACCGAATCGTGAGGGCTTGAGAGGATCTCTTCGCTAAACGAAGGATAGTTCCCTTCTTCGTGGAGGCCTCCCCTCATTCATAGGTCAGGACTGGTCGAGGGCGTTGAGCAACCCCTTTCTCATGTTGTGGGCTTCGCATTGCTGAAGAAGCCAGCCCTGAGCATAATGTAGTCATGTTTTCCAGGGATGCCTCGCTTGTAGAATTCTTGTCCGACAGCCAGAGGGAACGTGAGTGGTCCATAGAGATGAGACGGGAGCGTTGCCGAGGCCCCAAGCATCATCCAAATACACAAATGGTGTCGACGAGGAGCGTCAAAGGCGGTCATTCTTTGCATGGATTTTATACTTGCGTTAGTCTCCAGGTCTTCATCGAATACTAGTCTCATGCTAGCAGCTAGCATGAAGAAACGGCACCTGGCTGCAATGCAGCGAAAAACAATCAAGACGCACGTGAATGGAGGGGCAGAGGCAGCAAAGCGACGTACCCCTCAGGTTTCCTGCGGGCGGGACAGTGACAATGAGGTAAGGAGGGGTACCTGGACTTGAACCCCGCCTTGCAGGAAATTTTTCAACTTTTTTCCCCCTTCCAGATGCCTTCGATTCGTTATCTTATCACCAGTGGCGGGGCTAATCTCGAAATTTTCACCTTGGTCCCCTAAAATTTCTGTGTGGCCAGTCCTTGCAGGTACTTTTTTTTTGCCCATGGCCGCAGTGTAATAGGTGGTTCGGGCATCAACCAGAAAAAAAAAAAAAAAAAACAACTGGCCGACACCCCGTCCACGTCTGGTCTCTGGATAAAAATTCGACGCGCCGGGCCTTTTCCCTCCTTCTCTTTCCCTTCTCTCCCCCTTGCCCCTCCTTCCCTCTTGTCTTTTTGTTCTTTGCGCGCAAGCCGTGAAGACGTCGAGACATCAACAACTTCAAGATGGATAAAGGAAACTTGGTCCAGCTGCTCCAAGCGAGCCAGATTCGTAAGTTGTTCTCTCCCCCGTCGCTCGCCCTGTGCCACCCTGGCCGCCAAACCTAGTCGAGCCAGCCTCTTCAATTTTTTCCGCTCCCTGCCTGCTTTCGCTTCGTGTCTCTCGCCTATTTAAAATTTGCTTTTTCTGCACCCTACAAAATCCTTCGCGAGATTTGTCTTGCTGACTTTTTTTCTTCCTCACAGCCGACACCGAGAAGGTCAAGGCAGTCACGGCCGAGCTGCAGAAGAACTACTACTCCCAGCCCGAGTCCCTCCTCCTCTTGATTGAGGTCACCATCTCCCACGAAGATGCCGGCATCCGACAGCTCGCCTCGGTGCAGGCTCTGCGCCTGACCCCCAGGCACTGGGCCAAGCTCCCTTCTGACAAGAAGGAGCTTGCCAAGAAGCACCTCACCGAGAGCATCCTGAACGACCAGTCCTCTACCTCCCGCCACTCCAAGTCGCGTCTCCTCGCCGGTGCCGTCGGCGTTGACCTTGAGGATGGCGAGGGCCAGGACTTCGTTCGCGAGCTCCTCGCCCTGAACACCTCCGACAACGTCGCCCACCGCGAGATTGGCTCCTTCATCCTTGTCTGCCTGCTCGAGAACGACCCTCTCCCCTTCGTTGAGCAGGTCAAGGCTCTGCTCAGCTTGATCGCCAAGACCATTGTCGACCCTGCCAGCATTGAGGTCCGCCTGAACTCGGCCAAGGCTGTCAGCGCTCTGTTGGCGCTCGTCGACGTCGAGGAGGACAACACCGAGTGCGTTGAGATCATCCAGACCATGATCCAGCCCACCGTTGAGATCCTCAAGAACGCCATCGACCAGGGCAACGATGACCAGTACAACGACATCTTCGAGGTCCTCCAGAACTTCATGACCTACGACTCTGCGTACCTTGCCAACCACTTCAAGGACCTCATCCAGTTCATGATCGAGCTCGGTGTCAACACCGAGGTTGAGGACGATGCCCGTTCCCAGGCTCTCGTTTTCCTCGCTCAGAGCGCCAGGTACCGCCGCCTCAAGATCCAGGGCATGAAGGACATGGGCGCCCTGCTCATGGTCAAGAGCATGCAGATCGTTGCCGAGATCGACAACGACGCCGACGAGGATGACAGCTCTCCCGCTAGAACCGCTCTGAGCCTCATCGACCAGCTGGCCAGCGACCTTCCTCCCCGCCAGGTCATCGTTCCCCTGCTTGAGCAGTTCCCTACCTTCGCCCAGAGCCCCCAGCCCGGTCTGCGCAAGTCTGCTATCCTCTCTCTCGGTACTGCCGCTGAGGGTGCTCCCGACTTCATCGCTACCCAGCTCCAGCCTTTGATGCCCCAGATCATCCAGCTCTTGAACGACCAGGACAGCTCTGTTCGCCACGCCGCTCTCGTCGGTGTCATCCACCTTGCCGACGAGATGGCCGAGGAGCTCGCTCCTCAGCACGAGGCTCTCATCAGCGCTCTCCTCACCAACCTCGAGGCTGCCTCTGCTGGCTCTGACAAGCAGAGCATCAGCATCATCCGTGCCGCCTGCGGTGCTCTCGACTCCCTCATTGGCGAGGGTCTCGACGACCAGCTCATCAAGACCTTCGGCCCCAAGCTGATCGTCCCCATGGGCAAGCTGCTCGGCCACGACGACTTCAGCGTCAAGTCCGCTGCTGCCGGTGCCATTGGTGCCATCGCCTCTGCTCTCGGCGGCGAGGAGTTCAAGCCCTACTTCAAGGAGGTCATGGGCGCTCTTGGCCAGTACGTCAACATCAAGGACAGCGAGGAGGCTCTTGCTCTCCGCTCCTCCGTCTGCGACTCCATGGGCCGCATTGCCGACGCCGTCGGTGCCCAGGAGTTCCAGCCCTACGTCATGGACCTGATGAAGGCCAGCGAGGAGGCTCTCAGCCTCGACAACGCCCGTCTCAAGGAGACCAGCTTCATCCTCTGGGCTTCTCTGTCCAAGGTCTACGGCAACGAGTTCTCTCACTTCCTCCCCGGTGTCTTCAAGGGTCTCTTCGACTGCCTTGAGCTCGACGAGGAGGATGTCAACATCCCTGGCCTCAAGCCTGAGGATCTCCCCGAGGGTCTTCTCATTGCCAACGGCAAGAAGATCCGTGTCAAGTCTACCGAGGACGAGATGGAGGACGACGATGAGGATGAGTGGGATGATATGGACGACTACTCTGGTGTCACCGCTGTCGCCCTTGAGCAGGAGATTGCTCTTGAGGTCCTCGGCGACGTCATCACCCACTCTTGCGACGCCAACGCCATCAAGGAGTACCTTGACAAGGCTGTGGAGCGCATCGCCCCCCTTGCCGAGCACCCCTACGACGGTGCCCGCAAGGCTGCCATCTCTACCCTCTGGCGCTCGTACGCCCGCGTTTGGCAACTCTTCGAGGAGCAGACCGGTGCCAAGTGGGAGGCCGGCATTCCTCTTAAACAGCAGCCCGATGCCGTCCTGGTCAAGCTTGGCGAGCTCGTCGTCAAGTCTACCAACAACATCTGGGCTGAGGACACTGAGCGGTATGTATTCTGTCATTTCTTAAATTCTGTCTTGAAATTCCCCCGCCCCAAAAGGATGAGTAACACACGTTATACCCAGCTCACTCAGACGCACAAAGTGCGGGTGCTGAGAACACGTTTGATCACGTCTGATTCAATGGGCAATCTCCTACTTTCATCAGCCAAGCCTGTAATGACAATGATTGCTAACGAATTCATAGTGATGTCATCACCGAGATCAACCGCAACATCGCCGCTACCCTCAAGGCTTGCGGTCCTGCCATCCTCACCCACGATGACCTGCTCAAGGACTCCGTTACTGTCCTTGGCTGCCTGATCACCCGCTCCCACCCCTGCCAGCAGGACATGGGCGACGAGGAGGAGCAGGAGGCCGAGGGCTCTTCCGAGCTCGACTGGCTTGTTATTGACACCGCCATGGATGTCATCCTCGGCCTCGCCACCGCCCTCGGCCCCGACTTCGCCGAGATGTGGAAGGTCTTCGAGAAGCCCATCCTCAAGTTCGCCAGCTCCCAGGAGAACCTCGAGCGCTCCACCTCCGTCGGTGTCATCGCCGAGGCCATCAAGTACATGGGCAACGCCGTCACCCCCTTCACCGACGGCCTCCTCCCCATCCTCAACCACCGCCTCACCGACTCCGACCCTCTGGCTAAGTCCAACGCCGCCTACGCCACCGGCCAGCTCATCTTCAACTCCACCGGCACCGACAAGACCATCCCCCACTACCCCGCCATCCTCCAGAAGCTCGAGCCCCTCCTGTCGATCCAGGAGTCTCGCATGGTTGACAACGTCTCCGGCTGCATCTGCCGCATGATCATGACCAACCCCAACCCCGAGTTCGTCGAGCGCGTCCTCCCCGCCGTCGTCGGCGTCCTGCCCCTCAAGGAGGACTTCGAGGAGAACGCCCCCATCTACCAGGCCATCTACAAGCTGTACGACCAGCAGAACCCCACGGTTCAGCAGCTCACCAACAAGATCATCCCCGTGCTGCAGACCGTCCTCGGCCCCCCTGAGGAGCAGTTGGAGCCCGAGACCCGCCAGTTGGTGCAGAAGCTTGCTCAGGCGCTTCAGTAAGCGAAGGTTACAAAAAAAGTAGGGATGGACAAAATGGAGTTTGGTGCCCCCGGAAAAAAGGAAGGGCTGTTAATGAGTGATGAGTGGACGAGACCCCATTTCTTGATGTCTGTAGATAGGTACATAGACTGCCAGGACATACTGCCTGGATGATTCCCGATACTATCAACGATTTTCTTTTTTCAAATTCTAAGTGCCAGTCCACGGCATAACCCGCAATGTTCTGATGACCACAGCTGTCCTCTGCTGGTAAGTGTAGCCTATGGCTCATAGTCATCTACCTCGCAACCCTTGCGGACCCAACAAAATCTGCATAGAGTTCTTGTGCCGCCGCGTCGTCCCTCAGCGACCACCCGCGATGTCACCATCGTCTTCCACTACTTCTGACGCTTGATCGAGCGCAATATGGCATGCATGACCGCGACGATCGAGGGTATCATTCGCGAGTGGCTCGGTCACCTCGGTGAGGCGAATTTGTCCGAACGGCAGCAACTTCTGGACACTGTTCTTCAGACCTGTGACTCAAAGCCATCTCTAGGCGGATGGCGTCGCCAGCTACAGCTCAAAGTACTGAACAACGCTGTATCTAGGTGCTCGCTCTTGGTGATGGACATTGCTCTTCTCAAGGACCTTGACGCGAAATTGAGGGATCCAACCCAAAGTATTCGAGCTTTCAGAGAGTTCACGAACTGCCTAATGTTCGTGGAACAGATCGTGTGGTGGTGGTATTAGCTGTTGTCTCGCTCATCCAACGTACGTGTCTTTAGCTAGAAGTTCGCAGATTCCGAGACTTACGACCCGTATTGGGGCGACGTTGCTGAGAATCGGGGCTTTCGAGTGCCAGAAGCTGATGAATCTTGCATTCAAGAGCTCGTTTAGATGACACGGGACGCTGCCAATAGAACGACCTGCGCGACTTTCAACGTCTGATTCTGCGGGTTGGTGGTTGTCTGTGGCGGAGTTTGCGGAGACGCCCATATTACTATGTACAGTATGTAGAGTTTTGGTAAGCATCATCACCCACATAGCACGCAAGGGACCTATGCGATGGAAGATAGTTCTCAGAGGTGGTTCACATTGACTTTCCTCTAGGTTTCAGCGATCCAAGGGCCGTTTCTGTCGTCGTCGTTGTCCCTGTCATTGTCCGCCCGCATTGGATTATTCGTAGGTGTTCGTGGAATACCTCGCGGATGAGGCCATCTCGTCGACAAGCTCTTGGACGAGTGACTCACTATCGTTCTCAACTCGAAAGCTGAAATTCTCGTCGTCGTCGGTCCAGTGCGGGTCGTAAATGCCCGGGTCAGCAGCTCCACCCAAGCGCAGAATCCTGAGAGCAACCCATTGAAGTTGCAACGCGTCCCAGTCAGGAAGCTCATCCGGGTTCTTTGCCCAGATCCTGATGATACATTCATCAGCAACTGGACGTCCTGAAAATGTATAGTGCTGCGACGTAAAGTTATCGTCGGGTGCTTGTATGTCGCATGGATTGGTGTCGAGAGGGGGGGTTTTCGCGTCAAGCTTGGTCAAGGTCGTGGCAGGCAGCCAATGGAACCGGAGCACGATGCCGTGCTCGTACCTATCGTCCATGTCCTGCTTGAGAAGCGGTTGTCCCTTGCCGAAGGTGTCAGGCGTTTTGCCCTTCTCATCTGTCCGCCGGTTTTTGACATCGTGGTCAAGGTCCATGTCGACTTGGCTTGACCTCTTGCTGGGAACATAGTGAGTTATAACTGGTTCCGTGTCGGAGGCGGAGGTGAACATCGACGACAGCTTCTCATCGGTTTCCTCGTCCTCTCGACTGGTGCCATCAAGGTTGAGTTCGCTGAGCTTCATGTCTAGGGCTTCCCAAGAGTCCCCAGAACCCTTCAGCCTTCGGCAGTGGCCCACGGGCTCTAGAGCAAGAAGTCCCTTCTCCCAGAACCGATGCAACTCCGGACTAAGGCAGAGCATGTTGGAACATTTGTCCACGATGTTGTTCTCGCCTGGTGCCGTGTTATCCGCGTTTCTGGAAGTGAAGCTTGAACGAAACCGGGGACCGGTGCCTTCACCAAAGAGAAGTTCCATGGTCGATAGCAGCTTCCGGACCATCGTTGGCCTGTCCAACGTGCAGAAGGGCACGATGTGGCACACTTCGCAGGTAGCCCTTGTGAACAAACAGCGGCCTCCGTCACGGTCTAGAGCCTGTAAAATGGTTAACCTTTTGTAATCGACATGCTGTCGTCAGACTTCTACCTACCTTCTGCCTTTCGACCTCGTTGCGACCGTGTTGGTACTCTCTTGACTCCGTTGGTCCTTTTGATACTGCACATATTTAGTCCATAGCCATAAGTTCATGCAAAGGAATTGACGTCACTCACGCCACCAAACTAGCTCATGTATGTTTATGAGCAGGTCGAGAAATTGGCTGAATGTGGCGACCTTGGAACTCGGATTCTGCAGTTTCTGATCTAGTCCCTTCAACAGGTCAAGGTCCATCGCCAGCAGCGTACACCATCCTTTCGCTTGGCCCAATAACCTGATATCATCTTCAAAGCGAACACCTGCGAGGTTCAGGTCCGATAGACACGTCTGCAAGGTCCTCTGGACAAGCTCCTGCCGTTCAATTAGGTCTTCTTTGTCGAATCGATCTAATCTTCCACGCATGATGTCGTCGATGGTGTCCGTGACGATCCCCAACTTGTGTGTCGGAATAAGCCCTCAATATCGCGGAGCACTGGACGATAGAAACGGTGGCACAATTGTAGTTACTTCTGATGGATGCACTTGATGGCTTTCTCAGTAATGAGTGTAGTAGCACCTTTGTGTGTACTACCTCTTGGGTCATTCCTAGCAGGGTTGCTTGGTCTCCTTTTCCATACTCGTACCATATTGCATACATGGAGTTTTGCTAGCCGGGCAGTGTCTATTATCATCGTTCATCGTCGTCGTCCTTCGTTGTTATCCTTATCACTGCCCCTATCGTTTTCTTAACTACTGTCGTCCTTATACGAATAGAAGTATCAGGTACGCTACTTAAAGTCATAGGGTACACTGCTGGGGTAGCCAACTGACACTGCCTGGCTGACAAACCTCTACATAATGTACACAAAAACATGGGCGTCCCCGCTTGTGAGATTGTGTGTTTACTAGGTAATCCGACCTTGATGGTGGTTTAGCAAGGCCGTATCTCCGAACGCCTCCATATCCTTTAAAAGTGGCCTGCCAAGTACAGAGGGGAAAATTCCTGCAAGTTTCGTAAACCCTTCGATAAGATTTTCAATTCTCGCAAGTTAGGGTAGCTGCAGCATCGCAACATGGGCGTCACTAACGAACCTCCCGAGAGCATTCAAGGCGTCCGGATCGACTATGTTGATGACGACTTAACAGAACGGCAGCGACTGATCAAAAATGTCCTCGGTTTCTGCAAATCAGATCCGAGTCTTGATGGAAGGCGGTTCGAGCGTGCCTTGAAGTTGCTGGAGCAGGCGGTGAGTTGGTGTACGCTCATGGCCATGGACATAAAGTACCTTAGGCGCCTCAATGAGCGTCTTCACAATCCTAGCACCATGTGTGATGCTTACAGTGATTTATTCAATTGTCTGAAGGGCGTCGGAGAGTTAGTGTATTGGTGTAAGTTGCTTTTCGCGAAATCTCACAAGCGTATGCTCACATTTCTTCAGTTGCCAGAGACCCGACTGAGCCGTGGAATCAAGGTCGCGTTGTTATTCGCAACGAAGCTGAGAACAAGAAGGTTCTGTATCTTCCTGAAGACGATGACATACTGTAGCTAACCGCTCTTCAGGCCATCATGCGTGACCAAGGTCTCTGTGTGACAACGCACAGTCCGGCTGACGAGGCCTGTCATATTGTGCCACTTTGGACACTCAAATGGCTCTACTCAATGGACAGATTTGTATCTGCCTGGCGGATCCTATTTGAATATGGTACTACTTGCTATATTGAGGATAGATTTATGTCTGAGGTTAGAGACCGGGAGAACAGAGTTGCGGAACAGAACATCGTGGACAAGTGTTGTAACATGATATGCCTCAGCGGGCAGATGCGTCGGTGTTGGGAAAAGGGACTGTTTACCTTTGAGCCCGTGGGTTACTGCCGGCGAAGCAAGGGTGCTGGAGAGGTCTGTGAGCTTTCTCCAATGCTCTCCTCAACCAGCATCTCCGACTCAACTGCAACGACAGCGCATGCCGATAGCATGCCACCGACTCAAGAGGCCACTGTCAAGGCCAGGACGCCAGACGCGAACGATGAAGAGGCGTCAGATCTTTTCAACGAGGGACGAATACTACAGGAGAGTGATGTGGATCCTGGCAAAGAGTACGGAATCGTCCTTCGTGTTCGATGGCTTCTCAAAACGACGACCTTATCAAGCTTGATGGACTCGGCACCTCCCCTGGATACTGAACCGCAAGACCTACAAGAATCTTGGGAGGAGCTTTACGAAGAGTTGGAAGGCCTTTCAGTCCTTCCCAAGAATGGCGAGCTAATTCGGATCTGGGCCCAAGACCCCCAAGAGCTTCCCAACTGGACAGCTCTGGAGCTGCGATGGACCGCACTCCGAATTCATTGCCTTTCTGGGAGAGCCAACCCTGAGAAGTATAACCCGGGTTTTAGTGACGTTGATGAACAGTTCTGGATAGACATGGCGGATTATCTTTACGTCAAGGACAACAAAGTTGCTTTCGAGCAGCTTCAGGCTAGGATGGATGCCTATGTATATCCAGATTGAGGCGCGCGCGACTGTGACCATCATGAAGCGAGAGTTGGACGGCGCAACAGGTGGCGGTATGTCGGTTTCGACGATGAGATCGCAAGAGAAAGGTCATTGGCAGTCTAGTCTCTAGTCTAGAATCCAATACACAGGGTGCCCCATCATGTAAGTTCTATTCACTCTGCATCAATTGCTGTTCGTCGACCTTGTCAGAACTTTCGCTACCTAGGGTTTGGTGAAGAGCCTGTTCCGTGATGCACCCTACAGCTCTCAAATGGCCACCTTGAATCAACAGTACTGCTACATGAGAAATTTGACGCAGAAAAGTCACCCTGTTGCGAATCATAACGGTCTCTCTGAAGAGTCGACGTTCAGGACCATATCGACTTCCATGAGGTCAACTTGCACATTCCCGATAACATACAACACAGCATCATACGGGTTAGCATGCAACAGACAACATCATTGAAGCTCAAAGCATTAAAGCTAGCTCAGATAATATGCCTTGATCTCAGGCACAGCAACAGCAAAAGCCTTCTAGTTACGTCAGGTCTCCGCTGTCAGCGACTTGCTTGCTGAACAGCTAGCTTCATCGATGAGCCGCTGCTCACTCTCCTCAGCCTCACTGAAATTGTGCAAGGGAAACCAGTCATGGGTAGACCTGCAGAACGACACAGCACTCAGCCCCCAATTCGTGGGCTAGTAGGGAGAAATTGGACTCAGCCACCGTAGACATCCAATTACCCATTTGGGTATTCTTACTTGAATAGTCCAATCACATAGCAGTCTCGCTAACGTTCATTATCCGCTTTTGGAAGGTGATCCTTCTGCGACCGTTTCCTTGGCAGCCATGCATCGCCCGCACGTCAATTGTCCAACGAGGCAAGCGATAGAACATGACTGAGCCAAAGGCAGTTAGATTTGTTGGTACACAAGGTAAGCTTCGGGCGCACAACAATTATCATGACGTCTGACTAAGATGCACAATGGCATATAAGAGCGAGCATTGTTGGAGATAAATCAATCAGTACAATTCAATTCATCATAAGCTTCTCAATAGATCGACCGAACCGATTCTTCGAAACTACACTTCAAATGCATTCCACTGCGTTTCTCGGTCTGCTGGCTTCAGTTGCAACCGCAGCGGCAGCAACCATTCCATCTGATGAGGTTCCTCTCATCGGTCCTTCATTTCTTTCCAACTTTGACCCGACGAATGCTCGGTCTGTCCTCAACGCCACCGAATCTTTCCCCGCCATAATCGATACTCTCTTTGAGAGCGATGTCCTCAACAAGACGGACCTCGTGTTCACCGTTGACGTGTTCTCGGCCGCAACCAATAAGTCTCTCTATAGCTACTTCCACGCTGGAGATGAGGGAAAGCAGGGCTTGACGGCCGGGGTACTCAACGACCAGACTATTGGGCGTATCGGCAGTGTGAGCAAGCTCTTCACTGTCTATGCCATCATTGCCAAAGCCGGAATTGAGGTGTTCAGTCACCCGGTGACGAAATACCTTCCTGAGCTTTTGGGCAACTCATCGGGCGATCCTCTCAAACATGTCCGCTGGGAGGATATCACTGTCGGGGCGTTGGCGTCACAGCAAGCGGGTTCTGGTGGAGCATCAAGTAGGCAATCTCTTGGGTCTGAGCGCGACTGTTACTGACTTGTGAATCAGATCTTTTGAATAAAACAACGATTGAAGAGCTTGCTGCCATCACTCCTGAAGGTATGACAGCTTACATGCCAGCGGCTCTCACATCGACTGACTTCTGTAGATCTCTTCACGTACATGCGTGACAACAAGAGACCAGTCGTTTCGCCCTTCCGGAATGCCGTCTACTCCGATTCAGGTTTCGCTCTGCTCGGTCAAATTCTCGCCCGTCTCTCAAACCAGACTTACGAGGATGCTGTCCGAGATATCCTAACCAGCCCTCTGGGACTCAACAGCACAACCACTAGCGTACCCAAGGGTGCTGACGTCAACGCCATCAATCGTGCGCTTTTCACCGATGTGACGTCCTATGGCCTTGACGTCCCTATAGTCTACCCATCCGGCGGAATTTACTCCAACGCCGCCGACCTTCGTACTCTTGGTCTCTCCATCCTCAACTCAGAGCTGCTTTCGCCAGCCATGACCTCGCAGTGGATGAAGCCTCTTAGTGGGACCGGCACTCTTGTCGAGCTTGTCGGTGCACCCTGGGAGATCACCCGTCTCGCGATCCCTGCCACGCCGGGATCGAACCGCACCCGCATCTCTGATTTGTACATCAAAGCCGGCGGGAATGGTGATTATGGATGCATTTTTGCGCTCTCTCCCGACCATGGCATTGGATTCTCAATCTTGGTGGCTGGTATTACCTCCGGCGCTGCTCGCTGGGTGATTCGCGACACAATTGGCGAGTTGTTTATCCCAGCAGCCGAGGCCGCTGCCGCCGAGAATGCGAAACAGAATATTGCTGGTATTTTTGAGACTCCAGATGGAAGAAACATCACTCTTACCATTGACGACGGTCACCCGGGCTTAGGCATCCAATCAGCCTCATTGGAGTCGCTAGCTGGGGGCTCAATGCGTCTCTACCCATCTGGCACATACTCAAGTTCAAGGTCTCTCTTCGCTCTGTACAACACTAAGGGCACCTTCAGAGCCGCGCTTCGTGGGATTATGTATGGAGTTCCTATTCCGGCCCGAGCTGCATCAGAAGGCGGTACTGGCGGGTTGTTCGATAACCAGCACTCTTGGATGGACATCGGTTTTGTTGATGGTGAGGATGAATTTATCTTGACCATTGAGGAAGGAAAAGCAATCAGTGTGGAAGCCACCATCGAAGGCGAGCAGGTGACATTTGAGAGACTTGAGTGAAAACTCTCCACTCATTGTATGCAAGATATTGGTATATATATCGTCATGTTTGCTACACAAGTTAGCATATGAACTTTTATAAAGAGCTGGTCTGCGCGATCTCTGATATTCACTCCTTGAGCGCTCCTGTAGACCAACTCTCATTGTCACGACGGAACGACCGAAGTGTTTTCTAGAAACCGTGAACTTGAAATGGGCAGCTACATGTTCTGAATTTATCTATTGCTTCTCAATATCCCAGACAGCTTTAATCTGAGATGTATTATTTAGACCATGTAGCTAGTCACTTTCAACGATAGAAAAGAGGTGGTATTTACGAAACCCATTGGTAATATCAGCATGATTTGTAACAGATGATTTGTCATGTTCGAGCCTTGATTGCCCAAGCGAGCAGCCATAGGTAGTGCTCATCCCATCTCTTCTTTAGGATACCCACTACGGACTACTCCGGCTCTCCATGGTCGAAGCTTGGCGTTTGAATATGGATTCCTAAAGTGGTCCTCGGAAATATCAATCATTGGCTGCACTGCGCTTGCTACTCGGTAATATCAGTGATTGGATGGATTACTGAACATGTAAGGCCATCTGCATTCACTGCTCTTCGCGAAACAAACGCGTGGGTCTATCCTCCTAATGGACCTTTTTGAACATGACGTTGAAGATAACGTTGAAATCGTGTGCTATTATGGTGGAGAGTATAGTATAAATACAAATACACAAGTACGAAAGTTTGAAATTCAGTCCCAGCGGGACATCGAACGACAAAGCGATACTTCGCGTCAACATATGCGCCAGTTAAGGCGGTTTTTCTTTGCCAGTTGCAGGCTTACTTGATCTATTTTCTATCTTCCAGTACCTCCAGTACCTCCATACCGGCCACATGCCCAAAATGGACCAGGGCCAGCCCCGGCTACTTCAACAGAGATATGGACATCGACCATCAGATGGCATGAGCAACCCGGCGTGGTCTCCTACCTTGAATCTTCTTCTTAGCCACGCATCCGTCCGCTCCTACCTCCCAGACGCGCTCCCCGATGGCACTCTCGAAAGTCTCATTGCAGCTGGCCAGAGCGCATCCACCTCTTCGATGCTCCAAACCTGGAGCGCAGTTGCCATAACCGACCCAGTCCGCAAGACCCAGGTTGCAACTCTTGCCGGCGATCAAGACTTCATCCGTCAGGCACCTTTATTCATTCTTTTCTGCGCCGATCTCAACCGCCTCGCAAACAACTCCAAGCGTCTGCAAAAACCGAGCCCTGCACTGGAGAAAATGGACATGTTCGTCATGGCGACTATTGACGCAGCCTTGGCAGCCCAGAACATGGCCATTGCGGCTGAGTCACTGGATCTCGGCATGTGCTACGTAGGAGCTGCTCGAAACAATGCGGCTCAACTCACGGAGCTCTTAGAGCTTCCACCTCGTGTTATTGCCCTATTTGGCATGACTGTCGGAAAGCCTGATCAAAATTACTTGAACACGATCAAGCCCAGATTGCCTTTGAACGAGGTACTTCATAGGGAGGTTTGGAATGCCGAAGGCCAAGAGGAGCGGGTTTCTTCTTATGATGAGACACTTGGGTCCTTCTACGAGCGCCAAAATAAACTCAATAGAGGATTCTGGAGTGAACACACATCTAAATTTATAGAAACAGACAGATTGGATGGTAGAGAACATCTAAGGGACGTTCTAGATGAGCAAAGGTTTGGGTTTTCCTAATGGAAATGCTGAACTCAATGTAAAGGCAGTTGAGGCTATCAAAGACTACTAATGCAGCCCATGGTTTGATCCATCTGTTGAATATGTACATGAGCATCAAAATAAACTCAGAGCTGGCTAATAAACGTACCATCTTTGTTGCACATATCTTGTTTGCGCATCTGACCGTCCGAAGCTCTATTTGAATGACTGGTCCACCACAGACGAGTTTGCTGTTGACCGGAGCAAAAGGTCTTCAGAGTTTGGTGGTTTCTTTGATGACCTTGATCGTTCTTCATGATGTAACATACTGGAACGATTCGTGGTCTTTGAAAACATGCGCCTCCAGAGTTGACTTGCGCTAGGCATACATGCCACAAACACTCCTACATCGAGTTCCGCCAGCGACCAGACATACACCCACAGCGCTTCGGCTGCAGTTAAGAATCTTAGTTATAATCGCGATCCTGAGTGGGAAGACGCTGCTTACATGTGATGTTGTTTGTAGTAGCAAAGTGAGCCACAACCTGAATTCTAAGGGCACTGACTGCAGTGAGACTGTAGGCGTGGTGAGCGACGATGCAATACTCCGGGGCTGATTTTCACTTACAAAAACCCCACGCTAAACATCATAATCACTCCAACCTTCTTCTTCAATCCCAATTTCAATTTGTACAGTTGCGTGAGCGGCAGGATGAGCATCCAGATGTCCAAAGCAATGTTGAAGCCGACGTGTGTCAGAACCAGCAGGTTGAAATCCATGCAAACGCCCGGCTGATCCCCAGACCAACCCAGCCAATATTTCTGCAATGGACGGCATTGAGAGAAGGTGAGAATGATGTATAAGAAGAAGATCAAGGCGTTGAAGCCTTGCGTGGCCCACAAGAGACGTCGGAAAGGAAGGGACGGGAATACCCGAAGATAGAAAAACAACATAGAGGCTTTAATAGTGGCCAAGCCGGTAATGTAGAATATTTGGGTAGTGAAAACCAGCTGCAAGACTTTAGCGTTGAGCATGGAAGCATGAAGGGTTCGGGTGCCATCGTACTTTGAGGAATTCGGTAATCTTGTAAGGTTGGAGAGTCCAGATGTCTCTACCAAGTCCGAGGGCCAGCACTGCCAAGATTGTCAGCTGCGGACATGAATGAAAAGGTTATTTTGTTCTACTCACGTCGATAGACGATGGGAATCATTGCTGTTGCACATGCCTGCAAGGTATTGGTCTCGTGAGCGACACTGACGAATGAGTACGGATCACTTACGAAACCAGCCAAAGCGCAAGCGTCATCAGCACCCCAGGGAGTAGGGCTTATGGCTTTGTTCAAAAACCGAATGGATATAAAAGTGACGGGCAAAATGAAGAGAAATCCTGTAAGGTATCGCGGTATAGCCGTATTATCTGTCAACGGAAAGCCGCAGTCCGCCCAAGTCATGTTTGCGACATCTAGATTGATGGTGAGAAAGTGAATTTCATGAGTGTTGTCAAGCAATTCTCTTACTGAGAGCTTCGCTGACGGTGCAGCCTTGCTTCACACAACCTGATACTTCCTCGTTGAAGACAGGATCGGCACAGAGGCAGGTCTGGTTTAACCCTGAACATGGCGACTGAGGCAGCGCATCAATAATACAGGCCACCTGTATATCAGAATTTAGTGATCTTCTAGTCAAAATGGAGAGGATTGGGGTGTGAAAGACATACTGCGCATGGAGGGTAGTCCGAAATACTTGGGCTGGCACCGGCTAGGATCGCAAAGCAGCCCACCAGGATGGCGAACAAACGAGGGGACCTCATTCTCGTCTGTGCTTATTTCTGTTTTGCCGTCGTTTGCTGTTCTAGGAAAGAAGGTTTTGAGACCAAGCAACAAATAACAGCGGATGAGAATTTGAGAGTGGATGGCCGGCCGTACGAACACCGTGAATGTCCACTTCCCTGGGGCCTGATGATAAAGGATTGGTCTTCGGCTACAGCTAACAGTAAATATGAGCTGGATTTTAGAATGTGGCAATTTTCTCGTACGACTATGAGAGCTTTCCCCTATTCTTTCTCTTTGTTTTCTCTCGTTGGTGAAATGCCGATGAATGCTCGACGATCGCAGCGCGCGCAGCTGTTCGCAAACGGAAAGACATGCGGACGGTTCTAAGGAAGCTCAGCCATGTGGCTGCCACGGATCATCGCTGGGAGTCTATAAAAGCCATGCCGCCCTTCATGACGAAAAATTTGCCTCCCCAGCACGTGGGCTTTGAATCTCGAACCGGTAAACCTCTTTCAATACCAAACCGGCGCCGACCGTCTTTTACTGGCTGGCTGCCGCACTCAGCGCCACCTTCGCCCATGGAATGCTAAGGGTCTGATCGGTATGATTTTCGTGTTTTAGAGACTCTGCTAAGGGCTACTTCGCTAGCGCTATATGTAGCGTATATATCACGCTAGGTCACTATTAGCCTAGATTATTACTATAATATAAACAGTAAGTGTTTTACTAACCCCTTAATACTTCTAAGAGGCTGAGATTATTTAAAAATAGCTTTAGCTTACTTAAATATATTATTTTTAATATTAAAAACCTCTATCTTTCATTATATTAATTATCTACCTTATAATCTACTTTATATTTAAAATAGTAGCTAATAGATAATACTTTAATAAGACCCTACTTAGTATATAAGTAGAAGAAGTAATCCTAGATAAGATTAAAGTTACTATATTATTAAGTAACTCTAAAGAGGACTAAAGCCCCTTACTAACGCTACCTCTACCCTTAATAAGTTAACTAATAATACCTAAGCTTCACTAGAAGCTTATAGCATAGCAGAAGTTACTCTAGCTTATTCTTAACGCTAAGATTAAAAGCTTACTAAGTAATAATAACAAGACATATATACTAAGCTATATATTTACTTTTATTATACCTATCTTATAGAGAGAGTTTTCTAGAAACCCCTTTATAGTTAAAAACCTATTAATAAAGTTCTAAAATACTAACACTCTATACTATAAAGTTAAAGTACTAAGAAACCTATCTAGCATTAGCTATAATAACTATATAAGTATAATATTAACATTAGAGGAGAGATAGTTATAGTAGTATTAAGTTAACTTTAGGTATAAATAAGTAGAGGACTATAACTTCCTTAAAATAGAGTTATTAATAGTATACTTATAGCCCTCTAAGACTACTATAAACTAGAATATCACTAAACTTAATCCTAGAGGTTAGTTAGTATACTAATTAAGATTTTTTAAAAAAGAAGTAAGATCTCTAGTAAAGTAGTTAGCCTTACTACTACTTAATATAAATAGCTTACTTCTCTCATAAACTATAATAATATTAAGAATAGCTAATCTTATAGTAGCATAAGTGCTAACTATTACTTTAACTTAAAGGTATAAATATATAACGTAGTAGTAAGATCCTAATTAAATTAATATTACTAATATAGCTATCTTAGAAGTAATATTTCTAAAGGAAAATTTAGTAGCCCTACTACTAGCATATTAAAATAAATACCCTCACGTCAAGGCAATAGAGACCTAAGGTTATAAGTTATAGAGGATAAGTATTAATAAGCTAGCGCTACATATAGTAGAGGTAGATAACATAAGGCTAGTAATAGCTAACATTTAGTAGCTATTTAAAATTAAAGTTAAGTTAAAAAACTTTACCTTTATATTAAACCTCTTTTTAATAGCACTAAGTAAGGTAGTTAGGTTTCTAGCATTAGAAGAGAAAGAGTTAAAATAGGAGTTTTTACTAATTAATAGCATATAGACGTTAATACTACTACTACTACTACTATAGCATTAATATAGTTATAGAAAGTTAATATAGTTATAATAAGTAGTTAATAAGTTAAAAAAATAAAGCCTAATAGGTAGACTAGAGAAGTAATAAGAAGGTCTTTTTTCAGCCTTAATTAAAATAGCATTTTTTAAATAAATTACTACTTAGATTAATATAATATAAATTTAGCTTATTAATTACTAAAAACTTATCCTTATAAAGTATTAATAGTAAAACTCCTACTATAATATAGTAATATTAAATTATACCTCAAACCCTAGTTATTAACCTACCTATATTACTGCCTTTATTTTAGCCCTCTTAAGTATATTAATCTCTTATAGCGTTAACCCTCTTAGCGCTTCTTCTTTTTTTACTAGAAAATTCTATAATATTATTACTATATATATTAACTTTACTTAGATACTAAAGTTATACTTATATACTATACCTCTTATAATCTTAAACTTCCTCTTTAATAACCTAAAGATACGCTTAATAATACTATAAAGCTTTATATAGCTAAGATTATATAGCTCTTTCCTTATCTATAGCTACTACTAGAAATTAAGGTAGTTATATAAGTAATACTACTTACTAATAAATAGAGTAATAACCCCTAGGTACCTCTTACTAAAGCTTATATTACTTAAGTAAAATCTACCTAGCAGTAAAGTAAACAACCTCGCTAAAGTATATAAAAACAGGGATTTATTATTTATACTACCCTCTATACTAATAAGTATATATATAAAGGTATAGTTAAATCTTACTACTATAAAGATATTCTATAAGAGATTCCCTTTCTTATTAAAAAACTAATATTACTAACTTTAAAGTATATAGGTAGATAGAAGGGTGCTATTAATTACTCTTATATAGCTATTAAACGCCTAATTTTTTAGCTCTAACTTAATCTCTATTAAGATATTATCTTCTATTAATTAAACTACTATTTCTTTATATAGCTTTATAAGTATATTAAGTATAATATAGAAGATATTTAATATTATACTCTAAGTAACTTTAAAGTAGTAAGAAGTATTCCTCTAAAGCTCTCTAAAGTCTATAATATATAAAAAGATTATTAACTTATACTCTACGCTCTAGAACTTTAAGTTTTTAATACTATAAAGTTAAAACTATAAAATTAGCATAAAGAAGGTTAACTTTAATATATAGAAAGTATTAATAAACTCTATATCTAACCTTACTAATAGCCTCTCTATAATCTAAGTTATTACTAAAAAGCTACCTAAGTAGATTAATATCTTATTAAAAATAATAAAAGTCTTATTATTAGAGTTATTATTATTAAAGTTATCATTAATATACTCTTTAAAGATAATTAATAAGATTATAATAAGCTATTATTCTTTATTATTATCATTAAATACTTATTTAAAAGTATTAAAAATATCTATATTAATAGTTACTTCTTTTAATAGTTAAGTTAATAAATAGTATACCTTATTAATATATTAATATACTACTATATAAGTATCTTAAGCTAGAAGAAGCTTTTAGCTAAGCTCTCTCTAGCTATATATAATATTACTATATTATTAAAAACTAATACTCTTATATAATAATAGTCCTAGTATTATTAGATCTATACCTTAGAATCCTTAGTAACTAAACCTCTCTAGGTAGGTTTATTATTAATCTTATTACTTAGCAGCTAAATTTTAGTCTAATATAATAGCTTAGAGGATTAACAACCTTAAAAACCTTTATTAAGCCTAGTTTTAACTTATATAGACCTAATACGGTAAAGTAGCCTCAAAAACACTATTTTTTATTATTTTATACTAACTATAGCGGTGGTGAGCTAGGGTCAGGAATCATACCGATCACACCCTAATGTCGCGACGTTTCTTCTCTCAACTCCTCTAGCTTGAACATAAATTGGGTGGTCTAAGACCACTATGACTGCACAACTGGGATCAACAGGTGCGAGCTTTCCTCACCATCCCCACCGCAGTGAACCACGTGCAAGCCCTTGTTGTCGGTCGAGTGCATCTCCAAACCTGGCAAAGCAAATGGGACAACCGCACTGCCTTTTATCGTAAGCCGAAGATGATCCGCCTTCTATAAAATTCAAGACATTCGTTAGCATACGCTTGTGTCTAGCTTGGGCCGTGCGGTGACTTACCTCCCAGAACATGCCACTAGGGCTCATTAGGATATCGAGAGCTCGCCTTTCACCCTTCTTAAGGCTTATCTTCTCCGTGAATGTGTAATGCGGTTTGTATACCTTGCTGCGCTGTTCATCGCGGCTCAAGGCAAAGCTGCCACGCAGACATCCACTGGGCCCCCGGTGAAAGGCCATACCGGCACCACCAGGAAGGATATTCCAGTCGTGCATGAACTTCAAAAGTCGTTGCAATACAACATTCTGAGGCTTGATCGTCTGCACAGCCTGGGGATGCTTGAGAGCCGACAGCTTCTCAACTTGTACAAAGACATCCATGTCCGTATGCTCCGGACACGACATCACAAGATGTGCGCAAAAATACCCAGTCGTCTCGCAGGCCTTGTCGAATTGGTAGAGGAAAGTCTGCTTTCCAGATTGGGAATCATAGGGCAACGCAGATTCAGCGGCTTCAGGATCGAGTGACAGAGTGTTGTCTTTCTGTAAGAAGAGTTTGGTGTATTGCGTCCTCGCCAGAGGGAATTCAGACTCTGGGCGTCCAACCGTATCCAGTTGGTTCACCAAGCCGAAATGCAGTACGCTGAGACGGACTTTGGGCGTGGCCTCCCAGTCGTTCTTCTGGTCCTTCAAGTAACGGTTGAAGAAGCGGAGCAGGTCTTTCTGGTTGCAATCCTCGTAGTAGTCGGGCCATTCTTGGGAGTTGTGGACTCTGAGCCACTTGGGAACGGTGTCCGGGACGGCTTCCCATGCTTCAAAGGTTCCCGGGGTGTGCACAGGGTTAGTCCATGAAGCAGCAGCATAGACTGGCACGTTGATACGCTCTGGGTGAGCAACCTTGTCCTCCCAATACGCATCGTAGAGCTGATGCTCACGACCGTGAGAGGTGATGTCTTCGAGCTTTCCTTGAGTCGCCAGAGTATCTACAGATCACCTCAGTGAGCAGGTTGCCAACAATGGTATGTACATCAGTTGAAAAGAACCCACTGGAAATTGATTCGTGAAAACCCGGAAACAGAATTCCGCCACTAAACATGTGGTGTCGATAGAAGTCGGAAAAGCCTTCCCTGTTCATGGTCTTAGCTAGATCTGCCCTCTGAGTGCGTAAAAGAAAGCTTACCATGGGGCGAGGGCAGCCAGTCCCGGTGGACGCATACTTCCGATGCGCCATTGAGCTATTGCCAGCCAACTATTCCCAGTCAAAGCTACTTTACCGTTACACCAGGGCTGTTTCGAAACCCAAGTAATGAACGAGGCACCGTCCTGAGCCTCCTGGTGACCCATGATGAGGAGATCGCCTTCGGATGAATACGCACCCCTCGTATCGACGTTGATGACTGCGTAATTTCGCGGGCACCAAAAGTCGGGATCTGGGCCTTCCCATTTCTGCAAGCCGGAGAGGTGCTCTTTGGGGACGCCAGCGCGGAATGGAAAATCGTCCAGCAGCGTTGTGCCCTTTTGCTTTCCGTAGGGACTCCTATTGATGACGATTAATTCCAAAGGCAACAATACAGCACCCGGAAACATACCATGCCACCAGCGCTGGTACCGGATCGGCGTATCTTGAGTCCAGATCTTGGAAACTTGCCGGGAGGAAAATGTCGCTGTAAAGAGTGATGCCGTCATCCAGCTGCATGGGCACGCTTTCATGCATCACCAGGTCCTCACTCAGAGGAAGCGCACCCGGCTCAACTTGCTGTCCGGCCTTGAAATTGCGCTTCTGTTGGCGGAAACCTGGAAATCTCGCCTTCTTGCTGTCGATTGATATGCCATTTTTATATCGGGTAAGACGCAGCGCTTGGTCTTTGATCTCGAGTTGGCGGGCGAGTTCCTTCTCAAACTGTTCTTGGTTCATGGCGAATACGACAATGTGTTGAATTGAAAACGAGACTATAGCGAGAGCACACAATTGTAACTCTGGGAAAAACAAGCGTCGTTGTGAAAGAATATTCCCACCAGCTTAGTACTGCATCGCGTTATTCCTCTTTTAAGTCGCGAATGAAACGAATGATGCGAACGCCTCGGGATGACGTTGGATGTTCAACGTTCAAAGACGGTAACGTAATGGGTAATGTCCATCTCGGGAAAAGGATTCCTCAAAATGGCAGTTGAGCCCGACAGCGAAACACAGGTCGGGGTTTTCTTAGACTCCGCGCCGAGACGCCGCGGTCAAAAGAAAGAAGAAATATAGAGACACAGGAGCCGAAAAAAGTGCCGGGACATATTGTTAAGTTTTGTAAAACAATTGCGTCGAACCGTCTTGCGCCGCAAATTCGTGTGAGTGCCGGGAGACGTCTATCAAATCTATTTAGTTTTCAGGCAACGGGTGTGCCCCGTCACACTTCCTCATAAAGTACTGCGTAATGACCACTGCATGCATGGATCCAGAACAAGTCCTAGGGACACGATTCCCGGAGACTCAATCGGAATTGTTCCCGCACACTCCGATAAAAATTCCCCGAGCCTGGTATCCATGTCCGAATAATGCCAAAAGCGAGCAGATTGGGAAAAATCCGGGGTTCAGCAAGCCCCGAAGAACCGGGTGGCACCGCCCCGTCACTTCGGGCGATGGTCAAGTTGGTTCGAAGAATCCGTTATAAAATCATCACCATCAATATGGGAAAGTTGCAGCCCCGAACTCTATCACAACCTTAAATCACTTAGACCTGCCAAGACCTTCTCGTCATGTCTACCACCAAAAAGCTCAGGGTTGCCGTTCTTGGTCCTAAGGGGCAATGCGGCTCCTGCGTCGTCGACGAGCTCCTGTCTCGCGGCCACTCCGTTGTTGGCCTCTCACGCAATCCGCCCCGCGAGTGGCAGACATCAGGTGACTACAAGGCGGAGTCTGTCGACTTCAACTCCATCAACGAGCTCTCGGCGGCGCTGTCACGCGGTTACGACGCCATTGTGTGCGCGTATGGACCGCCCCTGGGGAACATGCGGGCGATCTACCATGAATGTGTAGAGACGCATGCGAGAATCAAGTCTGCTCTACTCCGATCGAATCATCGAGGTTCTTTCATTGTTATTGGTAGGCTTCCCTGTAAGACATACTTTCATGAGTACCTGTATACTGACTTGGGCTGGGAAATTTGTAGGCGGTGCCGGCTCTTTGCACCACAAAGACGGCTCGTCTTTTGCAGATGAACCCGATTTCCCTTATGGTGCTTGGTATGTTTCTGTTCAGCTGGATTCACGTTCAGCGCGAGATGTTGACCGAATTGCAGGTATAAATGGTCAGACCAGCATCTCGGATACATGATTTCTCGGGCGTCAGACCACGGCAGCACAACACTAGCTGTTTTCTCCCGGATCTTTAGATGGGCGCGCAACAATGTAGAGCATCCTGGATGTGAGATCCCCCCTCACCCGTTCCCCGATCATTATGGCAGGGCTTTTGCTGACGCACTCCAGGGTTCTCCTGGATTCTCCGCCCTTTTGCACGCCTGTTTCTCTCACGCGCACGCAGGTTCATGACGTCTCATGACGCAAAGGGCCTAATCACGGGATCGCGCGTCGCTCTACACCTGTGGGAAGGCGTGACTGAGAAGTCTTGGTCATTTCTGTCGCCTCCGTGGTTGCTGAGAGACAAAGGTGAGCGAGGAAGAAATCTGACATCCGGGGTTTTCCGCTGATTCGACTTACCAGGGATCCGTACTGGGAAGTACGAAGTGTATGTGGACGAGCTTGACAGCCCGGGGTATCAAGCCATCTACGGCGGCATTTACAACGAGGACATGGCCGTAGCCATCGTGGATGAGGTTGAGAACAACAAGTTGGCGTACAAGCACTGGTCTTGTGTCGGACCCATCGGTCTCGGGAAATGGTAACCTCCAGCCGTGGGAACGTCTCGATGGACATGAACTTGATCTACCTGTATACGCTGAGTATTTCGGTTTGGATGAGTTTAGACTCTAATGAGATGGTGCCTCCGGAATCCATTGTGTTTTGACTGCTATGTCCATCTTGAATTGATCCATTTGCCATTAACACAAGATAGAAGAGTCATGTAAGTCGGCTTGACACTCCGTACTACCGACTTCATGAACGGTACGGGGTTGTACATCTACTTGACACAAGATCCATGCTCCTTGTATGCGACATTTCTGCAGCCCTGAGCCTTTGTTCAAAAGGAGAAAGAGAAAAAAAAAAAAGGAAAAAAAAAAAAAAGAAAAAAAAAAAACCAAAAAAAAAAAAAAAAAAAAAAAAACCAACCTCAGCTTGTCGATCCATATGTATCTGCTATGGGTGTTAGAATATTTATTGAATGCCTTCAAATCGTACCCGCCTATCCGTAGACTTCTTCCAGCGCCCGAGAGATTACTTCGCAAACGTGTACGCGTACTTCTGTGCGCCTTGTTTTGTCCAGCAAATCCTCATCCCCCATTTCCGGCAAAATTCTCCAAGGAATGATGCAGCTGTAATTCTTATCCATCGTTGCCATTTTCTCAAACACGGCCATCATCCCTTCTACTCTCTTCAAGTGCCCAGGACGCCGAATACGGGCTCGATTGTCTGGATGGCGAGAAAAGTCTATAATGCGCGCCGCAAGTGCACCTCCGATAACGGCAGAGAATGATGTGCCTGATAATGGAGGGTCTGCATCCAAAGTGATGTTTTCTCCAAGTATGGCAAAATTGTTCCTGCGCTGCTTTGGAGAGGGGTTAAAACTTGGTGAGCTTCGGGCCTTGGCATCTGTTGAAAACATGCAAAACACTTTATTCGCACTGTAAAGACGAGCAGGAAAGGCGATCTTTGTGAGGTTGCCATGATTCGATGCGGCGGCGAAAATGAGAATGCGCTCTGCGTGTGCCGTCTCAATCGCCCTCAACATGTCTTCATGCTCTGCGTGGAAGCCAGATGGAATGATGATAATGTCGACATCCCATATTCCTTTTGCATGTCGAATTGCCTAGTTTGCGTTAACGTTCTTCGAACCATGGCAAATCTTGGTCGAAAGCTGCTTACTCGGGCCATGAGGTCTGCAGTGTTATCACTTGCACGGTCTTTCTCCCAGACGCGGCCAACAAATACCTGGGCCTCGCCGTAAATTCTCTGAAGAAGCTTGAAGGCGCTGGTACCATGTCCTGAAGAATCTTCATAAGGCGTGGTTATGTTGTTGACAAAGTCACGGTAATTTATTACCGAGCCGTTTGAAGTATACGAAGGATTGAGGCCCGTATCCAGGATTGCGATTTTCACGGGACTGTAGCAATCGTCTTTATGTTTTGGTGGGATGCGAGCGATGGCATTAAATATCCCCAATCGCTCAAACCAAAGATCCGTCGAAAGGTCAGAGCTTCTTAGTTCAATCAGATACTTTGCACATTTACGTCTGAGTGGAAAAGTTCAATGTGACTAACCTGTATCCACTGGTGGTGTTAGTTAAGGCTGGCGAAGAACCGCCATGACCTTTTCTAATGAGTTGTTGCTGCCGGAGTGTGCCAGGCTGTGTAGAATGGGCGCGCTCCGTATTCTGTTGTACCACTATTGGTGCCAGTACGGTCTTTTCTGGAGCTCCCCAGTTTGTCTTGTACAGCTTTTCTATTGGGCCCACCACGTTTTGGTGCAGAATACTTCGAACCTTTTCAGTGTCGTTGTGGTACGGCTTGAAAACGTCAGCCTTCAAGCACGTCCAAATGATCTCTTTGAACGGGAAAAAGGTGTCTTTATCCTGCCATCTTGCGTTCTCGAAGGCGTCCATGGCTGCGATGTGATTTGCGTTTACGTAGCCGCTGACTGAACACTCTTTCCGGTTTTGGTAGTAGTCCTCGATCGCGACGCCAAGTTCAATTTCGAGCAGCATGACTCCCAGGGCGAGAATCTTGGGAAACCTGTGAGATATGAACTTCTCATCGCCTCCCTGGGGAACATGGCTTCCTATGTTCGCAGCCAGAAAGGGTTCATTGATGTAAATCCCTGTAGGCTCTTTAGAACGACGTTCAAACATGAAGTGAACAGTGTGCTTGCTCCATCCCTCTTGCATCCAGTCAGATTCGTAGAATTGCCATGCAGCTTTTGCTAACTGGCATGCTAGGAGAAGTCTTAAGCTGCTCCGAAGAGGGTAGTCGATGATTATGTCGGCCAGTGCTACACTTGACGCCTGAAGGCTGAAGTTGGGCGTCAGAGGACCGGACTCTCCCAATCGAAGTTTTGTCCCCTCCAAGAATAGCTTTAGTTGAGAACATTTGCGATTTGAAATGATATTGCAGAAATCTCCATCTGCAATCAATGAATCCGGTGTTTCTGGTCTCGCGTCTTGCGCTGAATCATCGAATTTGACTCTACAATATTATGATGAGAATGACTTTCTTGCGCACATGATTTGATGGAATACCTTGTTTGTCGATGTGATCGGACGCAGATCTGTGTATCCTGCCATTGGCAGCCGGTACCAGGTTCCCTTTTGTGGGGGTGATCCAAGAAGAAAATTCCAAACTCGGCTGTCCCTGAATCATCTTTGCTATACTTGCAGCTATTTAGACGGAGGTTGGTCTTGATCTGGCTCCGCACACCTTGTTGAAAACATTGGCACTTCAAAAGGAGGGCGTCATATAGTAATTTCAGATATGGTTGACAGTCGTCCCGGATGTACTTTTGCTGTGGCTCGATGAAATCAGAGAGGATCACAGGCTCTTCTATGGTTTGAAAAGCTGTCAGGAACTTTATCAGCTTCTCTCTGTCCTTCTTCGCAGGGAAGATGATCGCAAAATCTTCAAATTTTAGTTTTCTCCACTCCTTAGAGACTGCAATCTTTTGGAGGTTCGGGAACCACTTTGGAGTGAATGCATTGTAAGCGCGGAATTCGTTAGAGGAGGGAAGCCTCGGACGTTGTCGTGGCCACTTTTCGTTGCAAAGGTCAGCACCTTCTCCGAAGTGTACGGTCATTGACCACCCGATGTTTCATTGAGTGCCGAGATGTTGAACGTCCTACATAAGAAACAGAACTTAAGAAACTAACAACGGAACAGCCGGGAAACGTTGGGAGAGGCGCAACGTGCACCAATTTGTCTTATGGTTTAAGAGAAGGAAAGACCAATTGTCTCCTAGGCCTAGTACTTACTGCAAATGGCATTTCCAAGATTAATAACAATTCGAGTGCTCGAGAAGTTGCTGCCTGGTCGCCAGAAGACTTCTCTAGTGAGTCCAACCATATTTTTACGTTACCCAAAAGTATTTTCAGGCTTCGGGAAAATGACCTCCCCTTCTTGTCGACTTTTCTCTCGTCTAAAAACTCCTGAACAATGTCTATCATATGGTTTGTCGTCTCTTCAGCGAAGGAAAACAATGCAGTAGGTTTCCCCATGCTCGGAAATACACAGAGACCAGCGTAGGTACTGGCATGCTGGTATACAAGGAGTGTAGAACGAGGATCATGGGATACCAGCAGATACCCCCAAATTTATCAGTCGCGCAGCAGGGCAAGGCTGGGTGGTGGTCTTGGCTGCATGTCAGCTGAACCAGATTTCACGCATTTAAGAAGACACATGCCCCCACACACCATGTCAGCTGAGAGCAAATTCCCCATTAGACTCCTTATCCCCAAGTGTGAAATAGCCAAAGTGCTTTCGCTCTTCCTTCTGCTTGATTGGAAAGAACCTTACCAGCTCGATAAGTCGCCTTGATATTGGCCAAAACTTCACAAGCTGGCGACCGTCTCAAACCGCCCTTGACCGCGAAAAATGGACCAGAAGTGTTGGTTTGTTCTTCGGCAAACGCACTATCCGCCGCCAATCTTCCCAGAGAACGGTGTGGGGGAAAGCTCTGGTCCGATCTGCTTAGGGCACCTTATCCCGGATCTACACCATCTTGACAACATCATCAACTTGCGAGGACCAGAACCAATTCCACCAGACATGCCTATATATCACACTGGGGCCCGCGAAATGACTTGGAACCAAAACATAGGTGGGAACATCAATCGTTCTGTTGGTTTTGATGCGCCCGTAGCTGCCGGAGTCGGAGTCACGGCATCAGCTAGCGCTGGAATCGCATTCAAAAGGTCTGTTAGTAACTTTGCACGGTTCAATACTCTCGACACGTACATCACTCAGGTCTCCCAATCATACATCGAGGATAGTATCAGCACGGACGAGGTTTCCAAGTATATCCAGGAGCATTCACATCTGAAGCGTTGGTCCCTTTTCATGGTAACAGGGATAGTCATCGCCCGTGGTGCCTCAACATGTAAGTCTGAGGGCCGAGGGAGTGGCGTTCAAGGAGGACTCGGCGCGTAAGCAGCCCCCTTTTGCACATCATTGCGAGATGAGACAGTGCGAACGTTTCATTGACTCTACACAGCGGGCTTCAGGGACTGGCAGGAGTGAATCTCGACATCGAGTATGGAAAACAGAATGAAAGTGTAATGTCAAGCGAGGACACGTCTGACTTTGTGTGGGCGATTCGATTGGCGAAAATATCAAAAGGCATTCTGAGCAAGGTTTGGACGTACAAGACTTTCTCAAAGGGTGCGACATATGGAACAACGGCCACATCCTTGTATCGGATCGTAGACGAATGTCTGAGTGACGAAGGGATAGAGAAAGATCGTGTAGTGATAGGCGATGAGGGCGATGATGTATTTGTCATTTGAGGAGCTCAGACTGCTATCTATACTATTTCGACGGAAAGTACATGGGACACTGAATGCATACACTCCTTCACACTTCGTTTCAAACCCGTCACCTTCTTGCTCCATCGTCCGGGATAGCTGATAACGCCAGGCCGAATAGGCCGATGCCAGCGTCAGCATGCATTAGCATGCATTATGCTGACATGTCGGGCCCTCCAAAAGGCCCTCGCATACCTACCACACCTTTATTTGGGTAACCTGGGAGCCTGATGTTAGTACATGAGGGCTGAGGCTCAGTAGGAGTCCCCACCCGGTTTTAGTATTGCGCCTTCATAGCAACACGTAGTTTGTCTCTCCTACCGCTACTCCGTCTCTGTGTCTGTCTCGTCTACTCGGGCCTTATGAAATATATCGGCATGATTCGATGCACGAGGGCGTGTGTTAATGTATGGCTATCCTGGTGTAAACCTTTTTGGGGACAATCAGAAAGATAAGACTTGATTTCTAATGGATTCCATCGACGAGAACGATGGAAGATATCTATCCGGACTCTCCGGGCAATGCCCTGGCACCTTCCGCTCGGTATGTACTCATGGCTTCACCATGGACTTGAGCTAAATTGTGCAAAGAGCCCACGATGTGTCAAACACGAGTAGCCAGAACACAAACCTCACCGGAGACGTACAGACAAACGCAGTGTTAATATCAAAGAGATGTTTAGAATGCCAAAATGAGTTCAAGAAATGTCTTACTGATCTTCGGGAACCTTTGCTGGAATGGGTCGAAAACCGACAAGCGGACTTCAATCTTTGGGCATCCAGTATCAAAGCTACGGGTTCTGGAAAGTCATCCCTGGACTACCGTCTCAGAGAAAGACCTGATGTCAAAGAAAAGATATTTGACCTTCTTGATGGTTTGCTGGAAGCTATTCAGCAAATACAAGAGATCCGTGAGTAAATCCTGCGCATGTGAAAGAGTCGCACTGAGAAGGAGCCTAGTGCATTTCGAGAATGCTACACAAAACCCAGCGGGAGATAGAATCAAATACAATACGCACTCAGCGTTACTGGAGGACGACGATTCTGGCAGCAGTGAAGCCTCGGTAGCTGTCTCCGAAGACGACATATGTTCGGAAGAAAAGGAATGCGTACAAACAACTTTGCGGGAGCTTGCGAGATTATCTGCAGCTATACGCAAGTCTGGATCGAGGTATCGTTTCCTCAGAGCCGACAATGCTTTACAAGAACAAGAGTTCTCAAGATTCAAGACTCATCTCACTAATATCATTCTCATCTCACATTTCGGGAATGAGCTTGCACACAGAAACCAGACTTCGCAACTAGCGAAAATGGTTCACTTGCCTCAAAATCGTTTCGAAAACCTGACTCATGCCCAAAAGCGCCTCATTGATGCCAACATACGACGCCGCAATCGAATTCATTATGCGACTCGAAATACACGCCCGGCCCAAGTTGTACATCCTAAGGATGCAAGGAAAAGAGTTTCAATCTACAACGATGTTGCCGGGATATCACTCACGCCTTGGTTGCAAGAGCAAGTAAAAGCACCGCCGTCGCAGCCGCCAACAACCACCGCCAAGTCGGAATCGCCGTCGCACATTTCAACGACAAAGACGAAGTCTTCGAATCCAACAGCAACAGAGATGAGCCGCAGCTTTGACTTGACAGCAGCCATCAAGCAAGATACTCCATCTGTCGTAACGAAGGCAACACAGATAGCAACATCTCTCGAGTATCCAAAGTGCCCGAAGCCTACCAGCGATGAATTGATACAATGCCCCTGGTGTGGGGACATTCTTCCAGTGGACTATCACAAAAGCGAATCAAAATGGAAGTACGTCTTTAAATACCAGTTAATCAAGAAAATTCGAGCTAACTTGAAATAAGGGGCCATGTGGCTCACGATGTTCTTCCTTATACGTGTGTAGTCGAGAATTGCACCTATCCGGCAGAAGAAATGTTTCTTACTAGCGAAGATCTGTTGAAGCATATCCGTGAACATCATGGCCTTACCCGATGGGTTTGCGATTACTGCCCCATTGAAAGGGCTCTTATTGAGTCTGCCTTTTCAAGCCCCATGGATCTGGAGCACCACATCATTATGATGCATGCCGGCCTATTCCCACATTACCAAATCTCAATTCTGGCTGGCTTTAGTAAGAGAATAGTCGTGGAGCCTTTATGCTGCCCTATATGCGGCCAAAAGTGTCAAGAAAGGGTAACTGCCGGTCTAGACGATCACGCATTGCAGCACATACACGAGTTCTCCTTAAGGTCACTACCATGGGACATCGCGAACGGAAGCGGCGAGGAATCGTGTCGTCAACAATACGACACATCCAGGACTACTACAAGTTTGGCATATTCCTATAATATTTCTGGTTCCAAGTTCAACGACGAGGAAGGGTTGCTCAACGTAGAAGTCCGTTCAGACTTGAGGACTTCGCTTGTTCCTCTCCTGAGAGAGGTGACAGGAATCTACAAGACCGCCCCAGCAGAGCCGGAGGAGGAAATCAAAATAGCTGTGGGCACAGACACTCTCAAGGGGTTTTACGAATCAGCATGGGAAATCCCAACCACCGCTTCACAGATACGCATTCTTGTGGATGAAATAGCCAATCCACACTACGAAATCCAACCGAACGTTGGCGAACGTTGGATGGCGGCACTACCCAAGCTAAGACATGTCCTCAGCGAGCTTTCCGATCAGAGACTCGTAGATCAGTTCGCGAGACGCCCGGGTCATGGAACGATTGTCAAGGTGTCTTTCCTAAGCCATGATCTCAAGGACATTCTTGGACTTTTGAACCAGTCACAGCTGAGATCTTACCCTATTCCTGATAGCTTGGAGGTTCCTGAGAATCCACAAGCGACTTTGTCACCCCGCGTTAAATCTATTCGTTTTTTGCCGGAGTTAGCGTCATTGCAAGCTGACCTAGGCTTGGATTCTTCCGAGCGCCGATTGCTGTACGAGGGAAATTTGACCGAGAAGAGATTTTCGCCCCATGGAATCGCCGTTTCTATCACCTTTTATGCGTTCCTCTTCGATAACTACTTGATTCTCACAACAGCACGACAACACCCCAGTCAACCAGACAACCAGAGTTTTATCGTGGATGACGACTCTAATGTTAGTGATCACACACAAGCCAGACCATCAGATATGACCACTCACATCTATCAGTGTATTCCTTTGCCACTCGTTTCTCATGTGGAGGATTTCGCTCTCCCCGTGGACTTACATGTTCACGACGACATGTTGGCAGACGTAATCTGTCTCCGTTGGTTGAAGCAGTACAGATACTTTCAAGCATCATCACCTCAAGCTCGACTATCTTTCACGACAATAATCAACGAGAATAGCGAGAAAATAAGCAGGGATGGTCCATTCTGCCTTCTCCCTCGTGTTTCGGACTTTCCTTCACAGTATCCAGCTGAGAGAATCCACACGACCATGAATCTGGTTGTGAAGGACGGAAACCGCACATCGAATGCTTCGTTTACGCTGCATAATATGCCAAATTCAACAATCACCCAGGCTCATTGTGCTACTGGTATCTCGCACGCACTATTGTTAATTGGCACAACCGACGGGATTTGGTTAGTATCAAGCAAGCATGGGAAAGCTATGATGCCCGATACAACAGGAGAAACTTCTGACAGAATTTCGACTCAAAAAAAAATTGTGGGCAGCGACCCAAGAAAGATATGGCAGGGAAACGTCACTCAAATTGCCGTGATTGAGACGAGAGACAAGGTTCTATTTCTATCCGATGAAAACCTGTTTGAGTGTTCACTGAGTCGAATCATCACTTCGGGGACGTTGGCTCCCAGAAAGACGGCACCATTTATAATACATTTCGCGACAACCGTTGAACATGATGATACCTTGGTCTTGGGTTTGAGAAAACAGTCGAAGCATTCTTCCGAGAGCACGATTACCATTTTCGAGACTCCCTGGAAGGATGAAGCAGGAAGATCAGGATATCTAGATGTTTTCGAGCCTAGTCTACGTGAATGGGCTACTAGAGGACACTTCGGCATATCTTTCGACTGTTCATCACTCGCAGTCGGTCCAGCACATCTTCTCCTAACAACCTCGGAAGGTTTCAAGACCGTTGTCTTCGAAACGAATACTGCTTATTCTTGTCCTGACTTTCAATATTCAAACCTCCATAGGTTGCGAGAAAGGATCGAACAGCAAAAGTCAGTTGTCATGCTACCATTCACTCCTGAGGAGGCCATTTTGGTATACGAAAGTTGCGCCATCTACATAGGCAATAAAGGCGAGCCTAGTCGACCGAACCTGATCAAGTTTCTCGATCCAAGTCAGAAGGTCCAGAGGGCGACGATGTGTGAACGATACCTGATTCTTTTCACACATTCCTTCATCGAGATAAGGGACGTGGATAATGGGCAGCTCAGGCAGGTTATTCGTGGCAGCTACGTAAGATGCCTCGACGAGGGGTTTCAAGGAGCAATCCGTCATTACAACAACCGCAAAATGAAGCCTTATAAATGGCTCCGAAACAATGAGAAACACGGCTCAAATCAAATCAGCCTAAAAGGAAGCGTTAAATTTATAATTGCTCCTATGGGGCACCCTGACAGGCCAGCCATTGTCGAGTTGGCGTTGGAACCCAATGGACCATTAGATCCAGGATCAGACTAATAGGTTACATCAAGTACAGTATGATTGATCGTTGTACCATATTAGATCAATCATGTTTTAGTCTCTTCGCAGTGTTGCCATCAGACTTCGGCGCAATGTTCTATGCTCTAAACAACGCCGAGGCCTTGACGCAAATCCCACGAGGGGCGTGCAGCAGGGATTCGCAGTCACAGAGGATATTAGTTTCTAATGCTGTTGATAGAACATCGCTCTAAATGTCGAAATTGGTATAAACCCTCGCCTCCCATCCCTTCAATGCAGGCGCAACCCCCTTGATAAGCCCGCCATCCTCTCTCGTGCCAGCCAACAGCTTGACTTCACCAGCGTCACAGCCGAGCATGACAGCTACGTCTCCAGCACTCTCCTCGTCCTTGGAGAAGTTCATCACTACAAGAGCCCTGCGCTTGACGCCCTCACGGCCCTTCACCGGCGCAGCACTCTCCTTCAATATGATCCACGTCTTCTCGTTCTCGGGATCCAACAGCTTGTGTGATCCGAACACGAAGATATCGCGGTACTGTCTCCTCATCTTGAGGACCTTCTTGTAAAACTCGAGAATGGAATCTGGGTCGCCGCGCTGCTTGGCCGCGTTGATGGCCTTGTAGTCATCGTGCACTCGCATCCACGGCTTGGCGCCCTCTTTCGTGAACCCAGCGTTCGGGCTATCGTCCCATTGGAAGGGTATCCGCGCGTGGTCTCTCGCCAAGATACGCAGCCCATCCATGGTCTTTGCGATCCGCTCCTTGTCGCCCGATTCCAGGGCTTCAGAGTAAAAGTTGCCGCTCTCAATGTCCTTGTACTCCTCAATCCCCCAACTGGCCGGCATATTGGTCATGCCAATCTCCTGGCCCTGGTACAGGAACAATGTGCCGGACATGGTAGCCTGCCAGATCGCAATCGTCTTACACGAGGCTTTCCACAGCTCAGGCGTCGAGTCATCGCCAAACCTCGATACGGCACGCCCATTGTCGTGGTTCTCGCAGAAGGCGGTAGCCCACGCGTCCGTCCCCTCGATGAACGACTGCCACGTCGCCGTATAACTCTTCAACGTCGACAGCGGGAACGGCTGGAAGAGGTACTTCCCCCCGAACCCGTTCCCGTTCCCGAGCCGGATGACGGAGAACTCAAACACCATGTCCAGCTCCTGCGCCGCGGCCGAGACGTACGGGATCACCTGCGACGGATGCGGCGTCAGGGACAGCTCGCCGACCGACACTGCATTATACGGCGCAAGCACCTTGCGGTTCATCTCGTGGATAAACTCATGAATGCGCGGGCCGTTGCACCACATCTCGGGCGCGGGCTGGTGCGGCGAGGTCGGGTCCGTGACGGGGGCGTCGACGTAGTCGGTGCGCTTGGAGTACTTGTTCACCGTATCGATGCGGAACCCGTCGACGCCGCGCTCGAGCCAGAACCGCATCGTGTCCTCGTATATCGCCTCGCGGCACGCGGCGTTGTCCCAGTTGAGGTCGGGCTGGTCGGGCGCGTACAGGTGCAGGTAGTACTCCTGCGACTGCTCGTCCCAGGTCCAGGTCGGGCCGGCGAAGTAGCCGCGCCAGTTGGTCGGCGGGTGTCTGACGCCGTCGGCGTCGTAGCGGGCGGGCTTCCAGATGTACCAGTCGCGCTTGGGGTTGGCGCGCGACGAGCGGCTCTGCTTGAACCACTCGTGCTCGACGGAGGTGTGGTTGACGACGAGGTCGAGGATGACCTTCATGCCGCGGGTGTGGCATTCCCTGAGGAGGGTGTCGACGTCCTCGACGGTGCCGTAGGGGGCGTAGATCTTCTGGTAGTCGGAGACGTCGTAGCCCATGTCTTTCTGGGGGCTCTCGAAGATGGGCGAGACCCAGACGACGTCGACACCAAGGTCGTGCAAGTAGTCGACCTCGGCGATGAGGCCGGGGAGGTCGCCCCAGCCGTCGCCGTCCGAGTCCTTGAAGCTGGCTGGGTAGACTTGGTAGAAGGTTGCGTCCTTCCACCAGGGCTGCTTGCCCACCCAGCGGTTCTCGTCGTCCCAGACGAGAGATCCCATGGTGCGTGTCTGTTACTCTGTGTTAAGCCACACGGCCATAGGGCGGAAAGCAAAGAGAGAGGCGAAGAGAGAATGAGGGGGGAATGGCGAGAGAAGGTGGGAGAGGGACCTGGAGTCAAAGATCAGACGCGGCGGCGGGAGAGAATGGCATTTTGACCAGGCGCAGAAAGACTAGGCGTCGTCGGAAGTGGACGACCGCGATCAGCGGCAGTGGCAGACAAATGGCGTGGCAACATGACGGCCCATGCATCCGAAAGTGGGAAACGAGGAACCAGAAGAGTAAGAATTGCGTGGGGAGGTTGAATCGTCTGCGCGCGGGCTCCCGTGGTCAGTAGCTGTGGTGCATGAAGCAGGTTACCCCTCGTGGGAATCACTCCGCAAAAGGGCCGCGAAGGGGAGAGAGAGAGACGCGGTGCGGTGCATCGTCGAGTCGGTTGATAAGTTTGATCCAATCTCGGTGGAGATTCCGATCACAACTGGCAGCGGTTTTCCCCGCCCTGCTACCCCATGGACCATGGGTTCCCCCCTCTAGGCCCTCCCGAGGTGTGGTTGCCGGCGGGCGGGAGGCGCTGTTGAAGAAAGCGGAGGGCAGGAGGGGAGGTTTGAGGCGGGTGTCACACGGCGCGCATGAGCGTGTTTCTTTTCCGAAGCTTTGGATCGCCTCAATTAAACTCCGCCTTCCCGCTGATGACGGGCATCGGATGATGCTGCAACGCGTGAACGGGTCGCAAAAGCACGTTGGAGGAACGTTTTCCTGAAGAAAAAAGGACGCGGAGACTCCGCCATCCCTGTCGGGGTTGAAAGTGGGAGAATTTGGGGTTCGGAGCACCTCCGCTAGACTCCGCACCGCCCTCCGCGCCTCCTGTTCTGCCGGGAGCCACCCACGTCAGGGCTTCCCACCAATCAGGTGCTGCGGATCCCTCAGTGGGGCCAGACTGGTGATGGGCGGGTTCGGGGCCGGGTCTGGAGAAAAAAGGTGGATGGCCTGGAAATGGTTTGTGTAACTGGCGACCCGAATCTGGGGAAACTTTTGCGAAAACTCGGAGACGTACCCCAGGGGCCTAAAGGATTTCAGCCGCTCAGATGATGGTCCCCGTCTGCGGGGAGGCCAATTTAGTTTCAACCTCGTCGGATGCGAATAGCGTCATGGGCTTACACGGCCGCAGCTGTCACTTGCGGAGTCTCCTGTTGCGCCCTCGTGTGCTGCTGGCATCCCGTCTCCAGAATGGGAACCGGGCGCAGCTTGGCGTGAATCATGGAACACGATCACCAGACCTAGAACCCGGTGGCTGGCTCATATCCCTATTCGAGTGAAGCTGTTGATGTTGTTCTTGATCAGAAGCGGATGTCGAGAGCATTGTCGACTTCAACCACCCAATCTCGTGTGCTGCCGACCACCCCACAGAGACTCGGTCCATCGACCAACCCTGATCCCCCTCATCCTCCGCTTCTCCACAATATTCCCTTTCGACTTACTCACAGTGTTTTTTTCGTCTTTCGGCGGCCGATTCCACACGCGTTCCACGCATCCAGTCTCCCCCCATGGAGTTGGGAAAAGCCAATTCATTCGACCGTCGACGTGCCCAGCAACGGGCCCCCGGCCGTGCATATGCACATCCGCTTCGGCTCTTGCTCTCCTCAGGCGATTCCACTCCAGCACCCATGTCCAGATCAACACACGCTGCACACAGAGACACACAATACCTACACACACAATGCACTCCTGAACACTGGCACCGACAAGTCTACAGACGGTCGTCAAGAACCTGGGACTTCAGTATCACGCCAATCCAATCTTGTACGAGCCGGCAGCCCGCGGTCGACTCATCAGGCATCCCATCCCGTCCCCCATTGGAGGTGCACGGTGCAGATTCCTGGGCATTTTCGTTACTCTCTACTAATTAGCGTTTTTTGTGCTTGTCCAATTTTTCTTCGATCCCCATGTTACTTTGACTACCACCTCCTTCTGGCTGTCGCTTTCTCCTCAGCTCCTGCATTCATGGTGTCTTTCGGCGAGGATAAATAAAGGCGCGAATGCCCTCCCTGTTCGATTAAATTCGTCCTCCAGGCGACTCCTTCCCGCGCAACCCGATCTCCTTTCGCCTCGCGGTCTCATCCATCCTCTATTTACACCAATATTCCCGCCAATCTCAGAGGACACTTCAAACCTTGCCAAAATGTCCGACTCAAAGCCCGTCTCCTCGGCGGAGGACAAGGAACTTGGCGTCCACCAGCACGCCGACGCTGCTTCTCCGAATGCCGCCCATCCCGAAGATCTTGCCGCCGAGGCAAAGCAGGCCGCCGACTCGGAGCACCAAATGACCCTCCTGGAGGCCATCAAGACCTACCCCAAGGCCATCGCCTGGTCCGTCCTCCTCTCGTCGACTCTCATCATGGAAGGATACGACCTCGCCCTGCTCTCCAACCTCTACTCCTCGCAGTACTTCAACCAAAAGTACGGAGCGTACAGCGAGGCCCAGGGCAAGTATGTCCTTTCCGCCGCATGGCAGTCCGGCCTGTCCAACGGTGCCCGCGGTGGAGAAATCATCGGCCTCATCCTCGCCGGTTGGACCGCCGATCGGTACGGGTACAAGATGACCACCATCGGGTTTCTGGTATTGATGATTGCCTTCATTTTCGTGCTGTTCTTTGCGCCGAATGTGAAGATCTTGGTGCTGGGAGAGGTCCTCTGTGGTGAGTCTTGAGGATGCTTGTAGTTGATTTCCTCGTTTCTGACGATGGCCAGGAATCCCATGGGGCGCCTTCCAGAGTGTGACTCCCGCATACGCCTCCGAAGTTGCTCCCGTCGTCCTGAGACCCTACCTCACGACGTTCATCAACATGTGCTGGGTGAGCTTCCTCCCTCCACTCTCAGACGTACACAACTAACAAGCGCAGGTCATTGGCCAATTCTTTGCTGCTGCAGTCAACAAAGGCTCCTTCCAACACGCCAACGAATGGGCGTACCGCATCCCCTTCGCAGTCCAATGGGTTTGGCCTGTCCCGATCCTCATCGGCGTCTGCTTCGCCCCTGAGTGAGTCTCACCTCCTCTCACCCAGGATTCACTTACATCCCACCGGCAAAAGCCCCCCACTAACACACTCCCCCCAGATCCCCCTGGTGGTACGTCCGCCACAACAACAAGCCCGCCGCCAGAGCGTCCCTCCTCCGCCTCACCTCCCGCAACCAGCCCAACTTCAACCCGGACGAGACCATTGCCATGATCGAGCACACCAACGAGATGGAGAAGCGCGTCAAGGAGGGCGTCACCTACGCCGACTGCTTCCGCGGCACCGACCTGCGCCGCACCGAGATCGTCATCGGCATCTGGCTCGTCCAGACCCTCGGCGGCCAGAACCTCATGGGCTACTTCTCCTACTTCCTCGTCCAGGCCGGCATGGACGCTAACAACTCCTTCTCCCTATCCATGGGCCAGTACGCCCTCGGCATGGTCGGCACCGCCGGCTCCTGGTACCTCATGCACAAGCTCGGCCGCCGCACCATCCACTTCTCCGGCCTCTGCGCGCAGTTCACCCTGCTCCTCATCGTCGGCTGCCTCTCCTTCTCGGGCGCCAACGCCGCCGTCTGGGCCATCGCCGCCATGCTCATCATCTTCACCTTCGTCTACGACTTCACCGTCGGGCCCGTCACCTACTCCCTCATCTCCGAGCTGTCCTCCACCCGCCTCAAGGCCAAGACCATCGTCATGGCCCGCGCCGGCTACAACGCCAGCAACATATTCGTCAACGTCATGACAAACTACCAGCTCTCGTCCACCGCGTGGGACTGGGGCGCCCGCACCGCCTTCTTCTGGGCGGGCACCTGCCTGCTGTCCTCCGTCTGGGTCTACTTCCGCGTCCCCGAGCCCAAGGGCCGCACGTACGCCGAGCTGGACCTGCTCTTCGAGCACGGCGTCTCGGCGAGGAAGTTTGCGAGCACAAAGATCGACCCGTACTCGCGGGAGCTCAGCAGCGAGAAGAAGCTCGTCGAGGAGCACTGAATGTCCTTGTTTTGATGTACAATGAAATCTGGTTCAAAAAGAAAACTCGTTAAATACCCTGGATATTGTTTACTACTAGATAGTATCCCTAGCGTAATCATGCCTAATGAACATCCTCATGCTTTTCCCCCTCTCCTGTGATATACACATCTCACGTCGAATGCCCCGACTGCCCCGGCGTCACCCCTCCGAGCACCATACTCGGCACCGCCTGCTGGATATGCTTATCCAACAGCTCGTCATATATAGAGTTCCCCCCAGGCAGCCTCGTAATCAGCCGCCGCATATAATTCAAATCATCCTCCGGGCCCGCGCCCATCCTGTGCGGACTACTCGGCGTAATCGGCACCCTCGCCAGCACATCCACCGCCGCGCTCGCAATATCAAACAGCTTCTCCGTCAGCCCCACCCCATGCACCTTGATGCTGTCCACCGGCAGGTCCCGCGTCGAGAGCACCAGGTCCTTGGCCACCTCCAGCGGGTAGTGGTACGTCATGCTCGTCTGCGCCGCCTCCTCCGCCACCTGCAAATACCCGAACCGCAGCCGCAGCTGCCAGAGGATGATGCGCAGCCACAGCTGCGTGACCCTCAGATTCGCCTTCTGCGTATCCTTGAGCTCGCTGCTCGCGCGCAGCGCCGAGTTCACCGCCGTCTCGATCAGCGTCAGCGCCGCGTTCGACGGCGGCGTCGCCACCTTCTCCTGGTTCAGCAGCGCGATGAAGCTCGTGTCCAGCGGCGCGAACAGCCCCGCCAGGCTCCAGAACCCGGACAGCAGGTGCGGGTCTCCCTCGTCCATGGCCGGGCTCTCCGCCGTGATCTGCAGCGTCACGGGCCGCCGGTACCGGATCCCGTGCGACCGCTCCGAGACCAGCAGCACCCAGAACAGCCGGTCCGCCAGCGCGCGGGGCGCCGACTCCGTGTTCATCCGCAGCAGCAGGAACAGCGTCGTCGCCTCGCGGAGAAACAGAAACGCCTGGCTGTGGTGGAACAGCGCCGAGTGGCACGCGTACAGGAAGAAGGTCAGCAGGCACTGCTCGAAGCTCGGGTTGCTCCGGCGCGCAAAGTTGCGGTGCGCGGCGAGCGCCTCCTCGAAGAGCATGCGGCCGTGCAGCGCGTTCTTCTCCGGGATCAGCCCGCGCACGAAGAGGCTCTCCGGCTCCTCGACCTGCAGCAGGACCAGCGCGCACACGGCCGTCAGCAGGCAGTGGGCCTCCATGCCGGGCTCGCCGCTGGGCCCGGCAACGACCTTGAGGTGCGCCACGTACTCAGGCGTCAGGATCGGGATCGTCGGGTGCAGGCGCGCGAAGAAGCGGTCGACGCAGTAGTCCATGACGCGCGCCGGCAGCAGCTCGGCCATGCGCTGGACGGCCTCGTGCGGGACATGACCAAAAGCCTGGCTGCCGTCCGAGACCCAGGCCAGCGAGACGGGGCCGGGCAGGCCGAGGCACTGGTCGCCGAGGCCGGCGTCGACGCAGCGCTTGCAGGGGCGGTACTCGTTGCAGGCGCGGCGGAGGTTCTTGCAGCGGGCGCAGGCGCGGGAGACCTGGGCGCGTTTGGGGCGGGAGGTCGGCTTGCCTCCGTTATTGTTGTTGTTGTTGTCGGCGGCGTCCTCGCTGCTCAGTTCGGTGCGCTTCCCGAGGTGGGAGCTGCTGGCCGGGGATATTGAGGACGGACTAGCTGCTGGGGGGGACACCATCGTCTTTTGCATCGGGACGCCTCATTGTTGAGAGTTTTTGTCTTCTGATTTGTGGCGTAGTCAAGATGAGGCGGACATTGGAAAACGGGGCCGGTGAGTTGAGATGTGTGTGTGAAGGTGAGAATGAAATTTGCCTTTTTTGGGTTTCTGCGGGTTGATTGGAGTCACCCCCAGCCGGGCCAAGGAAAAGGATGTTCAACGGTGTGTAGTTCCATTGACATGGAGCGACCAGGTAATTAGACCCCGTCTACGAATACGGTCCCGTCTGCTGTTGAGTGGCGGTCACGTGCGGCTGCTGGACTTTCACCCCGCTAATTTCTCAGGCCCCGGCTTGTGCGAATATACCCTTTGGTGTTAATTCGTACTGTGTTCAATCGCTGTGTTTTCGTGGCAGACCTCGGGCTAGGTAGGCTTGACTGCCATTGGCACGGGTTCGTGATATTGCCGCCCGAGTGAGGAGGCTTCGTTGATCGACCGCACCGATGAAACTCTAGAGGGCGCAATTGCAACCTGCGCATGTCAAGATGAACCGAGGCTTTCCGTGTAATGGCATCATCCAAAAAGAAGAAAGGATGACAGGTCGTATGTCCGAGCGGTGTCTATGAGATGGAGAGAGAAAACGGTGCTGTCTGTCTCTTTGGGAGCAGCCCCCAGAACGCCTTCGCTATGCAAATTGTGCCACCCCTGACTGAACCCCAGATATTCCCCACAGCAAATCACTTTTGCCGAATGTTCTTGGCCTTGCGCTTCTTGAACACCACAGCAGGTGCCGCGGCTTCCGTGGATTCCACGCCGTCTTCCTCCTTCTTCACCCCGTCGGCATCGGCGATTGGCCCCAACGCCGCTGCCGAAAGCTTGTCGCCAGCCTCGTCCTCTTCAGCCTTGATAGCGGGCACATCTGATGTCACTGCCGCCGCAGCCTCGTCTGCGCCCTCCTCCTTCTTGACACTGTCCTCCGCGGCAGCAGACTCCTCCTTCTTGGGCCGGAAGAGCGTGTCGGCGCTGAGCAGCGCGTCGAGCTCCTTGTCGTCCTCCGGCATCGCCCTCATACCGCCCCATTTCCTGGGCTTCTTAAACAGCCCGCGCACGGCGTCCTCCTCTTCCTTCTCCTCCTCCGTCTGCTCGCGCTTCCGGACGCCGACAGCCTTCGCCTCCACGGGCTTCTCCTTGGCCGCATCCTCGTCCACGACCTTTGTCGCAGTGACGGTCCACTCGCCTGCCATCGCCATATCGCCTCGGAACTCGGTAGGTATCGACACGCCCATCTCCGCGAGCTGCTCCATCTGCCTCTTCCTCGCCGCCTCCGTTCCGCCCGGCGCGGGTGCCGGCGCGCTGCTGCTCGATCCAGGCTTCGCAAACGACGTAGATGATGATGAAGATCCCGAGGCGACGCCCTTCAGGCGCTCAATCTCGCGCCGCGCGCGGTCCTTGTCGCGCTCCTCTTGCTCATGGCCGCGGTGGAGGTCTCGCAGGAAGCGCTTGAGCGCGCCCTGGTGCTTGCCGGTGGCTTCGTGGTTCTGGCGCTCGAGCTTGGTGTCGCGGACGAAGATGCCGCAGTGCTTGCACCAGTATTTCGGCGTTGATTTCCAGTATTCGGACATTTTGGAGGGTTGGGGGTGGTTGGTTTGGGGTGAAGTGGAAGTGGAAGAAACGGGCAAAAGACGTCACTGGGGAAAGGCGCGTGCTAGAATTTCGAGGTGCACGGTTAGTTGGTCTGTGCACTCATGCAATGGATGATCCCTGCAGACTACCCACTGCCCGCCTTCCCTGAGGTGGTTTGGAGCTGCTTCAACTGCTCCATATCACCGACTCGCATGTCACACATCAGAATCACGTTCGCATCAAACGGAACTGAAAGGTTTTGCAGTAGAAGACTGCTCGTTTTAGTCTATTGGGATTACTACCCGGGGAATCATATTTGTCCCTAATCCGTCTGCAAGCCTGCAAACCTGTCCAGCCCAATCCCCAATGACAAAAGCCGTGTATCTCATGATGGTATTCATTCCATTAAAATGCCCAAACAGGCCAAGTGAAGAATCGTAAGCGAAGCATTATCTCCTCCGAGACCCAATGAGGTCTTTTCCCCCGAAAGCCAAAAGGCACATGGCGCTTGTCATTAAATCATGTAAACAACGGCCATCAGACCAGCGATCAAGGCAACGAAAGGAGCTGGAACGATGTGCTGGCCCGCGGCGACAGGAGGAGCGGCGGGAGTCGTGCTCGAGGGCGTGGCGGGAGCAGTGGTAGCCGGGGGCTGGACGGGAGTGGTGGTGTTGACGGCGGGAGGTGCGACGGGGGGCTGCGAAGCGGCAGGCTGAGACGGCTGGACCGGGGGGGCGGCCGGGGTGGTGACGGGAGGCGCAGCGGGGGGAGCGACAGGAGTTCCCGGGGGAGGGGCAGCGGGAGCAGAAGGAGCCGGCGCAGACGGGGCGGGAGGAGCGGGAGGAGCGGGAGTGACGGTGACGGGGGGGAGCTCTCCACAGGGAGTCGTGTGGCCCTGGATCTGGCCATCGCCAATCTGGCAGATGGGGACGGGGACGACGGTGGGGACGACCTGGGGCTGACCGTCACCGATGACGGTAACGACAGTGGTGGCGACCATGGTGGTTCCAACGACATTGCCGGAGGGAACGGGAGCGTCGGAGCCGCAAGGGAGGACGCTCAGGTGGATGGGAGAGCACTGAGGAGCCCAGCTTCTATCGTACAGGTTGGAGAAGTCTCCAGACTGGCACTGGTAGAAGGTAGTCGAGCCACCGAGGGCGAGGGAGCCGTTGCCACAGACGGAGAAGCCAGAGGTGTAGATGACACCGGACTGGGGAGGGCCGTCGAACTGGAATTGGTAGTTGGCGACGATGGATCCAATGCGGCCCTGGGAGTCGGTCAGGACACTATCCTTCAGGGTCAAGTCAAGAGCGCCCTTCTGGCCGCAGTTGCTGCGAGTCTGGTGATTTGTCAGTAAGAGAACCCAAGATTGGCGGTGATTGATCTTACCTCGAGGTTGCGCTTGCCGAGACCGACAATGGTGATGCCGAAGTTGCCAGAGTACGAGGTCTGGCAGCCAGCGGGAGCAGCCTCCTTGGGAGCAAGGGCGGCGCTGCCGGCCTGGGGCATGGCCATGACGGCGCTGGCCAGGGTAGCGAGAACGGAAGCCGAGTACTTCATCTTGTCTGAGAAATTGTTTGTTAGAAAAAGATCCCAAAAAAGGCGAATCGTGACTTTTTGTAGGCTAGGAAATGTGAAGATTCAGAGAAGACCAGGCCAATTCGTCAGGAGCGGCAGAGACTCGGGCAATCGGGATCTCAATGAATCCCGGCATCTCTCGCTGGTGACCAGCAGAGGCACCTGACTTTGGTGAAATTCGGAAGGCGGATCGCGCAGACGTGGCGATAGAAAATGGAAGTGACAACGAGGGAGGCGCCGACGGCCATCCCACGATGAAGACGATGGAGCCAAAGAAGTGATGTTGACATACCTGAGGTTGTGAGAGCGAGTAGGCGGTGTGTGGTTTTTGTAAGAGTATGCTGATCTGTCGAGGTCACAACAAGGTCGAAATTGCTTGGTTGAGGAGCAAGTTGTTGTTGTTGTAGCCAGAGAAAACTTTCCACAGCCAAGATTTTTTTTCCCAGAGATGAGGTGGTGAATGGTGTCCCCGCAAGTTTCTGACCCGCTTGGTCTAACAATGACTTCGTTCACAAAGCACAAAAGAGGCGGGTGCTTCCTTGGGCGTGGTTTCCTCTGTGCAGCTGCCGCGTGGGATGACGGGAGTGTGAGATCGGGTAGGGCCTTGTTCTTCCGTCGGTACTTCAAGCTCGGATGGAGGTCGTGTTCAACTGTTGCCTAAGCCCAGCCACGCGATGTTGTAGATAATGAGTGTCGAAGGGTCGGTGGAAGGTAAAAGTGGTAAGTAAGAACACTGAACGAAACGTGGCAGGCAGCTTGATTTAGGGTGGACCTATGAGCGAGAGTATTGCCAGGGATGGAAGAGGTGAATCCTAGAGAGCAGAGGGAGAGATGATGGAGGGAGGGCTGGGGGTTCATATACAGAACGAGGGAGCCGCGTGAGTAAGGACAGCGATTAGGGTAGCAGATAAGCTTCAGTCATGGATATTGCGCGTCTTTGACGTCTAGAATGTGGATATGATGGAGCAAATGTGCTTAGGATTGCAGTAGTGTTGTTATGTGGTGTAAGTAGCCGTCCTGTTTGTATGTATTGGCCGGAGTTGTGTCTTTCCCCCATGGTCCTGGCCTTGTACAGAGGCATGCAGACTGCATGCAAACGGTACCTTCAACAAAGCGAGACCGCATGTACTTGCAGCTCGCTATGCCACACTTGTGTCAACTCCACAGCCACTTTGCCCGCATGTTTATCCATCTAGCTGGCTGGTATGATGTTGTGGTGGGTGGATGAGTGATGGTTGTCGTGCGCAAGACCAGGGTTCGGGTGGTTGGGAGGTCGCCTCCAGCAACAGGGCTGGGCTGGGGACACCCCTCGACTAGGATCATCCAAGTGCGGCACAGCAGGGCAGCTGTGAGGCCCAAAGTCAAAGTCACTGGACTCTTCACCGGGCCTTGTGATGTCAGAGGTAGAGCACAGGTTTCCCCCGTCGAGTCATTGGCGAGGGGTGAGGATACCGTCTGCTAGCGATTCGGACGAACCGGGGGCTTGAGGCGAAGGGGTTGCTTGCCGGCTATTTTGGAAAAACACTCTATTCTGTGCTCGGGTTTACCAAATATGTTGATTTGCCCCAAAAAGACGCCGAGAGGTCTTGGCCTGTCAGACGTCGCAGCGTAGAGCGATTGATGATTGAGAAACCGAGGATAGAGTGCTGGATTGGATGCGACCACCGGCCTGTCTTGTGTTGAGACAAGAGGCTTGTGCAGCGAACCGCTACGCTGCTGCGAGAACCAGCCCAGAGCTGGAGGGCCCTGATGTGTGTCTTGAATGCGGTGTGGTGTGGCTACTGCCGATCAGGTACCACGGCGGAAGCGAATCAAGTGGAATGTTGAACTTGAATTCAGTCGGGCTTGTTTAGTGAGATGCTTGGGCTGCGGAGGCAGACCGAGAGAGAAATTCTTGTTTGGGTATGCATCAGCAGCGGTCAGTCTTCTGCTGGTGTTGTTGGTGGTGGTGGTGGTGGTGGTGCGGCGTGCTGTGGTAGTGGGCACGCGGCGGGGAAACGGAGGCTGCGGGTGGCCGGCACTGAAGGCGGTTCCTGGACTTGGCCAGTCCTTAGGCTGTCTTGACTTGCCGTGCCGTAGCGTTGGCTGTGGGCTGGTGAGGGGCCGGAAGAGGGGGCGAGCCAGGGTTGTGCTTCGATCGATTACCGAGAGGGGTTGGCCGGCTTTGCTGGCTGTGGATGTCCAAGTCGACGTGGAGGACGGTATTGGTGGACGACGTGGACGAATGTCGCGGATCTGCGATCGATGGGCAAACGGGACATTAGGATTCGTCCCTTTGGCTGAGGAGAATTCGATGCCCATTGGAACGTTCGAGTAGAAAACATGGTCCCTAACGTGGAAAAGGAAAAGGGGCCAGCATTCCTCAGGTTGAGATTGGCTGGCGAGAGCTTGGAGGAAATTTCCATGTCTTGATCCCATCCCTAGAGCTGTGGTCTCTCTAGCCGGTGGTCGACAGAGGACCGGACTTTCTGCACGACCAAGACAGTTTTCTTCCGTTGCTTTTTGGTATCCCTTGGTGCAGAACGGCGTCGCTGTCACTCCGAGTTCTAATTGTGAAAGAGGCAAGAGATCTTCCTGGGATATCCGTTGTCGGGACAAACCTCGGTGCTGCCCCATCTGGCAGATGTTAAAATTCGGGTACTTCGGACGGAGAAGACCATGTTGTCAGCTCATAGATGGTGCGCCGTCACACTTTGTCTTTCTTCCATACCAGCCAGAGCAGTACAACGTGGGTTCAGATCCCTTCATCTCATGGAGCGTGCGACCTCGTCCGAGAAGACTCTCGTGCGGCATCCTGGGGCCGAAAACAGGAATCTTGAACACGGCGTCCTAGGGTCCGGGGAATTCGAGGTCATTTGGCCGGTCGGGAGCTGGTGGTGCGTTTCAGCCAACTTCTCGTCATGATATCACCATGTGAATGTCGGCGATTATCACAATTCAATAAGACCTGCAGCCCGTCCCCTCACTACCGTGCTGTCACCCGGTCGGAAAGGGTGGATCGGAGGCGTGGACGTCGGCTCGAGGGGGTTTGGAGAGAAGTTATCCGCCCATGTGAATCGACCAAAAAGGAAGCTCAGCAGAACCCAAGCCAAGGAAAAACGAGGTTTGGTCTGGGCCGGGGCGTCTTTGGGGTCCACGACACCCGCAGCCAAGCAGTGCTTAACAGGGGCCATTGCATGCTGTACCCGTCAAGCAGCTCGCTAAGGCCGCCAAGGCCAGGCGCCCTGCATTAGCACCGCCCGCCAGTGTCTGAGCCTGTGTCGATCCGCCCACTCCGAGAGAGAGAATGGGAGAGAGCTCTCTGGACATCTTGCCGCCAATCCAAGGTGCTGTTCTGTCCTGGCGTGGCACTGGCCCGTGAAGCGGCGGGTGGATTTCAGTCGAGGTGGGGAGCGCTTGTCAGAGTCTCTTGTTCGGGCCGCATAAATCAGGCCAGTGAGCATTCCTCCTCGCCCTCCAACAGTGCTTTTGGAGAGACCGGAGGCCGTCTCCGGAATGATGAATTCCAGAACTAACAGCCAAGTTCAGCTCTAGTTTGTTTTCGAAGCCTGTCATTGGGACGCCGCCAAACGGGAGGCTGCCTTGTAGAGACAAGTCCGCTTCGTCCGTTAGACTTGGATATGCAGGGGACAGGGGGGAGAAGTTTGCAAGCCTCTTTCTTCAGGCGGCGCTGTATTTTCCCTGTTTAGCTGACTGTCTGTTGTTGTGTGCCTGCCGGCCTCGTATACAAACGAGATGCGAGAATGCGTGCGCCAGCGACCGAGAGCGATACGCATGGAGAGAAATTTGTCAGAATGGCGATGTACACAGTCGATGCCACCGGTCATTGTTGTGATCCAGATCAATGTCCTTTGGCGATAGAGCATCCGATATGCCGGCTCAGCTGAACCTGCCGACTCCCGTATTCCCAGTCTGTCATCCGGGGACGATTTCCTCTCCAGTCAACACGGCGGCGGACTGACGGAATGACATGTTGACGGCGGTTACTGCTGCCGAATCGTGGCTAGCGGTCTTGATTATCTTGTGCACCGTGCCTGCAGCGAGTAAATTGTGCCGGAGTTATGACAGCTTGATTTGGGTCCGCGGTGCCGAGATGAGGGGAATTCCGTGCGACACTCGCGTCTTTTGGCTCCCGTCCTCAACTTCAGCACCCGCGCTAGACGGGATAGAAGCGTCCACGTGTGGGTGCAGCGTGGCTGCGAACGTTTCTGTCGGTTTCCGCTCCATGCTCAAAGTGTCTTCGTGCTGCTGGATGGCTTCCAGCATAAGGGATCTGCGGGTAGAGAAGACAATCCATCAATCGCAAGCGCCGTTCCCCTCAGGGCCCTCCCTAGCCCGTAGGTATCCGTCAGGTATGTCACCACAGGGCAGGGGTCCAGGTGATGGAGCGAAGGCGGCCATGATCATCGGCAGAGTTTGGCAACATCGGATTTTCGTGTAATGCATGTTTGCTTGGTTGCTATGTCGAATTGAGCTGCGCGCATGCATCAGCGAGGCGGCTGATTTTGACTTTGGAGTTTGTTCAGCAACATGATGCAACCAGAGCAAGAGGGCACTTCCCGTCAGTCTACCTAGGTAGCCCAGGCCTTCCTCGGGCCCCTCTTTCCCGGGCGGACATTTTACCCGACAATCTGCCGAGGGGCTCAGTGTCCTGCGGCGCTGCAGACGGCCCACTGAGTGGATGCCTTGGCATGGAGACATCCGTCTTCGCTCCAACTTCCAACGACCGTTCATCCCTTGATCACACAGCATCTCACCTTCAGGCGGCAAACGTCGCCTCGCTTCTGCCAAAGACCGTATTGAGGAACGGTCGAGTCTCAGTTTGGCACATTTCGAGCGGCTTGACGACTTCTAACAGCCTGGCGCTTTGTTCGTCACAAGGTATTGTCCCAACCTGAACTGTTCTAGGTCAATATTATTGTAGATTTTCATATATCATACTATTTGTTTCCCGTAAGTTCTCAATCCTTTAGTTTCTGCATTGGTAAGTACATCTTGAAGCCGAGAACGTGTAGTTGGGAGCTTGGTTGTTGGGTGTGGGAAAAAACAGTAAGTTTACCAATCGTCAAAGTTCTCAGATGCTCACTCGTGTCTGAAGGTGTTCACAACGCGGCGAAAATTATGTCAAAGGCACGGTCAGCCATCCAACAAGATACCCTTGCTTGGCTGACACTGAGAGCTGCGGCCTCACGAGCCACGGTTAGCCAATCTCGCGTCTTGTCGCATGCGACGGGACTGAGTGGCCGCCTCAAAGCTCTCTAATAATAGTCGTAAGGCGCTACCTAACTCTTCAGCGGGCGACGATGAGGCTACCCAGAAGGCAACCATTCTGGCAGATGGTTGCTGCCTTAGGCCCCACCCCAGAAGGTGAAGCTGCGGTACCCTTATGGGCAACGTCCGTCTCTTAATCTGTCACCAACAGCATCCGGCCAGATGGTCGAGGGGTGGTTGTGCGATGACTAGCTAGCGTTGACGTTCCGCAGTGAGTCAGCGTACGCATCGTTCGATCCTCGATAGCGCCACTGTTGGACCTCCCTTTTTTTTTTTGGTGATCTCAAAAGTCGGATGGTTTTATTTTTGCTCCGTCTGCTGTTATTCGCTGGACCCTGTTCAAGTCTCTAATCTCAGCAGCCACCTAGAAATTGTTAGTTGTTTTATCTTTTGTGAATTATTCTGCTGAGCATGCCCTCCCTAGCTTCCTTCATAACGTGAAGCATTGCTTTTGGGTCCTGGCGAAGCTTAATGCAGACAAAACGTAAACTGCGGGTTCCATCCTATTCTCCCTCTCACTCCCTGCTCCTATTGAAGACAAGCTCATAACGCACGTGTTGTGGTCTAACTTAAGTGAGGCGTCGAATGCCAGCGTGAGGGTGTTGACAAATTCAAACTTGGAAGTAGACTATTTTGGAAGGAGCAGCTGAGCGGTTGCCTTTCAGGTCTAAAACGCAGCGAGAACACTCTCCATGTGACATTATGTTCAGGCAAGCCTTCAATCATGAGGAGAGTCACATTGAGATTCTTCCATCTCTCTGAGCAAGGACACTTGGCCATAGTAACTGAGGCCACTCGTGCAGACAATTGAGCCGACTCCGTTTCCTGCCTAACTTATCTAAGGGCAGTCATCAGATAACATCAGGAACAACCAAGAGGCTTCTCGGCTGTAAATACATGAGCTTAGGAAACGACCCGGTCTGCCCTTGCGACCTGGTTTCATCTGGCCAACGAAGGCTCCGTTCCTTTGTTGACACAACATGAAGAGTGAATACTGACTGCTAAGTTGCAGGCAACTTGCCCTGCCCCCTAGCTTCGGCATGGGAAATGAATTTTGAGTTATGAAGTCATATATACAAGCATGATTGACTTATATGCAGCATATTTCAGCCTATGTATCAATACGTTGGTTGCCAGCGATGCCCACTTAGAAAGGCCGCTATCTGTTGTCATTCTATTGCCGTTATAGATCGTTCAGGGCTTCTGTAAAAGTGAGACGTCGGTGGACCTGTAGCTCACGATAGATCAGAGCGTTCAGGTAGTTGAAGCTCCAGGTGAATAGCTGGGTAGGGCCAGACCTTAGCTTGTGAGACTTGGTTTGAGTAATGCCAGAAAAGGTTGCCCAGAGTGAGCTCGCCGTCCGCACGGCGAAATGTTCTCCGGGGCTGCATGTCCTCCAGGCGAGGTTGCCTTTATAGGAAGTTCAGATCCCCTCCTTTCTAACAATTCGGCTGGGTGGTCGAGGGGTGGTTGTACGATGACTAGCTGTCGTTGACGTTCCGCGGTGAGTCAGCGTACCTGTCCTTCGATCCCCATATCGGCCATTCTTTTTTGTTTTTCTTCCCGATTTTGATCTTACTATCTATTCGTCTGATAACGTTCACCACTGCCTCGGCCCGCGGGCTATGATATCCGGAAGGGAAGAAGGTCGTGTGAATATCTTCAACGATCTACTAAGCGACGTCTGTAGCTACTACCTACGTATAAGTGTTGATAACCGGAACATCAAAGTTCAAAGTCCTAAATAAGTTAATCTCAAGTGTTCTATTCCTCCTCACCTGGGACACTTCATTTAGCTGGTGACCTTTGCAAACTGAACAAACTGCCTAATGATCAAGTCTGCGAGAAGGCGAAGATATGTGGTATCTGTGCCGTAGATAAAGATTATCATCGTACCTTGCTTGTTTTCATGCCAGGTTTATCCGCTCACTCACTCCGGCGAAGGTCAAAAGTTCTCACACGACAACTGCAGGACAGCCGTTCTTTCTCTTCTGGGGCTCAACTCACCGCGTGGCACACCTGCCTCTAATTCACTGCCACTCCCCTCTCACCTCACCTTTCTCACCTTTCTCACCTGGTCAATCCACAAATTGCATCTCCTCAGCAACAAATATCTACTGATCTGAGGTAAATCCTGATCACTTCCGATCTTTTCCATCACAACTCCAACCCGACATCCACCATCCTTCGAGAAGACCATCATCCTTCGAGAAGACCATCATCCTTCGAGAAGACCACCATCCTCCGAGACCCATACCAAGTTGAAAAGATGGCGAAGCACAGTGTTGCCAGAAGAGTCCTGGGTGCTCAGAAGGGCTTTTACTTCCCTTCTGGTGCCATCATTCCCGATCGCGATGCCGTCCGTCAGATCATGGACGCTGTTGTCCCTGGCGACTGGCAGACTGCCAAGGAAGACCAGTTTGACGACTTACGCCAGGAGATGTACACCGCCCTGCTTCAGATATTCCATTGCCTCTTCGACCATGTTGATCTCTACGGCGCCCTTCGCAGCCACGAGGCGTTCTACTCTACCATCGCCTCGAAGATCACGACCAAGGGCGACTTGAACGGCGATCTCATCCGAGTGCTTGAGCGGACTTACACTGCTGCCCGCCGCCGATACACATGCATGCCTAAAGACACCCACCTCAACCACGCCTTTGACGTCTGGATTCAAATCCAGGATACCTTTGTTGGTATTCCCGCTCCCCAGACCATCTCGCTCGCGACCCGACCCAACGATCTCGGTGCTCTCACGGCTCAGCTTCAAGGTACCAGCATCACCGGTGCCGATGCCAATGCCTCTGTTTGGCCTCCTGCCCACTTTCTGCCTCAAGACATTGGAGTTATCTCGTCGAAGGACTTGCGCTCTCTTCTCTACGGCAGAACCACCCAGAATCCCGGCCAGATGCCTCCCCTCCCTACCAAGTACACCCTCCCCCTCGAAGTCCGCGGCTTCCTCTGTGCCCTTGCGCTCGGAAGCTTTCAGCCCACCAGCGTCTGGCAGCTTGCTCTCAACCCCATCGCTCAGTTTCAAGACTTCAACGACCGTCGTCTTTGGGCGAAGGCTACCGGTGACGAGTCCATGTACTGCTTCACCACCGACGCCTATGTGAAGAGAGCTATGGACGACTTCGCATCCGGCAAGTCTATCTCTGTCGCCCTGCTGACCCCTTGGTTCGGCCGCCCCTGGGGCTCCGTTCCCTCCATCGATTCGCTTCCTGGAGGCTCTGCTGGTCAGACTCAGCAACAGCTCTGGTCTGGTATTTGTCCTCGCATGGGCTTCGGACTTGCTATCCACAAAATCGGCGGCAACGACCTCGAGCTCGTGCTCTTTGACCCCATTCGCCTTTACAACCACATCAAGAATGACCAGCAAGTCAAGGCCAACCAGATGGCCATCTTCCGCTTCCGACAGACCATCCAAGAGAAGGTGCAGAACGCTATCCACGCTGCGGGTGGACGTTTGATCCGTGTTTGGTACGGAGGATACGTGGCTATCCACAACGATGCCGACAGCGTCGAGCTCGCCAGCGAGTGGGTTCGTCAGCTCGTCGTCGCTGGTGGTCCTGGTCAAGATCCCTTGGCCGTCGACGATGCCACCTGGGTCCAGTCTGGCTTCGAGTTGATTGAAATGTAATGATGGGACAGAGACATACTGGAGAGAAAGGATGAATAGGGGGTGCGATAGGCATGAGAGACAACGAAGAAGAGAGACGACGAAGAGGAGAGACGACGAAGAGGAGAGACGACGAAGAGGAGAGACGACGAAAAGGAGAGACGACGATAAACGAAGAACAAGGCACGTGATGCCACGACGGCAGTGCCGGTCGTCCCAGCTAGGAATTCAAGATTAATACAAAGACTGCATACATGTCTGCCCTGCTGAGTGAGCAAATAAATCAGTCACTATGGCTTTTTGGGGAATGAAAAGTGGTAGATCGGGTCGCGTCATGTTCTGCAGACTCTACACCTTAACAGACCCAGGCTTGCTTGTAGTATGTGATCCAATATGCGTAGAAAACGCCAAAGAACTCCGTGAATCACCAATGAAGACACATGAGACCACATATACAGTGACATCGTAGAGGGGCAGCGCGTTTCTGCAGCGACTCAGCACCCGAATCATGGTAGAATTCCTTGCGATTGGTTCTGGCAGGTGTTGAAATCGGGATTAGTGGTGGCTTACCATTGAAATCGTAGCCAGCAAGGCTGCGCACCTTTGGAGCTATTTGACTCTGTCAGATTTTCAGCCTACCCTTGTGGATGCTCGCCACTCTGGACGAGAGCATATACAAAGTCTGCCATTTGGTCACTGGGATTGCCGAGCATCTTCCATTCTTGCACCTACAAAATCGACCCGTCTGCGAGAAACCTCTTACGACAGTGCACCCTCACATTCGCTCAAGCAGCCCTTTAGCCAAACTCATAACAACGATGAGTCCATACAACTGGTTCGACCTGCCCACGGAGATCCGCTTCAGGATTTTGGATCTGTTGGCTAACACACCAGCAGACAAGACCAAGCGCAGGGCGTGGCCCAGCGTCTGCTGGGACTGGCGCCATTTCTTCGAGGATCGCAACTTCTCGAGTCTGATGCTCCGGTCCTATACAGATATCCACACGTTCTCCGACTACGTCACCGATCACCTCTGCGAGAAGGTCAAGCACATCAGACTGCACGTACCCCTCCAGGTCTACACCTGTAGAGAGTGCGATAGCCCAGAGAACCATCGCCAGATCAAAGCCAACAACGCAGCCTTCACTGGGCGACTTCTACTTCTGCTGAACAAGCTCGCTGTGTGGCAGCCTGGAGGCGGAGCGCTCACGCTCGAGATCAGTGCCGCCTCAGCCAGCGATACGGCGCACATCCTGGACGACGCCCCGGTAACAAGACAGCGAGGGCTCTGTAGGGTTTCTTGGGGAGTGCGTATACGCAAGTACCACGACCCAGGCGTCCATCTAGCCAAGAGACGGCTTCTCGGGAACCTTCTCGACATCGACACGAGCATCGACCCCAGAAGCCGCGGCGCTGATTTGCGGTTCAACCAACTCCAGGTACCGGTCGTCACACATTTCATCGTCAGCCGCGAGTCGCGTCGGAGTCTTTCTGCAGAGGCGATAGATACCGTCTTCAGTTGTCTTCCGAGACTGCGAGAGGTCGTTTTTGAGCCTTGGCGCGGTATAACGACAATGGACAGAGGGGAGCGTAACCGGGCGACTCGTCACCTGCTCAGACGCTTGCCGAAGACGGTAAGCAGCGTTTCGTTCCAGGAAGCGCGGGCGGAATACTTGAACGACAACGTCGTCGCTGGTGATGACCCGCGTCTTACGTCCGCTTGGGACGCCCCCCGTCGGTTCAAGCAATCTTCCATGCACGATCTCATACTGGCGCAGTGCCGCAGAGACTCCAGCCTAGCCCTCGACGCCGTCGCAGCCTGCAACCAACTACAGTCCTTCAGCGCATCTTCGCCCATCGACGCGTTAGACATCCTCCGCGGCTTCGCCGCCACCTCTCTGGGCAGGTACAACCCTCGCACGCGGCCGTTCCTCACGACGTGGCCGTTTCTCACGATGATCAACTTGAGGACCCCACGGGTGCTTGAACCCCAGCTGGGAAACGAGCTCCTCCTCGCAGCTGGGGGAGCGGCTGCCCAGATGCCCCAGCTGAGGCTTATGGAGCTTTGGGATGCGCGAGAGACTATCGGGACCGTGCTGCGCTACGAGGTGTGCGATGTGCACACGGCACTAGAGCTGGAGACGACGATAGACAGCTTCACTATTGGTCTGGATGCTCTGGAGGTTTGGAGGGCAATGGTACGGGACCGGCATGGACGAGAAATGAAGGACAACACGACGGTTCTGGGTCAAGATGTCGTCAAGAGGTTGAGTTGTTTTCGTACGCGTCTCCGGCTGCGTGAGTCAGCCTTGGCTAGAGACTGGGACATACTCGATGTGTATGAAACTGCCTGAAGTATTTAGACCTTCATGTATCGGGTCTACGTTCATGATGGGCAACAATTTGGCTGGCACATTCATCCTGGTAAGAACAATTTGGTGAGAACATAACAACGAAAAGCACGGCGGTGAATCTGAAATGGCTGAATTCGATTGCTTTTTGTGACCAAAGACGCATGCATCTATGAAGAATGATGGGAGCTCTATCCGACCCCGATGCAAATATCTTCATCATTACGTCGTCCCACCCCCCTGACGCATCAAACGCATCCCCGAAACTCCGGTTTACATGATGACCTCGTTTGCAACATCCTATCGTCATTAGCATTCGTTGCGCGACTGAGGAAAACAGCAGACTCACCCTCTTCAACTCCTTGAACGGCAGGCAGACACAGTTCTGCACCCGCACCTCATCGCCGACACCGCAGTCTTTGCCGAGGATGGTGATGCTCTGGACCTTGACGCCGTTCTTGATGATACTCGTCGTGTGGCTGCCGACGGGCGTGGGGGTACCCTCGACACGGGCCCAGGCGCCGACGCGACTGCCCCAGCCGATGATCGAGTACAGAACGCAAGCGTCGTGCTTGATCTCCGAGTCCTCGAGAACGATGGATTCCTTGATGCGAGCACCCGGGCCGACGTGGACACGGGGGCCGATGGAGACGTTGGGGCCCAGCTTGGCGGTGGGGTCGACGTGGGCGGTGGGGTGGATGAAGACGGGAGCGATGATGTTGGCGCTCGGCTCGGCGAGCTCCTTGGAGCCGCTCTGCCAGGCCTTCTGCAGGTACAGGGCGTTGGCTGGGACGGCGGAGCCGGCGGTCTTGATCTGGCGCCAGAAGTCCTTGGTCTCGTATACGAAGAAGTGCTTGGTGTCGGCGAGGTCACCGAGGATGTCCTGCTCGAGGCGGATGACCTCGTTCTTGCGCTCCTCGTCGTCGTCGTTGAGGATGAAGCTGTTCTCGAGGTTCTCGGAGCTCGGGTAGGAGACGAGGCGGGAGGGGCGGTCGGTGCGGCGCTTGATGGCGGTCTTGATGGAGGGGAAGATGGCGTCGGTGGAGAAGAGGTAGACACCGCAGTTGATCAGGTTGCTGATTTGCGACTCGGGCTTCTCGACGTAGTGGAGGACGCGGCGGGTGTGGGCGTCGCTCACGATGCAACCGAAGTTGGTGGCGGCATCGTTGGAAACGCGGGTGCCGAGAATGATGGCCTCGGCGCTCTTGTCGTGGAAGAGCTGGAGCATCTCGTGGAGAGGGAAGGAGCAGCAGACGTCGGCGTTCAGGACGAAGAGGCGCTCGGGGCGGCCCTTGAGGATGGCATCGCGGAAGTGGTAGAGACCGCCAGCAGTGCCCAAGGCCTCGTACTCGCGCAGGTACTTGATCGAGAGGTTGGGGAACTCATTGGTGGCGTCCTTGATAAAGTCGCGGAAGACGGACTCCTCGTAGTAGCCGATGATGAGGACCTCGGTGATCTCCTTGCCGGGAACGCGCTCGATGGCCGTCAGGCAGTGCCAGATGATGGGGTGGCCGGCGACTTCGAAGAGGGGCTTGGGGACGTCGAGGGAGAGGGGGCGGAATCGAGTTCCTCTGGAAGGACCGCCAACCTGGAGTTTTGAAGAGTCATGGTTAGCCTGCGATTGTTTCGTTTGCAGAAAAGCTATTGTTGTTGTGGTTTAGGCATGGGAACATGAGGGGAGGAGGGGAGCGACCCTGGACCGAGGCGGGGGAGTTGGAGATGGTTGCGCCGCAGATTCAGAGGATGAATGCGAAAAAGGGTTGCTCATACCAGGATGACGGCCTTGGTTGCGCCCTCTTGGGACGCCTTTCCTCGGTAGGGGACCTGCAGCGACATGTTTGCGACTGGACGAAGGTTTGAGGGTGGTGATGGTAGGTCGGAGGGTGGGAAGTAGAGAGCAGAATCGCCAATTTGCAACGTCACCGCTTCGTGGGATTGATTTCGAACAGCCCCCCCTGAGAAGTCGACCTTGACGTCCACCTGAGCTGCACCACACTGCTGGCTGGTTGGTCTGGTGGTCTGGACTAAGAATAATTTACAGGCGATGCATGTCTGGCAGGGGTCTGGGTGGCTCGTGCAAGGCCGGGTTGTGGCGGCAAAGTCCCTTACTGTCTGGATAAAGGCGATAAGCTGGCGATAAGAGGTAACTGCTCACTGAGCAAGCCTCAGCAGCTGCACAAGTTGCACAGGAGCAGGGACCACATGTGATGAGCTCAGCATCTCATTCGTGTCCCTTGAGATTCACCATGCGTTTTCCTTTCTTTTTTGAGGTCTTGAGTTGCAGCTGTTATCAATGGCATATGGGTTCTCTTTGATTCTTTTTTCTTAGAATAATCAGTAAGGCCAGATCAAAAAAATAGACATTTATTCAGATGCATAACTGCCCAGCAGCATAACTTGGAGCATCTGATCGAATTCAGTTGTGTCATTCTTTGCAGAGGCAGCAAGTTTGGTGTAAGTCAGACAACCTCCTCCAACCTCTTCGAGAATTTTGGAGATCCGGGCACTTTACGCGTAGAGACAAGAGCGCGTCCGAGCGTGTTTGCCTGTGGTAGACGCGACAGGAAGTGCCTGGAAAGCAACCGGAGTGACCTCGTTGACCAGGTGAGGCCTCACATCTCACCCGCAAATTTTGGCAGATTGCGGTGCGCTTTGGGGAGCTCTGCCAGGTACCAAACCGCGTCTCTCCAGGGGATCGTCACGGCCAAGCTCCACTGCTGGCCACTCGAGCCATCCCTGAGCTCCTTTAAACCCCTGCTCGATAAAACTCCAACGATGCACCTCGTCTACTCCAGCCCGCAATATTTCCTGCTACCGAGTACAAGAGACTACAATGCACATCACCACATATGACCAGCGTTTTTGCCGTAGATATGTCTAAAACTCTGTCAATCGACTAAATAGATCTTGAGATACAGCTTGAGGAGTTTTTATTTGTTTTTGACCGTTTCTGATGAGCAAGTGACGACTAAGCAACACCACCCTCAAAGTCACGCCTAACGCTCACAAGCACTTTAATGAGCATCACTGGAGCGTGGGACCTCACGTTGCTCTGGCCGACGCAGACGGGGAAAGAGCTCTTAAGGCTCTGCTCCCCGAGCTCCTTCCTCCAGCTTCTTGAGCTTCAGGTTGCACCTACCGACTTACCGTCTGCCTTGCCTCACGTCCCTTCTCTCTTCTTTTTCGCCGTTGCCTGTTTAGACCTACACGTTCTCCCACATTCTCTTCACTCTTTAAAAATCTCCCACCTCTCGATCGGACCTTCTCCTAATTTCTTCTCATACCCACCTTCATCACCACCAACACTTCTCGACACACATATCTCACTTGAACTTCGTCCAACATGACGAAGTCAAAGAGAGGTATCAAGGCAGAGCCGGGATTCCATGCACCGGTGTCGCCGACTGCCACTTTGAACGGATCTCCCGTTCAGCAGGAGAGAAGCCAGGCTCCTCCGAGCACCTACTCATCAGCAGCGGATGCATCTCAAGTGTTTCCCAGATCCAACGCTCGTAAGTCACCTACCTCACAAAGTCTTCCGTTATTTCCAGATACTGACATTTCACAGCTCCCCCCTCCAACAAACCGCCTATGAGCCTGGCAACTCGGTCCGTCCGCACTGCCATGACGAACCCCACTGTCGATGATAGTGAGCCCGTCCTGATGCAAGTGAGGAACCGCGAGATGGCAAGCCCTTTGGGAGGCACCCAGATGGACTCCTCGTTCTTCGATGGCTCCTTCCGCGACATTGGCGCGAAGCTCAAGGTCTTCAATGACACTCTTGGTGAACTCCAGCAGATCGGTGTTTCTCACGATGTCGCTCTCCCCCAACTCGTCTTAGTTGGTGACCAGTCCGCTGGCAAGAGCAGCTTAATGTCCGGACTTGCTGGCCTCAACCTTCCGCGCAGTGATGGGGTTTGCACTCGCTGCCCTATTCACATTCGCGTTTCTCGTAGCATGGCGAGAGATCGCGGCGGTCCCGAGTGGTCTTGTCGTGTATCTCTCCAGCAGGACTACGCCTTTTGCCCTCCTGGCGATTACGAGATCACCAAGGCCGACGTCACCCCGCAGAACCCTTTTCCGCCCTGGGTTAAGCAGCCTCGCGTTGTCAAGGAGTTCATGACCATTTACGATCAATCCGACATTGACACAGTCCTCCGATGGGCCCAGATCGCCATCCTCAACCATGACCAGAATCACGAACTCTACATTCCCGGCACCGGCGCAATCACCAAGCAAAGTCTGCTGGACGAGGAGGCGGAGAGAACGGCTGCCAAGTTCAGCCCCAACACGGTAGCCCTCGAGATCAAGGGTCCCGACCTGCCCGACCTCTCTTTCTACGACATGCCGGGCATTTTCCGCAACTCAGCCCGGGAGGAGGATGAGTACCTTGTCTCTGTCGTGGAGAACTTGGCTCGCGAGTACATCTCCCATGAAGGCGCCCTCATCATCTGGGCTGTCCCCATGAACGTCGATCCTGAGACCTCGTCTACGCTCTCAATCATCCGCGATCTCAGGGCACAGCAGCGTACCATCGGCGTGATGACCAAGGCAGACCTCCTTCCCGAGGGTAACTATGCCCAATGGCTTTCTATGTTGAGCGGAGAGCGCCACAGAATCGGTCACGAATTCTTCATCACTTCCCGACCGTCTGACCGCAAGCTTGAGGAGCAGCAGCTGTGGGAAGAGGCTTACTTTCATGACAACTCTAGTGCACGTTGGCCAGAGGAGTTCCACTCGTTCCGTGACAGATGTGGCGTGGAGAAACTCAAAACAGCCCTCTCTGAGAAGTTGGGCAAGGAGTTTGCCAAGAAGTGAGTAGTACATCTCTCCGCCCTGCCTAAGTTTTGATGCTAACGACATGACCCAGCCTGCCATCGATCAAGCAGAAGGTTGTGACCCGCGTGCGCGAGATTGAAGCGCAGCTCAGCACACTTCCCGAACTGCCTAGCAACGTCGAGCTAGAGGTCCGTAAGAGTTTGATGAACTTTTCGAGCATTGTCAAGGAGACTCTTCGCGGCAGAGAATTCTCTTCTAACTACGGAGGCCTATCTGAGGCTTTTCGGGACTGTGTCTTGCAGATGAAGCCCAAGTTCATCTTGAAAGATCAGTCTGATGTCCCTATCTTGGAGATCTCGGACGACGAGGACGATTCGACGAGCACTGTCACACCTAGCAACAGGAAGCGCGGTGCGAATGGACAGGGCAATGCGAGCGCCAAGAGACCTCGCCCCAGCGTCAATGGGGGTGGTTCATTCTCCGCCGCCATCAAGACTGAAGACGGCGGTTCTACGCCGTCGACACCCTCCCGTCGACGACCCATCCCCCCTTCTCAGCTTGCCCCTGCGTTCCAGCAGTATGCCAGATGCGGTGCTGGATTCCGTACTCTCCGCCAAATCAGCGAGGATATCAGAGCCAAGACCAAAGCCGGCAGACCTAGCATTGTCCCCGACGAGGTTTATGAGGATTTGTGCAAGCAGGCCGTTAAGGCTTGGAACCAGCCCATGGCCACCTTTCTCCAGGAGACGATGACCCGACTGCAAAGCATCGTTAACTACGCACTGGACCAAGCTTTCGGATCGTTGAAGAGACGCCTGATCTTCAAGGAGTCCAAGAACCTCATGGCCCAGTTCCTCGAGGAACGCCGTGCAGAGGCTCTGGAGTTCCTCAACGACATTTACGCCATGGAGACTTTCCAACTTTTCACAGTAAACAAGAAGGCCTTTGAGGAGTACGAGCGCTCCGAGCTCCGAGTGCTTACACGCTATCGCCATGTTATGCGCTGGCAGGCGTTCTCTGGAGAGGCTACCAAATTCCACGACTGGGATGAGATGACGCCTGACCAGCGTACCCAAGAGGAGAAGAAGCATGCCGGCGAGCTAGCGAAGATGGGCGCGGATACCTTCGATAAGGAACTGAAGGTCGCAGCCTATGTTCGCGGCTACTACATACTCTCTGCTCTTCGCTTCGCCGACACGGTCTCTCTCTCGGTCACGTCTCGTATGATGCCCAAGATCATCCAGCAACTCGACTTCTTCTTGGAGGGGCAACTTGGTCTAGTAGGGGCCAACGATGGAACCGTCTTCTCGCGTTTGATGGAAGAGGACGATGCCACCGCCAGGAAGAGGGAGCGACTGAGAGGCGAGCTCGAGAAGTTCAAGAAGGCCTTGCAGAGCATCACCAACAACGAGTTGGAAGTCGTCTCTGGACCAGCTTCGCAAGATACGCCTTACGAGTCGTACGAGGAGTCTGTCGTCGAAGACATGGAAGTCGACGGAGCTTAGACGGAATGTCTTTTCTTTGGTGATCAAGTTAGAGGACACGTTTTTCTTGGGATCAATGTTCTGAATAGGGTTGGGCTTCTAGGAAGATGGAAAGATTCGGATGGATACATGTGTGAATATGGCAGACGGTCTATACGGACGGATGACTGGAAATCGACTGTGGATAACATTTGGGAGGCTGGAAGGCCCGGTTGGCGTATGGTGTTTCGGATCACCGGAACAGTTTTGCTTTGTTCGCCGGTCAGCAGGCACCGAATCCTTCGATTGTAAACGAGATACCAAAAATTGCACGTAGATAGCTAGATAGCTTGGAATCGACACCGACTGTTGTGTCAAGACAGACTGGCATACGATTAACCCTTTCTGGGGCAAGTGAGAGAGACATGCTGCAACGAAGGAAGTCGACAGACAAGCTAGAAGAGGGAGAAGAGGGCCAGTTGCGTCGTCTTAGGCCAGGCAGTTTTGCACTTCGGCAGCGCTTGCTGAGCTCTTGGCGATGGGGATTAAGGAGGCAGAAGGAAAGACGTGCCGTGGTGCCTTCCGTGCCACAGCCTCTTTTACATCAGGTCGGACCTTTTTGCGCAGGCCTCCAAGGCAAAGAGGCAGTCATTGATCGATCTTTGGTCTGCTCCTTCCAGGCCTGTCTTCTTTTCTCGTGTCAGTCTGGACGCCTTCGATGCACTGCATCCTTTGATCCATCATCACCACGGCACACCATGCAAACTTCAGCCCCCGAATTCAACTTGGGGTGAAGTACTCGGCACTGGCATCGTATCGCGCCGCCCCTTTTCTTTTCAAGGGGTCATCAGGCTTTGGGGTGTACCACACCTCGACTTTACCCGGCTCCCCGCCAGTCCCTCAGATCTGGGACCGCCCGAAAGGATGGCTACCGTCGCCCGGCGTAAAAACGATGCCTCCATCGGCTAATTAGCCACTTACACGCCATCATCCCAAGGGAAGCGGATATTTGGAATCCAGGGCTCATAGAGGGCAACGAAAAGAAGGTAGGGTGCCGTTTGCCATTCAGCAAGGCCTCCCTGGGTTTCGGGATGAGTCTATTCCTCCCAGGGACTCGTCAGTTCGCACTAACGCGGCCAGTCCAAAAAGACGTTTCTCCCCGGGGCCTCCGTCCACCTCAATTCAGCGGGCCCACGGGTCCACGTTTCTTCTACCCCAGATTTGGAAGCGTCAGGTCATGTCCTGTCCACTGCCATTCTCGGTGGGGTCACAAGACGCTATCGCGCTTTGGGTGGCAAGCCGGCACTGGCGATGATTCGATGGAACGATGTGTCGACGCGGCGACGCGGGATTCCCCAGATTTTCCCCATGGGGATCGCACCGACTTGGCCCAGCGCTGGGGAGTGCTTGTGTGTGTCAAGCAATAAATGCCAATCACGATGGATATGCGAGCAACGCCCAGTTGGGCCAGATTATCGAGCTTGGTGTGCAGAACATGAAGAAACTTGATCATCCCCCATATAAAACATACGGCGGATACGGAGATCAGGACGGGCCTCCTTGCGCTGGTCCGGGCCACCATTCTCCCGTCTTCACGAATTTTGCTGTGAAGGCATGAATGCATGAATGCCTAAACATTCAACAAACGCGAAGTTCTCGGGGTCCCTCATGAGCTCTCGTGATGACGGAACACAGCCGGTGGGCAGAACATTGGTCAAAGATGCCACACACAACTCGATTCTCGGCTCCAGCCTGAATCTCACAAGAAGCTGAAGCAACGAGATGGTTTTCAGGCGTCTCAGGCACATCGCGACCCTGGCCAGGCTAGCCTAGATCGGGGCTAGAGCACCTGTCAGACGGGAGAGCATTGTCGGGCCTGTATTCCGAAGAGGCGCTCTATTGACCGACTCAGTCGTTCCATATCAAATCTGGCTCAGATGATCTCGCGTGGCTGGACGGCACTGGTCTGGAGTTTGTCACGGCATCCTCTGTCTCGTGTCGGAATGCATTTAGGGTCCGGTGAAGTGGCACCAAGGAGGCAGCACTGCTACTGGAAAATATTGGAAATATGGTGCAAAGATCCACGGTGAACTGTTACCTAGATGGGTCAATGATTCATGAAGCCATTTCGGGGTGGATCGACGGCAAAGGGAAAAGCCAATTGAGCTGAATCAAGTCAGACTTCAACGCACAGAATCGAAAGGCGCTTAGGAAACCAACCACGCCGCAAGCCTTGAAAGGTTGCAGCACATCTTCGCCCTCTCATTTCCATTCATAGCGTCGTGCTAACTATCGATCGTACCATCAATCATGCTCACGTTCGGTACCGAAAATTGCTCCATGGCCTAAGTCGAGAAGGCTTCGCCAACAACTTACCTTGTCGCTGCTCACATCGAAACTGACTTGAGGAGGGAAAAGCCGTTGACGAGGTGACTGGTCGGTCAAGGGTCCGGATTTCTAGCAGTCTCGCTAAAGCGCCATGCGCCTCCCACCCGCATGGCCGGACCCAGACGAATCCAGTCATCAAGCTTAGCCCACCACCATCTCGACTTTCACCCGCTTCATCGACTGCCACAGCTGGTCTCTCGTAACCGAAGTCCACCAACGAGCATAATGCAGCACGCAGCCGTCTGTTGTAGCTCTTCCCCAGGCTCCACGTTTCGAACCAAAGGACCCCAACTCTATCCCGCGTCGTCTCGACACACTCTCGCTTCCAACAATCGATCCCTCCATGACGTTCTAACCAATGGAGTTTACATGGTTAAATGTCTTTGCCTTTTCCCGGCCTTTTCTCCCGGACAGACCTACTCGTGAAGCCACATGCTCCCCAGATCAGCTTGACACCTAAACCGCACTTCTCCAGAGGCCAGGCAGGGCTGTTAACAATCATCTGGTACGTTAGTTCCTCGTTCTTTTCATGCACAAGTTCGCTTGGTACTCAACGGCACATATCTTGGTAGAAGCTTACTCATGTTAAGTTTTTGGGCATCCTGCAGCATGGCCATGCGTGTATCCCAGCCTTCTTGCCTTAGTCTAGGCCAATGTCGCACTCGCCAAAGATTGAGAAATGACTAGTAGTCACGGATCTCATGATGTTCTACCTGTTTGATCAAGGTCAAATACTCATTGGCCAACACCTGATGATGCGCTAGACCTAACAACGCGCGACGCTACACTGCAGCGGTGTCACTACCGGTCTGCCGGGCGACGTGCAGGGCAAGAAGCATAGCAGATATCTATTTTCAATTTACAAAGACATAGTTGGATAGCACGACGAAGTTGTTGCCTAGCCTCGAAGGATGAGCCGGCGGACCGGAGATGCGGCACCAACCACAACTCAGGTTCTTCGTGAGGACCGCGTTCGAATATGTCCTTAGAGAACGCAGATGTAAGGTGCTCCGATTTGGACCAGGAATCTGCCTATGCCAAAGCACAAGTTGACAATATTCTACAAGCCACGGCACCGGCCACAAGATAGTCCCAGGGCGCCATTGAAGTCGGTGCGAGGAGGTCGCATTTCCACAGATGGAGCGGAGACGAATCTTCTCAAATGACCATTCCGCATGCTGGGATGCAAGCTACCAGCTTCCGTGCCACATAGATGGTACATTGGGCACTTTTTTTCCAACATGAAAAGGCTCAACCCACGAATCAAGGATGCAGGGGAGCCAAATCCTTGTAGGCGTCCGTTCCGGACCTGGAGGGTATGCTTCTGTGCCGCACCCACCAATCCGCCGGCTGCATGTCTGGACCTATCTCATGAGAGATCTGCCATTTGCATGGCCTTTCCCGAAGGGCTAGACGGAGAAGGGGCAACACGCCCGCCCACCACGCACGAGAACTAGAATCGCTCCGAACGCGGTGTCTCCTGGGGAAGAAAATGTCCCATCACTCTGCCCATTTTTACCCGCATGTCGCCAATTCGTGCCGGCCGCCGCGAACCCCTGTTCTGGTCATCCCCGCCCTCCCCCAGACTTCCCCTTCATGGGGGGGTGCACATGTCCCAATGGGGTGAGTAAGGCAGCTCCGGGGTCAGCAACGCGGGTGAAAAGAAAAAAGTGCTGCTCCCGCATGGGTGCTCAGGGCGTAGTTGGAGATGGGAAAGATATAAGTTTGTGACCCTGCCCTCCTTCACGATCACTTCCGCTCTCTTTCCTCACCCGCGAGTCGGTCAATCAACTTCAACCCTTCTCTAACATCTTTCAAGTTCTTTCCTGCTCTTTGGAACACACCCCAGAATACCGCCATCATGGTGAAGAAGGTCGTCGCCTCTCAGCAGGTTGCTGACAACGTCGAGATCGCGCGAGCTGAGGCTCCGCGATTCGAAAAGGTCTACTGGCTGAAGGAGCCTCACCTTCGCAAGCTCTACTTCTCGACAATCTTCCTCATGGTCGCCTCGGCCACCACCGGTTACGATGGTATGCTCGTCAACACATCCCAGCAGATGCAGCGGTGGAAGGACTACTTTGGCGATGGCGTCTCCGACAACAACAAGCTCGGCATTCTCATCAACATGTTCAACATCGGTTCCATCATCTCCTTCTTCATCACTCCCTATGTAGCCGACGGTTTTGGACGTAAGGTAGCCATCATCAGCGGCTGTATCTTTATGATTGTCGGTGGTTGCATCACCGCTTTCTGCAACGGCTGGGGAAGTAAGTTAACTCATAATCGCACTATCTTCGATGAATACGGCACTAACTCAAAATTCCAGTGTACATTGGCGGTCGATTTATCCTCGGTTTCGGCAACTCACTAGCTCAGATGTCATCCCCCCTCCTGCTTACAGAGATCTGCCACCCTCAACACCGTGGTCCAGTCACTGCCATTTACAACTGCTTGTGGAACTTGGGTGCCCTGATCGTTGCGAGTATCGGCTGGGGAACTTCATACGTCAACAATGACTGGTATGTTATGGATTCATACTTACCCAGCCCCTGAATCATGATCAGCTTCACACAACCATCTTCATTGATCTGTACATGCTAACAAGTGAATAAAAAGGTGCTGGAGATCGATTACTTTCATCCAAATCGTTCCATCCGTCATCCAACTCATCGGCATCTGGTTCGTTCCCGAGTCGCCTCGTTACCTCATCAACAAGGACCGCTCCGAGGAAGCCCTGGCCGTCTTGGCGAAGCACCATGCAGGTGGCGACTACAACAACGCGACCGTTCAGTTTGAATTCCGCGAGATGAAGGAGACCATTTTGATGGAGAGGAACGCCGACCGTACGACTAGCTACGTCGACTTTCTCAAGACCAAGGGCAACCGATGGAGATTGGCCATCATTATCTCTCTGGGTATCATCTCACAGTACTCTGGCAACGCCCTCTTCTCCAACTACATGGACGCCATCTACGAAGGGGCCGGCATCACGGAACAGAACCAGAAGCTCGCCATCTCCACCGGCAAGTCGATTCTCGATCTCTCCTGCTCCATCGGTGCCGCCTTGACTGTCGACTACTTTGGCCGCCGTCCTCTGTTCCTGGTCGCCATCAGCGGTATGGTCGGCTCCTTCGTCTGCTGGACCATCACCGGTGCCGTCTACGAGAACTCTGGCGGCACCAACCAGGGTTCCGGATATGCTCAGCTGGTCTTCATCTGGGTCTTTGGCATCTTCTACGACATTGGCTTCTCCGGTCTACTGATCGCCTACGCCCTTGAGGTTCTGCCTTTCCATCTTCGCGCCAAGGGTATGATGATCATGAACATTACCGTCCAGGCCATTCTAGCCATTGGCAAGTACGTTGAACCATCCAAAACCTGTTCTGTGTCCTCCACTAACATCGTCCTAGCCAAACCAACAAGATCGCGTGGGACGATCTCCCCAACCACTGGAACTTCATGTTGTTCTACACCCTCTGGGACTTCTGCGAGCTCGTCTTTGTCTACTTCTTCTACGTCGAGACCAAGGGCCCAACTCTCGAGGAGATCTCCAAGATCTTCGACGGCGACGCGGCTGTTGCGCATGTCGACCTGCACCAGGTCGAGAAGGAGATCCATGCCAACGACCACGAGGAGGACATCAACCTTCGCGCTGCGCACAGCGAGAAGACTGCTGCCTGAGATATCCTCTGCTGCGAGCTACTCAGAAAATTCAAAAAAATAACTTCTTTCTTGTGTCAATTTGTAATCCCGCTTGGATTCGTTAGCCTGGTAGTGGATGTAATAAGAGCCTGGCACCGATCGGGGGCTCGGGCTGTTGGGGGTTGATCATGATACCAGAGGCATCGCGACGAGGGCTTCGTCTTTCAGCTAGACGAGGTTCCGCGAAGCGCATGTCTTACCACCTACTCTCGTTTCAAGTAGCCGTTCAATCAATTGACCTGTTACTCTTCCCATCCCACGTCTCTGAGCTGAAATCGCCAACACCACGCCATGCAAAGCCAATACACCCCAAGCTTTCCTTGGGACTTGTTCCACAGTGTTTCTCCCCGAGACTACAGCACTAAACCCTATCCCCGGATTGTGTCGGGTACACTGCACTACTGCCGGCACAGCCAGGCTCCCTCCATCCCTCGTGCGGACACGAGGACGGGGTAAGATTAAGGAAGCATGCGGGTTGGTGGACCTTGCTTCTTTCCCGGCGTGGCTGGCACCCCCAACTGATGTGTGAGTCCTGCGCAGGGCAAAGGGCGTTGCGGGCCGTCTGGCCGTGTGGGATTCCGCTGCCTGATTTGTGCATCCGGAGAAGAAAGGGCTTGTCCAATTGAGACGCTGCAGGATTCCGGTGTATGTGGTTGGTTGCACGCTCCTTTGTGCATACGGAGGATGCGGGGGAAGGGTGGATGGATGGGGTGATTTGTGCCCGGGGTTTTGGGGTTTGTGTGTTTTGTGTTTATGGGTTTGGGGGGCTTGAGGACGGTTGTAAGGCTGTGAGATGGTCAACGAGGCATGATGAAGTTGATTAAATGGTTAGAGGTGGTGTGTGAACCGTCTGTGAGCCGAGGACACGGCATGTTTGGTTTTGAGGGGTGGGTGTTTGTTTGGTGGATGTGAGGACGGATATTAGTTATGCAGGTATGGCCTCGGCATGCGGTTTGTCTTGGCTGGGAGGAGGGAGGAGGGAAGTTTGGTTGTATGCAGTGGTAAGGGGCGCGTAGGACTTGCTTTTTCATGTTAGTTGATGTTTTGGACGTTGGCTGAGGAAGTTGGAGCAGAAAATTGAGCAGCAAGCGACAGGAAGCCAGCGAGCTGTAATGACTTTGGCATCAGGTCAGACGGCTTCCTTCGGTGAGCATCACTACGTTGAAGTCTTGGCGCTCAGTCAATGATAGAATGAGCAAAAGAATCCATTTTGTGTGTCTCGAGAATAATAATCTACAATCAGGTGCCGGCTGCATGTCTGTCTAGTCATCTAGGCTTGAATGTACACGAAAAGCAAAACGTAAAATCAATGTTTCCTTAAAGCCCGAGTTCGCCGCCGACGACCTCGAGGGCTTCGGTGCACAGCTTCAGGACCGCCTCGTCGCCGGAGCCGCCCGCCACCTGGACCGCGCTGACGAGCAGCGGGTACAGGCGCAGCAGGTGTTTCCTACCGTCGCTCTCGACGTTGGGGGTGTCGGGGATCGCGTCCGAGGCGGAGGTGAGGTCCACGAGCTGCCGGAGGACGCGGAGGAGCTCCTTGCGCTGGGAGAGGGGCTGCGGCATGCGGCCTCGGAGGGGCTGGTCGGCGATGTAGGCGCGGATGGTGAGCGCGGTGCGGAGGATGAGGAAGGGGGCGGCGGTGCGGGCGATGCGGATGTGCAGGGCCTGGGGCGCCTCGGAGAGCACGGAGCGGGGCGGCGGGAAGGCCGGCGTGGGCGGCTGGACGACGATGCGGACGGAGTCTTCGCTGTAGACGGAGACGAGGGAGAAGAGCTCGTCGAGGCAGACGTAGGCGATGCGCTGGCGGCGGGTGGGCGCGGGGTCGATGGTGCGGCCGTTGCGTTTGGTGTAGAGGGATGCAAGGCCGGTGCCGTCGCTTGTGGAGAGAAGGGCTGCTTCTGCTGGAGAGGGGGCGTGGATGATTGTGGTGCGGAAGAGGGATTCGGCGTAGGCTTTGCGGGTTGTGTCTGGGATTGCCTCGGCGCCGAGGGAGGGGATGATGAGCTCGCGGAGTTTGTGGAAGGACGTGATGTCGAACGACTCGTCGTCGGCGAGGTCGGCGGACGGCGGGGCGACGTTTGTGTCTGCGCTGACGATGCCGTCTGCGATTTCGACAATCATCTGCCAGATGGACTGCAGGGTCTCGCGAGGCACTTCGAGATTACGGATCTGCGGGAGTGTGGCTTCCAGAACGGCGAGGATGGTGTTTGTGGACAGGCGCCATGGTTGTGCTGACTTTGTGACGATCGGGAAGCCGTATTTCAGGATGACGGGCTTGGAGAGGGCCGAGAGGGCCGCGGAGAAGGCTTCGCTGGAGTAGATGTCCGCGTCGGAAGCGTTCTTCAGGATAAGGGTCTGCAGAATCGCCATGCTGGCCTTGGACATTGCGACGTAGGTTCTCCTCGTGGAGCCGTGGGACTTGAGAGCTTCATCTGAGAATGCTAAGCGGACGAACTCTGCCACCTGGGAGATCATTGCGGAGGGCACGCCGGCAAGATCTGTTCGGACCATTTTGATGGCTTCGAGAACCTGATTCTGCAGTGGCGTGACGTACTCGACGTCGTTGACATAGGCTCCGACAGTGGCTTGTTGCAGTGCCTCGCGGAAAAGGGTGAGCATCTGGCGCACTCGGTCGACTGTCAGATCCTGCTGAACTAGCTGGTAGACGTCATGGAAGGCGGCGACGTAGGCTATCAAGCAGTTCTGGTTGTCAGCCTTCTTTCCATCGTCCTCGTCGAGGGAGGTTGGTGTTCCCCGGGACCACATTTCCCACGCGGCATTGACCGTATCCGTGTCGAAGATTGGCCTGCCCGGTTCTTCCTCGAACTTGATGGCCTTCCCAAGAGCCTTGTATGTTGCCGTGTTGATATTGAGAACCTTGAAGTCGAGCAGAGTCGTGAAGTGGCCCAAAAGTTCCTGCCAGAGCCCGTTGAAGGAGGAATGGGTCGAGAGGGGCTCCATATACGTGGCCAGGAGTTCAGAGATGCCGTTCAAGACTACCACCGCAGTCTCGTGCCATTCCTTGCGGTCGCGGTGTGCTGAGTTTTCACTGGCAGCAGCTTGGAGCTCATCTTCGATCGAAGAGAGAAGTTTGAAAACCACGGACTTGACGCAGATGGACCAGGCCTCAGGGCTAAGCTTGTCGCCGTACGCGTCGAAAATTCTGAGCAGTGTCTGGATTGCGCTGTTTCGAAGCTCCAGCCTCTCATCGGCAGTCACGGTCGTGAGCCTCAGGAGCAAAAGCATCCAAAGGGCGGCATCCGACGCCGTGTGCTCAGAGTTTGCGGCAAGCGCAGCTAAATCCGAAATACTCGAGCCCTGCATCAGATCGGCGGTGATGGGCAGGGACTCCGTCTTGCCAGAGAGGAAGTCGGAGAGTACCCAGAAAAACGTTACGGTCTGCAAATTATTAGCTGAGTGTTAAAAAGGTTGATACATGGGCAACTCTACCGTAAGGGCAATGTTGAGATCGTCATCTTGCGAGCAGAATTTGTATAGGGTATCAACAAGTATGAGAAAGCAGGAATTGGGCAGGGACGCTAGGAAGTCAGAACAGATAAGTTGAAGGGAATTGAACGAAGATCTGACAAGCTTCGCTGATCGTGTCATGAGAACAACTGTTTGAGAACCCCGGCGTTCACCAGGGGCGAACTTCTTGTCGATGAAGATGGAACCGATGATTTCAAAGGCGATCTCCCAGCCGCTGACAAGAGTTTCGCCGCAATTCTCGAGCAGGTTCTTCAAGCCTTCGAGCACCACCTTGTGGATTTCGACATCCGTTCCATGGCTAGCCACAGTCACCTCCCTGTCATCCCGCTGCAAAGGCATGAGGGCGTCTCGCAGTGCCTCTAGGAGGAGAAGCTGCACTTTCCCACATTGGTCGCGTTCCATGGTAGCCGCTACATTAGCCGACTCGAGGGCCAGTCTAACCAGAATATCTGCAGCGCGCAGTCTTACGGAGGCATTCATTGCAGACGCGTTAAGAATGTGGATGAGCTCGGATGTCAGCGGCGTCCAACCTGACACATCAGGTGGGTACGATAGGAGACGGTCAATGTTGATTGTGGCAATATCACCTAGCTTGGCGAGGGCGAAGTGGTCTTCTTGGTTTGGTCCGGCGGCGGCGGTCGTAGAAACGCTGAGCACTCGGCGATGTTGGCCCGGGGGTTTCATACTGCCGGACTGCGGAGACTGTGGCTGACTTGCGGTCTCGGCCTTTTGCTTCTCTTCGTTTGCTCTCTCGAGAAGGTTACATATCGCCGTCACGACCTCTCCAAAAGCATCATTGGGGAAGTCAATCGTGCTTTCAATTAGTCTTGAGGCAGCTGTCTCCACAGCTCTTACTTCAGAGGCAAAGTTCGACAACAGGGCGCTTGCTTCGCCCTCTGCCTGATGATCTGTCCCTTTCGTGGCGAGAGGCGTTCGTCCAGGAGTCTTACTCGTGGAAAAGAGAACGAAATCAGCTTGCTGCAAGGTCTCGAGTATGATGCGCCAGGATGGGCCCAGGGTCGGACCGAGGGCGATTCCGAGGTTCAAGAGGGCTCTCAAGCAAAGGAGGTTTCGAGTGTTAAGGGTCATCTGGCTTCCATCGACGCTTTGCTGCCGTCCTTTTTCGGTGATCGGCGTGGACTGCGTCGCTAAGCTGTCAACGCTAAGCAGCCCTCGAGCATTACTGAAAATGCTGCTAGGAGCTTCGTTAGTTGGCGTGGGTGTTGTTGGTCGAGCTGTCCCGGCATTGAGGCATGCTGTGAAGACGTTTGGAGGGACGGCGGCCTTTCCAAGCGTTGTCAAAAAAGCATCTCTCGGAGTCGACAGCTGAAGCAGTCCGGCTACATGAGCGAACTTCTGGAACGCTCTGACGAGACTGTGGTAGTACTCGGAGTCCATGGCAGCGTAGAGGAAGGTTGAGCAAGTGGCAAGAATCGCTGGCCAGCATTCATCGATGATGGCCGCACAGATCTTCACCTCATTGTGCAACGGGTGATCTTCCAAGACAAGTGGGTTGATTGGAACCGGGTTCTTCTTGAAGGAGGCTGATCGTTCCAATGCACCGCGTTGGCCTTCAGCATCCTCCTGTGGTGGTGCTGGGGAGTCGCGCCCTGCTTCCTGCTTTCCACCTCTCTTGCGGCTTCGGCTTTCACCGGGTACTGTCAGGGGAAGAATGAACTTTGCGAGGCCCTCAGAAAGCGATGAGATGCAGGACAATGTTAGACTGTAAATATAGGACTCTGGGATAGACGGTGCCTCGGTCTTGTCCAGTTGGTCAATGCACGGAACTCTGACATTGCTCCACTGCGTGCTGATTCCGATATTAGAACCATCCGAACCAACAGATCCGCTGATGATACCAGTGACGCCACTGGCTTCCAACATAGCCTGGTCGGTCGATGATGCGATGCTAGCATAGGGGTTCGCCACAGGTATGGTTGACTGGTGACCCAATCCAATAACAGATGGCTTTTCGGTGCTGAGCCTCACAAACGTCGCTGTCAAGTGTTTGACAATGTTTTTCTCGCCTTCCTTGGCATCGTAGTTGACAAAGATCCGTCTGATAAGGGCGTGTTCGGCGAAAATGCCCCTAAAGACCTCTAGGCAGAGGGCCCGCTTCCACACGGCGGTGTCCTGGTCGAGTAGATGCGTCAAAATGTCCAAGGCGTCGCCACTAGCTGCCGGGAGAATGTTGATATGTCTTCGCAATAGTGTGTAAAGAATCCGAACAAGGCGGACAGATGTGGCAAAATTTGGTCTGCCTTTAAGAGCGCTGATAATGAAGGGCATTACGCGGATCTGGAGGATGTGTGCCTGCTCTTTGTGGGTTGAAAAGACTGCGGCGTGGTTGGTTAGGACCGACTCTATCAGCTCTAGACCAAACGTCTGAGGAAGGCCGGAGAATCTCAAGTACTCCGGACGTTGGTTTTCAGTCATGAGACAGAGGTCGTTGAATATCTATGAGGTGATCAGCAAGACCAACTGTTGTCGTGGAAGCAAATAACCTACCCTGTAGGCATCCAAGGCGGCTGCGCGTAGCTCAACCGCGCCATCGCCAGTCGGGGCCTCTCCGGCGGGACTTCCTGGAGTCGCAGCTTTATCTTCGGTAACCACCTTGTCGAAAACAGAGACGACCAACTGCTGGAGGGTAGCAGCCGATGTGTTGTTGACGATGGCATTCTTGCTGGTCTGCAGAATGAAGCAAATGTTCAAGGCAGTGATGAGAAGGTCGCCCTTGAGGTCGGTGGCATAATTTTGCAAGAGAGAAGGCAGGGCCTGCAGGATTTTGAGTTGAACATCGAGACCGGCAGAGGTGGCCTCTCTCAAGGCTTCGAGGACCTGGTTCAACTTCCCCCTAGGAAGCGCGCGGGCGACGATGAGCCTCTGGAGGCAGACGATGGCGATTCCGGTAAACTTTGCATTTTTGGTGCCACATGCAATTATGAATGGGTTAACAAAGTTGGGGCGCTGCGCGAGTTCTGTGGGCAAAGGTCAGCCACGACGGACAATCATAAGCCGCGCGTAGGGCAGCGAAAAGTACCGTTGGCAGCTTGAGCTTCGTTGGCTCCCTTGAGGCTTTTCAACTCATCGAGTGACTTTTCAGCAGCCTTATGGTTACAAATCAGCATTGCACATCGGCCATGTCTTGTTCGGGGTCATGTACTTGTCGGAGGTCATTGTGCTTCCGTTTGCTTTCTTGGATGAGGTTCGTTAGCTCCGTAGCTAGGAGCTGGGTCGTCATTCTGTCACGAGTGGCCCCAGGGGCAGTCCATTATCGAGAGAATGCGCCAAATGAGACTTGAACGACGGGCGAGTCTGAAAATGACAATCTGTCTGCTGTTTAATGAAGTGTTGAGGAAAGAGAGCGTGCAACCTCTCCTGAAAAGGCCAAGGGAGCTATCTCACTGCGATGTTCGGTGTCCATCCAGAGCTCCCGATTGAGGTGAGCTGTCCACCTTGAATGATGACTAAGGCCGTCAACCCGCATTGAAGGTACCCACTCTTCTCACGCGGACGCCTTGGCAGAAACGGCACGACGCTCACCGCCTTGCCAGTGCCCCGCGTTGGCTCGTGCGTCCGGCAACTAAGGTAAGCTGACCTCAGGCGCTGTTTGCCAGCAGCATTGGTGCCCTTCAGGTACAGGCGCTGCTGTGTCTCTCAACTAGGCCGCTAAGAAGGTCCAGTGTGAATACGACAGCCAGACACCGCTTGCGGGTCTACCTACCCGACAGTTAGGTAAGGCCGGGCCTCTCTCACGCTCGCTCCATCCAGTGCATGTCAGGTCCAGTGTCTCCCTCCCACTTTGTAACCCCTCCATCAAGGCCATCGTACTCTACGTTCTTTTTCATCCTACACCAACCGTCCTCCCCACGACATCTGTACACCAGCAATCATGGGCGCAAAGGTCCCGCGCAACTTTAGACTCCTCGAGGAGCTCGAGAAGGGCGAGAAGGGTCTCGGAGCAGGTACTTGCAATCCATGTGATCGTTCCCAGTTGCCCCGCGCATTCTGACTGACCCCCCAACTTGCAGAGGCTTGCTCCTACGGTCTTAATGATGCCGAGGATCTTCTCATGTCCGACTGGAACGGCACCATTCTGGGACCCCCTCACGTTAGTACACCCTTGAAACCCCATCGCAAACAAGACAGCGACTGACAGTCCTTGGATAGAGCGTCCACGAGAACCGAATCTACTCCCTCAAGATGCATTGCGGTCCCAACTACCCCGATGAGCCTCCCACGATACAGTTTGTTAGCCAGGTCAACCTGCCTTGCGTGAACCCTCGCAATGGCGTCGTCGACCCCAAGCAGTTGCCTTGCCTTGCCGGCTGGAAGAGAGACAACACTATGGAGACCATCCTGATCGAGCTCAGAAGGTGCGTCTGCACACAGGGTGTGGAAATCTCCGAGGCATTACTGACACAGTTCCAGATACATGGCTGCTCCTGCCAACAAGAAGATCCCTCAGCCTCCCGAAGGCTCCGTATACCAGTAGCCCGATTTCATGATTTCTGGAGTGCGCGAAAGAAGGTACGGATGGGCTGGGTAGGCTGATTCTCGATACACATGGCATGGGTAGTATGGCTCAATGATGACGACTTTTTCCTCAAGACTCAATCCTTGCTTTCGATTTGTTTTGCTCAGAGAGCAACGGCAGACGAGGTGTTACTGCCGTACTGATATGAATGTGCCGGTGAATTCCAGGTAAGTTTAGGGGCTGAAGGACCGGACACACGTGCCTTTACCATCTTGCCATATCTACCCTGTGTTTTCATCCCAAGTGAAATCGCCCTGAAATTTGCATGGCCTGACTTGCGTTGATGCAAGGCGCCACTTGTCATTGGTCCTTTACCGCCCGTCTGGCGCTTGTACTGGAACCCTCGTTGCTTGACGCCTTTCACACCTGGTCGGTCAGGCAGGCTACCTTATTACATGCGGTGTGAGAGTGATGGAACTATGTAGACTTATCGAAGCATGTACGTCTGGCAGCGAATTCTGCTGCAAGTGTAAATCCATCAATTGGAGCAGGCTGCCATAATTGACGAAGAAACTAATCCATCCTTCTGGTACTGTCGTGGCATATTCCCTGTGCATTGGCGTAGCAGAAGGTTGCATACTTCATTCCGGGAAGCCATTCCTTGAATCACGTCCTGAATCGCTCGCACTTGAGCGTTTGCGTGGACGGGAGCATCACACCCACCTTCCTGGTGGGCCTCGGCCCCTTCCGCCGGCTAAATGTCGGCAGGCAGCTGCCGCCTCCGTCATCAATGGAATGCAGTGGTCTTTTTTTTTTTTTTTTCTCGTCTTGTTTCCGCAGCGCCGACCAACGACCCACGGCCCACGGTGCTTACCTTAGCTGATGAGAGAGCTGGCCCCCCCGGAGCTTGCAACCTCCATTTGTGATCCACGCAGTCCAATTCGATCTTAGGCCAATGCTGCAGCAGCAAAGATGGCTTCGGCGGTAACCAAGGCGGTCCTCTCCCCGCCTCTGCGGCGGGCATTCGCGCAGTCGCGCAGCTTTCAGACGAGCACCAAGAGTCTGCTCCCCTCGAGCTTCGGCATCGGTTCCAGCATTCCTCCATCCTACTTCCAGAAGCCTTCCCTCCCCGCAAACACCGTCATCCGCTTCGTCCCTCAGCAGACGGCATGGATTGTCGAGCGCATGGGAAAGTTCAACCGCATCCTCGAACCCGGTCTGGCTATTCTCGTTCCCTTCATCGATCGCATTTCCTATGTCAAGTCATTGAAGGAAATCGCCATCGAAATACCCAGCCAAAGCGCCATCACCGCCGACAACGTCACCCTTGAGCTGGACGGTGTTCTATACACGCGCGTCTTTGACGCCTACAAGGCCAGGTACGCTATTTCCCATACGTCTTGACTCCTTTCGTCAGAGATAGCCTTACTAACCTGACCGTCTGGCAGTTATGGGGTCGAAGATGCCGAATACGCCATCTCCCAGCTGGCGCAGACCACGATGCGATCCGAGATCGGTCAACTGACCCTCGACCACGTCCTCAAGGAGCGCGCAGCTCTCAACACCAACATCACCCAAGCCATTAACGAGGCAGCTCAGGCTTGGGGCGTCACATGTCTGCGATACGAGATTCGTGACATCCACGCTCCTGCTGGCGTCGTTGAAGCCATGCACCGACAGGTCACTGCCGAGCGATCGAAGCGAGCCGAGATTCTGGACTCCGAAGGTCAGCGCCAGTCCGCTATCAACATCGCCGAGGGTAAGAAGCAGAGTGTGATTCTCGCTTCCGAGGCCATGCGCTCCGAGCAGATCAACAGGGCGTCCGGTGAGGCCGAGGCCATCCTCATGAAGGCCAAGGCCACGGCAGCTGGTATCGATGCTATTGCAAAGAGCATTGCCGATGGCGAGGATGCGGCCAAGGGCGCCGTAAGCTTGTCCGTCGCTGAGAAGTACGTGGACGCCTTTGCCAAGTTGGCCAAGGAGAGCACGGCTGTTGTTGTTCCTGGCAACGTGGGTGACATCGGCGGCATGATTGCCACCGGTCTCAGTGTTTACGGCAAGGTTGGCGAGGCGCAGGCCAGGACAATGGCGAAGCAGGTTGTCAACCACGACTCGCAAGAGTCTGAGGGCAACGAGGATAAGGATCTGAAGGACACTGTACTTGATACCTTTGATGAGGCAGCTGGACAGAAATGATTATGGAGGATGGAGCCGGCGTTGATGGATCACTAAACGGGGAAAACCACCGGATGTGACAATATGTACTAGTACTTTATCTCACTCAATTCAGTGACGGGCGGGAAATGCCCTCGCAAAGCATGAATTCAAGTTTGCTTGTGGTTCACTTTCTCAAATGTGTGGCAATGCAGGGGTGTGATGCTATTGTCTTGTAGGCCAGTGGGTCATATGACAATGAAGGGCACATAAAACTGAGCACAGCAGAGAAGGCTTGACTGTTGTCAGGTGGCGATTGGACAATTGCCGGAACCTAAGGAAATGTTCATAATGTAATGGATTGTTGGTATATATGGAAGGATGGTGGGTGTCTAAGGCACCTTCCCAAAAGTCTCTCTGAACTTTCCTTAACCTCCTTTCCCTTCGACTTCAACGTCCGTCATTTGTTCCATCCAAAAACATTATGCCGCCATCAAGCATGTCTTGTAATAATATTACAGGTCAACGAAACGACTCAAGCGTTATGCCTTCGGCTCCGTTTGCGGAGCAAGTAAGGGGAAAGAATAAAGCACGCAAAAAAACAGACGATGGCTCATGCAAACATCCTCCCGCTTCATTCCGAATGAGGATTACCCTTTCCCGCTCCAAACCAGAAACACCACGCCTCCTGTATCCAGTCCAAGATTTGTACAAGATCGATCATTAACAAAGAAAATTAGTCATGTGCAGGGTATCAAGAAGAGATTATCCGAACCATGTGCGGCAAGCTTCTGTTCCCTCGTTTCAGCCATCAACCATCGTCTCCCCACCAGCCGGCTTCGACACCACCAGCGTTGCCGACGGCACTCAGCCGAACGGCCTTCTTCTTCAACAGCCCATGGTTGGGCAGGGGAAGAGTCCCTTCGGGTGAGACAGGAGAGTCTGGTCTCGGAATCCCCGCCATCGGCTCGACATCGCTCTCAGACTCAACCACGTGGATCTGCCCCGGAACTTCTGCGAGGTTGCGAGGTCTCAAAGGGGAAGAGTCGTGACGTCCCCGCTCGCTCGTCCTCAGCATACGTCCTCGCCCCTTGTTTGGCACGCCAAACCCCTGAAGGCGTGGCCGAAACATTGACGGTTCCTCCTCCTCTTCACTACCGTTGTCAAAATCCATGAAGTCACTCAGGTCTGGGCTCGGTTCGGCAAAATCCATCGAGTTGACGTTGCCGACAGGTCGGTCCAGGTACAGCAGAATTCGCTCATGCTTCGCCTCTGACTGCGGCATCTCCTGGGCCACTCTGGACCTCCTTAAGCTGCTTGCCCGTGACGACGGCACGGATCCGTTTCGTGACGAGGAAAGCGGCAAATCGAGGTGTCGAGAGTTACTTCGACTGTGGTTTCGTCCGCCGGCCAATGACCCCGGACGCCCTTCGGACGGTGTATGCGAGCCCGCCTTGATCGTGCTGCTGGACGTGGTGGAAGTCTGATGACGTAGAGTCTGGGGAGGCTCGGGCCATTGCATTTCCTTGATGGTGTTCTGCGATGAGTTACGTTGGTGGTGGTACTGCGTACCATTTTGCGCCTCGTCCTCGTATTCTGCGAGGACTGATTCGCGCATGCGTGCTCGCTTCATGCGAAGAGCAGCAAGGAGCATCTCTTCTTGCCGAGTTACGGCCATAAATCTCGAATCCGATCCACCTTGAGCATCGATAGATTCAGTCGACGTGCTGAAAGTCTCTACGGACGTGGGACTCAGTGGAGGAGTCGGCTGGTCGACAGAATGTGTTGATGACTTTGTTGACAGCATACGCTGCGGTGTTTCGACCACTCTTTCGGGCTTTGGAAGAGGCTGCTTGGCAGGCATGGCAGGGGCGCCTCGTGACTCTTGAGAGCTGTAAACAGACCGAGGGCCTTGTCGATCGCTGCCGGAGTTCGTCGTCGATGTTGACTTCGTAGAGTACAACGATGAGCGATTGGAAGGCGCTGGCGGCTGGTATCGTGTGGGCGGAAGAGAGCTCATTCGCGCACTGGGGCTTGGGGCCTTGGATGGAGGCGATTTGGCGGGTATAGTGAGATACGTGTTGGTCGGAGCAAAACTTGCATGCTTGACAGACTTTCTGGAGCTGTGAGAAAGAGAGGGCGCGTCGCGAGATCGGAACGACTTCAGCGATGAGGGAGCCAGACTACCAGCATCACTGCTCTGAGATTCGCCAGTGGATTTCGAGATGGAGTCAGGGAAGAAGTCATCTTCAGAGTCGGACGACAACGAGAGCACGCTCTTCTCCATCAAATCCGATCCACCAATACTCCGGCTGGTTCGTTTTGACGCTTTGGACGTCTTAGTATAGCGACTCGAAACGCTGGATGCGCAATCGCGATCTGCCATTGTCATCTGTGGGATGGGCGGGTTTGGGATACTCGGCGCAACGACGTGAGCAACCTGTGGTGGCGGAGCCTGGTGCGGGCGAACTCCGGGTCTCATGACACTCTGCCTCTGGTCTGTTGTGGGTGGTGATCTCAGTTGTGTGGGACCATTTCTGGTCATGGTCTGATCCGATTTTGCGAGAGGCCCATCGTGGCCCAGCACCTGGTCAAACGACATCTGCTCATAATGCTCGTACAGATTGGGCAGTGTGCTAATATCGTTGGCGCCTCGTCGGCTACTTGACCCCGTTCTTGGGCGACCTGATGACAAGTTCTCAACCATACGCTCGTATGTGCTCCGTCTTACCAGCTTCTTCTCCGTCCGCTGCTGAATGGGCGGTGGTGTTGATTTTGGGGAGGTGAGGGAGGCAAGAGATGGGGACTTGGTAACATGGTCTGGCCCGAGCACTGGACTCCCTCGGTTGCTGTCACGACTCTTGAGGCTCAGGCTGTGGTGTTTGTGCCGGGACAGCAATGGCCCCAGATCCAATCTGCTTGGCTTCTTCTTCGGCTTCGACTTTGATAGCGCCAGTGGCGCCACCGAGTTTTGTCCTTCAATATCCAGCAGCTCGTTCGCTTTTTGGGGCAGTCCTTTGGCCATCGCTGACGAGGAAGTTTGCTGAGATATTGACAAAGGCATTTTCGACTTGTCGTACCATGAAGTAATCGTCGAGCTGGATCCTCGGCGGGTGAGGCTCGATGTCTCGGTGAACTCTCTTGGGCCAGCATCTGTGTTCAATTGCGAAAACCGATTCGTCAGATACGCCGGTACAATCTCAGACTCCTGTTCCCATTGCATATTTCTGCGATGATTCCCGCTGAAAGCCTCCTCTTCATTATGGCGACCTCTCTCGGTTGGATGATACGTTGCGGTGCTCTCAGATACGGAAACGCTGATTCCGGAATTCGATGCGTTATCCCATTGCCGCGGTGCGTCGATGTTGATCTCGGCGGTTCCCAGGATTTTCTGGGCTTTCGACATCGGCCCTGATACGATCGGTCCGAAGGGCGGCTTCTGTTTCCTCCCCGGAACAGGAAATGTGAATTTTGATCGGCCCATCTTGACGAGCTAGATGGGGCGGGGGGAGCTCTGTCCAGTTGGTCAGCTCAGCTCAGCTTTGGAAGCATGAGAGGAAGCGCGCGGCGCATGGAGAAAAAGTTCTGCTCATGCGTGGGTGGCCCAGGGAATTCATATGGGAGAGCCCGTCTTTGCAAAAGGGAACTACCTTGTCAAAGCAGGTTGACAACCGCGGCTATCGATGCATGCGGTTCTCTAGGTCCAGCCAGCCAGAAAACTCCATCCGTTGCGTTGCTCGTTTGTGAAAGTTCAGAGGTGTCGGCGCTGCAGATTGCGATTCGGCCCCCGTACGATGTCGTTGACAGGAAAATAATATCGGTTGCACAGCTGAGAGCAAATTCTCCCGACAGATGCTTCCTCCGACAGCGACGAAATGAAATGAGGCGACGGCCGTCATACGAAGCACCAAAGGGGGGGTAGAATCAGCCAAACTCCCGTTTGCGTCTCCACTGGCTCAATTTCCAGCTCGGTCCGGTCCAGACAGTCTCTCGCACTCCGTTCGTTATCCGTACAATCCTCTCCTCCACGTGTCGAACATCAGCATAAACCTTGGAGTGAAAGAGGGAGGAAGGATCCAAGAAGCAAGCAAGCAGGCCCTTTCATCCAGGAGCATGTGCCGGCTGCTGGAGGGGATAGCGACTATGATATGGGGGGGAACGACTGGAAAAGTGGCCTACAAGCACTTTGACGTGCCGGCCGCGATGGCCACCTGAACCTTACATACCGCACCCTCTACTCTAAAGTCATCCACTCTGGCCTGCTCACACCTCCCCTCCTTGGCTGGGGACTGCCTGACTTGCAGGTGATTAGGGTGGGAAGCCGTCCAGATTCTGCATGGATCTTAGCCGTCCACCGCACCTAATCCCTGCAAGCCACACGAGACGGTGGGAATGCAAAAGAGCAGGTCGGACAGCCCGCGAACACCCATTTTACTGCAAAGACCGACCTGCCAACGTCGCCCTCAGTGGTCGGTCCTCGGCCTGGCACTCAACTTTCTTAGTTGCTCCCGCCGCGCTCAACGACACCCGGAGCTAAGGCAGGGGTCGTCGGCGGACAGACACATACACCCCTGAATTATGAGTTGGGTTTCTCAGAAAGACGACGACGCATAGGTTGCAATCTTGACCCGTGGAACGGACAACGAAGCCACATGGGACGGACGGGCAAGACGCGGAACGGAAGTATCCAGGGAGCCACACTCCGAACGACTCAAGACAACGCGAGCTTGACTCTCCTCGGCCTGTGCAAGAATGAGGGCCACCACGATACAGATACAGCACTCGCAATCACTGCCATATGTCTCTTTAATCAATCCGACAGCGGCGTCCCAGCAGGGGGGGCAACGTACGAAACTTGACCCTGGCCGTCAACTGAAGCTCGTGAATGCTCTGCAAGGTTTCCAATGAATGATCTCTGCAGGCAATCGCTGGGGCCCCTGAAGAAGTGTGGGGGAGTCTTTGCCTCATATGGGAGATGGCAGTCTTCCACCGTCTCATCGGGGATGATCAGCGACGCCATTCACTACAACCCCGGGCTCACAGCCATCATTCACCATTGTCGGTCGACCTTGGTTCTTGGAAAGGAGCGCTTTGGGGGGTTTTGTCCTCCGGGAATTCAGCACTCAATGCCATCTTCAGCTCGGATTTGCAGACTTTTCCCGCGCCGGTGCCATAGTCCCTGCACTTGTTGGCAATAGCTTCACCACCGGCCGGTCGGCTGGCCGCGCCCCATGGCTCGACAACCAGACCATTATTAGCCTTGTTTCCTCAACAATCACCAAGGGCATAATTGTCAGGGACCTCTGCTAGGCTTTAGCCGTTAGGGCAATGCTCCCCCGAGCGGCGAAGAATCGTCTCGCTATCCGCTTCCGTCCTGGCTCTGTCTCAGAGTTCCCCAGCGGAATAGTGACCTGTCAGCCTGTTCTGACCCTGCATCGGACGTAGTGGGCGACCTGTCTTTTGAAACGGCCTGATGCGGGACAGCCAACTTGCCAACCTCGGGTGATCCACCCTTCTTGGGAGAGACGATGCTGATGTTGAACCGAGAGAGCCTGAGCAGCCAAGGACTGGTGGCAGCACAGCGTGGTATGGTGCCTACGCAAACGCTCTGCTCAGCAGAGCCACAGGGTTGTTGGCATCGTTACGCACGAAGACCGACGACCCGCCCTGCTCATCTCTCGCCAGCTCAGCTTGTCGCTCGATGCCTTACCTGGGTATGGCTTTCCCGTCTCGCACTGCGATCCCGCCCTTTCCGAACCCAGCACCATTGCGAAAGAGACGGGGGGCAATCCACAGTAGGTGGTCACGAACGCCCCCTGAACCCAGTCGACCACCTGGGCCTTACGACTGCTCCACGTATTCTGGAATGTCTCTCTGAACGGGGGCTAGACCATTGGATCACTCTTACGTGCCCACCGCCCACTTGAGAAGCCACTGACTTTGTTGCTGTTGCGAAAATAGCCTGGGAGACGACGGCGTGGCTGAGATGCTTGCTCAGGACTTAGGAGTAATTACAATCGCCCACGAAACTCAACCGCGAGAAACAGCGGACTTCGCCCGTACCCACCAAAAGCAATTCTAACCGTAGCCACCATCTCAAGAGGGCTGTTTGCCAGTTTGTGCTAAGGATGATGGGGGCGGAAAAGCAAGTTCCCGATCGACCATCCATTGTGCTGGCGGCGCGCCGTTGGCGATGGAGGCAGTCCAACAGTGCAGCTCCCCATGACTCGTGGCGTATCGTCACCTTCCCTCCAAAGTGTTTTGTTTGGGGTTGAGTGGGAGGGGCAACGAAACGACAAAAGCAAACGGATTGTATTCCGTTCTTGTTCTTGGGGCTTACAATTGCTTTTGTGATGGTCGCTGACTGGCTTCGTCCAGCGTTTCCATGTGGGCGGTCCATGTCGTCGGATCTTTGCGAACAAGCCTCCTTTTTGGTCGAGAAACCGGCGGCTACATTGGGTTAAGCGCCATTATCGACAGGAGGCCATTCGTCTTTGGACGCACACGGACATCACGGCAGTGCGTCCCACGGCTCACAGACCCCTTTGGCTGCCGTCATCGCACCTTGAAGAGTCGGACGAAGTTTGTGACGATCCGTCCCATATCTGCCCTGAAGACTCCACGATCAAGATTTCGATATTGAGCTTTTCATCAATAAGGCCCCAAAGCCTGCAAATCGCATCCCAATAGTGCTGGGGAAGCGACCAGCTCAGATAGATCGCCGTCAACTGGGGCACCGCAAGGTGATGACAGCTTGGCTTCACCCACTTTGGCAAAAGCATTTGGAAGCGCAGAGTGGGATTGACCTTGTGCCGACATGGTCGTTGGCACTCGGGGGCTGCACGCAAGCGGCGAAGCCAACCTCCACCCTCCAAGATGGCCCTTCCATGCTTGATGATGTATTCGGCTGACTTGGCGTCCGTGTACACCTCCATCACGAGCTGGACACCAAGCGCAACCGAGGGCATCCCAGGTTGCCAGAGGGCCTTCAGCTTTGGAGAAACAGGGAAATGGTGTCAAACACAACGTCCCCGAGAAAACAAAATTGGACGCACAGTTCCTTCAGGAGCGTGTCATGCTTCGTAGGCCACGCCAGAGCGCCTCAACCGACAAACATATTGAGACAGGGGACGTGCGACTGCACCATCAATCCTCAAGCCAATAGTTTGCAGCTGTCAAATTATGCAGCGACGAACAAAGGAACTGTGACTGAACTTGTCTGCCATCGGGGAACTGGTGGTTCAAGCGCTGGCAAACATTGCCTCTTCTTTTGTCGATATTCTCTCTTTTGGAAGACAAGATTCCAATGGTTCGACCCGGGGTCCCTGTGGAATCGATGGACCGCATTTCGCTTCCCACGATTGTCCATCAATGGTGAGATTAACGACCTGAAGGGGCCAAGGCCGTGACCGGGATACTTTGACCACATGATTAAGAATTGGCCCTGTCAATAGCAGCACCTGGTGATACCCACAAAGCCCCAGAGGATGCCGACCTGGCGACCTCCCGTCCCGTACGATGGCCGGGCTTTGGGATTTTGGACGAATTGGACAGGCGTTCTTGACGCTTACGATTCCCTCGCGAGACGTTCCGTCCGGTGTTATGGCGCAGGAGGAGGAGGGAGCTGTCAGTGACTGTGCGTCAGTGCGGCGACGCGTCAAAACGCAAATTGGAATTACCACAATCCCAACAATTGAGAGGTTCAGACGGTCATAAGACGGCCGTCAGGGGCAACAGCATAACATAAAGGCATTTGTCTTTCTTTGCGCAGAGCCCCTCGGCCGAAACATGGCCAAAGAAGAAAGCGAGGCCAGACCTCCGCCGTGAGACAAGGCGCTTCATGTGCTGCAAGCATGGCAAAGACCTGGAGGCGGTACGCGACACGCTGCTGTTGGAAAGTCTAAATCGACTCGCCTCGCTCAAAGCAGGCGTCGGCAGACCAGGATTAACGTCAGGGCCAACAAGAGTTGGAGGCGAAAGTTGCAGTCGACACTCAAGCGCCCATCTCGACATGTCTGTTCGTCCGGCCGGTCGGCGGCGATCGTCGCTCCTCCGCCCAAGCTGCGGCGGACAGAGTTCGGATAACCGTCAAGCGTGCAGCCCATGGATGGTTCAGACGGCTTGCCTTCCAAGGCTCGACGGCTGAAAAGTATGACGGAGCTTTGGCCTCCTCCTCCCTCCGTCATGGCAGCACAGCACGGATGATGTCCTCTCCATATTGGATTGCAACCTCTGAGCCATCACCCTTGAACCCCGAGCGCTGCAGCCACTCGAAGAGAAGAATCGGTGATCCAGATCAAAGCCCCGCTAACCAAGATCTGTAGTGGGCGAGTTCGCCGTCAGCCCCATCGCGGCGGTGTTTCGTCACCCTGTTCTCGTCTTCTTTTCAATATCGATGCTACACCATCTGTTCGGATACCGCACCACGGCCGGCAGTATGCGGGCTTTTCGCGATCAGAGCTCAAAAGAGACGCGCCGGCAGGTTACGGCGGGTCTAGAGGCCGATCCTGCATCCTTGGGCTGCAGTGCATGCAATTGGAAAAAGCTGTGCCTCTCAGGGACCAGTTTGCCAGTGCTTCTGGAATTCTTTTTTTGCTTTTTCCTTCCAGACTTTTGCGAGTGGGCAGTCATCATCTCAACGGCGACTGGCTAGCCAGATGGAGATCATACACTTTCTGCCGCAATGTTTCCATGCTATGGGCACAACAACCAACATCTTGCTGTAACATTTTCGCCCCCAATGTTGATCCTCCTAAGAGACGCATATGCATATCGTTGCAAAAGCAACGACTGCTAAGATAAACGCCCCTTGTGCCCCCGAACCTTGGCCTGGCAAGGTTGACCTTCGGAGCTCGGTTCACAGCTTGCGCCAGTCGCTTGACCGCATCTCGTCCAAATCCTTTCTCAGTTCCTTCAAACCCTTTGCTGCAGCAAAACGGGTCTCCTATGCCTGATGTAACAGAACTCGACCATGCCCTGTCAGCCCAGCCCGCTTCGCGAGTCTGTTCCCCTGGCCGGTCTCCTCTGTCGGTCGATATCCCGTCTGAAAACTCCACCCGCGAAGGTCTGAGTCCCGCGGCCTATTGCCAATCGTGTCTTTACACGTCCGTCCCCGGTTGCGGGAGCCGTCTGCTGGAGCACTCGACATTCTGCAACGGCCTTTCGCCAAACGCAACCTGGTTACGCGAGCACAGCGTCTCATCAGTCGAGGCAAAAGGCCCGACGGATTCTCATGCGAAGCTGAGCACTTCGAAACGATAACAAAAGAGCTTCTGCTGCTGTGCCACACAAGCTCACGGCGACCGCAGACCGTGTGGCACGCGGGCGCTTGTTGGTTAGGTAGGCCGGCCGCAGGGAGAACCGCCCCCGGCGGACTGTCACTCCAGGACTGCTGCGGAAGATCTCGCCGTGTGCGATGCTGATACCACGCCGCCCGCTTTCCCGAACCCCCGGCCTCACCAACCAACCTCCAGGACGCTAGGCGAGTCGAAGCAGGACCCCGCTCGCCCGCTTGCGTGGTGCGAGATCGAAGGCGGCCCTTGGACCGCGGACGGGGGGGTTGGTTGGCGGCCCATTGCTGCAAACTTTGACCGTCGGCTGCGAATGGTCCCCGCAACCAGTGTTCCAGTTGGCGGGGTAAAAGATATCGTGAGAAGAAAATGTTCGCGGGGTAAGGTAAGCGACTGTCATACGAACAAGTTTCGCCTTTCCGAAGTCGCGGCGTGCCGACGGCTGACTTGGATTTGGGTGTTGTTTCTACGGCTCGAGCCTGCTGCCGGTCTGCCGGCCGGTTTCCTTGGTTCCTTTGGTTTAAGCTTGTCGGTTTCCCTTGGTTGTTGTTTCTTGGTTCCCCCTTGCTGAGTCTGAGCGTATGGCGGGTATGTCTTGCATGCAAGACATGATGGGGGAGTCACGGTACATCAGTCATGTCCGTGAGGACGAACAAGTAAGGCTATGGTGTTCTAAGTTTGCTGTGCTGGCTGCTTATTCCACTTTTTTCAACGACGTCTGACAGTCTCGCGGTTGTTTTTCCACGTGGATGAAAGGCATTCTCTCAGGCTTTCTCCAAGTGGATGAAGGGCCGTCTCTAAGGAGGCCATGACGAAGCATCGGACAGACCGCTTCCTGGGACTGATAACAAGATCTCACTGTCTCCCTTGGCGCCTACAGCCTGATGGCGAACCAGCGAGTGGTGCGCCTTCAGAGTCAATTGATAGGTTGACAGTGAGGTATGGCAGTGAGTTGTCATGCAAGCGCAAGGCGCAGGCAATCGCAGCCTGCTTGACCAAGTGGAGTTAACTCCAACACGTGTGTGGATTCTTTCATCTCGAGATCTGGACGTTTGAAATTGATTAACCGTCTGTCTTCTCATTGTTCGCGCAGACTGAAGCGTTGTTTTCATCAGTCCATCATCGAAGCCATTGTCCATGTGCGATTTTCGAAAAGCTTGACGATAAACATGGCCGACGTGACAACTCCGGCATACCAATACACTCCTCTATCACATCCCGAATCAATCCGGATTCTCGTCCTGCATCCGGCGCAAGACCGAGATACGCCCATTGTGTGCAGCTTTCTAGACGAGAATCCTATCGTGCCGACGATAGAAGGATGGGAATGCAGAGCTGTCGACCCAGACGGATGTACAGGAGACTGTTTCTATAGCCACATCGATGAAGAATCTCATCATGGTTCCAATGGGAAGTCTCTCTGCGATTCTGCAGAAGATTCTGAAGATGAACATGCAGATGAGAGGCAAGAGCTTGCCATTGAGAACATGGATCATGCTGACGATAACCACGACGACAAGCCAGAAAACGAGGGAGATGACGGCATCTCTACCGATGACACTGACGTTAATTTCAACAAGGAGAGCAACGAAAGCAATGATGAGGTCCTCTGCTGTGAATGCGGTTACGATAAATATGAGAAAGAGCACGGGGACGAGGAGAATGACGACGGTTGCCCTTGCGACTGCCACAACGACGAACCCGTCAGAGTCAATAGTGCCGAGAGCGTCGTCAGTTTGTTGCCAACGAGAGAATGGCATAAAAAGGTCTTTCGCCCCCCTGGTTTTCCGGAATATGAGGCTTTATCATACACATGGGGCGACGCCTCCGATTCACTTCCAGTTATGCTTGGGCCTGATGGAGCTCAGGTCATGGTCACTCCGAATTGTTTTGGAGCGCTTCAAAATCTTCGCCTGCAGACGTCTGATCGACTGCTCTGGAATGATGCCATCTGCATAAACCAGAAGGACGATCTGGAAAAAACAGGTCAGGTTCGCATGATGGGTCGAGTATATGCAGCATCCTATCGAGTTGTCATATGTCTCGGAGACGAAACGCCGTCCAGTCGCCTCGTATTCAAAGAGCTAGCATTAGCAGAACAAGCGACTCCGGTATGGAACGGACGACACTGGCATCCAGATCGGCCAAAGCCTCGACAAGAGCTCATCGAGGCCATGGATGTTCTCCTTGAGCGGCCATGGTTTCATAGGGTTTGGGTACTTCAAGAAGCCAAGAACTCCAAACTTGCCACTCTTCCTGACCCCGCCATTCTTTGCGGCCCATCCTTGTCACGATCAAGCCTACTCGTTGAATGTGTGTTTGGCTACACTTGGAATCGAGTAACCAAGCATCTGCTCCCATTTTCTATGAGTAGATATATTCAGGAAGAGGAGACGAAAACACTATTAGACATCATCCTTGCCACCGCTGGATGTGCAGCAACCGATTCTCGAGATAGAATCTTTGCTCTGGAAGGTTTGATGAGAGAACATGACGCGAAATTCAACGACTTGATCAGCTACACGGATGGTTTCGAGCTCACGTTTCTCAAGGTAGCACAATACTTGCTCGACTCTAGGTCTGATCTTGCATTGCTTTCAACAATTAGGCATCCTCATCAGATGAACATGCCTTCATGGGTCCCACCCTGGACACACGAGTTCCACAATTCGTTTCTCAACGTAGGCCTCAAATGCGACTCTGGCTTCGCAGCTGCAAAAGCTACCGTCGAAATTCGATTTGAAGCTTGTACATGTGCGAGGTGCACAGGCAAACATGCTGTTCTGCGAATAAGAGGCTTTCAAGTCTCTATTATTGAGCGGATAGGAAAACCTTTCACTGCGAATGAACCCTTGTTGTTGGAAGAACAAGTGCGAGGCTTGATGGAACTAAGTGATGACGACGCCGCCTCGTGGGATTACCTTCAAAGTCCCCAAACCGAGATTCTTGACGGTTCGTCTGATGTGGCTGAAGGTTGCACCGAGAATTCCACTGACATTCTTTCTCAAAGACCTTCATTGTTTTGACCGTACTGAAATGCTACTACTACTTCTTCGCGTGAGTTACCGGTCTTAGAAGAGATGGTTTGAGCCAAGATGAATAGTTCGAAGCAAACGTTACGGATCTTGCTAACAAAGTCTTCAGGGATGGGGGTATTTCAATTATGACCAATGGCTCGCCGGTGCTTTTGGCATGAGCACAGAGTTCGCCGATAGATTTTTTGCGTCGCTATACGGATACTCATTGTACGTGGATTCGAAGATCGAAGCAGGACTGGTGCCTAAAGAAGCACGACCAGGGGATGCGATATGTTACATTGAGAAAAGTTACTTCCCCATCCTTCTCCGGCCACGAGATGCAGGCGGATGGGAACTGATCAGTGGGTTTTGCTCTCGCGGTACGGACCAGTTTCATGAGGTAGTCGTTGGTGATCTTATTTCCGAAGGCTACGAAGAAGTCGAATTTGAAATTTGGTAGGATCATATTGCTGAGGAGAGGAAAGGCATCAACGATGAAAAGCCAAGTTCCCATTACTTCGAATGCCGTTCGGATCCCGTGACCCCTGTCTCTCCGTCCAGATAACTTCAATTGCTCTCAGGAGGGCGTCCAAAAGGTCTGAAGAAGAACTGCTAAACATCAATATCAGAGACTATGGAAACGGGCCTGTTCGGCCCTGTTCGCCCGTCGCGAATGCATGGCTGCGAAACCAACGGTCCTGATAAGGGCAAAGTTATTTCCACCGTGCCGTCAGGAGTAGCATGGATCATATGGAAGATCATTGTCTCGTATGAATAACACAACTTACAGTGACCCTCTCGTGAGAAAACGAGGCCATTGTGTGAATGATGGGGGAGCAAGATATATCTCAGGCTTTTACTTCAAATGTATGGGTGCGTCTTATCGAATTTCGTCTTTCGCTCATGAGTGATACTCTCCATGAGAAATCGATACTATTGTCAGCGAAGGATGAAAACCCTGGGTCACATAACGACACTTCGGCTGCATGCTGTGCCAAGGTCGGCCGGGCGGTACGCGGCCCCGCAGCCGACGCGGGGTAGTGATACGACACTGCTATCAGGGGTTAAGGCGACACACGAATCTCACCTCATCCATCTCGTAGAGCAATACATCGCCGCGATCGGTTGTCGCGATGAGGCCTAAAAACACTGAGGAGCTCATTCTATTGATTCAGGGGATTGCCCTGACGGTCGGAGCGTATGCCGACGATGCCCAGAAGCCCTTAACCTCGCGGACCTGCCTTCCGGCGCTAGAGTATGCGCCGGAAATCGGTAGCCGGCGCTGTTTTGACGACTCACCGAACTTGAAAGCCTTCATCAACGGCGCGTCGCTCACTCGACACAACACAGTTGAGTCGTGCGCCAGGCTGTGCGGCCAGGCTGGGTACTCGCTGGCGGGCATCAAACACGACAGGTATAGACGTCGTGCTCATCAGTGTGTTTGATTGAGATACTGATCATTACAGGGGAGGTCTGTGTGTCTGCGGGAATGAGATCAATATCAAGGGATCCCAAATCAGCGATGCGCAAAGCACATGCGATGCATCTGGAACTGTTTGCACCGAGTCGCTGATACCGTGTGACGAAGAAAATATGTGAGTTTCCAAGTCTAGGAACCACCCATTAGTATCATTTCAATGCTTACAATGAAAAGGATCGAGGTTTACGACATTATCAACCCCATTCTCGATGAGAAAGCTCCAGGAAACTTTCCAGATTGCACACGAGATCCACTCTGCTCCAATGACGTCTGTGACGAGTCGCTCTCGGACAAACAGAGGGCGGCGGCGTTGGTTGCCGAACTTACCATCTGGGAGAAGCTCGACAACCTGGTAAATGAAGCACCAGGTATTCCCAGGCTTCGGGTTCCGCCCTATGAATGGTGGAGTGAGGGGCTTCATGGCGTAGCAAGATCGCCAGGGACGAAGTTTACCTCCAAAGGGAACTTCAGCTACGCGACTTCCTTTCCCCAGCCTATTCTTCTCGGCTCCGCATTTGACGATGAACTAGTGCGGGCCGTGGGAGAGGTTGTGAGCAGGGAGGCCAGAGCCTTCAGCAACGCTGGCAGGTCTGGGCTTGATCTCTACGTAAGTGGCCGATGAGCACGATGCCATCAATCCCTGAGCTCACTGACGACCCTAGTCTCCCAACATCAATGCCTTCAAAGATCCCCGATGGGGTCGCGGCCAAGAGACTCCCGGCGAGGATACCTTTCACCTGCAGAAGTATGTCTCAGCCATGCTTTCAGGCCTGGAAGGGGATGATCCCGATAAGAAACTCATCGCAACCTGCAAGCATTACGCAGCGAATGATTTCGAGAACTACAAAGGTGTAGACCGTTCTGGTTTCAACGCCATTATCAGCACCCAAGATTTGTCCGAATACTACCTTCCACCATTCAAGACATGTGCCGTCGAGAAGAACGTCGGATCCTTCATGTGCAGCTATAACGGCATCAACGGCACGCCTCTTTGTGCGAACAGCTACCTTATCGAGGACATTTTACGGAAGCACTGGGGATGGAACGGGGACGGGCAGTATGTCTCCACAGACTGTGACTGCGTCGCGCTGATGGTCTCGTACCATCATTATGCTCCCGACCTTGGACACGCCGCAGCATGGTCCATGCAAGCGGGAACGGATCTTGAATGCAACGCTTTTCCCGGATCAGAGGCTCTTCAGTCTGCTTGGAACCAGTCGCTGATCTCCGAGAAAGACGTGGATAAGGCACTGACGCGGATGTATACATCTCTCGTCTCGGTCGGCCTGTTCGACTTGGACAGGAAAGACCCGTTGCGCTCTCTAGGCTGGGACGAGGTCAACACCAAAGAGGCGCAAGATCTTGCGTATCGGGCAGCCGTCGAAGGCGCTGTTCTTATGAAGAATGATGGCATTTTGCCTCTGTCTCCTGATTCCTCGAAGAAGTACGCCCTCATCGGGCCATGGGTTAGCGCGACAACGCAAATGCAAGGAAACTACTTCGGTCCTGCTCCATACCTCATCTCTCCACGCAAGGCCGCCAAGGACCTTGGCCTGGATTTCACTTACTTCCTTGGATCGAGGATGAACAAGTCCGACTCATCGTTCGCACAAGCTATCAAGGCAGCTCAAGCCGCGGATGTCGTCATTTTCATGGGCGGCGTAGACAACACCCTGGAGCAAGAGACTCTCGACCGCAATACTCTGGCGTGGCCTGAGCCTCAACTGCAGCTCCTTCGTGCTCTCTCGGAAGTGGGAAAGCCGCTAGTTGTTCTTCAATTTGGAGGCGGTCAGGTTGACGACACAGAACTTCTTGCGAACGACTCCGTGAACGCGATTCTCTGGGGCGGATACCCTGGTCAATCGGGCGGAAAGGCGATTCTGGATATCGTCTTCGGTCGCGCGGCGCCTGCTGGTCGTCTCTCCGTCACGCAGTACCCGGCATCGTACAATGATGCTGTTCCAGCCACCGATATGAACCTCAGACCTGGACCTGGCAACTCTGGTCTCGGGCGCACCTATAGGTGGTACACTGGAGAAACGCCGGTCCCTTACGGGCTTGGTTTGCACTACACAAAGTTTAGTGTGGATATGAAGCCAGCGTCGAACGTCCATAATATTTATATTGCTCAAATGGCCGCAGAAGCGAACGACGATGCCGCTTCTGAAATTCCCTCCTGGCAGCGTGGCCTGGAAAGGCGTATGGTCACCGTAACCGTCTCCGCCAAGAACGAGGGAAATGTGATTTCAGACTACGTCGCGCTCGTATTCCTACGGTCGGAGGCCGGTCCGAAGCCATGGCCTCAGAAGACTCTGGTCGGATACACGCGTCTTCGCAATATCAAGCCTGGAGAGGAGAGGAAGGAGAAAATTATCATCAAGATGGAGCAGCTCGTCCGAGTTGATGAAGTGGGAAACCGGGTGCTATATGAAGGCCTCTATTCTCTGTTTTTAGATGTCGACGACAAGGCACCGAACGTAATCACGATCTTTGGGGATCCATGGGTCATTGAAGAGTTTCCTCAGCCGAAGGAAGATGCGAACGTACGAGATGAACATGTCAATCTGGAACTTTGAAGGGGATGATGGTACATAAGGAACACACAAGTCGTCAGGATAGGAATGTTAACGTGTATAAATTGCTCAATAAGCTAAGAGTTGGACATCTCCTTGGAACGAGCCGCTGCTGCCATTATGGCGCTTGTGTATGCTGACCTGACTCCCAACCTCTCCAACTCCAACAGTGCCCTGATTGAACAACCTCCGGGGGATGCAATCTTCTCCCGCAATACACTGGGATGATTTCCAGCAGGCACCAACTTCATCATACCGATTGCGCTGGTGAAAGCCATATCCTGCGCCTCTGGCCGCTTCACTCCTTCAGCAACAGCTGCATCTAAGAGGCCATCGACAGCCAAAAGCAGAAGCGACCCAGCACACCCTACAAGAACTGCAGAGATATCAAATGAACTTTCCGGTATGAAGCGGCTCTGGCCGACTTGGTTAAAGATCCATGTTGCTATCTCCTTGTTGGTATTCGTAAGCGTGTCGAAGTCTGCCGTACACAGGCTCAAGGCCTCACGAATCTTGGCGGCCATATTAGGCATTACTCGGACAGCCTGAAAGGGTGTCTGGTCATCAGATGATTCCCCATTTCCGACAGCGAGACGAGCGAGCTCTTTGGTGGTGATCCCGGCCATGATGCTGATGACTAGTTTGCCTCGAAGAGCCTTCTTGACTCCCTGAGCTGCGAAAACTTCGCTTCTCTTGACGGGCTTTGCAGCTATGATAACCACATCTGCGTCCCGCATGGCAGCTTCATTGTATTTTTGCAGAAGTACCTTCAGTCGCGCCGAGTAATCAGACAACTCCTCCTCGACGCGACGTTTTGAGGCCTCGGTGCCGACTGTGGCAATAACCCGGTTTATGGTGTGGCTTTGCTTGTCCAAGGGGTCGAGTATGCCTTTTGCAATTGCGGTACCAAGGGTGCCTGTAGGTTTGCGTGTTAGGAATTGGCATCGAGTTGTGTGACGGGGTATGGGAAAACTGACCGCAGCCGATGACCGCAATGTTGAGTGGAGTGTTGTTTCCCATGATGCTTGCTTCTCAGGTATATGGCACGTTTACATGCGGCGAAGGCGCTACAAGGAGCAAATGAGAAAATTGTATTCTCTCGGAAGACGTAGAATCAGCTCTGAAGCTACTTTCATTGTTACTTTTGATACAATGAGGTTACCGGCCCGAGAATTTGGCTGTGGGTCATCTCGGCCCGGAGGAGACCACCCCCACGGTCATCTCCCATGGATCATGCATCTCTCTAGGCCCTAGATGAGAGCTGTTAACTGTAAATTCATTACAATTAGATAATTTGAAAGCTCCAAGACCTTTTCAGAAGCAGAGCAGGCGAGCAAAAACCCCATGGGGAAAGCGATGGTTCGTGTTTCTTCCCCGGACCCCATTCCCACTATCCCCGGATTCAGTAATGTAAGTCATGTAAAGTTTGTTTCTGTTAGGTAAAATATTCAAATGCAAAAGAGCTTAAGAGCGTGAGTCTATCTTATCTGAGAAGTTATAAGCTACAGGGTCCAAAGAGGTCGCACATTGTTACAGCTGGAAAAATAAGCCGACGTCTCTCATTAGGATATGGTACCCTTCGAAACCCAAGTGATTTCTTTCTTATCTGTCCTCTTGCTAGTTTGATCCGCCTTATTATCTTCTAAGTTGCTGGTCCGGTAACAGGGGCTGTCGGTCCGAGTTTTGTGGCACCATGGTACTATTCAGACAAGTTTTTCAAATCTACAAAAGGATGCTGATGGCGAGACCTGATAATTCATGCTTCAACATACCAGTGCTTATCGAAACATTCGTCAAGTAACACCAACATGAAAGCTCTTGACGCCAACGGAAACACCACGAAAGAGGGCCATGACCTAAGCATTGTCGAATCGCAAGCAAACGGACAACTCTTCGAGGACGTCTTTAGCAACGAAAATGGTGAGGTCAACTTTCGAGGCGTATCCTGGCAGGCTGCGGCTGTCCTTGTCGCAAAATTCCAGATCGGCCTCGGGGCTCTCAGCCTCCCACGAACCTTTCATGTCCTCGGGTTCTTTCCCGGCATTCTCTGTTTTCTTGTCTTAGCCATGATATCAACCATCGCCGGTTACCTGTGCGGCAACGCAAGACAATATTACCCACACATGCACAGTATAGCAGATGCTAGCGAGCTTCTTTTCGGAAAAGGGGCTAGAGAAGCAGTGGGGTTCATCTACTACCTCTACCTCGCCATGACGGCTGGAGCAGGTTTGCTGACTACCTCGGTTGCGTTCAACGCCCTATCCGACCACGGAGCTTGTACGACTGTCTTCGTTGGTGTTACCTCCATCGCCGCCTTTCTGATCGGTACTGGCTTTCGAGGTCTTCAAAAGGTTGCCTGGATCAGTTGGGTAGGAGTCGCGGTCATCTTCATCGCCATTTGGACAACAGCTATAGCCTGCCTCACTCAAAGTCATCCAGCCGCCGGTCCAGCAAGCGGGCCCATCGATCTCGATGTCCGCGCGTTTCCGAAGACGACCTTTCCCGAGGCGATGACGGCGATCTCCAATCAGCTGTTTGCAGTGGGCGCTTCGGCAACGTTCTTCTCCATTTCGGCAGAAATGAAGCATCCGGAAAAGTTCACGAGGGCACTCATCTACGGTCAGGCCTTCATCGTGGCTACATGTATTGCAATCGCAACCATTGTATACGCCAAGGTTGGGCAGTACCTTGCGAGCCCGGCGTTAGGATCAGCTGGGCCCCTGATCAAAAAGGTGTCATATGGCATCGCGCTACCGGGGCTGTTAGTGACCGCGGTTTTGTACAGTCATATTGCGGCCAAGTATTGCTTTGTGAGGTTCTTGCGGGGCACAAGACACCTACAGGCAAATACTGTCAAGCACTGGGTAGTATGGGTAGGATCGATGTTGGTAACTGTGGTATTCGGGTTCGTTATTGTTGGCGTGGTGCCTTTCTTCAGCGATTTCTTGAGTTTGGTAGGAGCGCTGGTCAACCCTATCTTTACGAATGTTGTTCCTGGGTTCATGCTGTTATTCTATGTCGCGCGGAAGCCGGTAAAGGTTACAGAAACAGCAGCCATATTGAGACGCGAGCAGAGCGCCGCGCCTCAGGAGCAGCACTGGCTTGTGGAGGCCATGGCTGCATGTAAGAAAGGGGAATGGAAACATGCCGCGATGGTAGCTGTGGGAGCTTTCATGATTCTATCTGGAGCTTTCATAATTGTCGGAGGTACTTACTCGACAATCCTTAGCATCAAGAAGTCATACGACGACGGTCTCATCGGAGGTGTCTTCTCCTGTGGGGACAACTCCATTTGAGATTCGCCATCTCAAATAATGTCACAATACTACGATTGTCTTCGAAAATTTGCTATTAAGTAGATGTTGTTGCTTTATTCATAGTTTCTCTCCGCTGTCATGGGAGGTGCATCCCAAAAGAAACTCGTGTCCATCAAGTTGGCGAAGCTTTGCATGTGCAACACTTGCTCCGGCTCGCTAGTAAACCCTAGCAAAGCGTTGCTGATATCCGCGCTATGATTGAACGCATCCATTCCTCCCGCTAACACTTGAGCTGCCTGAAGTTCCGTCTCTTCAAGTAGCATTTGGTCTCCATCGAGACCCAAATGCTGAACCTCCGATCCCATATGGCCTTGTAGAGTTGGTGAGCGTTGCGGGGTCACTGGCTGCAGCAAATTTGCTAGTGACTCCAAGTACGCCGCGTGCAGGTTCACCATATCCTGCGGCGATCGTACCATGTTCTTGACATGCCGAGTAATGTCTCTTATGAGACCAACGGCGGTTCTTTGGAATGATGGGCCAAGAATACCGTCACATGGCAGGCACAACAGCAGACATAAAAAGAGTGCTGCGTTCGGCGCAAGAAGGGTTAGAGCATCTGGTGCCCGACGAAAGTCGTCTGTTGGAAACTTTAGAAGTTGACGCAGTGTTCCCAAGGCGCCATGAACACTGTTCGCCAGACCTGGCGTGTCTGGTGAAAGCCCCTCTCCCATGGCAGGGAAGCCAAGACTTGAAGCTGGTGCTGAAGGCAGCTCAGAGGACCGAGAGTCTTTGGTCACTGAAGTCATGAGGGCCTGTCTCAAAATTGATGACGAAATATTGAGCCTGACACTTTGTTCCCAAACCCCGACAAGGGTCGAAAGATGGTCCTGACCAGAGTAAAGCAGTCTCTGATCGAGCGATAGATCATCGTTCTGATGCAGCCTGCCTTTTCCATCAAAATGAGGTTGCCAAGTCAGTTTCCATCTGTTTAGTTCAGAGTCCAAGAGGTCAGAAAGACAAGGAAGCATGGTTGAGGATGCCTTTGGAATCATGACGCGGATCTTGGATTGAATACGTCGTAGGTCAGCGCTGCAGCAAGCAACAAAATCAAGCGGCAGAGAATGCGGCATCTTCAACCAGGTCTGCAGGTCGAGAAGACGAGGGGAGTCTTCCTCGTCTCCGATACTAAGCGAGGCTCTCCTCATGAAAAACATGCTTTGCTGTTTATCTTGTCGAAACAAGGCAAGCCAAGCCCGTCTGCGCCTCGCGGTCTGCTGGGCATTTCCATTGCTCTGCTCCAAATCCAGGTCGTGGAGTATTTGGAATGCGTAGCCGCTGTGCAGGTATGAGATATCGTCATCCTCGTCTTTCCAACAGACGAGTAGGTAGAACGCTTGCATGGTCTCGACGGACCTGTCTCCCTCGGCAAACGTGCGGACAGCCAGGTTGCGAGCCAGGCTGCACAATCGGGTTTGAAGAAAAGGATCCGTCTTGAGAGATAGCTGCCCATATTGGTAGTTTGCAAACTTGGAGGAGCAGAACAGAACAGTGGCAAACAATAGATGGCTTCTTCGCCTAACATCGTTGTGCGTGTCGAAGTGGGGGTCCAAGACGTATTCCCATTTCGCATTCATCTCGATCATGAAATGTTCGAAAAGTGCTGTTGATGCCGCCTCACTTAGGATGCCATTGTCGATTGGATCCGTGATAGTGTGTCCGAGACTCATGGATGCCGAGTAGCTGGGCATCTTTACCGGAGGACCAGCCTGGCTGGTAGTTGCCTGCCCAGGCCCACCCACTTTTAGCGGAGTGAGAAGCCATGAAAGTTTCAACGACGGTTGAGATGGCTGGCTGGCTTGTCCTTGGAAATTCCGTCTGCCAGATTCTCCAGGATCATTACTTGCACCGAAAGGTGGTCTATCACCCGACGTGATAAAGCTGAAAGGTGCCCCTCTCTTGCCTTTGAGAGTCGCCAGCGTCGCTATGATTCTTGCACGTATCTCCGCAGTAATGGGAGGTTGAGACCCGACATCAAGATGAGGGGCATCATGGCTTACCGGCGTCGGAGGGGCGGGTGACGCATGCGACGGCGGCGTGGGCTGGATGACATCCTCTCGGGCCTCGTCCTGCGGAGATACGAATACGCGTAGTTGTGGAGAAGACTCGCGCTGTCGGGGCTGGGGATAAGGCCGGGCTCTAATTCTGGCTCTTTTCGGCTGAGTGAAGACACAGTCGCTGCCGTTGGATGTGCAACGATCGCATCGGTCCGGCCGTCGGGATATTAAGCATCGGACCTTGGCTGCGCGGCACTTGAGACATGCGCTGAGATTGTGTTAGCTCGCTGGTCCGAGCTGGATGATGGCGGCACTTACACGGGGGCGCGGTGTAAATCAGACGGAGTCGCGGTTGATGGGGCCATTCTGTTTTGCTGGTGAGATGGGGAGGTTGCTGTGCGAGGAGTGCGGTGTTGTGTGACAGCGCCGGCCCGGCCGACGGGGGGACTGAGGGGTAGTAGTCATACGAACAATCGGGGGCCGAACCCGAACCCGGGATCGCATCCCCGATAGCACCCCGCCCCCGCATGGAGCTCGGGCCGGGGGTTAACTGTAATTCAAGAAGACTATCTAAAACCACTCAAACGACGACTGCGTCTCAACAATGGTGATAGCGTGGAAAAATAATATTCGACTGCATCCCTTTACAGTATTCTGAACCTAATTCGAACTTTCAAAATGACCGGTCGTTTGGCAGGAAAGATTGCTCTCGTCTCCGGCTCTACCCAGGGCTTTGGGAGGGGGATTCTTGAGACTTTCGTCAAGGAGGGCGCGCTAGTTCTGGGACTGGACTTGCAAGCGACTGACGGTCCAGTTGATGGATACTCTGAGAGCCAAGCTTATCAGATCAAAGCCAACGTAGCCGAAGAAGCAAGCTGGGAAAAGGCAGTAAGTGGATTTCTCTAATCACTGCTAATTTTGATTGATGCTGATTCAGTTTGTTCCAGCTCGAAACTTCAGTTCAACGCTTCGGCAAGGCGCCCTCCATCGTCGTCCACAACGCTGGCTGGAGCTATCCCAATAAATCGAGCATCGACGTGACCCTCGAAGAGTTCAACCGTGCCTTCGAGGTAAACGTCAAGAGCATCTTCCTCGCCTCCAAGATCCTCATCCCCGAGATGAAAAAGAACGGCCCCGGCTCGACCATCGTCATCTCCAGCGAAAACGCGATCCGGCCCGGCGCACTGCAGACGTGGTACAACGCCACCAAGGCCGGCGTGTCTTCGGCGACCAAGTCCATGGCGCTGGAGTTCGCCCGGGACCAGCTGCGGTTCAACACCATCTGCCCGACTTCGGGCAATACGCCGCTCCTCAATAAGTTTGCGGGCATTGCAGACGGCCCTGTGCCGGCGGAGATTATCAAGGCCAAGTGTGAGGCGATCCCGATCGGGCGCCTCGTGGAGCCCTCTGATGTGGCTAATGTGGCTCTCTTCCTTGCTGAGCCGGCCAGCTCGATCATCAGTGGCGTGGAGATTCTCGTTGATGGCGCGCGTTGTGTTTAAACGGTCACTTGCGATTATTTCTGCAGACTTGTCATACTGGAGGATAAGACGTCGTATCGATTAGCACATAGTTTAACCAAGATCTCGTTGTGTCAAAGTCTCATGCGTTGCCTCTGCCTACTGCATTGATCCAAGTTGGCGCCAGGCTGCTAACATGTTGCAATGCTTTCAAATTCTCCAGATTTCGAAGATTCCGTATAGCCTGATGCTCGCTTGATCGTGCTCTGGAACATGGTGCGGTAGTCTTGCAACCCAGTAGGCCGAGGTAATCGGGTTTCCTGTCGAGACCACTCACCAGTGACACTCTCGGGCCGCAACGCTTTGGGAATAAAGACAGACCAGATGTCGTCTCGTCCACATTCAGCTCATTTCCAATGGACTCAGTGACAGAGCCGGTTGGCTGCTACACCGTCGGTCCTGCCTCTCCGATACTGAGGGGTGCCGATCTACCCCGCTGATTCGCCCACCCTGCGGCCGGCCCGAGCATGGGTTCGCAAGCTGACGATATTAAGGCTTGTTGCATTGCAGGCTTGATGAACTGTCATCGTAGACTTTCCAGACTGTTTGAAGCCTTCCTATCGTTTCATTCTGCTGATTCACAATGCCACTTTCACTGTATCCAGAGCCGGCTAACGCCGATGGGGTGAGTTTCGACTCATCGTATCAGCACATCTACACCACTGACAACTGGAGCAAAAGTTCTCCTACGCCCCCGGTTCAGAGGAGCGCAAGCTTCTCAAAGCTGCCCTGGCTGAGGCCGAAAAAACAACCTTCGAAATCCCCAGCATCATAAACGGCGAACGCCTTTACACCGGCCGGAAGAGTGTGCAGAAGAACCCATGGAACCACCATGGCGCCCCGCTAGCGGAGTATCACGAAGTCGACCGAGAGACCATCCAGAAGAGCGCCATCCCCGGCGCCCTGGACGTGCGCCGCCAATGGGCCAACATGCCCTTCAGCGACCGCGCCGCCATCTACAAACGCGCCGCAAAGCTCGTCGAGACCAAGTACAGGTGGAAGCTCATGGCGGCCACGATGCTCGGCCAAGGCAAGACGTGCGGGCAGGCAGAGGGCGACTGCATCACCGAAGTCATCGACACCCTCAACTTCCACGTCTACTACTGCCACCAGCTCTACCAGCAGCAGCCGCTCAAGCAGTCCGACTCCGCGTACAACAGCCTCGATTACCGGCCGCTTGAGGGGTTCGTGCTCGCGGTTTCGCCGTTCAACTTCACTGCGCTGGGGGCGCACATCGCCTTCACCCCGGCCATTCTCGGGAATGTCGTGCTTTGGAAGCCGTCGCCGATGGCTGTGCTGTCGAATTACATCCTGTACCAAGTCATGGAGGAGGCCGGGCTGTCCAAGGGGGTGGTCCAGTTCCTTCCCACGGCAGACCCCACAGTTGTGGTCGAGCCCGCGCTGGCGAGCCCGCATTTCTCTGGCCTTCATTACACGGGATCCTCGGCGGTTCTGAAGAGCTTGTTCGCGCAGATTGGGACCAACACGCAGGTCTACAAGACCTTTCCACGTATCGTAGGCGAGAGCGGCGGCAAGAACTTCCACCTGGTCCACAACTCGTGTCGCGAAGACGTTGACTGGGTTGCTTCCGCTGCAGTCCGCTCAGCCTTTGAATTCCAAGGACAAAAGTGTAGCGCGCTGTCGCGTCTGTATGTTCCCAAGTCGATGTGGGAGCAGGGCGATCTCAAGGCGGCGTTGCTGAGAGAGGCGGCCAAGATGACGCATGGCGACGACGTCAAGCAACTCCACCACCCACTTGGGCCGATAGTTTCCGAGGCAGCTTTCGAACGATTCGGCGAGTTCTTGGAGAATGCCCAGAAGGATGGCCACCGGCTTCTCTTCGGAGGCAAGAGGGACGGTAGTAAAGGCCTCTTCATTCAACCGGCCATTCTGGAGGCCAACCAGGACGACAAGGCCGCCGCATCTGATCTCCTTACGCGGGAGCTCTTTGGGCCGTTGTTTGCTGTGCTAACTTACGACGATACCCTGCCGAACAGCCTCGAGGACGTATGCGACCTCATTGACTCCACGAGTGAGTACGGCTTGGCGGGGTCTTTCTTCTCGCGCGACAGAGATGCCATCAGGATTGCGAATGAGAGATTGAGAGACTCGGTGGGCATGTTCTGCATCAATGACAAGTGCACTGGGGCAGTCATCGGGGCGCATCCGTTTGGAGGCGCAAGATCCAGCGGGACGAACGACAAGGCGAACTCGGTCAATGTTCTTCTGAGGTTCTCAAGCATCCGGACTGTTAAAGACTCTTTCGAGAGTTCTAGTAGCACCCTTAGCGCTTGCCATATCGCGGAATGAGTTGTCAAGGTTGATTTAGAAGTAGACTTTTCTTGTAGGATTCAATACCATTCTGGAAATCTGCCTTGGAACAACGTGTCAGGCGTGCTGCTTGCCTGCATCATCTCTTCCTTCCGCGAATTAGTCATCCGCGTCGTGAAGAAGCAAGACGGCGTGTTCATTGGTCAATTGGTGCAGGCACCACCAGGCAGCAGCTGCCCCAGCGCCAGGAATGGCATGGTGACTAATCGTACTGAGGTAAGCAAGTCCGAGGGCTGTGGTCTGAGCTTCCTTGCATATCGCCTGCGGCAGCCATACAAATTGGCACAGTGCTCAGCGTTCGTCAAGAGAAGACATGACAAACAAGTTTGTTAAATTCTTTCGTCGCTAGTATTCTTTCCAAAAGTTCAAGGAAGAAAAGAAAAACAGAATGGAGACTTCTTTACCGTCTCGCACCAAGGTAAGTGCCGCCCGACAGTCCTTCCTTGCCTTAGCGATATCGATGCCGACTTACACCGATAGGCCCAAACGGCAAGCACCAAACGGGACCAACACCCAACGAAGCCCAAACAGACGAGCCCCGGACCATCTTCGACATCGAGACCTACGACGAAACTCGACGTCTTCGTTATCGGAAGCGGCGAGAACTCCGAGCTGGGTCTTGGACCCCGACACACACAAGCGCCCCGCCCACGCCTCAACCGCCTCCTCGATGCCGACTCTGTAGGGGTTGTACAAGTTGCCGTTGGCGGTATGCACTGTGTTGCTCTTACCCACGACGGCAAGGTGCTAACCTGGGGCGTCAACGACGATGGTGCCCTGGGACGCGTGAAGCCCTCCTCCAAGTCCGAAGCAGAGGCCGAAGAGGACGAGGAGGATATTCTGGACCCGTTCGAGAGTACTCCCGAGGCCGTCCACTTTGAAGAGGAGATTGATGTTGTGCAAGTTGCAGCGACGAACAGCGCAGGGTTTGCGTTGACGGCTGCAGGAAAAGTGTACGGATGGGGAAGCTTTGCCATAAGTTGCGTCACCCGTTTTTGAGTACTCCATGCTAACCACGCGCAGGGCGGAGACGGCAACTTTGGCTTCCTCCATGAGAAGCCACCCAAGACGACGGAACGATTGCCAGTGTTGATCCCAGGACTCACGGATATCAAAGAACTCGCGGGCGGATCAGACCATATCCTCGCCCTCACCAATGACGGAAACGTCTTCGCATGGGGATCTGGGGAGCAGAACGAGTTGGGACGGCGCATCTTGGCACGCCGACGCTTCGAGACCCTCGTCCCCCAGCGCGTCGGTCTTCCCAAGAACAAGACGGCCAAGATCTTTGCTGGGTCGCATCATAGCTTCGCCCTCGACACGACGGGCAAGGTTTGGGGTTTCGGACTGAACAACTTTGGCCAGTGTGGAATCTCGACGCGGGAGGACACCGGGTTCACGACTGTGATCTCGCCGACAGTCATCAAGAGCCTCGAGGGATACAAGATCCGCCACATCGGATGTGGACTGCACCACACCGTTGCGTGCACCGAGGAAGGCGAAGTACTGGTTTGGGGCCGAGCGGACGACGGCCAGATGGGAATGCCGCTCGAGACGCTGCCTGAAGACCACATCATATTCGATTCGAGGGACCGCCCTCGGGTGCTCAACGTCCCAGCTGTCGTTCCTGGTGAGTATCCCCTATCCAGCGACAGTACTGATAAGACTAACTTCGGCTGGACAGACCTCAAAGCTGTCTTCGTTGCAGCAGGCATCGACAACTGCTACACCATTTCAAAAGAAGGTGAAATGCATGCTTGGGGATTCTCAGCGAGCTACAACACGGGTCTTGCCACGACGGACACCGTAAAGATGCCAACGCTGGTCCGTAGTAAGCAGCTAGGAGAGAAGAAGCTCAATTTCATTGATGCCGGCGGCCAATTTGCCGTCGCAACCAGCCCCCGGCTGTGATGCGTTCTCCTGCGCCCTGTTCACACGATGAGGAAGTTGAGGTCAGAGGACTTGAGCTTCTGCACCCAGCTCCTTTCTGTCTGCGTGCTGGGGTCGAGGGACTCTTCCAAACTCCAGATGGTCTGCAAGGTGTCCATGGCAGTCGTGATGAAACCCCACGGTGTCGCAATCATGAGCCTCTTGAGCCGATAGAGGGCCCATGCTCGTCTGTCGGGGTTGGATGCGCCGGCGCCGGCAATGAATGTCGGCCAACAAGTCGCCTTGAAGTTAGGATCTTCGTCAGAGATGGAGGAAAGATGGTAGTAGAGCTCCGAATCCAACTCATCGCGGCTGACTGACACGAGCTTTGATATGGCCGGAACACTGTGCAAGATGTACAGGCTGGCGGCAATGCGATGTGCGGAGCCGGCGTGTATGCGGCTTTCGACCGGGATTTGCTGGAAGTAGGAAATGTTTCGCTGCTCATATGCCCAGTTCTCAATGTCGAAGGCCAAAGCTTTCTCTAGCAGCTGCGCGCCAGCCTGGGCAGTAGAGTCAAGGTCATCTGCCTCTGTTGTTGACAGCTGGGAGGCGTCGAGGAGGATCTGCAGAATATCAGGCGGACAACACAGATAGCTGTTGGCGGCGGCCCTTCCTAGGATAGAAGACGCCTGCACAGACTGGTAGTAGGATTTGGCGGCGGTAGGCGGAGACGTGTTGAAAGCCGAAGCCAAGATGTAATATCTTTGGTTGAAAAATATTAGCTTAGATAATTCATTACCAAATACCGGACACATCACATCGCATCACACGACATCAATGACATGAGAAACTCACATGAAGCAATCAGACATGACATAGTCCCTCAAGGCCTCATCGGCCGAGCCCACCGGCGGCAGGAAGGCCATGATGCGGCCGGCGCCTTCGAGATGGGGCTTCCAGCCGGACTGCCCGCTCTCGATCAACTCGACGTTGACGAAGAAGAGCACGGCCGCGAGCACGACGTCGCCGCCGACGCCGCCGCTGCTGCCGATGCTCTGGATGGCAGACGACAGCAGACGGAGGGCCTTGTGCTTGGCGATGAGGGCGTCGTTCAGGGCCTGACGGGCGTTGAGGTCGGCCACCGGATCCGAGGAGACGGCGCGGGAGAGGTTGGACATGTGGGCGGCCGACGCGGCGACGATGATGTGCTGCAGCAGGGGGTGCGCTCTCGTCAGCGGGACGAGGGAGCGGAAGGGGTTACGGTCTGGGACGTCCCAGGAGACGAGATCCCTGCAGACGCGGGTGGTGACTAGGCCGAGATGGTTAGCTTGCCTACTCTATTCGGACGCGTCCTACCGAGAGGTTGGTTCCGCGGTGGGAGGAGGAGGAGATGGGGCGTGAGATGTACAATATGAGAGGTAGTGGCGGTAGTGATGCTCCACATCCTGGAAGAGAGGGTCGACGAGGGTCCATGGGGCCGACTGGGTCCCGGGGCGGACGGCGGCGGCGGAGACGACGAGGGCGCTGCTGGGCTCTGGTTCCGTGGATGCCGCCGGCGGGAGTTCTGGGTGCTGGGTCCCGGAGGAGGACGAGGAGGCTGCCGGGTCGGCGAGTTGGAGGGATGACGAATGAGACTCGGGCTCCGGGGCGGAGGAGAAGGTGATTGTGGCCTTGCCGGCGAGCTTCCCGCGGCTCGCGACGCCCTCAGTCCAGCGGAAGAGCTTGCCGTAGCCCAGACACTCCTGGCCGGCCGCGGTGCACTTGTGGCAGTGGGGGTAGGAGCGGTCACAGCGGAGACGGCGGCGGCGGCAGTTGTGACATGGTTTTGTCGGGGCATTCAGCATGTCGATGCGGGCCATTGCAGCTAGCAAGCCCAGCAGACAGACGCGCGGGCTATCAAGGTGCGCGTTTGTCCTTTGTGTGTGTGTCTTGTCTGGGTCTGGGCGCGCGCGCGCTTGCGTGCGGGCGTCCCAAGCTGCAGGTTCCTCCTGGGCCTGCAACAGCCTATGGGAGAGATATCAAGATGTGAGTAGATTGGTACTGTGGTGGTAATGATAACGTAACAAGGGCGGCAGGGCCAGTGACGAGGACGTTGTGAGGCAGTGTGAAGCAACGAGATGGGAAGGAAGCTATGGGCAGACGTTGGGATGACCGGGTTGTGGTTGGGTTGGCGCAGATACTGCCTCGATTGAGAAAAGAAGCATCAAGACATGCATGACAGATTTGAGGCGAAATCCAAGATTGGTAATCCGGGGGGCCCAGAGTGGTACAGTAGGGGTAGCCAAGGTGTGGGAATATGGATTCCGGAGCGAGTGAGTGGCTGCCCGTTTGTCAGAAGATATGAGACGACTGATCTGATTAGATTGGGCAGAACCTAAGGGTTTCGCGTCACTCGCAGGGCGTAAGGTGCTGTGCGGTATGTGGAATCGTTGGAAAACGGGATGAAGGTGCGGTGCGGTGCAGTTGGATGGCGGATCGATAGAGTGACGGCGGGCAGACGCTTGGTTCGGCGGCCGATGACACCGCATCGGCGGAAAAGAGCGCGGGGCACGTCCTGCTGGGCCCGGCCGAGTGGCAGTTGCGCTAGTCCCAAAGTGGAAATCCAGCAGCACAGCGTGCATATGGGGCCCACTCTTTCTTCTCGAAGGTTGAGCAAGATGACGCACGGTCCAAGTCTTGGGTTCCAATGATTCGTTGCAGTCACGTTTTTCTTTCCGCTTGACATTGTGTCTCTGGCGAATCAGATACCAGGAAAAGAGGAGCTAGGCCCAATTTGGCATTTGAGCAGCTCCACCAGTCCAGCCAACAGCCAAACAAAGAGGCGCATTCTCCATTGTCTGCCACCACCTCTGAAGTTTCCGCGTTTCCATGATTCCATCGGATGTTTCCAAAGCGAACGCTCTCGAACGTCCGTGAGGACCAGAAAAAAAAGACCCTGGCGTCACAGCCCGGCAGGCGCCAGATTGCCCCGGATCTCGCTAGTTGTGTCATCGAGGCTGTAATATCCAGCACCATGACGCCCAAAGGAGGCAAAATATGCGATAAACTGGCTCTCATCGCGTAAGCATATCCGTGTGTCCTCGATTACCACTCCATCGTCACAGATTCCACACAACGCTGGGCTATCCCGTCTGCCCGTGTTTCCAAGCAAACATGTCTGAACTCTCTTACACGTGCCGCCGCCAACACTACTTTCAGGTTGACAGATGACGCCCTTCGCCCAGAACGGAAGCCAAGGCGCAAACCATGCCCACCCAGCACCAGCAGCAGCAAGCAGCCACCGCCGTCGTGCCTCACGAGGCTCTACTATCTGCGCAGTCTCGCAGTCTCCGGAGACCGCTTTGTTGGTGGCCTAGGATCCCGTCGCCCCCAGTCCCCATCCGGCCCGTGTGTTGGGGCGGGTTCCAAGCCGTGGCCCGTTGGTCGCGAATCCCCTTTGTTCTCCACATCAATGGCGACCGATTAGAAATTCTTTGCATCAGTGACTCGGGACCTCGATGGCCTGCTGCCAGCCTGCCCAATATTTAGCCATTGCATGGTCCCGTAATGGGTTCTGCTCTTCTTGTAATGGATGCGACTTTGACTCTTTTCATGCTGTCAAGAAAACTGTACACATACATGACATAACCTAATCATCGTTCCCCAATTGCACTTGCAATCACGTCACCAGATTAGACGACATACATACCCGCAACTGCATAGCCGAACAGACGAACCCCCTCTTCCGGTGTGAAAGTCCCGATGTCCCGGCACGACGATACCGAGCGGGATGCCACCGGCCCCGGCGACCGCAGAAGCGCAACCTCGTTTGACGTCGAGCTTCTCGGCCGACAGCGCCCGGCCGTCTTCAAGTCCCAATGGTCCGAAATCGGCTTTTGCTTCTCCCTGCTGGGATCCATGTTGATGGCGGTAAGTCTCTTCCCATCACGGTGGTTCCAATCATGCCCGCTCGGGCAAGATCTAGATTCTGACGTTCCCCTCAGGAGTACTTCGTCAGTGGTTTCCACATCATCTTGCCTCCACTCGCCAAGGAGCTCGACATCCCGGCCGCCTCGCAGACATGGCCCTCAAGCGTCTTCTCGCTCGTCACCGGCGCCTTCCTGCTGCCGCTTGGCAGGCTGGGTGACATGTACGGCGGGTACTTTGTCTTTAACATCGGCCTGGCCTGGTTCTTCGTGTGGTGCCTCATCGCCGCCTTCAGCAACAACTACCTCATGCTGATCTTCTGCCGAGCCCTCCAGGGTCTCGGCTCCGCCGCGTACCTCCCGGCCGGCATCATGCTCCTTGGCAAGATCTACCGCCCCGGCCCGCGCAAGAACCTTGTCTTTGCGCTGTACGGCGCCTTCGCCCCCATCGGCTTCTTCTTCGGTATCCTCATCGGCGGTGTTGCGGGCCAGTTCCTCAACTGGCGTGCGTACTTCTGGCTCGGCAGCATCGTGCTCGGCATCATCACCGCTGTGTCGTTTCTGACTATCCCCAACGACCTGCGTGAGAAGCGCCAGGAGATTAGCATGGACTGGTGGGGTGTTGCGACCATCGTGCCTGGTCTGCTGCTGGTGGTGTACGCCATCACGGACAGCTCGCACGCGCCTCAGGGATGGGCCAGCCCGCAAATCATCGTCACCTTGGTTCTGGGAGTCGCCTTCCTCGTCGGAGCGTGGTACGTCGAGGCCAAGGTGGCGTCGAACCCTCTCCTCCCCGCCGACCTGTTCGCCCCCAAGTCCATGAAGACCTTGGCCTGCGCCCTCTTCTTCGCCTACGGCACCTTCGGCCTCTTCCTCTTCTACTCCAGCTTCTACATCGAGACCGTCCTGCACATGTCGCCGCTACTGACCGCCGTCTGGTACGTCCCCATGATCCTCGGCGGCCTCGTCATCGGCACCGTCGGCGGCTTCACGCTGCACCTCCTGCCGGGCCGCGTGCTGCTCGCCATCTCGGGCACGGGCAACCTTCTCAGCGTGCTGCTCTTCGCCATCATGCCCGACAACCCCAACTACTGGGCCTACGTCTTCCCGTCCATGATCTGCGGCACCATCGGCATCGACATCACCTACACCGTCAGCAACGTCTTCATCACGACGAACCTGCCCGCGTACCGGCAGGGCACCGCGGGCGCACTCATCAACAGCCTGCTGTTCCTCGGCATCTCCTTCTTCCTCGGCATCGGCGACGTCGCCGTCGGCCAGACGAGCCACCTGGGCACGAAGCAGAGCTACAAGACGGCCTTCTGGCTGGCCGTCGGCGTCGCGGGCGTCGCGCTGGCGCTGTACGCGTTCGTCCAGATCGGGCAGGCGAAGAGCGACCTCACGATGGAGGAGCGCGCGCAGATCGAGGAGGAGGCTCGCCAGTCTCAGTTCATCGACGTGCCGGGTGGTGGTGATGCCGGAGACGACAGTGTCGCGGGCGGGCAGGAGACCTCGTGGACAATGACTGACACCGATGCGGAGAAACCGAAGCCGCGTGGTGTGCCGGAGGGACAGATTCCGGCGAGATGAGCGACGCTGCCGCCGCCGCGGCGACGAGATGCATGAACTAGAGGAAGTAATGTCATTTGAGGCTGTGGGGAACATGGACACACATCTCGACACCAAGTAACGAGTTACAACTTACAGCCACGGTCCGTCTAAAAGGAACCCTGCGGCAAGCTTGTTTCTTTGAGGCTGTGATCGGCCGTCACGAGAACAAGATGTGAGCAGCGGTGAGGAGAGGAAGTCAGGCAAACCTGCATCAACGACGGGCGTCGACAAATTTCCCACCCATCAACAATGGCGAAAACGAGATGTGGACGATGACGAGTCCCCGGGGAGACCATCTGCCCGCTGGCCGTATTCCACATACGCATGGCGACCTCCGCCACCGGCGTCTCCATGTCTGCCCGCCGTTCCTGGATTTCGAATTCCGCCCTCTGGTGGAGACCCGAGTGTCGCAGCCAGGCCCCGTCATCCTTGAGGTTCGTGATATCAATCTCCAATATTCCAAAATTATTGCAAAAGGGTGGCGCCCGTTGGGGATGGGTTGGTGTTGGTGGTTTCTTGGCGCCCAGGAACGTGCAGCCTGCCATTCGGGAGGATGCTTGGATGGCTTGGCGGGACCTCGTGGCCCAGATTTTTTTTTTCTCCTTTGTCCCCTTCACAATCTACACAGCAGGATTGGCACGCTGGGCTGTCAAAAAGAGGGCCAAGAACTGATCAGCTCGAACGTGTCTTGGCCCTTGGGAACCCAGGGTGGCTCTCAACCGCCCAGCCCACCGAGATATCCGTCTTGGCATCGAGGCTTGGCACCTCGATCATTCAACGACAGTCGTTGAAAGGCTACCAGAACGTCAGTGTTGAAGGATGCAAGAGTTGGAGATGGTATCACACTGCATTTTGGGGCTCAGAACGAGAGGGTGTGGTGTGTCGTGAAGGTGGGGTCCAGTGGTAGAGCACTGTAGGAGCCGACGGGAGCGTGAGGTTAATTGCGCACGTTAGTTTTTCCGCCGAATGGCAATACGTTGTACACGTGTAGCACGGCGGCTAGAGCACGTTTGTGCAGGGCGGCGCATGGAAACGGATATGAACTGGTTGGGGGCATAATATGATAATGAAAAGAATTAAGAGGGGCACGTTCCATTACCTTAGCTTAGTCGCCAGATGCACAATTTGGATGTTTCATGAATCACACACAAACCAAGCTTCTTCTGCAAAGAATACCTCGGCGATTGAGAAATGTCCGACAGTTGTAGAGATTGGTGGGCAAATTTGCTCGCTCAACATGCACGGAGTCTGCGGACATGGTCATGTGTGTTCGCCGATGTCCCCAAAAGAAGAGCCAAGGAGGCAACCGAGCATAATCAGATCACGTCGGCCGTCCAATGTTCCCCTGGATAGTGGAGTGAGGTATCGAACTTGGAAGTGTGTGGGTGGGCTGAGACCGAGGGAGAGGACATCATATGGGCGCTCTCCCGTCGTAAGGAGGACCGCTGTCAGGGAACATCTCTCGGATACGTACCGACAAAAAAAAAAAAAAAAAAAAAAAAAAAAAAAAAAAAAAAAAACCTTCTACCCAAGGCGAGACGTTCTAGCTCCTGTTACAACATTAACGAGCGTCCTAAGATCATCAAGGTTGAGCGCTACGGGATTAAGCTATGGTAGGCGCCGGCAATGAGATGACATGCTTCCTCTTCCCCAGAAACAAGACGCAGGGAAAAAGACAAAGGACAAGACCTTAATGTGCCGACTTCCATATTAACCAAGAGAAAGAGGGTGGTGCCAAATGTTGCCCAACCTGCCAGCCTGCCAAGTACCCTTTCCCGCCAAGTGAATTCGAGTTTCGAGACTGCGCTGGTTGTTGGTACCAAATGGCGGTCGCGTCGTGCCTGACAATATGCGATTCGCCTCCTAATTTCCGACCCTGCAAATTCATGGCCAATATTTCATGTAACGCCGCCAATGAGCAGTGTCTTCGCCCTCCACGGAGTCCACGCGGTAAAGGAGACCGAGGTCGGTCGGGCGACAAGAGGTACTTGGGAAACAGCCAAGCAGAGACATATACAAAGTACACAGCGCCAGGTACCTTACATGCGGCGCAAGGTCCTGAACTCAATTGACAGCTCCTCAACTGCGAGCGAAAAGTATCGGAGCCGGGACTGCGGAGGCAGGCTCCGTGCTCCCCGATACGGATGCAGCAGCTGTCGTCCAAATTCTCGTTAGTGTGTACCCAGGAAGAAGGGTCGTTAGGTCCGGCAGTTGATGGTTTTCTTTTGGGACCTATTTTCACCGAGTTGGCGCAGGCGGAGAATGCGTGAAAATTCTCCTGAAATCCCGTAAGTATCCACCTCAACTCCACGATTTCGTCGTCGTCGTCGGCCGCTGCATGCAGAGGCTTGGGCAGACAAAAGGAGAAGCAGACCCGAGTACTCTCGTGTAGGTACTCGTGTACCGTAGCCGCCGAGAGTGTTGGCGTGTTGGCTGACATCTGGGCGGCGGTGGTGGTGCGCGGGTGACATCTGCAATCAATCCCGCATCGAGGCGCATACTGGTGCGACAACCTGAAGCTGAATCTCCACGGAGAAGGAAGCAAGATGCCCACATCTCTCGGACTAGAGAAATCACAGCAATGAAAGCAGCGCAATGCGCTCAAAGGGCAGCGTCTATTCGCTGGCAGTGCAGAGAAAGGGTACCAAAGGCAGCACGACTCGCCACAAGTCGATGTTAGTGACGGAGAAAATACCTTATCTGAGACAGATCCCTGCCCCCACAACTCTACCTGATTTTAAATTTAATATACGCCGGGAGCATGGGCCCCACCCGTCCATTCCGGTTCGGTGCCCTGGCCCCCGACCTTCGACCGTTCCAACTCGGACCATCGCCCGGAACCTCCTCCGAACAGGGACGGCCACCAACGTAAACGGCCACGACCAGGAGACCCAGCTTCCCGATTCTGCTAGACTGGAGCCCCAGGTCCAGTTAGACGACGGCGTAGCACTCGATATTGGTAACCGACAGCTATTTCTGTACGGATACACTACTACTGTACGGACACTCTGGTGCTGGACCCCGCGGTAAGTGGGAGCGAGTCGCCCTGAGAACCCCGGTGAAGTCGAGTTGGTTTTCGGCCCAAGTACGCAATAATGCAATATGGCTTTGTTCCCCTTCTCGGTCTTCCAGCCCGCACAATATTTGCACTATTGGCTCGCTGCTAATAACGCCCTGTCGTCTAGAACAGCCCAGGGGGCCGGGGAGGCCTTTCGGGTAGCGAATTCGCCTTCATCCGATGTGAGTCGTGAGGCTCCAGTCGCCGTCATGAATCCATGATACCTCCACCCGTGGTGCTGGGCCTTTCCCCGAGCCGCCCCCTATTGCCGCTTGACAGTGAGCAGAAAAAAAAACCTTTTTCGTCAAAAGAGACCCTTGCTCAGCCCATCTCGAACCCATGCGGCCGTTCTTTGGGATGGGTAAGAAACCCCATGTCTCTGTGCCATCCCATCACTCATCCCCTGACTTCATTTCGCACCCACTTCCATCATCCCCCCCTGGTCCGTTTCCAAACGTCAACTCGCTCTTACTGGCTTAGCCTGCCTGATCAATATCGACAAACACCTCCTGGCCTCGTTTCCCCTAAACAAACGAACCACCACTCCCTCGTACCACATGCCCGTCCACTCCATCCCGAGCCAGCATCCTCATTCGTGCGATTCAGCCAGATCGGGGCCCGGGAACCGCTTCGTTCCCACCGTGCCATTCACAAGCACATCCTTTCCCTTCACAACCTCCGCCTTCCATGGTGTCTGGGTGCATGCACAACCCATTCTTCTCACCGTGACGCCATGTCGTGTACCACCATCATCTCAATGTGATGTGCAAGTCTGTCTTGGCATCCCCTTCGAATCCCTTCCCCGCCAAGGATCACCATCATTTGCCCGCCCTGTCCAGGCCCAAGACGTACGCAAGTGCCAAGACAGCGTTGCATTTGCGCAAATGGCTCCAAGGGCCCAAAGAGCCTCCTCTCGGTATGGTTCCGCTTGGCACCACCATGATCCTGGGCCAAGACCCAAGGAGAGCACGCGTACGCAAGCAAGGCGCTGGCCAAGCAGACGCCCTCCCTTCGTTGCAGACAGAGAGAGAGGAGCGGGTGTGTGTACCCAAGCTTCTACAGAAGAGGTCTTGGCTCTTGGCACGAGAAGCTTAGCCAAGAGCTCCCTTGCGTGTTGATGGCGAGAAATACTTAAGAGCCTCGTCCCATCCGACTTCATACCAGTCTTCTCTTGCTCTCCATCCCGCTTCACTTCTTCAGTCTTTCAGCTCTCGCGCTCTTTGCATTCATTCCCTACCTCAAACAACTCTCACTGCATACCTTCGTTCGACGTAGACCGTCAACACATTCTTTTTCTTACGAAAACCACCAACCACAAATCAGCCAAACCACCAAGCTCGAAACAGTCAAGATGAAGTTCACCGGCATCGCCTCTACTCTGGCCCTCCTGGCTTCCGTTGCCAGCGCCACCCCCACCCCTACCGTCCGTGACGGCGCCGCCGTCGATCCCCGCACCGTCGGCAAGCGTGCTGCCATCACCGATGCTTGCGATGTTGGCTACGGTGCCGGCACCACCGGTGGCTCCGGCGGTACCACCACCACCGTCTCCACCCTGGCCCAGTTCACCGCTGCCGCCACCTCTGACGAGAAGGCCGTCATCGTCGTCAAGGGCGCCATCACCGGTGCCACCAAGGTCAAGGTCGGCTCCAACAAGTCCATCATCGGTGCCGCCGGCTCCTCCCTGACCGGTGTCGGTCTGTACATCAACAAGCAGGAGAACGTCATCATCCGCAACATGAAGATCTCCAAGGTCCTCGCCGACAACGGTGACGCCATCGGCATCCAGGCCTCCTCCAAGGTCTGGGTTGACCACTGCGACCTGTCCTCCGACAAGAACAACGGCAAGGACTACTACGATGGTCTGCTCGACATCACCCACGCCTCCATGGCCGTGACCGTCTCCAACACCTACATCCACGACCACTACAAGGGCTCCCTCGTCGGCCACTCCGACTCCAACTCTGCTGAGGACACCGGCAAGCTCTACGTCACCTACGCCAACAACCACTGGTACAACGTCGGCTCCCGCAACCCCTCCGTCCGCTTCGGTAACGTCCACATCTTCAACAACTACGCCGAGAAGCTCGAGACCTCTGGTGTCAACACCCGCATGGGCGCCCAGCTCCTCATCGAGTCCTCCGTCTTCTCCGACACCAAGAAGGCCATCACCTTCCTTGACTCCAAGAGCACCGGCTACGCTGTCGTCAACGACGTCGACCTCGGTGGCTCCACCAACGACGCCCCCAAGGGCACCTTCACCAAGCCCGACTACAGCTACACCCTCCTCGGCTCCTCCAAGGTCAAGGCTGCCGTCGTCGGCACCGCTGGCCAGACCCTCACCTTCTAAGTGGTTTAGTGAGAGAAGAAGAAACCCTGCAGTGGGTAATGAGAAGAGCGCTTTTGCTGCCTTCCGTCGTGGCGGCCTTTTTTCTTCCGGCCGCCCGCGGTTGCAGAGTACTGAGAAGTACACAATTCATGTAAATACTTTCAAAGGCATCAGGGGCTTGTAAGCTCCTGGTTCTGTGAATATAGTTGCCGGTTTCAACGCACAATCATCTGTCCCAATTTTCCGTGAAGTGAAAGTATATGTCTGTTCTGACACAGGAAAACTAACTGAGCACCAGCCCCTGAGCTAATTCAGGGGAATAAGTCGCCTGCGGATCTCACGACCGAGTCTAATCCGCTCAGCCATGGCACCACCTCTACCCTCAAGAACCGCCTTGTTTTCCGTCGCTCTCCTGGCGAGAAAGGGCAGACACTCGCGCAGGTCGCCATAGCTCATGGACTAGCCATGGTATTAGTTTGGGGTAATGGGTGCAAAGATCAAGACTCACTTTGACAACCAGCGCGAATCCTCCCGGTGCCTCAATAGATCCAGTAATCTTATTCGTGAGGTCATCCTTCATTCCTAGAAAGAAGTCAGCCAGCACCTCCAACAACTGTTGAGATTATAATCCTCACCGTATAACTGAGCAAAAGCAATGCTTCCCGCAGCCTCCTTCGAAAGCAGGAGCTTTCCACTCTCCTCCTGTCGTTTGGCCAGTCCGTACTTCTCCAGCAATCGAATCCCGAGATCGACACTGATGGAGTTGTGCGTGGCAAAGACCGCCCCTAATCTAGAAGCCCCTGTCTGGCGCGCTTGTTCGCCAATAGTCGAGAGCGCCTTCTCAATGCCGTAGTTGTAGCTCGCATCTGTCTCTTCCTTGGTTGACCATACCGGACCCAGCCCTTTGTGACCCTCCTCCTCCCACCGCTCTGCCTCGGTCACCATGTACGCCCCCCTTACCTGCTTGAAAAGCAGCTTGTAGCCCTTCTCCTCCGCGCGCTGGATCTGTTGGTCGAGAAGTTGCGGGTAGCGTCTCAGGTAGGCTTGGAACGAGGCGATACAGGTCGCTGGACCGCCATCCAAGGCATTGTATCTCTGCATCAACTCGTCCGTGAGAGCATCGATAACTGGCTGGTACCAGGTCTGCTCCGCGTCAATGACGATGCGCACATTGTTGTCTCGTGCCTTGCCCGCGATGGCCTCCATGGTAGCCCGGAGCCTGAGGAGCTGCTCGCGGTCAGTTTGAGTGACGCCTTGGCCGTTTAGCGCGGCGTCCCAGTCGCCGTCGTGGGGCAGGCCTGGATACGGGACATTCTCATCCAAACCCTTTGCGCTTCTCGCAGCCAGAATTGCCTTTGAACCATTGTATAGCGCAACAGGATGGGGCAAAAGGCCGGTGATCTTGATTCTGACCCAACATCTGTTGTCGCCTCCGGTGGCGGCGGTGTCCGGCCAAAACTCCCTGGCGAGTCTTCCCTGCGCCTCGATGGAGGAGAGAACATGCTGGGTCTGGGCGAGGATCAGGTCGGGATCTTTGCTTGAGCCGTCGAGTTCAGCTTCGATGTTGTAGCCAAGCAAAGTGCCGATGTTTTCTTGGCGAAGCGCTTTGATCTTGGGGATACACTCCTCTGTCGTCTCTCCGCCGAGAAACTGGTTGAAGAATGTGCCCATGACGAATTTGTGCGTGATGTAGGAGATGATGGGGACCGTAGACATGAAGTTGTAGAGAGACTCGCTTGCATTGACCCAACCTGGCCAGGAGCAAAATGCGAACGCACTGATTCATGAGGTCAACTCGGTTTTCGTTCCCGCAAAGAAAAGACCCTCTTCTGAAGCGGGCAACTCACATCCATCCTGAGAAAAGCTTGCTTAAAGGCACAGAAGACAGCGCTCTCAGGTCTCGAGGATCATCCGTTGACGTTGAATCAGCCCGCCCCGTCAACATCAACCCAATGATTCCCACGCCAGCACCTCCACTTATGAGTCTGATGATGTTATTGTCTGGTGCTGACGATCTCATCTGCCTCCACCATGTAGGTGGTCGTGTAGATGTTGATGCATTGCGACTACCGTGTCTGGTGGTCCCCAAGGAGCGCCGAAGTGGAGGAGCGGAAGCACGCCTCACGGTAGAAAGCATGGTGTATGGCAGATGTCGTTGGAAGATGACCATATGTCGAACAGGTGTAAGTCTTCAATCAGTCGCACTTTGTGCTCTGAGGCAAGGCGGGTGGTCTTTCTTCGGTCGAGGTCTCGGGCCGGCAGACTACCTCGGAGCAGCAGCAATATCTCGGCAAGCTTATGTTTGCATTTGTAACTTCACGACGTGATTTCGTCTCCTTCTAGCCGACGGCATCACCTGGCCTTTACTGGTTATGGCAAGATGACGAGGTCGCTTTACTAGAAGTTTGGGCAGCTCGGGCCGAGGGAGGGTGCCGATGTTGGAGACACGGAGCGAGTGCCCCACAACGGCCCGAGACCCGTCTGAATGGAAATCCGGATCACGAACTAACCATAGACGAGCTACATATTCCGAGACGAAGGTGATCCTCCGGAAGTCTTCCTAAGATACAGATGATGAAATCGACCTACGATATAACTATTCAGTAGTCAAGCGTCTATTGAAAACTATGCTTACTAGGTAAATTTACGGAGATCCCTTATTTTTCGTCGGAAATATTGTATCAAAATGGTCTCCTTCAGTGTCAATGCCATTGTTGCCGCAAAACTATTCTGCCAGCGCCTCTGGCCTAAACCTCCCACTTGGCAATGTACCAGCTGATGTCCTTCGCAGAAACAGGAGCCTGATCTCTGACCAATCTACGAATATCCTTGTCTGTAGCTTGGCACGCCTTTTGAGTAGCCTGGAGAAGGCCTTCAGGCCCAGAACTGTACACCCAAGCTGTCCCAGTAGACACCGGCCCCTTCTCACGTCCTTCAGTCGACATATCCAGGCCAAGGCCAAGACTCTGACGGATGAACGCCAGAGGATCCAGCCGTCCCATCTCCGCGCTGACGTGGGCTGAGACCGTCATGTTCGTCTGAGACTCCGCCGCCTTCACGAGATCAAACCACTCTTGAACATTGACCGACTCACGCTCGCGGACGGTCCACACGAGACTGAACTTGGTATCTCCCGCCGTGCTCCTCGCCTTCAGCCACCAGAGGGCAAGACTATGCGCGCCAGTGATACCCGTTCCGCCGACGATGCAAATAATATGAGACGCCGACTCGAACCCCGTGTCCGTGGGCTGATACGGCCCCTCGACCCGAACGTCGAGCTGCCGCTGGAGCCCGGCGTTGCCGACCAGAGAGCCCACCGCCCAGGTCCACTCCTTCTCCAACGCCTTCTGCGACTTCTTTCCCTGCGACCGTCGGAACAGGAACACCGGTCTGGAGTGCGATGTACTCGACACCGCGGCCGTGAACGCGTGGCTCTGCAGTCTGCTGACCGACGGTATGCTGAGATAGTACAGAGACAACGGCCACCCGGCCGCCGGCGCGGAGCTCTCCGCCTCCGATGCCGAGTCAAGCTCGAACTTGGCCCTTGCCTCGAGCGAGACGCGGTACCACCCGCTGCCGGCGTTCTCCAAGACGGCAACTTGCGTGCGCAGCGAACCGCCCTCCCCGCGGAAGAGGCGCCAAACCCAGTCGGCCACCCAGAGAGAGAGCCCCGGGAGCAGGAGGTAAAAGTCCGAGCTGGCGTGGATGCTGGCGCCGACGAACGTGGCGACGCTGAAGATGATGTGGGCGTTGTAGAAGGTGTTGTAGTGCAGCCGCCGGATCCTGGGCAGCGCGGTGGCGACGATCATGAGCATGCAGACGAAGGTGCCCAAGCCCGTATAAGTCACCGTTCCGTACCACGCGCTCCGTTCCTGGCTCTCGAGCTCGGTCATTGTCGGGTTGCCGTTGCTGAACAGCTGCAGCTTTGCTTCATCTTCGTCTTTGCTAGGGTCCAGGGCGAAGATCTGGTCATTTGTTATGGGATGTGATGACAAGGTGTATAAGGATGAGTGGGACTTACACCGTAGCCTACACCGTGGGCAAGGACTGCAAGTGTGCACATGTACGTGGCGAGCTTGTGCGCGTATAACAGTGTGCTCTGATGAACCCCAAAAGCATGGCCGAGGAGACTGTTTCTTGAGACCGGGACGATGGACAAGCCGAGGAGTATGTCGGCATAATGGCCAGTGACTCCCGTGACGGTCAGGGCGATCTTGGCCGACATCCAGTTGAGCGGATCCGTACGCTCTCCCCAGTATCGCCAGTGCGCAGGCAGCCACATCGCGGTGGTCGCCATCGTGACGCAGGCAATCCAAACGACAACTAGGAGTCCGCCGAGAGTAACTCTTTTGTGTATGAGCGGAAGAGAAGAGATCAGGGTGAGGTTGCCACATCTCTCCACGGCTCGAAATGTCGAACCCAGGAAAAGTAGTAGGCTGACGGCGCCGAGCATGCCGTAGAATATCGCAATATGGATCCTCGACTCGAAAGCGAAGAAGTCTTCCGGGCAAAGCGTGGCATAACATGGCGCAAATGTGAGACCGGTCGCAGCGCCTCCAAATATGATGAGAAGAACGAGCAAGAGAATCGCTCTGGCCGTCCTAGCCGTTGTCTTCGTCATCGTGTTCGCTGTCTTGTAACGTCTAGCTTTTGGGTCTTTGTATGAAAAGAATCAGATGAGATTTATGTGACTTGATTCAACGAAAGAATAATTAAAAACCATGAAGTGAAAGTGGTGCCAATACTATTATACTACAAAAGATAATGGGAATTCGACATGCAAGCTCCGTCTTGACGATGCCAAGGTGAGCTGCGCCGGCATCCTAAGCTACCAGGCGATCTCTAAGGTGCTATTTCCAGGCCACACACGCATGCGAGTCTACAAAGACACTGGTGATCTTCCAAGACGATCTGCCAAGCCGCAGACGAGTCAGATGTCCCGCGCGGGACGGCGGACGGGATACATCGTTACTTTGCGTTTTCAACAACTCGTAGCTGAGTCCGTCCCGGATGCTCAGCCTTGGGGCTCAAGGCAGGGACACCAGAAGCCATATCGGAGTTTTTGGTATTCTGATTCTCGATTTTCAATTCTCCTTGCTCCGGAATGAGAGCCTCATCGAAGGGGAGTGCCTGCAGGCAGTGTCGTGTGTTGGATTGATACAGCCTCATTGGTGTCCACGCCTACCTTGGAGCCCGTGTAAGAAATTCTTGGCAACTCCTGCTTATTATGGCAATCTGGCAGCGGCCCATTTGTTGATTGATGCAACGTTCAGAGTCTATGGATCCCAAAGGTCTTGGCTTCCTTTTCACTACCTAGTCATCGGAGCTTTTAGAAGGAATCTGTCGGCGATTTCTCTTCTCCACAATCGCCGACGGCGAAACGGGTCAACGCCGGTCTCCGCAATTCATATTTTCAGCTGCCTATTGCGTTCCTCTTGAGACAGTAGGATTTTCACTACTACCTTAGTCGCCGTCACCTCTAGTTGTTTTCACTTCTATCTATCACTGTTGCTCTTATCTGTAGCTTTTACTCCTGGTCGTGATCCCTTTTGGCTATGGTCCCTTCCGGGCGTTGTCACTGTTTCTCTTGTCTCTGGCAAAGTCTTCGGTCATTCTTGGCTTATTCATACTGACTATACGTTTATTTGATAACTCAGGCCAAGGTTATAGGTGTAATGCGTCTATCCTCTCACATGGGCGGGCAGCCTGGGTCTGGCTTTGGCTCCTAGTTGCCCTTTCTGGTCACCCCAACCTCATTCCAGGCGCCGCGCACAATCTTTCCAGCCTCATCGCCATAGAGCTCCTCTGCGACCTCCACAGTCACATCAGCGAACTGGATGAAGGTGCAACGGGCCGGGATGCGACCTGACTGCATGGTCTTCCACCAGATGGGGCCCGCCTTCTCGTACGAGAAGCCCCCGAATCCCTTGGCGGCTAGGTAAAAAGCCTTGTTGGGTATTCCGGAGTATATATGGACGCCGCCATTGTCTTCGAAAGTGGGGACGTAGTCCTTGAAGTTATTCGGTTGGGGGTCCTTGCCCTACGGACGGTTAGGAAGCCCAATAGAGGCGGAGACGGGGGACGGAGACGGGGGACGAAGATGGGGGGCGAAGACGGGGGACGAAGACGGGGGACGACGACGGGTGACAGAGACGGGGGACGAGGAACACTTACGAAACGAGGGTCGTCGTAGGCGGTGCCGGGCTCCTTCATGCTCCGAAGAGCAACCCCCTTGACGCCAGGCATGATGCAGCCTTCGCCGATCAGCCAGTCGGCATCCTCGGCGGTCTCCTTCTCGACGATCTGCTTCACCATGATGCCGAATACGTCGGAGACGTGCTCATTTAGAGCGCCGCTCATGCCCTGGTAGTCCAGGGGGCTGGTGTGCTCGGTCACGGCGTGGGTCAATTCGTGCCCGATGACTGCTGCCGTTAGCTTCTGTCGTCCTTCGTCGTCCTTTGTCGTCGTTGTCGTCGTTGTCGTCGTCTAACCAGGGGAGAGGAGACTTACCATCGATAGTGCCGGTGAAGTTATTCAGAAATTCTCCGCCGTCGCCAAAAACCATCTGCAGGCGCTCGGGGTCCCAGAAGGCGTTCTCGTACTTCTTGCCAAAGTGGACGGAGCTGATGACGTTCATGTTCTTGTTGTCAATGGAAACCCAGTCGAATTTCTCCTTGTACATCTTGAGGACTTCGCCCACGTTGTCGTAGGCGTCGTTGACGGCCTTGTCCTTCGTCTCTTTTTGTCCCTCGACACGGACGACGCTGCCAGGAAGTTCTTGCTCGTTATCAGTGTTCTTGGCGTCGTAGATGGCTCTGTAGAACTTCTCCGTCTTTGGAGTCTTCGGGTCCTCTTTTCCGGGGACGGTGGCGGCGAGGGCGGAGACGGACGCGGACGACGCTGGATCCTGATCCTGGGAGAGGCCCTTTTGGTCGCCCTGCTGCTGCTGGGTCTGGTACTGACGCTGGACACCTTGGATGTGCTCGAGATCACGGCGGGCGTGGGCGCGCGTCTCTTTGTCGACATCCTCGTTGTCGGCGATGTGCTTCAGAAGAAAGTCTGGGACGATGCTCTGGGGGACCATGGGGACGTGGGCGTGGCGAGCGCCGCGGGGAGTGCAAAGAAGCGCCATACGCTCGGCACGGCGGGCGGTCCACTGGTCGCGGAGCTCGAGAGCACGGCGAGCAGCGTCTCTGACATGATCCTCGTTGCACTGGGCGTCGGCTATGCCACGGAGGAGGTAGGGGGGAACGACGTAGCAGACGTGGGACATTGTGACGTTGAGTGGTGGTTATTCAGGTGGAATGGCTGTGAATGAGTAGGTAGAAGACGGGAAAGACAACAGAAGAGACGATGGTGAAGGTGAGGGGTGATGATGCTGGACGACGGAGGACGACAGAGGACGACGGCCCACGTCTTTATACCTAGTTAAGGTAAGTTACCTTAAGGTAGGTAGACGGAGGGGCTGCCTTCCTCACCATCGCCATCCATCGCGAAGGTGCCTTTCAAAGCAGTGACAGTGACGCAGGCCCTGATCAGGAAAGAGCGATGTCACACACCCGGTCTTGGTGGCGTTCGGAGGGTGAGTGTGGGCGGCGGCAGGCGCATGTTGTGCTCCTGTCTTGGGTTGGTTCCAGTTTGAGCAGATGGAGGCGTGAATGGGTAGGTCCACGGGTTGTACGAGCAGCTGCTCTCTCGTCATGTCTTGGCTGCCTCTGTTTGTCTCTGTGTGGTGTGCTGGCTGTGCTGGCTGTGCCTGCCTGCTGATATCCACACCAGATAAGGTGAGATGCGCAAGATAAGAGATAAGAGCTACATGGAGCAGGGGCAGGGGTGCCTGGATATACGCAGTAGAAAAGAAATCTGGTCGTGGAAAGCACACTCTCGTTAGCTTCGGTCCCAGGTCACGACTTCCAAGTTGTCAGTGGATCGGGGAGGATGTCACCCACATGCCGTCGACAGGCACTGGACAGATACCGATACCGATGTCAAGATGAAGCGAAAGCTCATTCAAGTTGACTTAAGTTCTGACAGTTGCGCATCTTACCTCCTTGATTGGTGCATGTTTGTTATCCGCTGTCTTTCGCCTGCTGCTGCATCCGAGACATAAGCACCCAGCTTTCCTCCTTCTCAGCAATCATTGGCTGATGGTTCGTTACTCCCATTCAAGCTTCTGCTGGATCTCAGGAAGCACTTGGTATGACGTCGGAAAATAGTCGCACACGTGGAACACGTCAAGTCCAACGGTCAGTGTCTTCATGAAGGTCGCGGCCTGCCTGGCGCCACACATGACTCTGCCCTCGCACCTCGCAAGCCTCGCTGAGAGAGACGCGTGCACAACATGGCGCCGCGTCAACTCTGCTGCTCTGCAGAAATCAGAAATCGCCGCTTCCCGGTTTGCCAAGTTTGAGGGACATCCCCTGGACGCCTGAACAGAGCCATGCAGCCAGTGACAGTCTACCTCTTGTCAGGAACAAGACCAGGATCATCAGTGCCAGCGTCAGGCCCCACTGCCCATTCTGCGTCAGGTCTGGTTCGACACTAAGTTCAGGCCAACAGCCGAGGTACAATATATAGCAAGGTACAGATATAGAAAAGGACTAAATAACCCTAATAGATATAACCTAAGGTGTGAATATAGAAGTACTATACTTAGTACTAAAAGATATAGAGGTCTTAAGAGAGATAAAAATAAAGTAAATAAAGTATAATAACTTTTCTTTATAGTAACCTTAGTTACTAAAGTTCTAAGAACTTTACTTTATATAAGAAAAGTAGTAATAAAATAAGTAGCTAATACTCTATTTATTAATTAATATAATAATAAATTAATAACTTAATAACTTTAATAATAACTTTAACTTAGAGGGCGCTATATATACTAACCCTCTAGTAATTACTAAAAATATATAAAAACTATAATTAGGAGTATAAAGGTTCTTTATAAGTATTATTAAGTTTAATACTAAAAATATTATTACTATATTTATTTTTAATACTTATTTCTAGAAGTAAGTTAAGTTATAGTTAATAAGTTTATAGATTTAAATTTTATACTATACTTATAAGAAATATTAATAAAAGGTAATATATTAGAAAGAATAAAATCTTACTATAGTTCTCTAGAGTAATAAATATACTATTTATAAAGCTACTCTACTAAGGACTTTATTAATTACTTAGATCGTATTAGAAGAGTAGGATAAAGAGTTAAGGGATAAAGTAGTGTACTAAGACTAATATAAGAAATTTAAATAAATAATAGGCTACTCATACCCCAGGGTGGGGGGAGGGTGTTCAGGCTAACAGCTGTGTCACCCGACGCCGACGCCGCCGCCGCCGCCCCCCGCAGGGCAGGGGTGATACTGTGACGTGGACTGAAGTGCCGGCACAAGCCCCGGCCAGTCCCGTCTGCGCTGGGCCCCGGTTCCTTAGCCGTCCCGACCACAGCCCCGCTAACGACCTTCAGCCGAAACACTGTGAACACCAAGCTGAAGTCGAAAAGACCCAGTCCCCAAGATCATCGTGATGTGATGGATAAGCGCAAAAACAACCTTCTCCGCGTTGACGTCTCAACAGACGAGGATCTGTGTCTCGTCGTATTGACTTGAGCTTAACGTTGGGACGAGTCGATCTCAACTCCACTATCCGCTAACATGCTCTACTACCTACCTTTACCTACCTTTCCCTTACCTTATCCGGGGCCATGGGAAGAGTTTGGCTTGTTGGCAGCCGTGCGACAGGGGTTGTCCAGGACGGCTCATATCTTGGCTTTGACTTATTCCCCTTCTTGGTCTTCTCCCTTACCAAGTCGACGACCACGACAACAATAGAGAAGCCGATAGTAGCGACAGCAACAATGATACAGGCGACGATGGGAGCCAGCACACAGGAAAATCAGTTGCTCTAGGACGGGCAGGCCAGTTGGTTTCTCCTCTAGAAAGCCGTTGGATACGTCTGACTAGGTGGGTGTAGATCTTCGGTCGCCCACAACATAGAGTCAATATCAGTTTCCATGTAGCAGCATGAATAGATGGATATCCAGACTAAATCGGGTAGCTTTTCTCCCAAGTCACCTACCTGCCTGCCTCATGTCTATCGTTTAGCCACTTCCAGGATCCTGCTAGGGGTGAAGAGAAGGTACGCTCCTGCAACATGCAAAATGAGTTTGAAAGAAGGAGCAGTTGCTCGCTGTCTGGACCTGCCCTATCTACCATCAACATCAGAGAGGCATGAGCCAAGGTCACGAGGACGGAAGGAGCATCTTCTCGGCGCCATCAACACCGCACTCTGAAGTATCCATCTCGGCCCAGTCTTCCGCTTCACTTTTTGCTCTCATTCACCTCACCATCGACACAACGATGCCTCCTCCGACTGCCTCACAGCCTTCGCAGGCCAAAGGCCCCGCTTCGTCAAGCCAACCCGCCCCCAAGCACCCCGTCCAACTCTCCCCAGAGCACCACACCATCATGCTCCGTCACAAGCTCTCACCACCAACAATCCACGCCCTCACCCGCCTGCCGCGCGCGCCTCCCCCCGAGGAAATCCTCCGCTGCGCCTCCTCCGCCACCGAGTTCCGCTCCTTCACCTTCCACCCCCAAGAGAAGGGCGCCTTCTCCCGCATCAACAACGACCCCTCCACCCGCTGGCCCGTCCGCGAGACCCTCGCCCAGCCCTGGCAGAAGGTCTACCTCGTCGCCCAGTGCGAGGCCGCCGGCCGCGACTACGGCGACCGTCTCCCCCTCGCCGCTCGCCAGGACCTCCTCGCCACGAAACCCCGCATTGTCAAGACGCTCGGTCATGTCCTCCGCGCATGTGCCGACATCATGGGGGCCGCCACGCGGAAGGACGCCGCCGGGCTACGCCGGACCCTCGAACTCTGGCGCGCCGTCGCCGCGGGCAGCTGGGAGGGCATGCCGACGGAGCTGCTCCAGGTCCCTGACATCGGCCCGAAAAAGGTTGAGGTTCTTGTCGAGCACGGCATCAGAACCGTCCGCCAGCTTGCGAAGCTTGAGTTCTTCCACATTGAGCGGCTGCTCTCTCGGAACCCTCCCTTTGGGCAGAAGATTGTCCGCATTCTGGGGCACTTTCCCCGGCTGGTGCTCCATCTCGATATCCCCAAGAGAGACCACGAGCGTGGCCTTATCGTGAGGGTGGTGTTGGGCTGTTCGAACGCTGAGCTGCCCACATGGAAGGGTTCAGTGCCTATGGTGAACCTGGCCGCAGAGACGACCGACGGCAAGCTTGTGTTCTTTTGGAGGGGGCGAGCTGGAGGGCTGATGTCCGCCAAGGAGCTGGTTTTTCCGGTGCAAGAGGCTCTGCCGGGCCAGACCATCTTCGTGTGGGCGAGTTGCGAGGAGATTGCCGGGACAGTCGTGACGGCCGAAAAGGCCATTGAGATTTGAAGAATTTCCATTGTTTTGGCGCTCGTTTTTGGGGGGTTTCGCTCCTATGTTACGATTTCATGTTTACTACTGCCAGACGCGGCATATTCTGTATGAGAGAATCAGTTCCTGATAGAGTGGAAAGAGTCCCAGTCAGTGTAATTAGGCGTAACCATCAAAATGATAGATATCGTGCCTGTTGCTCGAGCTGCACACCTATCCCAGAAACACACCTGTCATGATCAAAACACACCACTCACGACCTAGAGAACATGGTTGTATTTGTGAGCGGCTAGCGCTGTATACCCACACATCAATCCCAGCTCCAAAGAAACATCTTCTTTCGCAGATATAAACAAACTTCAAAAGGCTGGCGGCTCCAACTCCCTGTCTGGCGGAGCCGCGCCCGTTCCATGTACAATGCACCTTGTGCCTGCCTTGCGGCTCAGCCGGGTATCGCTGTTGATGATACTGTGGTGTGGAGTGTGTGGTGGTTGTGGTGATGGCGGTTGTAGTGTGGTGTGCGTGCGAGTGCAAGCCGGACTCTATTTCCAGGGACCCAAGATGCCCATAATATTCCGGGGAAAATCGCAAAAAAGAGAAGCAGAACCAAACCACCCTCTCGCCCCCTTTCCGATCCTTTTATTATCCAACCCATTTTTTGTTACTTTCCCCCCCATCTTCCCACCTTCGAAATCCATCCCTCGACTCCAACCGTTCCAACGCAACGTTCCATTCGTAAAAAAACAGACCTTTATATTCGTTCTAGTCACGGTGACACGTCGGAAACGTCCCCCAGATTAATCGTCGCGGTTCTTGCCCCTGGCTGAAGGGACGCGGTGGTGGTGCAGCATGGGCGACGATGGCCTGGACGTCGACAGACCCATGTTGCGCACCGACTCCAGGGGGTCGAGGTTCAGCTTTCCCTCGTCCGTGATCTGCGGCGTGTAGGCGGGATCGACCATGGGCTTTTCGTAGCTTGCGATGGTGATTGGTGGCGGGCGGCCCTTTCGGTCGGGGATGCTGTAGAGGTACGTCGCGGCCAGAACGAAGGCAGTACCGGCGAGGAACTAGCGCTGTCAGTATGGGAGGGTAATGATGCAGGGAGACATGGGGGAGACTCACAGTGAAGTTAACCTCAAAGTTGAAGAACCACACGCTGAACAAGAAGCTGATGACGATGCTAATGCTCGCGGCAAAGTTCTTGGCAATGTTGTCGGCGTAGTTGATGCAGAGCGATGCCAGGACGCCGCCGACGGCCTGGAACACAATGGCGGTCCAGACAACCCAATTGTAGCCCTCGAAGAAGCCGTGGCGGGCGATATCCTCGCCATCCTTGAAGATGACACCAGCAAGCGCGGGGAAGAGCGAGTAGAAGGACAACTGGATGTTGCGCGTCCAAACGGTGGCGGGAGTGGGCGAGTCCTTGAGCATCTTCTCAAAGTACACGCCAGCGAGTCCTGATGCGACGGCAGCGACCAGGACGGCGGACAGACCGATCGAGTAGTTCATCAGCGGGGCGAGGTCCTGGTCCTCCTGGATGCCCTGGTAGGAGGCGGAGCGCTTCGTGATAACGCTGCCGACGACGTTCTCGCCGACGCCAGCAAGACCGTCGGCGGCGCGCTTGGTCAATTCGCGAGCAACCTCGGCGGCGCCCTCTGCAGCTTGGCCGAGCTCGTGCACGGAGCGCGGGAAGAAGTGGTCGGTGGTATCGTGGAGGAGGATGCTGCCGCGAACTGCGTCGCCGGAGTGGGCCCCTGGCTGGGGGAGGGAGACGATGGAGACGCCGAGGGTGAGGACGATGAGGGAGATCCAGCGCTTCATGCCGAGAGAACGGCGGAGCATGGTGACGGAGAAGATGGCGGTGGTGAGGATCTGCGGGCCGGGTGGGTTAGCTTTGCGAGAGTCATGACGTTTGCGGGGGGGCAGAGGATCTCTCCCTCTCTCTGTCGCTCGGGGGTGAGGGCGTACCTTGAGCTGATAAAGCACCTGGAAGTGGACAGCGTCGAGATTACCGACGGCGACATACTGCAAGGTGTTTTGCAGAGTGTATAGGGTGGCGGGGATGGCGAGCTTCCAGCCGTCGCCAGAGAAGACTTGGTTGTAGATCTGCTCGAAGATGACGGTGGCGGGGGTGGAGGGGGCCAGGGTGCGGGAGACCTCGGCGATGGAGCAGGTCAAGCAGATGGACAGCTTGATGACCTCGTTGAGGAAGACGGCGGTGGATGTGAAATATCGGTGGTCGCTCACGGGGGGCATGATGCGGGAGTAGTGCATGATCTGGCAGAGATGCGGTTAGATTGGTGTCGTGTTCCTGTCTGGAGGGGGATGGGTACATACCAAGATCAATGCAGAGTTTTGGAAGGTCAGCTACGAGACGAGGCCATTGTCAGCACCAGTCACCCGAAGGAGAGAGAAAAAGCGCAATGGGAGGGAGGTGGGCGCGCATCGCATCGCATCGGATCGCATACCGTGATGAGGGAGAGCTGCTTCATGGTGATGCCAAAGAGCGTAGGGCCCCCCGCCGGCGGCGTCGTTGCGTCGAGGAGAGCCATGGCGGCTGTCGAGGGGGAATCTGGTGGTGACAAAACGAAATATTGCCAATTGGCGTCGGTCGAGTCGAAAGGAGGGAAAACTAGGCTCCTGGAGATTTATCTCGAGGAGAAAATGTGTGCGTCGCGCGGAGCGTTCCTCCAAATTCCAGGGGTCGAGGTTTCGTCGGGTCGGAAGTTTTGTCTCGTGGGTTTGGTCGCGTTTAAGGGGACGTGGACGGGGGGTAGAAAGGGTGGTGCGGGATGTGGTAGTGGCAGCGGCAGCGGCAGGTAGCGACAGCGGTACTTGTGTGCAGCAAATGCCCGTACTACCTAAGGTAGGTGAGGTGAAGTAAGGTATCCGCCGTGGGATGGCGGGAGAGGCAAGCGATAGCCCAGGTACCCTACTATAAAGAAAGGTGTGGTGTGGTGGGCGGATGGAAGCTTAGCTGTGAGAGCTCCGATGTTGTGTGCTGTGTCCGTCTCTCCCTCGACAGGTGGTGTTTAGACCCTCCTTTAGACCCTCCTGTCTTTTTTTTTTTTCTTCCTTGGCTTGGTCCCTTGGTCTCGTCCGTCCTCGATCGTGTTGGAGCTGCGTTTATCGGGGCGCAAATCAATCTGGAGGGGTCCTGGTTTTGTCCAAGGGTATTAAGCAATGATGTTCAGACTGAGTAATAGAATTATCGGCAACCCAATGGCAATAAGAAGGTACCCAGATAGGTAAGGTAAGGTAGCAATATCGTCGGGGCGGGCGTGGCAATACAACTAGTGCAATGCAATGCTTGTTACAGAGGTAAGTTAGGTGATGGGTCGGGAGGGAAGATTGAGAGGGAAGAAAAAGATCTAGGAGACGACGGGAGAGAAAGGAAGGGAAAGGGTTGCATTGAAGCCTTCGAAGAGGGTTCGAAAGTGTGTCGCGTTTCTCATGCGGCATGCCCCCCCGGGGATATGGGACGTTTCCAGCCCCAGTCCACCACTTCGACGTCCAGTCCAGTCCAGTCCAGTCTGTGTTTCTTTTTCTCTTTTGGTGGTATCGGTGGTGGTGGTGGTGGTGGTGGTGACGCAGGTCCCCTTTTTCCCTGACTGGATTCCTTTGGATTGACTGGCCAGACCTTTCTGACGTAATGAGAGATGTACCTACGTACCTTTTTGATGGTGTGTCTCTGTCCCTTTTACGTGCGTCTTTCGGAAGACAAGACAAGAACAATTGCAACTAATAATACCTTTCGAAAAAGCTGCTGCGTTGTTCAAAGCCCACTGGTTGCTGGGTGCCTATTGTTCTCAGACGAAGCCTTCCACTCTGTTCCACCTCACCCAGCACCTCAAGCAAGGCAGCTATCGGTGCCGTTCGCCGTTGGTTGTTATTGTCCGGTATCCCGACGTCCGTCCGCCGTCTCCCACGAGATTCAGATGTCTGAGAGTTCTCCCAAAAGACAAGTCGGAGCATACCTTATCAGCAGAACCTTGGGCACCCCCGGAACAATAAGAGACGAGTACTCGATGCTCCCCCAGCACGTCGCAGCGCCCTCAGGTATCCGTGACTTGGGTGAAACTGGCTGCCACCTCGGTTAGCATTGACTGAGCTTCAGCTTCCTCGGCCCCCTATTCGCCCATCACTCTCGCCTCGCTTCACCTCATCTTCACCATCCACACCTTCACAACTCACTTCCACCCTTCAGAATCGGAAACACGCACCTTGGAGCCCGTCCCGATGGAGGCATTCACCCTGCGCAGCTGCGGAAAGTCGATGCGAGGAGAAACACTCCCACCACCCACTGCAAAACGCTGTCTGTCCACCGTCTGTCTTTCCGGACCCTTAATCCCAGCCGGGCAGCCAACACTCAACGCTTTCTTTCCTTCACTAGCACACCGCGAGCGCAGTCAGTCGGCTTGTGCGTTTCTTGTTTCCTTGGAAATGCTGCACCCTCGATGATTGCTGCAGAGCCGCCGCCGACAAATAGCGTTCAACCCAACGATTTCAGTCCGATCCCAAGCCCGCAGAGACCGCCCGAGCGTGCCGCGGTGCCGTCCTGCCGTCCAAGCCCGGCCTGCGCTGCCCTGCGCTGCTCGTCTTTGCCGGGCGCTTTGCTGTTCCTCCCACCCTCGCGCAGCTCCGTCCTGCGTGCCGCGATGCCTAGACCGCGGCGGCACGGGAGCGGGAACGACGCTGCTGCTGCTGCTGCTGCCGCAATGGATTCTGGAATCTCCCTCCTCGCCCGGGTGCTGCAGATCAGCCCCAGGGGACCCGTCCCAAGGTAGGAATCCGGTGGGTTAGGGACGGCCAGGAACCACTCCAACGAGGTGTGGAAGCTGACGCCGAGCTGCGATGAGCAACCAAGCAACGCAAGCAAGGAAGCGAGCAAACGCAAGCCCGCGGAAGCACGCAACCCAGAACGGGGTCCGGATCACCGCACAAGCCAGAACCTGATTGATCGAGAGAGTGGCCCGCGGGATGATGGCAGCAAGGCACCGCAACCACCCACCGTCGCCGCCCGACGATCACTGATCAGAGATGCGTCGTTGACAGGGATCACCACTGTCTTCCTCAGGGCCCCCGTTTTTTTATGACTTTGCCTGGTTCCTGTCTTTCTCTTTCCCCCTTCCCCCTACCTAATTGTGCCGCCAGTGAAGATCCGGGGAAGCTGCTGGCTGCCTGCTGTCTTGGCTCTAGAGCACGGAATCGAAGGCGAAAAAGAGGCACGGATAGAACAACGATGTCCCTACCAGAACTCGAACAATCCCGAAGTCTGCGAGACTTGGCGACCTTTATCTACTACTCGGACTTTTTTCGTTTCTCTTGTCATTGCCGTTGTCACTCACTGACCACCACCACTACGAGCTCTCCGCCCCCGTTATCAGAAGCTCGGGAAGCAAGCACCAAGCAAGCAAGCAAGCTTCAGGCGTGTCGGGGGCTATTTGCTTAGAGGGCGGGGAAGCTCCCCATAGTCTCCGCGCCTCCATGCACAGTGAACTGTCCAGACTGGATCTGGGCCCAGCATGGCGTCACCTGGCCCCTTGGCCGAATCATCACCTCGTCCTTTTCAGCCAGGGAAGTCCATTCGTACGAAAATTCGTACCCGAAAGCCTGTACCACAAGACGCCATCACTACGCGAGAGACACTGTCTTGGGGGAACATGACCTAACATCACCATCCAAATTTCTCCTCCATTCCTCCCGCCCCAACTGCATTTCCAATCGGAGTTTTCTTCCCGCCGCCAGTGCAGCCACGTACCAGCCCGTTCAACACCCCATGACCCGCCCAACCTGCCTGACCGCCCCCCTGTGTGCCACCCAGACCAGTGGTTAAGGTGGCCCGGAGAGGCCAGGAGGGTGCAGAGGTTGGGTTGAGGCGCATCACGCGGGGCGGTCACCTCAGCCAAACTAACCTCCATCAGAACCGGTTGCAACTCATTTCAGCTTTGCTGTACCACCCGTATGCGGTCTGAATTGGATTTCATGCATCTGACACCTGCCAGTAAGTCGGGACGGCGCAACGTCGAGGCTCGCCTTGCCTCACCTCGCCCAACGGACGGCGCGCCGCTACCTGCTGGTGCTAGCGCGCAAACAACCCAATTTCGACGCCTCCTCCCCGTGGAATTTTGGGTGAATCGCATCTTAATGATTGGGGGTCCGTCCAGAGATCGGTTTAAACGCACATGTCTCAGGCTCCAAATGTCCATGGCATTGATGGGCGGGAGATTGTCTGTTCCTGCCCCTGACTCTGTCTTTCCTTTCTTCTGATCTTCGGCCCGGGCAAGAGATGGCAGGCGTATCTCGCCTTTGGGGGTTCACGCCTGATGGAGTTGCGATGAAGGATCGATTGCCTTGCTGGGTTGACGACGTCACGACTTGACATGGTCCACTTGATATTGCATTATTTTGTAAAATTCCTTGATGGACACGGTGCGAAGCTCGGTTTGCTTGGTGCCGCTGTCAACCCCAGGCAGACTTACAAACTAGCAGTTGCTAGCTTGGTTTGACGTGCTGATCTTCAACCCAAGAGGCACGCCGGCGAATGGAGCCGTCGCAAGCGTGATGCGAGAGACAACCCCTTCGATTCGGAATGGTCGCTTCATCAGGCACTGGGATTGACCGCCGTATGGTCAGGTCGGTGAGTAAGTGAGATTCATCTGTGATTGTTCTCTACCGGCTGCATCTACGACGTCCAGCTCACGATTCTCGGGTCTGCTCTCAATCCATGCTTTGATTCGTGCCGCTATGTGTGAAACTACCGGCGGCGGTATGATGTGTGTTTTCATGTACTGATAGTATCTACTCTCAATGACTCTTTCATACTCTGATACTCTTGGAAGTCTCATACTATGATATATTTTCACACTCTTATTTATCCATGCTCTTATAACTATCATTCTCTAGTATTCTCTCCTTCTCAAAGTTACTCTCATCCTCTAACATAGGTACTCTCACACTATGATACACTCTCTTGATCTCGTTCACTCTCATGCACTTTAATACAATCTATAGGTGTTCCACTCCCTCATCTGAAGCGGATCAAGGAGCCGGAGACGCTGAAAGAAGCCCTTCCGTGATCCCCTCGTGGCATCTTGACCGAGAACTCGTACACTTACAATCATCTGTTTCCCTCTCCGCTGCCACGCCATCTTGCCCCAAAGCTCACGAACCTTGTCGCTCAGCTGAGCCCCTATCGTCGTCTCCAGCACCAGCTCTGCCTCCAGTTCAAGCACTCTGAAGCGGAACACGGCCCCGGCATTCGCGGTCACATCCCACAGCTCCATGACCCGAAGCTGAGGCATAAGCGCGGCAGCATCCCTAGCCGCACAGAACAACCCCTCTCTCGAGTCGCGCCACAGAACCTGTGGAGTTTTCAAGGCAATAGTTGTGAGGTTGCACCAGGTCAGTCGCGGCTGTGCTTCGGCCAGAAACACCAAATTTTGAAAGAAGGCCGTTGCGTCAATAATGCCGGCTGCGTTGAAAGAAGACAGGTTGCGGCAAGCATACGCCGCGGTCAAGGCCATGCGGCGATGCCCCGTCATCTTCTCCGCCGCAATCACAGCCATGAGTTGCGAAGTACTGAATTCACGCGTTCTCTCTTCTTTCCTCCTCCAGAGAAACGCATGCCAGCCAGCAGGTCTGCTTTGTGAAGCATCTTCATGCTCATGTCCGATGTCTGTCGGCTCTTGCCAACACTCCCAAAGGGTCAAGTCTCGGACCGTAGCCGGCAGATTTGCGAGCAGTGACAAGCTAGCCAGCTCACGAGGCCACTGGCTCTCTGCGACTGTTCCGCTCCACGGCTCCCAAGTGACGGTCTTGAGGCTTGGAAGATACTCAAACACACGCTGAATTGCCCCTTCGCTCAGAGCACGGCGTGACTCCCGGTTGACGATGAATTGGGTGATTGCGGGCACTGTAAGCCCTTCGGTCCCCAACTTTAAGCCCCGGTAAATGCGCTCTGGGGGGTCGGAGGCCGTGTAGAGGTCGAGTGGGTTCCCAAGTATCCTCTGTTTGGCACCCCGTATGTTCAGCGGCTTCATTGGGCGTCTCTCATAAAAGTGACGTATGATATTGTCTAAAAACTCCCGCGTAGTCCGAAACGACGCAAAGTAGTGTTGTGTATCGCTCGGTGACGCTGCGCTGATCTCGAGGGCGAGTCCCCCATCTTCTCTTCGTTGCCAGCTTGCCAAGATATTAAGCAGCGCGAGAAGCAGGCCGCTGAACGCCATGTTGTTCGCTATGATTTCCTGCGTATCCTCGGGCTCGTCGCACTGTGTGCAGTTGAATCGCATTAGTGGGACGTGTAATCTGACTCTCTTGACCTTGTCTCGTAGATGGCGGTCGAGACGCGAGAAGCCACGAATATCGTCGACCCTTTTGAGCGTGAGGCACGCAAAGGCGCGGCTCTCGAAGAAGTCGCGCCATTCTGCGCAAATGGTGGGCCATGATGCTCGCTCGGCCTTCTGGACGTTGTGGTTAGCCAAGTGTCCCAGAACCATGATTCGGATCTCGTAAGGAAGGGTGTACCAGTGAAGCTGGGAATATATCTGCGCGTCGCGCCTTTGCGAGCGAAAGTTTCGTGGGTGTAATGACATTGTGCGGGCGGTGGTGTTGTGTCGTTGTGTCGTTGTGTCGCAGCGCCTCTGAGGTGGAATCTAGCAGTCAGAGGAAGAGAGTATTCTTTTTTTCAAGCGTGAAATATTCGATGTGTTTTTATAGCTATGTTACTGGGTATCTCCGTCGAGAATGGCAACAGTGCCCACTACAGTGCTAAAGTTTCAAAAGGTGCTTGTTTCAGCATGCACCTTGGCGGCAGCAAAGACTGGCGTATAGAAAGCAGCAAGGGGTGCTATCAACCGTCTATTCCCTTGACTCCCCTGACCGGTCAACCATGATCCCCCTCGTCACCATGATCCCGTCAACTTTCCCCGGATATACGAGCTCTTCCTGGCTGCTGCTACTAGCTTCAGCGCGGGCAATGTTTGTTCGAGGGTATGACTTGAGCTGAACATCCTGGTCATCGACCGTTCTTCCGTTGCTCCGACTCTTCGAGTAGTTTCCCTTGGAGTTCGACTCGTCCAGATAGTACTTCTGTCGACTCTTTGAATACAGCTTCGCTGTTCGATACAGACCCGGACCGGTTACTATGATGACGGCTGAATCTAGAGAATTAGCGCGTTGTTCTGAATGTCAGGGATACGTCGTAGCTTGCCAATGGCTGATTCAATGGTTCCCCAAAGAGCAAGCCACGGAACCGTAGGCTGAGCTCCGTTGTTGCCAATCTGTGTGACACGGACGGTCGATGCTGCGATGCACACCCATCCCAGACAAAACAGCGTTGCGATGCTGAACTTCCGCGAGAGAGGCATTTGCAACCTCGCTATGAGACGCAGAGGCAGCAGCATGACTATAAGTTGGCTCCGAGTTAGTTTGAACTTTTACGGAAAAGGTGGAAGTGACTTACTGAGCAGGTCTGTCAAGACGTCTACACCATACGCAAACCACATACTGACTGCGGCAGCAACCACGTCTCGGGGGGTGGTGCATGCCCCAACGGAGAACCAAGCTTCCATGCTAGAGCAAGCGAGGAAGAGTGAGATGATGGTACCAACCAGTGTCTTCCCAAAATACTAGTGAGTAAACGATATTCAACGAGAGCGGCTAGTACAGTCAGACGTACCAGAGCGCAGAATCCGACCAAGATCCACCATAGCTGGATGTAGAACGGTAACTTGTCCAAGAGCTTCTTGTAAACGCATAAGAGGGAGAATTTGGCCGACCATAAGCAGAACCAAAGGCTGGCGGACACGGTAAATAGGCCTTTCTGGATAAAGAGGGCATCTTCCGTCGCCGTATCGTAGGGTTCGATCAGTCCGGCAGCCAGGTCCGTCAACCTAAAAAAGGCCGGTACAATGAAGAGGTAGAGAATAGCTAGGACCATGAAGAATATGTAACAAGCAATGAGCCAGCCATCTTCGGGGAGGAACTTTCTCTGATTGATCACCGCGAGAACCACGCGGGTGCCGACAATGATCGTGGTCAAGATGATCAAGGCGATCCCTGTATTTCGAATAGAAGCCCTCGATACCGGTGTAGAGACAGGCTCAGGCCTTTCAGTAGCCATGCTAAACGAAGTCGAGGTTTGCAGAAACGGGACGAGCAAATCCAACACGGCGGCTTGCGTAATCTTGATTATTTGTCCGCTCTTTTATCCCCCCAAGCCATATTTTGCTGCCTTTACTCTGCCACTTTGGAAAGACACCGAACTTCCAACAAGTTTCGGCTGTCTCGCCACGCGAACCTGACCATGGCAGATTCGACCAGCCAAGCATGTCCGCGGCACAGCTGTTTGGCGGTCCAATGGTCAGTCGAGCACATATTAACGAGCTTTTATCATGTCTGGCCGAAACAGGGAAATACCAATGACACTGTAATTTGTCTACTGGAACCCTTGACCGGGAACCTGGAGCGAGGCGCATCTGTCGCCTGCATGATCCCGCTTCTTTACTCGTCACATACTTCACGATGCACCACCAGCATGAAAGACACCATTCATCCGAGTATTTTTTGTTCAAGAACAAGTAGTTGCTCGTTTTGTTTCTGAGTGAGTGCGTGGCTTGTCCTCACCGGATGGGACTTAACATCCGTCGATGAAAATGGACCCGTGTTGCGAGGATGGTTGGCACTAAACATTCGACTAGGTTGCTGGGCCGGTTCCGCAACCGATATATTGGGCAGTTCAACATTCCCAAGCCACATGTCGTCTTCACTGATTGAAGCGGAATACACGCGTCTTTTGGGTTGGTTGATCGAGACACCACTTTTCCTCGCCCTGGCAATTAACGGAATAAAATCAGCCCACGCTTTTGAAAACTCACCAGTACTTGGAAGGAGAGAGAAAATGCCAACCCCTGGAGAAATGCAGGGTTAGTCTCCACAACATATTTGTCAACCAATTGGTGATTCGCAGAACTTTCTCACTGTTGGAACTTGTTGGTTGCTCGTGCAGACAACCGAGATCCCGCATGTCTTGGCTCTCGCAAAGGCCCTCCCAATCACGGAGATCGTGCTCGGAGAAGACGCCGGAGACTGGGATAGAGCTGCAGGAGCCCGCTTATTAGATTGTGTTCGACAACGAGACCGTTCCAACCAACTGCCTAGACGGACGTTTTGCCTCATTTTAAGTCCTCGCAGCCTTTCCTGTAGCGGAAGATCGGAACTGCTTGCCGCAGTCGCATTTGCAAATTTTGAGCTAACCTCAAGAAGCAGAGACCTTGGTGTTTGGTGGGAACTGACACCCTGGAGAGTAAGTTGATAACGGTGGTACGACTGCGTTTGAAGCAAGGGTTGATATTATTGCTGCACTTCCCGCAGCACCTGCAATTCATTACTATGTACTGCGGAGAGTCCAGGCACAGCAGCGCCCTGGCAATTGCTTGCAAGTGGTCGCATTAAATCACCCCGTATCCCAGTTCCAACACTTTCTTGCTGCACAGACAAGCTCGCTCGTTCTCATCCCACTCGAGGGCCACTCTCCCACGTTCTGAGCATCTCTCGTCACAGCATACAGTTTCATCTAGATCGAATGCCTTCGTCGAGACCTCTTTTCCTTTCGGCCTTGGCCCTCAGCCTAACCACCTCGATCTCTGCACAGGAGCCAACAGATGTCGCCTCCGTGGTGGAGCCTTTCGACTTCAATGTCACTGAAGCGCTCCTAGGGCAAGGTGTCGACGTCAATGAGCTCCCGGGCCTAAGTGAGCTGAGCAAACGATCCGATCTAGGATGCTCCATTGCGGTGAGAACAAAAGGCACAACTCACCGGGAAACAGCAAAGGTATCTAATCCACGTCCTAGTGCAACTCCCTCAAGATCATCTTTGGCGATGACGCTGTCGAGACCAGAAATGAGGGAGCATTCACCAACTTCACAGCCTCATACTGGTCATCAAATCAAGCTGAGGTGACTCCTTACTGCATCGTCAAGCCCTCCAAGCCGGCTCAAGTCTCGGTCGTGGTACTGCTGTCTCGTCTGACCCAATGTCCCTTCGCAGCCAAGAGTGGTGGACATGCTGCGATGGCAGGCGCATCGAATATTGAGGGTGGAATCACAGTTTCTTTCATGAACATGAGAGATATTACGTTATCTGCTGACAAGACCATTGCATCAATTCAGCCTGGCAATATCTGGGGTGACGTCTATCAGCAGCTTACGAAGTCTGATCTGACCGTGGTTGGCGGACGCTTGTACAACATTGGAGTTGGAGGATTGACCACCGGAGGTAGGTCTATCTGGGAAACCCTCCAAACCGCGATAACTTAGCACTAACCAATGCTAGGCGGAATCTCGTACTTCTCCAATCTCTATGGTTGGGCATGTGACAATGTCGCAAGTTACGACGTACGTGGACAACGTAACAAAATGGAGCTTTACCGAGTTGACAAAAGAGTTAAACAGGTCGTCCTTGCTAGCGGGGTAATCGTTAGAGCGACTCCGAGCCAATTTCCGGATCTCTACTGGGCCCTTCGCGGTGGTGGCAACAACTTCGGCCTGGTGGTGAGCTTCAACCTCTTCACTATCCCGCTTCCTGGAGGGCAGATGTGGGGAGGCTCTCGCACCTACACCGAAGACAAGTTTCCAGAGGTCACGGAAGCGTTCACAAACATTCTCGCCAACTCTGCCGATGACCCGAAGGCAGGATTATACATTGTCTGGGCTTACTCTGGAGGCAACAAGTTTGCGATCCCTGCACTTTACTATTCCGAGCCTGACGGTGGCAATGCTACCATCTGGTCCGACTTCAACGCCATCGAGTCGGTGTCAGACACAACAAAAAACCGCATCCTTCACGAGTGGGGCCAGGAGACTATGAATGACAGTCCTCCGGGCTTGCGTGAGGTATATTACATGATCACCACCCAAGCGGACCCAGATTTATTTGCTTTTGCAAGAGACCTTTTCTATGAAAACGTGCACAAGGTCGCAGACATCCCTGGTATGATCCCAGTTCTTGCGACGCAGGGAATCACAGTCCCCCAGATGGAGGCCATGGCGAAGAACGGCGGTAACGCACTGGGCCTCAATGCTGAAGATGGGTCGATTTACATTTTGCAACTCTGCGCCATGTGGGACGACATCGAGGACGATGCTACGGTGTACCAGTTCATGTCCGACATCCTTGAGCAAGTCACCGCCGAGGCTAAGACTCGCGGAACCAACAGTAACTACATCTACATGAACTATGCCAGCCAGTATCAAGACGTCATCAGCAGTTACGGTGCCGAAAGCAAGGCCAGGTTGAAGAGCATTTCCAAGAAGTACGACCCGCAGCAGGTTTTCCAGTTGCTCCAACCTGGATATTTCAAGTTAGATCGAGCTCCGATCCCTGACTCTGGGTACTTTTCCACGGGCATCTAGATGCTGCGTATTTTTCTGTGAGCCAAGAGTCTAGCAAATCTTTTTGATACCGAGAACATTTGGCGACTTGCCAGCGGATATCGCCATCTCTTCGTCTAGTTATCTGTGATGTGCTTCGACAGACGATTTGAAGATTATTATGTCAAAGAGAGAATTAAAGAGTAATATCACAGACTATGCCTGACCACGCAAGCGATGTTTTGCATCGACCGATGCCGCCACGTCTCTGTTCATGTTGCACGAGGGACACGAAAACCTTAGCGAACGTGTGAATATCATCGCGAAATTAAACAAATATCCACCACAAAGGTTGACAGTGAAATGGCATCTTAGGCTGGAGGAAAGAGAGAAGTAGCACGCTTGCCCTTTTTCAACTTCACCCGCATCGTGAAACCCTCCGGCTTGATTGTAAGACCATTCTTTACCCTCAAGTGGTACTCCAAATCCCCTTTACTTAATTCGAAATTCTGTAGAATCATGGAAATAATCTGCTCTTCTATTAGCATCAGGTGAAAAGAAACTCGAAGTCTAAGACTCAAGGACAAGGTGGACTTGCCAGCTGCGCCTCCTGCCAGGCGAAGGCTCTGCCAATGCAAGCACGTTTACCATTCCCGAAAGGTTTCCAAGCATTCTTTGGAAGCTTGTCAAAGTTGTGCTTGAGCATCCGCTCAGGCTTGAATTCCTCGGCATCTTCCCCCCAAACGGAAGGGTCCCTTTGGATGAGATGGAGTATTGCCAGAATCGGCTCGCCTTCGCGGACTACATAGCTGCCTCCCAAGGTTTCTGTCTTGGAAGGAGTGACAAAGAAGCCAGGTGCTGTCGGCATTAAACGAAGTGTTTCCTTAAGTATTGCGTCGATGAATGGAAGTTGCTGCAAATGATCTACCGATACTCGGTTGCCGCTGATCACGGAGTTGATTTCGTCTTGTGCTTTGCGAAGAACTTCGGGGTTTTCCAGAAGGTAATAGAATACGAACGACAGTAAACCTGAGGTTGTTTCGTGACCAGCAATGAGAAAAGTGATCATGTTGTTGATGATGGACTCCTCTGTCATTTCCTCTCCTGTCTTTGCATCTCGTCCAGTTAACATGGCATCAAGTAGGTCTGGAGTGTCCGTGACCGCATCTCGCCTGCCATCAATAATCTCCCTGCAAGTCTGAGTCATGAAGTTGATGTTCTTGAAGAATTTTGCTTGTGAGATCCAACGCAGAAAGCTCAGATACGGCGGTATCCCTGACTGAGTTTCGGCCTCAGCGAGGACAGCTGTCATGGCTTCCACAAAGGGATGGACACGATCACCCAAGTAGAAACTGTTGAAGCGAAAACTCATAGTACCGAGCGCTATAGTATCAAGTGTAAGTCGTGTGAAGTCGCTGGCAACGTTGATCAAGGCTGTTGGCCCGAAACGCGCCCTGGTTAAATCTGATTAGGGCTTCCTCTTCCTTGCGGTGCATTTGGCGTACCATTTGAGACACAGCTGCTCTGCAATGTCGATCATACAGGGAAACATATTCCTGATTTTTGAAGCGCCGAAGTGCGGAAGGAGTACGCGGTGGGCAATCTCCCACTCATGGTTATCTACTTGCGCCGTGAAGAGACCGTTTCCAGCGGCATAACGAAGGTTTGCGACTCCAGAAGTCACGATCTTGTGGAATCTTGCACCATCGTAAAGCTCTTTCGCGATATCGTAGTTGCATACGTAGATGAACTTCTGGCCAGCAAAATTCATGGTGTATATAGGCCCTGAAGTTACCTGTTACCGAGACACGTGGATGATTGTGTAGAAGTTTGTATACCATAGACCTTCCCTTTCTGGATGAGCGATCCTAAGGGATAATTGAAGTCGACATTGAGAAGATTCCCGATAATAGGGAGAGCTTTAGTCCGTGAGAAAACTGTTTATCATTCTAAATCTGCGAGGATACTTGCGGCAAGGACCAGGTATAGCCATTGATGCTGAGAGGCTATTGACACAGTCAAGTGCGTAGAGCTCATCCAGAACAAGCTTATGCTTCAGGTGCTATCGAGTATGCAGATTTCGATAGGAGCGTATTAAAAATGGCACGGGTATCAGCCGATATTCAAGGGTTGTAAAAAGCTCCGATCAACTCGGACAAACCCAGTCATTTTGAACATGCTGGAATCCTATTCAGGCAGTGAAAAGCTCATCGTACCGAGGAAGCATATGCAATCCATCAAATATTTATTGATCACTAAACTTACCTTAATAAATGAACCGGTCTTCTCAAGTGTTTCAAAAAGCCATAGCTTTTGCCATCGTCATTCTGATTACGTGGACCTTGTTCCGCGGGCGGCCTGGCCGCGTCCGCGGAGACCCGGACCCCGCATTATCACGGCCCCATAATCACCGACCGGACCGGCGCGCCAATCAGGAAAAGAAACACGAGGCAGCCCAAAATTCAAGTAAAGCTCGCCGGTTCAAAATATGCAGGAATTGTTGTAGGTGAGCTCAACATGCGCCTCAGCTTCGGTACGGGGACTCAAGGCAGCAACACCAGTTGCTCCGGGTCAACGCCCATCCTCAAATTACATAAACTTCTCACGTGCTCGGCACACGATGATATGCTTAAATTAGCATTGCTTACTCGGACATCTTACTGAGACTGGCATCATTCATTTGTCGACGTCGAGCGATGTGATCAAATAATTTGGTCTGCGGCTGCATAGCAAATAGAGGTCTTATACATTGAGAAAAATAGCGTGGATTCACCCTGTTAGGACACACTGCAAAGCACAGTGAACTACATCATCAACAGACGTATGCGAGTATTGCTTCGTTGGCAGACGTGAAACAACACCTTCATCATGTTTCTCAGCGCATGCTTCAAAACTTGGAGGACGTCTTCTCAAGTCAATATGCGGAGCGCATCAGTGAGTTTGACACCAGTCCAATCTAGAAGAGAGGCCAATCCGGAAAGAAAGACATAAGACAACTAAATCGTTGTGGCTATGGATGTTTTTGGCTCTAGGATTCGAAGTATTCAAGAAAAAGAATTTCCAGCGCTCTCAGGTGAAACGCTGATGCTGCGTATGTTCAAAGCTAGGGGGTACCGTCGTGCTGAAAACCGGGGCAAAGTTGAAAGGTAGTCTACATCTACGATCAAATCCAATTGCCTGCTGCTTACAAGCCTCGATCCAACAGGAGCTGCCGCCAATTATCTATATATAATGCAATCTATTTTTCGTCAATCGTTGAAACATGTTAGATCGACCTCTTTCGCAGAACCTTCAACATCCATGGTGGTGCCCTATCCCGAAAAGTTCCTCCTTGAAGTCTTTGGCCAAGTAGCCATTGCACTGTCATGGTTGCCATAGCACAGTTCCATACAAAGGACACGATCATACCCAGAGAGAATATCAATGATGTTGAGATTGTGTTTGTGCCACACAAAGTCATCACACCAAAGTCGTCAATGCCGTCCGGAAGTGCAAAGCCGGATATCACGAGGATCGCTTGGCATACGATAAAGTCCAGAGCGTTGATGAACTTCATCCTTCGATACATGTAGAACGTCAGGTCTGGCCGTGAGCTGAGTCGTCGTTGGTACAGGTAAAGCGGAACGACTATTGCCGCCAGGCCTATTGTGATGTAACCGACAATCTGATGCATGAATGTCAGTTAACTGTTAACTCAGTCCAAGGCATCCGTGAAATGGAACTTACACCGTGCTCTGTCCTAGCATGGTCTGATGTCCCCATCCCGATGATGCCAGTAACGAGACCCCCAATCATAAGAGGCGCGAATACGAAAGTCTGGAAGATTGTTTGCCATCGATCAATCTTGGCTTTGGTTGGTTCTTGGAGCGGACGATCGATCATAATACACAAGCTGGGAGTTGATGCCAGAACGAGAATTATGGGATACGCCAGAAAGAATGCGGCAGTCATACAGACAACTAAATAGAGAATGTTTAGTCAAAAGTTTATCCAGAGGGTTGGAAAACTCACGGTGGACGTAGGTGAGAAGCACGAAAGTGTCTTCGGCAACCCCGTTGACTTCATAAGAGTTTGTTGAGAAGTCAATGGAAAATGAGTTCCCTTTACTGGTGATATTGAGGGAAACGCAAGTCGGAATGGTGACATTGTTGAGCGGGTTGGCAGTAATGTTTCGACGTAAGAGTTCCTGCAGTCCTCGAACACCTTTGATGATCCAGCAGTGATCGCTCGTCGACAGATAACCCAGCTGTTCTTGAAGGAAATCGGTAATGTAGAGCTCATCCCATGCGCTGAATACACAATCTCCCTTTTGGATTAGGGCTGCGGTGTCGTTCTCTTGTCCACGATGAATGGTGAAAATAGGTTCTGATCGCGGTGAACTGGGTGCTCCGTAGGCCCGCTCGTGAGTTGTTCCGTCATGTAGATCGTTCGTTGCGTGGTTAGCGGGCAACCTATCCCGAACAGGATGCAAGCCCGCCGCTTGTGTCGCGAGGATGGCAGACAAAAAGACTGAGATGCGTGCATACATGGTCCCAGTCAGCAAGTTGTGGTTCGATTAGTGAACGAAAAATATCATGACATTCGAAAGGTTCTCCGGGGTCAAAGATAGATATGGCAATAGAGTCGCCGCAAGACCCATGAGAGTGGATTCCTCCCGGCAGTTCCTATCTACCCAAGTGACGAAGTCGAAGCCGTAATTCAGGGGTCTCTCGGTGAGCAGACAAGTCTTTTCCATAGCAGATTATTTTTTTAGAGTTCGTCTCATCATGCGAATGGACCCGAGTCGCTCGTATGGTGGAGACGCGGCAAGCCGCGGAGGCCCGGATCGTCGTCCATCCTTGCTAGTACGGCCGGTGACCTGCGACAGGCCGCTACTATTAGCTGCTGAACATATCGCAGGACGATCAAAACGGGCTGTGTCGACGCGGCGGAGTTCAAATGGATTTATTACAGAATCCAGACATCAGCAGCGGACACGGTAATTGGAAAGTGCATGCTGGACAACATGTGGCGCAATGTTTACGCCTCTCCCTACAATACTATATAGCCTTAGTTTTGTGCTTAGCCATTGGTTTTGCATAGATCTCATTTTGACCACCTTCTAGAAGATATGGGAGGAGGAAGATCTGGTCATCTTGTGAGTATTATATTATCAGAAGAAGAGAGGTTGGGACCAACTATGGTGCGGTTGCCAATGTCTTGTGGTCGATATAAGCCGCCGGTCCCGAAAGAGTTCTTTAATTCGTTTGCGTTCCGTAACATTACATCATCGGTCTCGGCGAACACGCAATGACCGAGAGACTCTATCTCGTAACCTCTCAGAGATGTGAATGATTCCAGCTTAAATGACATCATATCGCATCACATCTGGCACACTCTCATCTGAACAGCAAATTGTTGACTGCAAGAAGACCCCAAGAACAAAGAGACGACATTTGGAGCAAGTTAATTAACAAAATCGAGACTAGCACAAGCGAGCTCAGCCGCCAGATTGTCCAACTAGAAGAAGGACTTGAACCGTGACTTCGGGTCATACAATTTCCTAAGCCCAAGTAGCTTCTCGTAATGTTCTCTGTACACCTATCGCGATGTTAGTGCTGATGGCGGAGTCATACGGTGACTGTGGAGTTGGTCTTACTGCCTTGGCACTGTGATAATCAAGTTCGAGACCAGCAGGGTTAACCTCCGCTATGCCAAGCTTATCTTCTAAAACCTCTTTAGGCGCATCGATAGAAATCTTCCGAAGGAGCTCTTCCTGCTCTTTCGTACCATCTCCGGGGCAGCTTGCGATGAGGAGCAAGAGATGGTGCAGACCTGGAGCCCGAGGCCAGGCAACTTCGGCGGTGCCTCCAATTGGAGGGCGCTTTCATGCATAATGTTAGTTAGGGACATGTGCTTCGCTAGAGTGGGCTCACCAGCAAAAGGCATTCAAAAATTACACTAGAGATGTCCTGAATGGATTTATCCAGAGACCCTAGCTTGTCGTAAAATGCAACTGCTCGATTCAAAGTGTCTCGATCCACGTCGGGGAGAGCCATCGGCGCATACAATGTCTTCATCTTGCCTCGAAGGACGGCGGCGTTTCCTGGTAAGCATTACTTAGTACAAATCCTCCAGTATGACCAGGCGCGAACTTACGCTGCATGTCGACGACACCCTTCATGTTGGTGATCCTGGTTCGGTCAATAGCGCCGGGTTTATCAAGCACCCAGCTAAACGCTGCTCGACCATGCTTCTCCCCAAGTGCATCATACACGTGGAAAATCACCGCGTCCCCAGCGTCCGGCTCTTCCTGTTCTAGAATTGTGTGAAGAAGTCTTTCGGGCAGCAGGTACATGAAATAGGTAATTTTGGGGTGGGGCACTGAGTGGTTGAACTCAACCATCTCGTCTATCAACTGCGGTAACCATTTGCGTGGCACCATAACCAGGCCGGACCAGATATCTGTTGGATACTGATGGGCCCGAAGCATGACCTTGGTGATGACTACGAATTTTATTAGTCGTTACTTAGACGGCTTCATCTTTTCATGATTGACTCACTTCCAAAGCCACCGCCACTACCTCTCAGGGACCACAAGAGATCAGGCTCTTGAGATGCCATAACGACGGTGCCGTCATACTTGACAACCTCCGCGTCGAGGAAGTTGACCGGGTCGCAAATGCAGCCATATTCGGTGGACATCCAAGAAATACCGCCATTCAGGATAGCCCCAGCGACACCAATCGCTGGAGTGCGAGCCACAGGTACTTTGCAACGTCAGCGAATACTCCTTCGGGACGGTACCTACAGATGAATATTACTTACCGGAGTATTCCGGGTCGACTTTATCCATGTATGTCACCACCTCTGACCAGGTAGCAGTTGCACCAACCGTAGCGATTTTCTTGACTGGATCGTAGCTGATGTCCTTGAAGTTCATCATGCTGATCACGACGTCTTTAGCCGACGGCGACTTGAACCCATGGCCTCGGATGACGAAATCCAGGTCCGAGGCGTAAAGAAAGCGGACGATTTCCGAAAGCTCGTTGACCGAGCCCGGAACAAGGACGACCGCGGGGTTTTGCTGCTTTTGAATTGCAAACGGCTCGGAGTGATGCGTATAAGCCTCATCTTTGGGAGTCAAGATAGAGCCCGGACTCAGAAGTTGGATCAGAGGCTCTAAGGCCTGAAGCGTTTTCGCGTGAGCTTCGGAGGACATGGTGTTGATGGTTCAGAAAGGCGGGGAAGTCGATGATGCCCAGCCAGTCACCTCGAGGGAAGAAGAGTTATTGATAGTAGAATGATCAGACGAACGGGGTGTTTCTCACACCTTTTGTAGAAGATATGAATGGAACTTGGTTAGTTGTGGTCGCTGTTCGCGACAAATATCTGGAGGCGAGCTGCGTTGAAATTAATAATTGCTTTATTTTCGAATAATTTAGCTAACGTTAGAATCCACGAATGTCAGATGTTACGACATTGATAATGGGAGGAGCTGCAGTTCATTGGTTTGCGTAGTTCGCGTCGGACATCGGTCTTCAGACGAGGAAATTCCGTGAAACTCCGATGCCGTACGGCTCCGTCACCAGCGGCCTTCATTGCGAGCCTAAGAAATGACGTAAAATGGATACCTTCCCTCAATTCAATCTAGACCACAACAATTATTTTCAGACGTTTCGGATCAACCCCATACATCAAGTCCGTTACCATCCGGTTCAACGGTCGGTTACAGCGGCCGAGGCCGGACGAACCTTGTGGCTTGAGCCACTCATGCCCCTCGCTTTCACGAAGTGCGACTGTGTCCACTTAGAGTCATACTGCGGACTTTAAGCTTATTTATTCCCGCTGGGTGGGATCGGGCTTGGTACTCTGTCAGCTGTGGAATGCTGCGGTGATGTTAGGTTCCACGTTTCCCTTGAATGGATAGGTCATAGTTTCTACTTTCAAACAAGTTGGTTTTGGTTCGCACTGTCAAGTGATTCTGATTGAAGTGAAATTAAACAAGAATTCCTTCCCACCAAGGTTGATTTTGGAAGTTTCCTGTGAATTTGTGGGTACAGACTCGGCATAACGCACTGCCGTGCGGTCTTTCAAGCAGCGCTTGAGGTTGCTGGAGGAGGAGGAATAATGGTGAAAACAACGGGAACGTTGACCAGAATCTGCGAGCTGCTAGTGGATGCAAGAGGTGAGCTGGTGGTAAACGTCGCAGTAGAACCTGGTGTAATAGTCGGTGTACCCTGACTCGACCCAGACGATGCTACCAGACCGTTGGAGGATGGGCTTCCAGATGCTGTCGAGAACGGGCTAGATGTTGCGATTGAACTTAGGGCAGAAGACGACGATCCTGGCATTCCTGGTGAGGATACCGGCCGAGACTCTGAAGGTGACACTGGAGTTTGCGAAGTGCCAGAAAATGAGCTGGAGGGGCCTAATTGGGGTATTGAAGTGGTGCCAACAACCGAGCTTGCAATTGAACTCCCTGTTCCCGATGAAGGCCCGCCTGATGAAGGCGGGTTGAAGGTGCCGCTTGAGCTGGCGGAAGAACTCGAAGGTGGTGGAATCAGGCTGGTGGGAGATATAGTGGAAGAGGAATTCGTCATTAAAAATGGCGGAGATATGGTAGGAAACCCTGTAGATGTGCTTGTGCTTCTGGTTTGGCTCAATGAAGAGGTGGGAACGATCGACTGACTTCCGGACTGAGTGATATGGCTTGAAGATGGCGAGATTGAAGCTGAGATGCTAGCGGGCGGTGAAACAGTAGAGATTGACGTCGACTGTGAAGTCGTCGTGATCGCAGAACTCTGGGAACTGGAAGAAAGTGTATTGGTAGTGGCGACTGCAGAAACCGAAACACTTGAAGAGCTGGAAGTGCCTGGAGTCTCTGACGCAGAAGGAGTTGTTGTCGAACTGCTCTCTGTCACCGTGGAGGTTCCACTCAATGAAACAGTGGATGATGCTGTGGATGATGTTGTAGAAGATAATGACTCAGATGATGGCACAGACGATGTCGTCGAGGAAGCTGAAGACGGTAGTGTAGATGACGTTGCAGATGATGTTGTGGAGGCAGCTACGGTAGTTGTTTCGGAACTGGAAGGACTGGTGGAAGATGAGCTGGATGCTGTATCGACCGTAGAGGAACTGGATGTAGCCATGCTGCTAGAGGCCTGGGTGCTCGAAGTTGATGTTGTTGATGTCGTCGTCGGTGCTGGAGGGGACGGAGAGATCGGGTTACAAACACCGAAGATGTTGTAGATCTTCCTTGTTCCATATGTGCCGCCACATGCATAGTCTGGGAAGTTCTGGCATGGCGTGTTGCAGAGACTGAAGCTGTCATTAGCACCGGGAGCAAGCGCCGGATACATCTCGTGCCCAGTGGTGGCGTGAGAACAGTAGCAATCCACGCCGCTCCCCAAAGCTGCGAAGTGAGAGTCGCTCAAGGCACATTGTTGCTGGCACGCTTGAGGGCTGATACCGGCTGCTTTTGGGTAAAAGATACTCCCAAGGTCGGTGCCGCTTAGGGCCACGCAGCTGATGAATCTGAAGGGTGCCTCTGCAGGATATTGCGTCAGCCCGGAGGCCAAGAGCAGGCTTCCCGAGCACCAAAGGAAGGCCAAGGTTGTCTTTGGGATATTCATGGCGTCTCCAGAGGTTGGTTGGATGATTGCTCTTGAGGACTTGTAAGTGCAAGAGGAGCGACGATGAGAGCAACGATAGAGCCAGAATCATTGAGCGGCGGAAATTATTTCCTGCCATGCTTATATCCAGCTTTACTTATCATTATTTTTACCGATGTTTTTATGTGTCTCATTCGTTAGCTCATCACTTTGGAATTCCACAGGATGTCTGGGTATTGTTTCGACAACATTCCGATCGTCGGTCCTTTGGAATTGTCTGAGTCGGAACATGTGGGCTTTCTTAGCACACTCTGACTCCCCCTTTTCAGGAAGCGTCAGCTCATTCTCACGTAGGAAACTAATTTGATTCATGTTCATTATTGCAGGCAAATTGATGCGTGTGCCGGCTTACGGTCGATCAGCTGTCTTAGGCAGACTACGGACCGAGTCTCGAGGCCACATTCCCGGAAGCACTGTGAACGAGGATCCGATGAGTACCTAGTACTTTTGACGGAAAACCTACGAAGCCGTAGGTATCTCAATGTAGAAAGTAGTTAGATTAATTGGGAGAACAAAGAAGAAGAAAATAAACAGGCTTGAGGTGTGCGAGAACATACCTAGGCAGCATCTACGTAATGCGTCAGAAGGTCACCGATAAGATAAGACCTGCCGATAAGATAAGAGGCCCAAGCGCCGATCACGACGGAGCTTCGATCCCCCCAAGCTCCCACCCGCCCAAAATTTCAAGATGCGACACTCGACTGGACGACGATGCCCAAACAGCAGTTCATAGCCGCCCGCAGCTCGAGGCACCGAATTGCTGTCATAGCCCTCTTCCGCGCCCTCCTTCGGGAAGGCCGCGAGGTGACGCTTCCCCAAGATGTCTGCAGGAAGGGAAAGAACCCCGTGCCGGATCTCATCAAGAGGGGCTTCCAGCGCAACAAGGCGGACGTGAGCCCACGGCTGATCTTTGCTGCGCTGTCGGCGGGATACAAGGTGCGCATTCCGATCTCTTGAATCCTCCCTCGAAAACCGGCGCAAGAAACTAATGGGAGGTGCCCCGCGGACAGTTTCTTACCTTTTTCAAAAACGCACGAGTTCCCGAGTCGAAAGAACAAGCCGAGATAATCACCTACCTCCGCCAAAAGAACGAGCACATCGCCCGCGCAGAAGCGAAAAAGCGGCCTGGAAGGAAACCTTGCGGGCCGGCAACCCCGCCCCCGAAACCCGTCCTCCAGAGGATCTCGGCGGACGGAGAGGAGCCCAAGTACGTCTCCCGTCTGTTCCCGCGGCCGCGCGACAGCTTCGAGGGACGGAGGAAGATCCCGCAAGTCATCGTCACGGCGCAGGGGCACACGTTCCTCCGCCACAAGCGGCCGCAGCCGCGCGTGATCAGCGACATCTTGCGCCGCAAGACGTGGCGCAAGGCCCGGATCAATGAGGTCAGCATCGAGATGACCGAGTGCGACTATGCGGCGGCCCGGGAGGAGGACGAGTGGGATAGCTTGGTGGAAGAGCAGTTGAGGGCCGCGGGGCAGCATAGTCGCGCGGGCCACAGCGTGTCGACGTCGACTTACTACCAATCGGTGCAGGATTCGTACTACCATATGATTGGGCAAATTGACAGAGAACGGCAGAACGAATTGGCCAAGGCGAAGGCGCTGATTGAGGCTGTTAAAGGGGAGGAGGAGCTGCTGGCCCAGGAAGTGGAGGAGGCGAGGAGGCATGGGGTGAGGATTGTGCCGACCGTGATCGAGAAGCTTCGGCCGTACATGAAGCATCGAAAGTTGAGAAAGGAGACGAAGTTGAAAAGGTTCAAGAAGAAGAGAGTGGACAGATGGAAAGGGAGTCTTGGGGGCTTGGAGCTTGGTCCGGTCAAACCTTCCAAGGAGGAAGCATAGTGACGCGTTTATGTAAATTCCCATCTTATTCAATGATACCAACAAAGCCCAGAGCCTTTGAGCCATGTCTCGATCAAGCCCGGAGCTGTTCATTCATCATGTCATAACGACGAACACACTATGTTGGAAATTATCTCCACCGGTTTTTGCTCCATATTCAATCATAAATCATAACCTCGTGTATCTACTACATGCCAGAGCTAGGTGTCGTCCGGTCTCTGGTTCTCCCTCGCCCAGCAGAAGCAGGTGCAGTCGGAGTCACCGACTGAGTTGCCTTCGACGGAGAACTTATGACTATCCTGGCCAACCCCTTCCCTTGGCCAGCCACAGCTGCCCAGCTCTTGGACGACTGCAAAGAAGGCACATTTATGGCAGCCAAGCCTTCCTGCGAAATCTCGCTGCCCGCGACGGATGCCAGATCGACAGTTGCCGTGCGCGGAGACGACAAGACCGACGAGAAGGATGGCGGAATGGACAACACCGGACTCGGTGCCTCGTCGTTAGACGTCGGCGGTGCTGGAACCTCCCGAACGGTCATATCGAAAGTATCTTTCTTGATCACTGGACTGACGGCTGGCGGAGTCGGCGCTGCCTCAGTCGTCGTATCAAAGCTACGGCGTGAAAAGATCGAAGAAGACATGCTGGCTTGCGTGCTGTCAGTCAAGCTCGGGTCGCGAGCAAGAGTCGGCGTGCTCGTGCGCGGGGTCGCCGGGATCTTTGCGAGAATGGGAAGACGAGACGCTGAGCTGCGGGATGGCAACGCCGATGTTGGTGGCGTTTGCGGGTTCGGAGACGGGGAATCCGTTGTACGAGCTGGAGTTGGGATGCCGCTTGACATTACGGCCGCGTTCCGAATAACCCAGGCTTTCGCTTGTTCAGAGGGGATTCGTGTCACGACTGCAGGACGGGACGGAGCTGCAGAGGGTGCTGATACTGGAGGTGGTCGAACGGCGGTCTGAGGCATGGGATGTGTCTGTGGCCTCATACGAATTCCGAGACCACTGCCGATTTCAGGGGTGTTGGTTGAGCGAATCTGCTGCGTAGCTTCAACCCGTGGCAAGCCTGACCGACTATGCCTTCTTGCCTGCATATCCATCTGTGCCTGTGCCATCTTTCCCTCCGCTTTCCTGCGCTTTTCCCTCTCTTCTTCCAGCTGCTTCGTCAAGCTTTTCGTCAAGCTTTCAATGTGCCTGGCGTGCGACCTTTCTTGGTTCACCAAACGCATGTTATAAGTCTCATCCATACCCACCAACCCCGCGTTCTCCCTTTTGAGGCGCTCAACTTCAGCTTTGAGACTGACGTTCTCACGATGGGTCGCGGATAGCCTATTATCGATTCGCTTTGATAAGTATCTCGTGCTCTTTCTGCAGCACGGACTATGGTAGACCTGATCAATACCACCGAGGTCGACGAGTTCATGATCCACCTGATCTGCCCGAGGCCGGCTTCCTGGTTCAAGAAAGAGCATTCTCTGGGTCAAGCCCAGAACGTGTCGTGGAGAAACCGTCGGGGATGTTGCCTCATGAAATTGCTGCGTCGCTAGTGCGTGGAGGGTCAGTTGTTGTTGAAACCCTTCCAGCTTTTCGGCACGAGAGCGAGGAAAGAGGTCCTCAAGCACAGTATAAAAGGCCGACAGGTTGCCATGGTACACTGCTGTGGCAATATTCAGATAGATGAGGCCCAAAGAGTAGATATCGGCAGATTTCATTGACCAGTCCTTCAAGTCGTAAATCTCAGGGGCCCGCCATTTTGGCGTCCCCTGATGGCCGATTGTCGTAGTCTTTTCTTGGTCGTTCACGTCCCGAGCGATACCAAAGTCGGCCAAGTAGACTCTCTCAGGATTTAGCAGGATGTTCGTAGGCTTGAGATCGAGATGGCGAATGTTGGAATGATGGCAATAGGTAACAGCTTGGCCGATGCAGCCCATAATGCGCTGGAGGAACTTCAGAGGACATTTGCCCTTTGAGCCCGGGCTGGCGGCATCGCGGACGCTGCCCTGGATAGCACTTAAGTCGGTAAGACCCAGCGCCATGAGTCTCTTGGTGATATCCTCTCGATCGCCTTGGCCGCTCCTTAAATCGTCGAGATCTGTGAGTAATTCGTCCAAGTTGCAGATGGCCACTGGCCATATCAGAAGATATAGCTCCCGCTGTCTAAACGTATAGGTGCCAATCAACTTGACAATGTGGTCGTGGTCCAGCCTTTCCATGACGTGTGCCTCCTCGCGGAGGATCTCTATCGTGCGACCGCGCCTCGGCTGAATCCATTTTCGCGCCAGACAGACCGTTCGATGGGTGACCTTTTCGACGCGACCGTACGTACCCCAACCTAAACTATTGTCCTGAGGCACGGTGATCTTGTGGTGGAGCTTTTTCGATTCGGTGAAGTCGGCAGGGTGCTTTCCTCTGTCCCGCAAACATGTCAGCCTTCATGATGGTGAAAGGGAGGTGACTGGGGATGGTCGAGGGCAGGTGAGGTTGAACTTACATGCCACTCCAGTGACCGTCCGATGATTCCCATTCCTTAATCTGGGTTCTCTCGTGGAGCTCGCGCTGGGCGGGCGGCAAACGTTCGGGGTGACCCTGGAACTGTCTGCGGACCGTCGTCCAACCGTCTTCGAGGTTGCCATCGGCCATGTTTGCGCCTGCGGTTCTGCACTTTGGACCTCGACCACGTCCGAGTCGCTAAGCAGTGTGCCGAAGCTACGTCGCGCCTAGAATCGACGTATTCCCATGCTTGCCCGCCCAGACTGGAGTCGCCTTCGTCAAAAGACAATTCTCGAAAATGTTGAGCGCAGTGCAGCGAGAGAATGAGGGGTGTCAGCTCGGTGGCAAGGATGGCCCGGTCAGCTTGCCCGTACCAAGAAGGAACCCGTTGGTGGTCAAGGAGGTGGTGAGCCCGGCGCACCGTACCGAATGTGGCCCCCTTTCCTGCCGCCTGTGCGGCCTTTGGGGGCTGAATTAAGCCCGGCGACAGGCCCCAGTTTCCCCGCCGTTCTCCTTACAGGGCGCTCTAGCTGATTTTCAGTGCTCGCCGGCAGTTTCGGTTGGACGAGGACTGAGCCGACTGTGAGTCGCCCCTGTATTAGATGCTCAGCCAGTCCATCCCTTCTTTACATGGAACTCATCTCATCTAGGCCATCCTGAATGGGGGGAGCCGTTGCTCAAGACACGCAAAGCTGTGGTTCTACTGCTGTAAACCAAGCGCAAAGACGCGCGGAGTTTCTGAACAACTTATTCTTGGTTTCCCCCCTCTTTCTCATGTCTCTGTATTCAATTATATATGCGGCATTTGGACCAGTATTGGATAGTTGATCACCCACATTTCACTAAATCTGCGAATGTGATCCTGTGTAGTTGAGAGTCTCGTGGGAAATTTGTGTTCCCGGTGTAAGTCTTGACGACTACAGCAGTGGAGGCCAAGTTCATTGAACACCGGCGACATCGGACATAAAACATTGAGTAGCATCGCGAGATGGCTCCTCAATGGCCAGATCAATGTTAGTCTGCAGCACTCTGGTGATCTAGCCACAATGCGCCGACAAATGACGCGCCCCTGTGCATGCATGTGACCAACTCTGCAGGAGAACATGACAATTATCGCCGAGATGATATGCGCAAGAAGTCTATGGCCCGCCGTGTCAATGTCAAACATGGCGAAGACCGTGATTCACAACTGAGAGGTCCAGCTTCCCTGACATCATTTATGACAGTCCGTCTTGATACGAGACCACCTTGTTGTAAACCCCGAAGAATCATGGAACAATCGCGACTCTCAAGGAGCGAGACCACGCTGATCCAACGGTTGCTACCGTTGCCCTGGGACGCGACGCGAAGTCCAAGCAAGAGCCTGGAGAGCGCCTCCAAGAATTCGCCCCTGAGACGGCGGTGATGAGTGCGATTCGGGCTAAGATCGACGGGTTCCCGAGGGAGGTGAGGCGGGCGGCTGGGATCTCGTCGTACGACCCGGGGCTAGAGGAGTGACACGATCTGGCTGCCGTTTGACAGAATCCAGATCGGACCCGCGGGGACCCCCCGGCTCGGTGGTCACAATGATGAAAGCACCGGGCTTACAGCGAAAAGAAGGGGTCCAAGGGGCCCGAACTCCAGCTCCAACAAGAAGACATGGGGGTATTAGCGAAGACTGTCCGTCCCTCGAATTATCGTCTTCTCTTTTGTCTTGGGAGAATTCCGCTCCTCATCAATTGCGACAATAGTCTGAGATTTATCCACGGAAACATGCACCGGGCCGACCACTCAGCTCCATCGTCTCAGTCACTGGTGTTCAAGATGACGAGCTGGAAATAAATGGCTGATGAAGCAAGACACTTTCCGGGGCCGCGCTGCTGGGACCGTTCGTTGGAGACAATTGCTTGGACGATCCAACAAAGACCCTGAACCAGGTCTAGATCATGAGGCTGTCGCAATGCAAGATTATCCAATCAATCCCGAGGCCGGATGTCGCCACCGCGTGCGCGCCATGCATGCTGGAGAGGTGTGTTTCTCTCTCCGCCAGCACCGGCCGGGGTGCATACGAGCGCTGCCTGGCTGCTCCTCCATCCTCCGGGGCTGGAAACACCGTCACGTCCCGGCCGCCGCGGGCCTCTGGCCGAAACGCCATGCAGGGGTATTTTTTGTCATTTTTGCACTGTTCTTCAGAGTCGTCTCAAGAGCGTAAGCAGGATGCATAAGTTTATCAGGTTTGCTTTTTGGGAACTGGAAGCCTTCCAAGGAATAAAAATCTCCGCGTGGGATTCTGGCGTGTGTTCGCGGCGATCTTTGCTGCTAGAGGCAAAACCGCGACCCCCAAAAAGTGAGGCTGGCCAGGCCGGTGACATTCTCCCAGGTCGACATCGCTGCAATTAAATCTCGGACTGATCCTGTTCCGCTGCTCCCCGATCCAATAGAGGTCTCGAGCAGCTGGGTACGGGTTCTCGTCACTTGCATGCGCACACACTAGACCAGCCGACCGGGTCCTTAAGGCGAAGAAGGATGTTGAGCAAGGTGGCTAATACCATGGTGATGATGCACTCGCAGCCAACTTGCAGCACCCTGGGCTTGGACATCACCAAGCCAGCCGAATGCACCCTCACCTCCGACGTGGGCCATGTTCTCGGGGGAGAGCTGCAAACTGCCGATCCCATGCGATAACCTTGCCTCGTCGGGGTCTACGAAGAAAACGAGGCTCGTCAACCTGCTCGTGACAGCCTCCAGAACCCGGCTCCGCGAACCAATGCCTCACTGCTGGGCCGTGTTATTCCCTGCTTGATAGCTTCTCCCATTCTCTCTTTGTGAGAGAACCACCCCCGGACTTGCCAATGGCATTGTGACGGACTCGACTTGCCTCACTCACGAGGCTGGGCTGGGCCACAGCAGACGCCGCCGCCCTTGTCCAACCTTGTCACCCACTGCTTGGGATTGGGGACGACGAAAGGTGGATTATCAGGATGATGGCAATCTTCATCCACACCAGTGTGTGTGCCGCAGTGCGACTCTGTGCATGCCGGTTGCTTTTTCTACAAGCCCATTTCGTCAGATTTTACAGAAAAAAAGCCGGTCCCGGGGCGCCGTCGATAAACCATGTACGACCATTCCCCAGACACCCACTCGAGAAGTTATTGTCATGAGGGTTGAGGCGTTGTCTCATCCATGACTGATGAGCCGGATTGAAAAAGAAGCCCGTCTGCCGCCTGTCCTTCTTGGGCCAAGCATAGAGAGCTCCACAGACTCTGCTCTACCCTCAACTTTCACTCCCAATCTCTCGTGTTAGTTTCAGTTAATCGTCACAGAACGAGACTTAATTACAGATTCACTCCATCTTAAGTGGTCCTATTCACACTTTAAGTCGTATCAGCCAATCCCGTTCGCAACTACACGAATCGCCAGCTACCGTCTGCAGGGCGTCGTGCTGTATGCATTGGCGGGCAGCTCTCCGCCTCTAACAGCTCCAGCGGCGCGGCAGGATGACTGGGTTATCAGACCTTAACAGCATCACCTGTCTCGCCCACCAACGTCGCACGCAACACGGACAGGCTCCGAGATTAGGTGTGTTAGTCGGCATTTTCTTTTAAACTTTGTTAGATCGATCCCTCGCATCCCCCCATCCGTTGCTGGCGCACCCGCTGTACCGTCGGCAGAGATGAGTAATCCTCTCCGTTCCAGCTCCTTGGATGCGCAGACCACCGAGCCGGCGGCCGATGATTTGGACGAGCCTCCTCCTCCTCCCTCCCGTGGGAGGACCCTATTCAACAACGGGCCTTCACCAGCTGCTGGACGAAGAGGTGGACAGTTCACACTCAGTCGCCGGCATTCTCAACAGCTTTCGGCGCAGCGCCGCAGCCAAATTAATCAGCACCAACAAGGCCACTCTGGCGACAGTAGTAGCACCGTTTATGAGGAGTTGTCGGGTTTAGCGCCGCCGCCTGGTAATAATAACATCCAAGAAGAAAGCGGCGTGGTTATTATTCATCCATCTTCCCCAAATCCTCACTCTCAACACCAACACCAACACCACCATCCCTCGCCCATCACTCATGATCATCATCCACAATCCCGCTGGCAGCAGCAACAACCACAACATCACCCTCAAGAGAGTCAGCCCAACGGTCGGCAAGAAGCGACAACAGTAATCTTCTACGATACCCAGCCGTACATCCAACCCCAGCATCAAAACCACTCCCACCCAAACCCACCACAGCAACAACTACATCACCACCAACACTTCTCATTTACATCGCCCCCTGAGTCCCATCAGTCAGCGTCGCTCACCTCCTCGACCTCGGACTCATCTTCCTTCCTCCGCCATCCCCACGACCCTAGACTGCTCCAGGCCCAGTACCAGGCGACTGCAAGCAGCTTCGACCTGCCCCCAGACCCCAACTTCACCCCTAACGCCAGCGATCTAGTCCCAATCCAGCTCCAGGGCTCAGTGACTGCACACACACACATCCCACAGCCCCAGCCGCCGCCCTTTGTTGGTTTCCCAGTGCCGGGCCCTGCAGGACCCGCCGCCGCTCCGTTCATCCACGCCGGCGACGACAGCGACTTCTTCCACCCTCACCCTCACCCCCATCATCATCCTCATCATCACCACCACCGCCAAAACGGCGTTCTCCAGTTCCCAGGTGGCTACCCGATATCATTCATGCAGAACCCGGAATTGTCAATACTCAATGCCGAGTCCTTCGACGATGGCGTGCCGGGATTCCACGCACCGCGGAGTTTGCCCCCGGCTGGGAGGGCGAGGGTAGCCGGAGAGGACTCCGGCAAGTCAAGGAAGCGGACCAAGATGCAGGCTGTCGACACTTGCGAGCAGGAGGAGGAGGAGAAGAAGCGGTCGCGAGGCAGACCGAGACTTGATACCAATGACGAGACAGCAAAGGATGTAAGTATGGTGCTGCTGCGTGACGCAATGTGCTGTGTTTACTGGATTATGAATGAGTTCCCCCGAGTTCATGCGTCGCATTTATTGAATGTCATGGTCTAACCCTCACCTAGCGTCGTCGCACCCAGATCCGCCTGGCCCAAAGGGCTTATCGGAATCGCAAGGAGACAGCAATCCAGACTCTGGAAAAGAAGGTAGACCAGCTCAGGAGCAACAATGAGGAGATGAGCAAGGCCTTCATGAAGCTGTACGATTTCGCCGTCGGTAAGGGCATGCTGGACACCGCACCCGAGTTTGGCAAGCAACTCCAGGCGACGACTGAAAAGTTCTACTCGTTGGCACGGAGAACCAGCGAAGACGGCGGGAAAGACGTCGACATGGCTACCGCTCCAGACCATGAGTCCGAAGGCCACAGGTCGAGTCCGAACAGCAACCCCGACAAGCCCAACGAAAGATCGCCTTCGCCAGACAGGGCCCAGCCAGAGACTCAGCCCGACCAAGTCCTCTACGGGGGATACATGGTTGACCACACCTCTATGGCCCATCATCCTCATCATCATTCTCACGCTCTAACCGCCGTCCACACAACCTCCTGGGCGCACAACAACCAGGCCCTGCAGGCACGCACAATCACCTCCCAGGCACCGCTGGGCTACGAGATTGTGACGGAGCCGACGCCGGACAATGCAAGCTTCCCATTCGGTATGTCCCTCGAGGGTAGCGGCCTCGACACGGCGGGCCTCCTAGACTCGTCGGGCCAACCCCTCTCCTTCTCCGAGTCTCCTTACTCTCTCCTCTCGGCGCCGAGCTCGTACGCATACCAGGAGCGGACGTTCGGGCGGCGGCTGCAGCGGTCGACGCTGGAGCGCGCGTACATCCTGATGCGCATGCCCAACCCGCCGCCGAACCGCATCGCCTCCGTCTTCGGCTTCTGCATGCTGTTCGAGACCCGCGAGAAGATCGTCGAGCGGCTGGCTAACCGGCTCAGTGTGAACCAGCGCGAGACGCTCTTCAACTGGAGGTTCCCGTTCCTGCACCTCGGCGGCGGCGGGACCTTCTTTGACGAGATGCGCAATGAGATGGACGCGAGCGACTTGCCGAGGCACGACAAGTCGTTGCGCACGACGCAGACGCAGGTCGGGAATCAGGGGTCGCTGGAGCCTGAGAGGCAAAAGATTGACTCGATGTACGGCATCGGTCCGTGGAACGCGCAGACGGAGGAGATCCGCGATGCGAGGGTCGACCACAAGCTGCGCATGTCTGTGCCGGGGTTCGACGGCGACTTTTACGATGCAGACGAGGTCGAATGGTCGCTGCGGCAGAGGGGCGTCGTCATTCCGCCGGCGGCTGATTTTGTCACGGCTGATATCAACCCTGCCGACTTTACGGATGAGGCCATCGCAGAGAGGAGTTTCAACCCGCTTGTTGACAACTACATTGCAACGACGATGGCTGAGAGTAACTTCAATATGGCGGCCCCCTTTGGCGATAACACGCCATCGCAGTCGACGGGCCAGCCCGTGAATCTCGAGGCAACCGGCACGCCGACGCTGGAATTCATGGGCACAACCGCTCAAGGGGTCCCGTCGACAGTTTCGATGGAAAACCCGATGAGTCTCGACCCGACACTCGGTGGAGACCTGTTTGGTCTGGGTGCTTCTACGCCCAGCCAGGTGCCGACGCCGGCGTCAACCCGGCGGACGGTCACCATCAACGTGGGGATGCTTGTACATGGTAAGTGATTCCGCATGTTCGGCCGCTGAGAAGACAAAAACACTAACACGTCGCACAGAACTTGGCTCTCGATCTGTCTGCTTGGGCAGATCACCGGGGATCCGACCGAAGGACGTAAATGCTGCATTTTGGAGTTCGTTGGCGGCGTAAACCTGGGGGATTGTATTTGCAAAAACTGGTTTCGGAAGGCGTATAGGCATGGGATCCAGGTGTCGCAAAGCGTGGCCGTGAGGTGAACACAGGAACCGCTGGCCATGGGAAACGTGTAGAGTTCTTGTGACATACTTCAAATGGTTGGGGGATCATTCGGTATCTCAACATCCCACAAGAGGGCTGACCGTATGGACGTCTGCTTCGCACAAATCCTAGCAACATGGAAAAGTGTCGGGTTCCAGAAGTCGGTTATCATCATTATATTATCATTACTATTCACAATCCCAATATATGTACAATATCGTCATATACATGATCACGTCTAGTTGTGAATGTACTCCACAGGCTCAAGCTTCGCATCCTCGCATCCCGTACCGGCAGTTACGGGGTTACAACGCGCAGCCAACCCGTTGTCAAGACGGGCAGCGTAGTCGACGCCCCAGCGGGAGCTCATACCGTAGGCCTGGAAGTCGGTAGACACAACCTGCGCGCCGCTGGTGAAGGCCTGGTCGCGCATGCCGGTGGTGTCGTTGGACAGCAGCGTGTCGAGAGGGACGTCGGCGCGTGTGCGGACCCAGTAGCCCGCCTTGACCTGCGCCTGGATGTTCGCCTGCTCGACTCCAGTCGGGTCGTTGAGCTGGAAACGGTCAGCGGGTCGAATTCCACACGTACACACACGAAAGAAACCACTCACCTTTTGGAATGCGCAGTCGGACTGGCCCGGGGCGGAGTTGGTGAAGAGCACGCGGCCCTCGAGGTTGGGCTTGCCGAGGGTGTAGGCGTCGCGGACGGGGTGGACGGGCCCGTTGTCCATCAGGAACAGGACGCGGCCGCGGGCGCTCTCGAGATCGGGCCAGCCGTGCTGCAGGACGGACTGCTCTAGCGTCAGGTTGCCTCTGCGGATGTCGTCGGGCGTGACGAGCTCTTCGGCCGCGAAGACGCTGCGGATCTCGTCGTCCAGGCCCTGGAGGAGCTCGGTGTTGTTCCACGGGATCGGCGCGGCGCCACCCACAGCGGCATAGGCCTCCTCGGCGGTCTTGAACTCGATCATGAAGGGGATGGGGACGTGATCGGGATGCGCCTGGCTCCATTTTTTGACAACCTGCAGACATCCCACGAAGGTCTTGCAGGTGGTGTGGTAGTCGGCGTCAGCGACGTGGAGTACCTTGATGCCGGGCTGCTGCAGCTCCGGGTCCGGGGTGGTGGACAGGTTCGCCAGCTTGCGGATGAGGTGGGAAGCATAATGCCCGCCCTCGGGATCGGCAAAGATGTCGAGCTCGAAGTTGCGGATGGACTGGTACTGCGCCTGGATGTCGAGCGCCGGGTGGGAGTACCAGTAGTTCTGGGTGTCGGGGAGGATGGTCCTCTGGGTGTCGCGCTCCTCTAGCGGGGACTCGCGGTGGTACGAGTTGTGCGTGCCGACGACCTGGATCTGGTTCATGCGGAGGCTGCGGGACCAGGTGAGGCCGTTGCGGGTGAAGGTGTCATTGGAGGCGGCGGATGTCAGGGGGAGCAGGACTTCATGGATGTTAGGGTTTCGGCCGGAAAGGATGGGTGAGGGCACCGGAGCTTACGGAGGGCGGCGGCCGCAACGGCCAGGGACGAGGTCACCGGTGCCATGGTAAGTTTGTGTGGTATTGGCAAGGCAGACACTTCAGCTGGGGAGCAGAATGAATAGCAAAGTTCTCGAGGTCTGGGACAGTGCTTTTTTATGTTCTGGCAGGGTTGCATCGGGAGACATCCAAGAAAAACCCGGAAGGACCGCAGACGCTTCCATCATGGTCATGTCAGCGGAGGCGCCGGAGGGGCGTACCAAACAGCCGGGCCAGGTCGGCGCACGTGGGACGCAACATGACGATGCTGGCCGTCGTCGTGGACAAGGACCTGAACAGGCGATCGCGGGATTAAATAACGTTGAATTTTAAAAAGAGCGCGTTCCTGGCCATGTAAACCGAGCAGGCCGGGATTCTCAAGGCGGAAGTGCACTCCGGATGGGGATTCCAAGTGGACGGCGATGAGGGGAAGCTCGCCGGTTGGAGATGAGGCCCCCACTGCCGATGCCCGTTTTGCCCCGCACAACGAGCTTCCCGACTTGGCAAACATACCCAGGGGTTGGCCAATAGGCGCCTTGGGGAGAGGCATGTGGCTTTCTAGAGCCTGGATGGTTCTTGGTTCGTTCGTTCGGTCTGCGGTCCCCGAACGGGCGCCCGCGGTGTTAGGGGCAGGTGGCTGGTTATGCTCACATGCAGTGTACGAGGAATCCGATTATTGCGTAACTACCTATGGTTCAGATAGTAGAATTCCATTATTCATCATGGGAAACAAGATGAAAACCCGCGGAGCTGTTAATTCATCCACCCTCAGACTACTGATGTTGGGTTGTCCATGTTCGATGAATTGAAGAATGCTTCCATTTGTAACGATACGCGACAGGTAGAAGAATCCGGGACGTTCGCAACTTAAAATCATGTTGTATTAATTGCCCTAGATGAATTCGATCACAACACCGTGTACCCAATTATCGACCTCTTCCAACGTGCAGCAAAGCTTCCATCAAACTTCTGTGTTCATTGGCTATTGCAGGACATCGCGACTCCGTCATCGAATACAGTCTCACTCCGCAACTCACTCGGGGATCGGTCCTCATGATGACAATTGCATGCACGCCACATAATTCCCCCAAGGCACCAAAATTACCAGCATGCTAGCTTTGTCTCGCGATCGCGACGCCACACCCGTCCTTCGCCAGCCCAAGGAAGCTCTGGCCCTGCTCCTTCATTCACTCTCAGCCCGCCTTCGGTCCCGAAGCCGCCCCACAGCGCCGTGGCGCACCGTCCGGCGTTCTGGATCTGCAGCCCGTCCCGTCCGTGAGGTGTCCCGGCCTGCTACACCATCTGGCCCTGTCATCCATCGTCCACATCCTGCCATCAAGTCGGGAGATTGACAATATGGCATCACGGCCACCTTGCACTACGCAATCGAGTACATAAAGTGAAGCAGGGCCAAGCTTCTAATCATGTCTTTCTCCCTCAACCAGGCGCTCGCGCATCATCAGCATTCCTTCTTGCGATAACTTCACTCTTGTACATTCCAACTGCAGACAGTCTTTTCACCAGCCAGATTGAATCCGGCATCCCATTCATTCATCATCACACCGAGTCACACCGAGAAGCCATTCTCGTCCCCTCCTTATCGACAATCACGTTATACCCCTCAGGCCGAGGTTGCAACCCCAACAAGACCAGAATCGAGATCGCCATGCGTCCCCACACGGCACGTCTTCTACCCCTCGCCGCGGCGCTGCTAGCCGGCACCGACACGTGCAGCAACTTCGCCAACGCAAACCCCCTCTCGCGCAGGATGCCCGACAACACCCAGCCCGTCGGGACGAACCCCATCGCCAACCCAAAGGTCGACTACCTGGGCTTCCAGACCGCCGACAATAGCTGCTCCCACCGCGATCTCGGCTTCACCGGCGCCATCGCCGGCAAGTACTACGCCGTCTGGGGCGACACGCTTTGGTGTGATGCCGGCGTGACGGACCCCGCCAAGGACACCTCCGGGTTCCACGGCATGGTCCGCGACGCCGTGTCGGCGACCACGAACAACCCGCTGCTTGTGCACGACTTGAACCTGGGAAGCAACGGGCGCCAGAACCAGTTCGTTCCCTTCAACGCCTCCTGGGGTGAGAAGCAAGACACTGGGTTTGGCGGGACCAGTTTGGTCGAGGTGAATGCTGCCACTAAAACCGGCGCGGTGTTCTACCTTGTTGTAAGTTGTCATCTCATTGATCGCATGTAAAAAAGGTCAAAAAGTAACACCTCTTCTAGAACCAAAACTCCAACGGGCTCGTGGGCGCCGGCATCGCCAAGGTCGACGTCATCAACGGCACTCCAACCGTGACCAAGCGCTTCGGCGATCAAGGCTTCTGGTGGCCGGCCAACAGCAACCCCCGATACGGCGACATCATGGCCTTCCGCGACCCCCGCTCCGAGTACATCTACGCCTGGGGTGGTCCCCCGACGACCAAGACCGGCTGGGTCGACGGGAGCTACGTCTACATGGTCCGCGTCAAGGCCAGCGACGCCTTCGACTTGACCAAGTACCAGTACTGGTGGGGCCGCCAGCAGGGCTGGAAGTCGGATCGCTTGACCACTTTCACGTCTGAGACGGCTGTTCTTTGGGGCACTGGCCAGGGCCAGGTTGTCTGGAACCAGTTCTACCAGTGCTACATCATGGTTCACCTCGGTTAGTATTCTCATTGACATATATGGGGTTTGAGTTTCGATTGACTAATTCTGTATCAGGCATTGGCGGCGGCGCTGTCTTCTTGAGAACAGCCCCTAGCCCTGAGGGCCCGTGGACTCCCGATGTGCAGATCTTCCAGGCTCAGCCCATTGACAATGGCTTGGTCTACGCTGGCGTTGCTCACCCCTACCTTGACGAGTCTGGAAAGACTTTGACCATGTCTTTCACCAACAACAACAGAATCCAGGTGATCAAGGCTACCTTCTCCAAGTGAGAAGTAACGAATTATGAGGGGTGTAATGTGAACATCAGGAACACTACAAGTTGGGGACTCGGTGATGAATCTTATCATTCTTGTACATAGACATACTTCATTCTTCGTGTATACACCGTTTCGAAGTTACAAATATTTACGTTGATTCCCTGATTTCAGGGCAAGTCCAATCACAAAAAGATTGTGTCAAGCTTATCAATTATGTTCATGTCATGAGACAACACGGGGATTACGAGCTGTGTCTCACAATCCAGGAAATCGACGATCACTTTACTCGTTTACACGGAAGAATACTTACCCTGACTTCACTCCTTCAAAGGTAACAACTTGGAAGCTATGGGAACTCCTAGCTAGTTTAATTTAGTTATCAAAGATTTTGGGCGTCATGGACGACTCCTTTGGCATCTATCGACTAGATAATACTTGTATTATTCAGGCGGGCAAACCATGATTCATGTTGCTTTGAATTACACGTTTTCTCCTCCTCTCGTTATCGTCGCATTGATGAATACACGTTGAGAATCCAAAGTCTGGTGAGAGTGACTTCAAGCACGCGCCACCATCAGCCACGGCCCACGAACATCAGAACCACGAGAACGATAACGAGAACGAAGACTCTCTGGACTCACTAGGTCACCAAGCACACGTAGTTTAATTCAGCCCTAGGAGGCTGCGAACTCTGCAGCAAGGTGTATTCCTGTCGACGGAGCCCACAGTTACACGCGCGTCTACAGAGACGTGGCGCGTTGTTCCGATGGAGGGTGCGGATGGTTTCCGAACACTCAAGAGCCGCTACTTACGCCGTGCTTGACAGCAGATTCATGAACCGATTGTAGATCGCCAAGAGATCTACATACCGGCTGTAAAAAGTCACGATAAAGCATCGAGCCCGGGTGATACATCAGCCCAGGAGAAGAAATCGGGTAAAGTCATGTTACATTTCATCAATGCGCTCTTTCCCAAGTGAAGCTGCCTATGGTAACCTAGCGCTACAGCTCCAAGACCGGAATTACTTGAATAGGTACCGAGTTGTAGTAGTGTTGAGACTGGATCCTCATGTTGTTCATTCTCGTGACTTGAAAAGAATTCTCTCAACAACTAAATCATCGCGACCCAGTAGCTTGCGTCACGACATGAAATAATCTATCAAATAACACTGGAGACTCTAGTCCTGAATGGGAAGCACTCATGATGCGAAGCTCATTCCAGCAGACTATTCCTAGATCTTGGAACAAGTGGATGAGACGTACAGAGACGTAGCTACAATATCTTCAAAGCGGCTTGGCGAACGACTCAGCGACCATTATCTTGTTCTTGGCAACATGACTGCCTGGAAGAATGGCCTGATTCTAGTTGCTGAAGTCAAATGACTTCTTGGCAAGCGGCGATATGCCCATATACTCGTCATCTTCGACGTGGCTTGCCTCTTCCAACTCAGCGATGATCTACCTACCCGTTGCTGATGAGTTGCGCCAGTTGATATCGTCGTGATGATCGACATCGTGCTTCGCGTCATCGACATGGTCGCCAAGTTGCCATTCACATGTTCGGTGCCATCGCCACCCGAGGGCGACACCTCATGACCTGAGTTGCCGGTCTGCCTCGTGCTAACGACATCAGTCAATTGATGAGTGCCAAGAAAGTCGTGATAGACATGGTACGGATCTGCATTCCTCCTTTGGGGACCTCCGCGACCTGGGCCGGGTTGTGATAGATAATGGGCGGCGTCGCGGCCAAGTCGAGCTGGGCTTGGCATCAACTCTGCACCGGTATCGAAACGCGCGCCTAGAAAGCATTGGTGATAACCCTTGGCCTTGTTGATGAAATCAAAATTTGAAGGCAAAAAAGGTCTTGAGTCTTGCAAGTGCCAAGAAAGGAAAAGATACCAGCCACTCCGCTCATCGGGTAGGACGGCGCCAAGCCAAGAGTCAAGAAGACGATGCCAAGACCTCGCGATGTAGCAATCGGCGGTGAATAACTTCATGTGATGAGCAGGCGAGACTCTTTTAATCTTACTCGAGCAGTTGCGGGGAAATCAAACATTTGGGGTATAAAATTAGATAGATAGGGGTCTTGGCGCTGTCTCCTCTGCCACGCTGTTGCCAGCCCAAGGCTGATTGGGAAAAGAAGCATGGGGTCCTTGGCCCAAGTGTCTGCCCTGCGCCACGTTTTGACACCATCATCCCAGCTGTCCGGGGGGCACGGAGGCAAGGGAAGCGGAAGGGGTGCCGTCGATCACAGCAGCATGGCAACATGCAGAGCCCGAGCTCCGTTGCAGTCGGTTCCGACGGTTCGGAAATCATGTGCGTGTAAAAGAGCCGAATACGTCTATACTTTGTGTCCCCTCCTCTCATCCCGCCAGGGTGGTTCGTCTGCTTGTCGAAAGTGCCCGGCCACATGAGCTAATGGGCGCCATCGTAACTGGCTAAGTTGCCTTGGGTCTTGGCTGTTCAAGCGTGCACAGTCACTGCAGGGTCCACCCCATCATGTGGTTTCACCTAGAAAGCTTAACGGCCCGTTCCGAATGCCCTCACAGAAGCCGCTATTAATATCTGCGTCATGAGACTGAGAAAGCTGCACCAGCAGCGCCGACGAGATGTGAAAGAGGCCATCAAGTCTTGGCGTTTGATTCTGAGCAATAGCACATGTCGCTTGTCTATAGCATCGACATTTGGGTTCATCCTTGGTTATCACGGCACACCGCGGTACTGGGGAGCTCGGACGCAGACCTTTGGGCAGCTGAGTTCTCGGCACGCGGCGTACGGCACGTCAATACCCTGCCATCCAAAGCGAGTTCAACCTGGCAGCCAAGACCCTTTGGGAGCTATGAGCATATGAGGTCTATATCTGAGGCAACTTGATCAACCGTCGATCCCTGTGAGGCAAGCCGGGCGTCACTTGTGCTTTCCTGAGGCTCTGGTGATTCTTGGCACGGCGACCTTGATGTTTCGCGCCATGAGGCTCGGCCGCCGTCACCTTCAGCGAGCTTCTCCGAGACGTTTTGACATGCCAAGCCGGCCAGCTGCATTCTCGGGCACTTTCAATGTCCCGGCTGACAGAGTTTACAGGCTGTCAGCCTGATGATCATCTGCACATCCCGTCGTGGGGGCGACCGGAAGCCCGTTCGAGTATTTCATCCCATCTTTCTATTATCACCAGCCACGACGAGTGCGGGGTTGAAGGTGTTTTGTTATCTGCATATTGGCTTTGCCAAGACCTTGGATTCAGAAAACGAGACAAATTCATGAATTAAGCGGGCAATTCTGACTGGGGATCATTCTATTCTGGAGTTGAGTCGAAGAGAGAAACAGGCAACCAAACGAGTCAATCAAGCAGCTGTTGGAAGCAGAAAAACAAAGCCTGTTATCCAGGATGGGGCCAAACGGATTAGCGCAGCAATGTAGTCATCAAACCCTTCCTACTTCTGCGGGAGAAAGCTAGATGCCGCTGACCGAGACCCGTCGAAGTTGATTGTTGAAGTCATCGGGTAATTGTTGACTTGATCCTCCGGGTCTGAAATAGTGAAACGGGTTGCCGCAGAGTTGCTGATAATTCGAGAAGGGTGGAAATAATTGAACGCTGCTGACACAGCAAGCATCAACAGTGCGTCGAAAATGTAGATATATACTTCCTTAGACTGCAATTCCCCGTCTTCGCCCATGACATACTCAATGACTCGGAAGACTGAGCGAACCAAAATGAGAAAGCTCGCAACGTAGAGTACTTGGAGGAGGCGTCGCCAAGGAGTCTTGACCACAAGACTGGTTGGAGTAGGGTCGCGGTTGATTCGAAGATGAAAAAGAATCGTAACAATCATGAAGAAACCGAAAAATAAGATTTGGATGCCAAGTCCAACAATGATAATCGTTTGGCCCAGATCCTTCTTCTTTTGGGTATCTGCACCGGCAAGTTGCCCACCACCTGAGACATGTTAGCCACTGTTGACTCAGAAGCTCCAGGCGAGCTATGACCTACCGATTGCCTGGCCAAAAATAGACAAAATGTCTCCAAGCAGAAAGAATTTCGTGAGCCACTTTCTCCGAATGAGAGAATGTTTCTCAGCATCCAGTAAGATGACTAGTCTCCCAAACACCATGTAGATTGATGCGGCGTAAAACGGAGGCCCCAACAGCAAGAGCAAAGCTTGAATAATGTAGGGCCCCTTTGTCCAGTTCGGTGTCTCAGTTGCGTTAATCGCTCGGCCGGCATATCCCACAACCTCAACTGCGGCCTGTTAGTTTCGTTGTCTGATGAGAAAGAGCACATGCCCATACCGATGCAACCAATCAAGAATGGTATGAAATACCAGGTCTTGGTTTTGACAAGCTGAAATGCGTGGCCGGCTGCAGAAAGTCCGAAGCAAACGGCAAAGATAATCGCCGCAGGCAAGGAGGGGTCATAGCGGTAGTAATCGTTCGCCATTGTTGTTTCTTTGTTGCGGGATCGAGTTCTCGAGACTTGTGGCTCTGACTTGTTAAAAAGGTAGTCAAATTATTTTATTAAAATCAATGGCTGAATTTCGTTTTCTATTGATATTGAATGCAATTGATTGTTGTACCAAAGTAGACCTCTGGTTTTAAGCACTCTCTTCACCAGGTATTGGTTCTACTGCTGGAACGCCCGGAACCAATCCCTATTGTCAATGACACTAAGTCAGCCAGAATTGAAGTCATCTCTGCTCAGCCTCTACGGTCAGACGCGGAAACGAGTGGTGTTTTCTACGATATACGAAAGAGAGAACGAGAACGGATAGTCGATAAACGATAAACGATAAACGAGCCGTATTCCGTTGCCTGCATATTCTCACGACATCCAACTTTCCCAACATGCTCAGCCCTGTGGGGAGTGCCTGAAGGCGCGCGAGTGATTGCATAAGCACTCAATACATGACTTGTGTACGCATTCCTACGAGAGACTAAATCTCGACCGTTATGCTGCTAGCGCCGTTGAATAGAGTGACAGCTGTCAGTGCGCCGAACATCCGTAAAATACTCAAATACTTGAAATTACGACAACCAAGACGCCGTGCTAGGCAGGGTTGCGACTAGACACGATGCCCCTCTAACTGGAATAACCAGAAAGCCGCTCTTTGTGATTGGTCATCGGGGCAGGCAGACGCTTCTCCCCGTGTCTACCGCCGTAAAGTCCTGCTCCGTGTCAGCATATTGTAGTAATCAGATACAGAACCCCGGTTAAAGGCGTGGAGGCAGTGTCGTTTTCGGATCGCTTCATCATTGGCCAGTATCTCTGCGCCGAGTCAAAATCTTCTCGGCCGGGGATTGACCGGGGATTGACCCCAGAGGGCCCGCGGAGCGCCCGGACGCTCTTCACACGGAATCCACGGGCGCGGGTGGTGTGTGGCTGGTCGTGCTGGTCTGCGCGTGTGCCGTCTCTTGGAGTCTTGGGGTCTTGGGAGCGCCAAGACTTTGCCGTAGGCCGATGTTTCCCTGTCAATTCAAATTGGCTGGCAGTCGCCGGATCGAGGCTTAACTCAGGAAACCCCCATCTCTCCCAAGAAACTCTATTCAGCAGAGGAGGTGGGCGGGAACATCGGCGGACGATCTGGGCACGGCGACGCAATACTGAGGCTTAGCTGCTACCTGCTGGGCTGAGCCTGGTCTTGGCGATGGACGCAGGATTAAACGACACAGGTTTGGCCTAACAATCGTGAGAGGGTATTTCATCAAAAAAGCCTTTCTACCAGATACACCAACTCTGACGAAATGTCTTGGCAAATTCGCGCCCTGGTTTTCCTCTTTAGTCTCAATAGCTGGTCTGTCTCTTCTTCATCCCATTTGCCGCGGCCGCAACGTCGACCAGAAGCCGTTTCACTGGTTCTATATTCAGCCTGTCCATGCAAGGCTGTCAATGCGCCAGCGGGAACCACGTTGGAGTTTGGAGCGCATGCTGCTGCAGATACACTACCTACAGTAGAGACGACCGTAAGGGCTCCCCCACATGACGCACGTACTTGAAAGGCTTAGCCAGACGACCCTTTACCGCTCCTGGCCGCTCCTCCCGCGGACGCGGAGCGTGTGAGTGTGCGTGTGCGTGCGGCGGCGGGGGACCCCCCCATCACATCACTGATCAGGGAGCATCGGCCGTCATACATGCTCGTTAAGGTATCCAGGCCTGCCGTAGAGAGGTAGGGGTGCGGCATCTCCGCCCGTACGACGGAGAGGGGACGGTCTTGGCGCGACTCAGTTTCCGCGTCGCTGACACCGTCACCCCTAATCACCGTCGCCGGCTGGGAATACCAAGGAACCTAGTAAGCTTCACTTCTCCAATTTTTTCCCTTCCCATCTCGAGCCCTCTTCCCTCCAAGCTTCATGGCTAGCCTTCCGGACCCCCGTCCGGCGGGGTGATGAAATTGTCGATGGTTAAGTTGTTCAAATGGCAGACTCAGGGCTTGGCATTCCCGCGCATGTTCTATCCGTACACTCCGTTGCGTTGACAGCGTCCGCCCCCCTTTTTTTTCCCCGCTTATGCAAAAACATGAAAAAAAGCCAATTTTACGCTGTGACGCGCATTTCTCTGCATCGCACGCAAAACGCGTCAAAGTCATCACCAACACCTCAATTGCCGTCAATCACTATAGTCCCAGTAGTATTCAAACGTATAACTACACGATAGAGACATAAGGTGTGTATTTCATGCTTCCGTAGCAGTCAATCTACCCATCGAGGCATTGCCAACCCAGCTAGTCACCTCATCCCCATACCATTCGACCAACAAAAGGTCTATTTTCGTCATGAGAGATCAAGATGACATTTGCTGAGGAACAGAAGAAGAGACCTGCTGTATGACTTTATATATCTACTCAGCATACGGTTTGTATGGCTCTGAGTAATATATAAGCATACCAAGGGGCTTGATACGGTTCTTCAGAGCAAATGCTTTGGCAGTCAACAGGATTAATGACTCTCCTGATAGCTCAGCTTGTTCACGATATTGAGCAAGAGTCTACTGCTGTATAGATTGTGCCCTGTTACTTACAGTTTGCCGCTGGTCAGTACATGTCCGTGGTTTATTATATCAGATACATCGAGAAAGACGCCGGGCGACGACGACGATACAATGGCGCCCAGAATATCGAATCTACAGCTATCGACGATCGCGATGATACTGCCATTCGAAGACCAAAAGACCCACGAGCTGGCAAGTATCGTTGGCTGTACCGAACGAACGATTCGACGACATAGATCACGACGTAATATCACTGGCGAAGTGCAGAGATATAAGAGGTGCCGCCAGAGTCGACAAAAGATGGAAATATGGCATCGTACAGAGCTTCTTGAACTACTGCAGTACCGCAGCGATCTATCTCTTGAAGAGATGCAAGATTTCCTATTTGAAGCCTTCGAGATCCAGATCAGTCGTTCTGCAATCAGTCGACAGTTAAACTCAGCTGGCTGGACGAACAAGAAGTCCAAGATTATTGCTGCTCAGCGAAGTGACGAACTACGATACGAGTACTTGTACCGTATACGACGATATCGCCCCGACCAGCTGGTATTCGTCGACGAATCCGGCGTCAATAAGGATACTGGGATACGGAGGACTGGATGGGCGCCGAAAGGGCTTGCTGCGTTTCGAACTGCAGAGATTGATCGGTTTCAGAACTCTCGCGTACAGATCCTGCCAGCCCTCACGTTGAGCGGTATCCTACACTTGACTACGTATTATGGTACGACTGACGGCGATGGGTTCTTTCGTTGGCTACAGGAGTGCCTTATCCCGAAATGTGGGCGTTTTCCAGAGCCAAACTCTGTCATCGTTATGGATAACCTCTCCTGCCATCGTATACCTGAAATCGAGGGTTTATGCCGGGTATCAGGTGTCCATCTCGAGTTTCTGCCTCCGTATTCACCAGACTTCAACCCCATCGAAGAGTACTTCGGCGATCTAAAGCGATACATCAGGAAGACGTATTCGAAGTGGAACAACGATGAGAATGACACTCGGGATTTCATGGAATATCTACGTGACTGCGCTATGGAGATTGGGTATCGTCTACCCCAGATCGAGGGCCATTTCCGCCATTCGTTCGTCAACTTTGATGGGACAGAGCATATATTTGACGATATCGAACTATAAAAGGGAGGATTTGCTGCCAATATTGAACATCAGCAAGCAATCCAAATTTTCATCGTGCGTTCGCGCGCAATAGATCTTAATCGTGTCGTCATATGATGGTCAATCATCAAATCCATGATTGTAGCCAACAAGATTGCCAAAAGGTTAGCCACAAGCGCACCAGAACACAAAAAATATACCGTCGTCCATTGTTTTCGTCGGTAGCTACGTATACATATCAATTTTGCCTGTATAACGGCTGAAACGCGTTGTTGATGCTTGTGACGATGATTTGTGATGATGACACGTCATCACGATCAGAGACTTCAACCATAGTCAGAGACTTCAACTGCCCCTAACCAGTATCGGGATGGACCGAAGTGTATTGTTTGCAGATCCAAAATAACAGTAATTCTATTGCTTTTATACGTATAGAGCGGCAGTGTTGAATCTACGGCTATGGGTAGACTTTTCCGTGGTTGAACACGTCATGCAAAAAAATCGCGCATACAGTCAAACTTCACACCACTCTTGCTGTATCACTCTTCTTCGTTATCCTCCTCCGAGTAATACGTCTCTGTTGACGACGTATCACTCGAGATTTCAATCTGATTGTCCTCATCGCCTTGCTCGATTTCGTCTTGTTCGATCTGTAACTGCGTGGGCAGCATCTGCGACGCTGACAGCAGTGGTGACGAAACGAAACCAAAGAGTTCCGAAACGCCTACAAAGTTAGCCATATTCGACAGTAAACAGCTCTATATACACTCACCACGTCGACCAACTTCAACTGGCGTACCACGGATCTCTTGCTCGATGGATTGACGTGGCACTAGGGCGTCGATATGTCGGGATGACCCCAACTCGCCTGAAACTAGCGCCGCAGAGTTTTCAACTGGCGCCGCCGCCGTCCCTCCTGGCAATCCAGCGTATATTCTTGTATAAACATCTCCTTCTGACTCTCGATGGTTTGAATGAAGTTCAGAGTGAGATACCACGTCGGAGAGGGCGTCAGACTGCCCTCCGTAGTAGGCGCTGTTGTCTATGAAGGATTTGATCGAGTTCCTGACATCTTCGGTAAGATCTTGAGTAAAACCCTGTTCAGTAAACCAAATATCTGGTAACTTGCGAATTGCCCGCAAGCTACTGTCTACTGATCGCAGTTTCTGTAGCTTCTTTCTGAACCCTTCGTCGACGTTATATCGCTTGCCGCGGACGGATATAAACCACTTGATGAAGCTGGCCACTTGATCTAGAGCTTTTCGAGGCGAATCCGGTACCACTGGCGAGGACGAACGAATCGGGAGTGCGATACTTGGTTGACGAGTGCTTGGAAGGTTCAATGGCGGAAGAGTTGGCAACGAATACTGTGAGATGTTCGCATATGGCCAATATGCCGGCGGCGGCGGCGCCGGCGGCGGCAGCTGTACGTATGGGTTAGGATATTGAAGATGACGATCTGGCGCCCCCGCGTTGCCGTATATATTGACGATGGCGTTGCTGTTGGCGTTGGTTAGGCCAGATCTTGACCCTGATGATGGAAGTGCGGCATTTTCAGCCTTCTCTTCCGTCATCACTGTCGTCTCCTGGTTATCATCAACCTCCACGATATTCTTACTTCTCTTGCCCTGGCGTTTCTGATCCTCTATAAACTGGTCGTGAAGAATCTCACCAAGCAGTTCTTTAGGTGGTTCCATATTGTCAACGCCAGCCTGTCCAGTCATAATAGCCTTCGCCCACTTCTCTATATGGTGAGATTTGATCTTGTAGTGCTTCTGGCCTAGTATATAGCACCAGTTGAACTTCTCGTCGCCCGAACTATTCTTACATCTCTGGTACTCTGGGCAGATGTGCGTACGGAGAAGTTGTCTGTGCATACCCTCCTTCCGACGCTCGACGTTTGCAGGATCGTTAGCCTCACGATCGATCGCCTCTTGCATGCCGGCTGAAACGCCTGCTCGGCCACCTTTTCGAGGCGTTCGTACGCCAGTCACTATACCACCAGAGATTGGTACGGCGCTGTATTGCCACTTGACGGTGAGGTGGACTTCACCCCTCTCTTCAGCTTGTTCAAGAGAGGGGACAATATCAACCCATGGAATACTTGGCCAAGTGACCCCTCCAGTAGACGGATAGACCCGAGTGAAGATTGGTGTTGGTTTAGATGCGTTGGTGGGCTTCCTCCAAGCAACGACAACAGCGATATTGGCCTTCTTCACAATATACGAGTGAGCCACTTCTGCCTCAAGTTGGGCGCCGCTGTCTGCCTCCCAGTCTCTACTATTCGCATCTAATACAGGAGCAATACTGAATCTGTTATACGCGATGCTCTCGATGGTTAGATCGAGAACAGGTAAACCGTTACCCTTGAGCGCTGGGCCACGGGTAACCTGGATTTGTAGCAGAGTTGGTTCCTCGTTACCCATATCGTCCTCCTCTTCAAATACATCGTGGAACGACATAAACGTATCATCAGCGCTATGGCGAGGGGCCGTAGGCGTATCGTCCGCAAATCGAGTGGTTTGACGAGGGGTTGGGTTAACTGGGGTCGAGTCTGGTCGAAACGGTGGCATCGACGAAGGCAGAGTACTTCGGAGCCGGATCGTATGCGGCGGATCCTTCTTTCGCTTCCTCTGCGTTGTCGTTGCTTTTTGGCGAGAGGACGCTTTTGGAGCTCTTCGTGATGACGGAGGGGCTATAAGTACACGCTTTCTTCGCGATGTAGACTCAGCCGCCACCAAATCATTAGTCTCGGGTCCAGCCTCGGCGACGATAACCTCCTCGGCGGCCTCCTCGGCGGCCTCTTCGGCGGCGGCAGCCCGGCGAGCCCTCTCGGCGGGCGTAACGATCCTGATCGACGGCGAGGCAGAGCGTTGAGGAGGATCTCTGGCGGCGTCCTGTGCCAGTTGTTGTATACGTCGTTGTTTCCGCGTACCGTTGGCGATGGGTGACGGACGATGCCCAGAAGGGTCATCATCCGCCTGCCGAGCCGCGCGGCGGCGTTTAGGAGGCATCACGATGCCCTCAGATAATGAGATTCAATAGAAATAGATCAATTGAAGCCATCAGAATAGGTCAATTGCCGTACTACGAATATCTACGTGGCGTTGGGCAAATTTTCATGTATATACAGGGATTATGCGTGCGTAATTTCGGCAAAAAGGGGGGGCGGACGCTGTCAACGCAACGGAGTGTATCTTAAGAATAGTGCCCTTGACCTGTCAGTAAATGCGTCAAGTACTGAGGTATTTGTGCCTGACTGCCTACTGCAAGATCAGACGAAGCCTGGGCGTACCCGTTGACTTCCCCATCCGTCTTAGCTTTGTTTAGTCGGCGAGCAACAGTGTTCGACAAGGCTCAACACAACAACACCCTCGTCTTGGCTATCTTTGGAGGTGGCCGGCGTATATACAGAGCACACATACTCCGACCAAGACACCAGACCACCCCCACCAGCTCGTCCTTATTAACTGGACCTTGTCCTCAACCTCGTCCTCGTTGTCGTTTTCGGATATCATTAATCATTCTCAATGTTGCCCTCTCGGCAGTGAAGTCTTAGCAAAGAAGAGCCGCATACGATCTCACCATGAAGCGTTTGGGGTACAGGAAATCTCGAAATGGGTGCTTGAGATGCAAGGAGAGAAGAGTCAAAGTAGGTCGATGCAACCTCCCAAATTCCCCTGAAGCCCCTGGTGCCACTTGGGAGCCGACACTCGATGTTGAGATGTGAGACTAATGCGCGATCCTCCTGACGTAGTGTGACGAAAACAGGCCATGCAGTGCTTGTGTGCGCCACGGGCTGCCTTGCAGTCTACTAGAAAACGCGGGAGCGTCAACAAGCGGCTCGTCCCAGGTATCGGCACAAGCGCCGGCGGCAGGGCATCGGGCGAGGCGATCGGGATCACGGGTAAGTTCTGTTTCCCCAAGAATCGAAACTCTTTGGTGTTGAGGTATCTCGTTCTCGGATCTAACGCGGCGGGGGTGGATAGGGGTCGGCAACGGTTAGGCGGAGGCCAAGCGCGCAGTCGCCCGCGTCTCTTTCGCCACAGTCCGCAGCCGGATCACTCGGTGGCCACCATGGCGCGTCGAGTCCAGGAGGGCAAACTTCTCCGTCTTCGCAGTCGGATCCGTTCCCTTACTTTTCGCGGTTTCTGACCGACTTGAACAAGACGGAGACGGCCAGCGGCTGGATCTCAGATCTTGAGCTTATGCACCATTACACTTCGGTGTCGTATCGAACCTTCTCACACTCCTCCCAGGCGCAGAAGACGCTCCAGTATGATGTGCCAAGAGAGGCGCTCTCTTACCCCTTTCTACTTCACCAACTCCTTGCCTTCTCAGCCTACCATCTGGCATACCTCCAACCAGATTGCCGCCATGCCTACCTTATGCAGGCTGCCCAGCACCAGAATGACGCCATCAACGGCATGAGAGGAACTCTGCTCGGCACAATCTCCTCTACAAACTGCCATGCCCTCTTCGCGTCTTCCATCTTCCTGACGCTAAGCGCCTTTGCCACCTACCCCAGCTATGAGAAGTACAACCCAACCTTCTCACCCATCGACAGCATGCTGGACATCTTCACCCTGACAGACGGCATGAGTGTAATTCTGCGCGCTTCAGACGACGATCTGCGCAAGGGTCCGCTGCGCGAAATCTTCATCCGCGGCCCCGGCGAGCCTCAGACGCCGGAACCGTCGCTTCAGCCCCTCTTTGAGCGGCTGCCCCGGCTCAGCACCCGGCTAGCCGAGATCGGTGCCATGGAGACCTCTACAGAGGGCAAGTACACCATCAATAACGCAGTAATAGCATTGAGCGAAGCTATTGCCAAGGTTTCCACCATGAACGCCATGTCTGCCCCAGTTGAGTTCCGCGCGGTGTTCCTGTGGCCGGTACTCATGTCCAGCGACTACCTGGATATGTTGCGCCGCCGGCATCCCGCAGCACTAGTCGTCTTGGCTCACTATTGCGTCATTATCAATATGGCAGAACCGTTCTGTTGGTTCCTCAACGGCTGGGCCCGGGCTCTGCTGTCCATCATCTCTGAACAGCTTATGGGAACGGCCTGGGCGGAGCTCATCATGTGGCCCATAGAGGTCATCGGAGTGGGGAGCTACGAGTTGCAGATAGAACACATGGCGCACGCCATGCCTGTCGTACTCTAAGTTTTGCTATTTCTTTTGCAGTTCGTCTCTTCACGATATTTGGCGACAGTTCACGGTTTCACAGCGAGGCGGAGCGGTTCGCAGCTGGATTTGGATGCCCATTACAGAAATCAGATTTACAGCGTCTTCAAGTTTGGACGGAAAAGGGCGTCACTGGGTTCAGCGCAGCGATACACACGATAAAGGTTGCCAGGCTGGGACGGGCAAGACGGAGTTTGTGTGAGGCCTTCCACGGCCCCGGAATTTGGAGTACGGCTCTTCGGAACTTGGCAAACCTTGAAAGGCACACAGTAACGCTGTAAGGTTTATGAAATGTCAACTCTGTCACTATTCTATAGGAAGAATACTTGTAGAAACTTTCATCCCATCCCATGGATCCAACGGGCCGTCTGTTCCGAGCAATTGGCTCAGCCTTGTGCATTGCTGTCTGCCTTGTGTAAGTCAACACGCGAGAACGATCGCAATATCGCGGGTGCTAATGGTTGTTGTATTGCAGGGTGGGAGGTCATACTGCCCTTGCGTAATGTGGAGCTAGAATGTTACTCTACGAAAACGAATATCCTGCGTGAACGCTAAGAAGCATGAATGCGTATTTTGCCATCCACAATTTCCACTCGAGGACGTTCTTGCCAAATATTCCTACCAGCAAAATTTTCCAAGTTGGCCTGAGAACTGACAGCAAAAATGCCAGAGGAAAGGTGCAGTGATTTATGATCCCCAGAAAAGTATTGACGCAAGCTGATATGGTGTTTGACAGCCGGAATGGAAGTTCTTTGCGCGATCAAGTTGGTGTTAGGGTCAGCCTTTAGTACAAAGACCTCGCTCTTAACACCCGATGCTCCTCCTTGGCCAACGATGCCTCCAACACTATTGAACTTCATCGGGAGGTCCACGATACCGCTCGCACCGGCCGTCGAAAGAACAAGGGCGTTGTCAGTTTGTTGGGTGAAGCCTTCTCCCTCAAGCCTCTGAAGGACTACTTCTGGCAAGAAGTTGCCCTTCGTCGTGTGGGAGGCAATGGCAAAGCCTCCGTCAACAAGTTGGATGCTGTCTATCCATGAAGGAGTATCCGCCATGGATCCTACATTGATCTTGTGGACCCGAACGTGCCACCCTGGGAAGTGTTCCATGACAGGCACCAAGGTCGTCTCGATCCACAAGTCAAGATATTTCCAAGGCTTCCAGGTACTGACCAGAGATTGTATCTCAAAGGACACACCGTCTCTGTTGACGATCGATGTGGTCTCGAGACGCACATCAGTGGGCTCCCACCGAACCTTCCAGCTGTCGCCATCGTCGTTGCTAGCGCAAAGTGTGCTGTCAGGGGCTAGCTGCGTAAACATGTTCCCCGTGGGCACGCTGAATACAAAGGCAGAAGAGTAGGCAAACTTGCCATACTTGGCCTCCCTTGCTTTGAACGTCTTGGTTGTCATCTGCCCCGAAGACAAGAACAAGTGGTGTTCAGGGGTGCTACAGAGGATCTGCCTAGGGGGCCAAACCACTTCGATACGGTTCAAACCCTCATGATTCGATGTACTGTTGCTTTCCCACTGTGCGCCGTCAAGTGGATGAGGTAGTTCCTCGCTTGTCCAGAAGGGGTCGTCTTCGTCGAGTCCAAGTACTATGAAACTTTTCAGACACCAGTACACCGACTGCGGCGAGTTGTAGTCTTCGCTCAGGTACATGTTAGGATATGCGAAGCCGATGCTTAGCGTCCCGTCTGTGTTGAAAATATCAGGTTGTTTTGCCCACCAGCGGAGATGCCGAAGAAGCAAGCCTTTGACAGCTCCGACATTGTTAACTGGAGCTGGCAAACTGACACCAGCGGTTGCCGCAGCGGCCCAAAAAGCCGCAAAGGCGAATCTGTACGTTAGGCTTCGGCCGAAAGGTATCGCAGCTCCTATGAATAGTCAGTCTAGAGTACCTTATTGAACCAAGGAGCCTACCATTGGTATCGAAATATCTCCAATAAGTCGACGCGAACTCCTTTGCCTGCTGTTTGTACCTCTCTACCCTCTGTTCATCACCCACAGCAAACCTGACATACAAGACTTGGGCAAACTGAATGGCGAAGCTGCCAGAGTAGTAGTCGGCTTGCTTTCTTTCCTCTCCCCAAAGCCCATCGCTAGACCAACCCTCACCAAGGTAGAACGAATCTAGCAACTCGAAGTCTTCCTCCATGAAGTGACGCACACTTTCCATTTGAACGCCAAGAGTCTTGACAAGAGCAAGGTTGACAAAGATACGGAACCAGCGCCAATTGTTCTGCGGCATTTTCTTGCCGTTAATTTGGCCTAACCAAGTCCGCAATCTCCCCCTGGCCTTTTCGTCGCATGATACCAAGAACGCGTCGGGGGAGGTCAAGAGTGTAAATGCGATGGACTCCATCTCCACCATCCGTTGATCAATATCTCCCACGTCGCCCCAGTACTCCTCAGATTCAGGATCGGTGCCTGTCACGAGTCCCGTCATCCAAGAGCTGAGATCCACGCCATGGTTAGCGTCGAAGCTGGGTTCGCGGAGGAGGCTAGCAACCACCCAAAGCGGGCGGGCGAATCCCTCCAACTGGGCCGAGACCTCGTCGAAGCCGGCAGCAGTGTTTGTCGCGAGCTTGATTCGTGCTTTCTCAGTTGACTTGTACAACTCCAATGGGCCGAGCAGGGCGGCAGCTGCCCGCACGAGGTCGCCGCGCGTGAGGAACTGGTTGTCCGAGAAACCGGCCAACGATGGCATTTTGAAATATGTCTTCTGCAGATTGAGGAGAAAAAGTGACGGCAAATCAAGAAAATGAGAAATGTGTTCAATGCCGACTGTTATGATTGCAGCCCATTGACGCGACCTTCTGGTCAAGTGAGGAGTCAACGGAAGAACTCGCCCGGTCTTCGGGCAAAGTGGGTAACCATCAAATGGCTGATTCCCCAATGCTGTGCGACTACTACATCCCGAGCAATCTTGGCGTCAACTACTAACCGGATCAATCGCAAGAAGGCAAACACCATTTGATAGAGCAACAGTACGGTACAATGACTCAATTACTTGGTCATCTATGATTATGAGACTGCCCAATTTTCATGCGTCCGGGCGGCTACACTTTCTAATATTTAGTGACTTTACTACCTAGTAGGGATAACGACGATAGAAGACGACGATAGAAGACGACTATAGAAGACGACGATAGAAGACGACAATGGACGACGATAATGGACGAGGACTTTGGACGATGATAACAAGAACGATAACAGCGACTACGACAAAAACAATGATAGCGAGCAAGCAATTATTACGGTCTGATCCTTCTGGTGTCACCAGTGGCCTATGCTACCTACGGTTATCTTCTTACTGCTGTCCTTACTCGTACCCACCGTGCTACATAATCTTCCAATTCCCGAGGTGTGCCTAATCCATGTATTCACCTGGTTCTTCGTCCTGCCCGTCCCACCAACCATTGTGTACACGGTCCATGTGATCGTAGATGTCGGCGAGTCCTACGTTCTCTCCACAGAAGAAGCACCAGTGGGCACCACAGGTGCAGGCAATGTGGTCGCATCCACCCATTTTCTCTGTTAGAGTGCCGCAACCAGGGCAGTTTCTGAGCTGCAGCTTCGTGCCCTTCATCTCCTTGCACTCATCGCAACACCAGTTGAACACTTCTTGGGGAGCCCCCGCCGCGCACACCCTCTCGACGAAGCGACGAGCGAGGCCACAGTCATCGCACCAAGCATAGATCCACGATCCGGATTCTTCCACGGCAGTGCCCAGGTTTCCGAGCTGAGACAGACCCAAGGCGGATACTGTTTTGCGGGTCGGCTGGCGGCGACAGAAAGGGCACGATAGAGCGGCGATGTTGATAATCCTGCCCCGGGAGTTGAGACCATACCAGTCTTGCAAGCATCCACTGCAGATGGTCTGATGGCAGCCTGAGCGGCCGCATGCCTGACGCAAATCGGTCTTTCGAATGTTGGAGAAGCATAAACTGCACTCGCCGGCCTCCGTTTTCCGAGACTCGACCCAGGAACGAAGCGAGTCGAACACCTCCGCTTGGTTGTGCACCACCTTGCCACGAATGGTCAGGTGAGTAGACTGTCCAGCTTCAGCTGGAAGAACCTTTACATTGGCTGCTAAAGACTGTCGGTCCGAGACTGCTGAGATGGTGTGGAAGAGAGATCGGCCGTTGAAAGGGTCTTTGATGGCACCGTTTTCGTTGCGAAGAAGCCATGATGTGCCGTTTTCTCCGCTCAAGCTTTTGGCAGAAGTTTCGTAGTCAATCATAGTGACCCTGTTCGTTACACAGCCAGGACATTTGAAGCTGGCGGCATCGAAGTCAGAAGGTTGGTACGCCTTTGGCCAGATAATGCGGTTAAGGCACTGCGAGCACTCAACCCAGGGGGCATTTGCCGAGCTACTGTGTCGGCAGTAGTAGCACTTGGGACGCACGTTCAGAGAGTCTGGGTTGTAGACAACGTACTGGGCACGACAGGTCGGCGTGAAACACTCGACCCATGTGCCCTCCGTCTTCTCGTTATCATCAGCACGCACGTTCGTCTCCCTTCTTAGCTTTTCATCCTCAAAGGGCTGGCAGATATTGCAGTTGCACATCTGAGGACAGAGACCGCAGACACCGTCGCGCCCCATGATTGTGACTGAGCGAGGGAAGCTGCAGCTTTTGCAGATCACGACAGGCCCAAGCGCGACTTTGGATTTCTCCGGATGCCAACCAAGCTTGGCCTGGAGCGTGGTATTGAGGTTGAGCTCAAGTAGCTTGTAGTCGACTAGCGTCTTGAACAGCTGACGATCTCCCTCCGACAAGATGCAGGCGTCGTGGCTGTGGCGATGGGTGACGCCTTCTGTGACTCGCTTCTCGTAGTCTCTGTCGGCGTCGAGAAGCAATGAAAGGCAGCTTGCGTTCCAAGTTTCCGGTATGTCCAGGTTGTTCCACTTCTTGCTGAAGAATAGGAGTTCCTGGTCGGCAGCTTCTGTAAGGGGTTTCAAGCCCATACGCAGAGACAGTGCAGCTAGAAGCGCTCCGGGACGGGCTGCCAGCATTGTTCCAGGAAGAATAAGATGAAGGAGTATTCTCCAGAACTTGCGCTGGTATTTCGCATCCGCAAGTGCCATCGGAATCCGAATGACCTCCTCGTTACCTTTCATGTGGGCAGGCAGGGTGTTCTCAGACTGGACATAGGTAAGTCGTGTGAGCACTCGACCGAGCCTGCGGAGAATGCGAGAGTCGCAGGAACGACCAATCTCCATCAGCTCGTCACGCGTGAAACCAGCGACACCTTGCTTGCCGGAGGCTTTGGCCTTGTCGTCTTCGCCGTTGCCCTCGTTTGTAAAAAATACGGTCGGGTCCAAGAATACGCAGGGGTATCTCTCCTCGTTGGGGACCTGGCTGACGATGTCGAGGATCTCTGCGGCATAATCGTACGACTCTTCTAACCAAGTCTTCATCCGACTCTTCTTCTCTGGCTCGGAGATGCGATCAACTGCATAACCGAAGGACTGAATGAGGCCATCTCGGGCTGGGTTTTCGCGGTCATTGCAGACAGTACGCCAAAGAGTCCCGAAGATGGGGTTCACGGCAATGGCAGCAACATCTGCATCGATGAGCGACTTGAGCTGGTCGACAACGAATCGCTGGTAATTTGTATCGACCATGTATCTCTTCGAGAAATCCATGACTGGGGTCTTCCTAGCATCGACTACAGTATGCAACTCGTTTAGAGTAGGGTCGCGGGACTCGATGTTCTCCTCAACAACATACTCCGCAGTTGTTGATTGGTTTACTGGGAAGTATTTGCCGGTCGTGTCTCCGTCACCTTCATGGGTACTGTTCTGGATCGCTGCTGCATCTCGGTACTGCAGCAGTTTGGCAAACTTTCGCTCTCCGGAAGCAGAAGTTCCCAGCTTTCCGACACCCATCCATGACAGTAGGATACCGATTGTCAGTTGGGAAATGGCATCAGCAGTGGTGACACTCGCATCCCCGATATCCAGCTTGAAACAGACGCCACCCGTCAGCTGGGATAGGAACAGGAACGGAGACAGGGTGTCAGCGATGGCCCCCTGTATAATAGAGAAGACCTTGGCCTTCTTCTCGCCCTGGAGAGCCTTGGCTCCGGAGACCCAATCGGTGAAAAGGTTTCCGACGCCGTTGAATGAGTCCGCCTTGGAAAGGTTCTTGATTTCAGTGTCTCTGTTTCTGCTGGCGATGCCGAGAGTATGGGGCGGAGCGTCTGCGTAGAGGACAATGATTGTGGTAGCTTCGGGTCTCATGACGCTATAGGCGCGCGCGAGACCGGTCTTCGCAGCCTCGGGCCAGTCGATGCTGTGGTGTCCCGAGTCGGTGCGGATGCTCTTGGCCATGGTGAGGAGCTTCGACTGTGTAATAGTATCTTCGCCATCGCCGTACCAGCCGGACCACTCGGTAACCATATCGGCCGAGTAGTCACGATATGCCATGACGCCAATGCGAGAGAAGCAGTCTGTTAGGGCGGATACCCGAAGAATCTCGGGCAAAGACTGATTGAGGGCCCGAAGGTAGCTACTCATGGACGCAGTGGCGTCCGTCAGGACGAGGAGATCAAAGACCTCGTCCGAAGCCATATTGGGCGGCAAGTGATGTTTTCCACGCCGTATTAGTCAATCGGCTGCTTTGGAAGAGGAGGAGGAGGAGGTTGACCGCGATGAAGGAAGAGTGGCAGGAAATGAGAAGAGAAGACAAGAAACCTCATCATATTTATGTCTCATGGTCGTAGGGAATGGAAAGGTGAGGCCAATCGCCGAGTTTGACTCACGCCGCCGTCAGCCACTCGTGTAGATAACCCGTTTACGGTACCCGTTGGAAGGGCCTCTGCGGTGGCCGTTGATGCGTCACTCGCCGGCATCCATCGGAGGGAGTCTCGTACCAACTGAACTTTGAGTCATTGTACTTGGTTTTCAGGGTCAACAGTCCATCTCAATTTTTCGATCTTGTTGTGTACCCGACTTGCACCAGGGCTTGCTGCCTCATGTCGGTTGACAGGGGAGCCGGTTGGGGAGATGCAACTGGGAAATCTGTTCAGGGAGGGAACCCCCCAGGGTACTTGACCTGGCATGGCCTATTCTGGCCGCCTGGTGCTAATTAAGCGCCGTCCAGGCCACTGTTGGCCTGGTGTTGGCGGGCTGCACCGCCCTCAAAGATGGCGCGCGCCTAATTCCGTATGCGCGTTCCTACGTACTTAGTTAATTACCCCTTTTAAACATGGATAGTAATAGAAATATTCGTGCGGAGTAGTGGCATCGATACTAATAGCGATAACGACTAACAGTGATGACGAACGACGACGACGAACGGCAACAACGAACGGCGACAACGAACGGCGACAACGAACGGCGACAACGAACGGCGACAACGAACGGCGACGACGAACGACGATATATAACGACGATGACTAACAATAGCAACTAGCGAGGAAGACGACAATGAAGATAATGACAATAACAATAACAATAATAGCAGCGACAACGATATCAAACTACACAGTATCACTTTAGGAAAAAGTGTTAAAATAGTAATAGTTATAGAGTTTTTGATTTTTTTACTCTGAATTATAACTTTATAAATATATTAATATTTAATATGAATTTGTATCTTATATCTACTATTTAGTTTATGTTATGTTCCGTTAGATTTATGTATGCAACTTAGTAGACATAAGATTCTTATTATAAAACCTCTCACTATTTAAGATAAGTAACACTCTGAAGCTGCTTATGCCACTCGCAGGTATATCTGCTTCACGTCTACTGCAGTCTGCAAAAGCAGCTAGACCGCAAGCAGTCTATTGTCTATCTTTGGGGGCTTGGGAATTACACTACCAACTACATATGTATGTAATTAGCCGACGTGCAAGAAGAGACGTAGGTACAGTGGCTCAGAAGTGGTCTTGAAACTCTCCTTACTGCGGACTGCTGTAGTGATCTCCCAGATTTGGTACCAGACAATGTCAAATACATCCTTATTGCTCCTCGATAATCCCATGCACGTAACAATCCCCAACAAGCAGGTAATCCTTCTTCCTCCACGGCCGGAGACAGGAAGGCATCTTCCCGCCGTACAAGACACAGATGACATCGCCAGCTTCCATCACTCTCGGGCCGAGGACGTAGCATCCATCCCGGGCCCTCGCAAATTTCCGATTGCACGACGTGCCGTTGACCGCGCGCGCTCACTTGACTGCGTCTGATCTGCCCGTCCATTCCTGCAGCTTATCATTATTACTATCAGACACCGCGTAGGAAGAGGAATCTACGCCGGCTGCTTGGGTCAGATAATAAACCCCGTGTGCAAACCACTGCTGCGTTGGGACCGACTCGTGCGGATGATTGTTGTCTTGCCAGGCGGTGGCGACGCAAGTGTTACTGAGCGTCTGGATGTAGGCCAAAAGAGCAACAACGCCAGATCCAGGAAGCGTCCGATGATGACCGCGTCAAGATGGAGCTGATGGACAAAACTAGCTCAGCACCTGGAATGACCTTTTCCGTTTATAAGGCTACACACATTGTGGTACGGCATAAGAGCCGTGACTTCGATCAAATTGCAGCCGACAACCCCGATGTTGATGTGGAGATCCAGATACTAGGCAGCATTATCATGCATGCTTGGTCTGATATAGGGCATGGCATCCTATATAGGCCGTCTGCTACTGGTGAGACCTCTGTGGTTCGTATGCGGAATCGTCATGACGGGCGAAGTAGCTCTGGGGCAACTCACGTCCGTGGCCGCTGCCGAAGCCACGCGGTAGGTGGACGACCGCAAACAGAAGGCAGCTACCCACGACTTTCTTGGACCTTGGTTCTATTAGTGCTGTAAAGAACAGAAGCGGTGCCGTCGCACAGCATGGGTACATGGTCGAGAAGTATGCCTTGGTTACACGATGTTCTCGAGGCCAGAATCAAAACATCTATGCTTCTGAAAGACCTGAAAGCAGAGTCGAAGGCCAAAGAACCCCTGCCAATCAAGATCATGTAGCATCTAGGCAACAAATGGCCTTTGCAAAACCAGTATTTCCCTCAGGCAAACTACACCACAGTCTGGAACGCGCGTTATTGGGTCACACACCTTTTAAACACACTTAATCTGGCATTGTACGTGGGCCTGGATCCATTCCCTTCCATATGGCATCATGCCATCAAAGGGTCGGGGTTTCTAACCAAGCGCCCGCACATGGCCGAATTATTTAGGCTCTTGCACCCTACCAAGCCACTACGCCTAAGCGGCCGTCAGGATTTCATGGTTGACTTTTGAAAAGCGATTCTAGAGCTCTGATGGTTGCTACGAACAAAAGTTTAGCATGCCGGTGGAGTACTTCGAATCATTTGAGTACTTGAGACTTGAGAACATTTTAATGACCAAGGGTAAATGCGGCGATAGTGAGATGAGGCGGATTGTTGCAGCAATCAGCTGAGTGGCGTTAAATGCTGAGCACCGCAATACGGGACGGGATGTGCAAGCCTGCAGATACGCAGGTACTAATCAGGAATGTGCTATTGACTGCGCAACTTTGGCATAGTCTGCAGAACGGCGATTCTGCCGAATCTTGAGTAAGCTTAGGGTATGATTGAAAAGCACAGTTGACTGGGCCTCGTCCATTCATTTTGCATTCGGACAAATGCATGGCGAGAACTGGTCTGCCTGGACGAATGATGCCTCATTTTGAGCTGAAGGCGACTAGGGGGCCTGGCAGCTGGCCTTCGGAGCTGAATGTCTGGAAAATCACTCGGCCAATTAAGGCCAACCTCAGAAGCATGGGTAATGGACGGGTGACCAGGTCAAAAAAACGCTATCAGCACTAAGATGCAGCCTGATTCTTAGCTTTAGGCGCTGCTGGGCTGATCTGAAAATATCTCAACATTGATTCTCCTTTGACGTTTAAAGCAGAACTGTAGCCTCCACTGCTTCGCTGCCGTGGGACTGTCGTGTAACGTTTTACAGCACCTTATTCCACCATGGCCGTGGTCGTTGCTAACGCCAAGGTTGCCGTTGTCGCAGCGACTCCTGTTGATCAGAGTGATGATGAGGTTACACAGATCTGGCAGGAGGTGCAGGCGATGGTGATACGGATGGCGGGAGGGGATCCCAACAAGATTGACAAACAACTCGACATCGACGGAGTCCTACGACATCTGGAGCAAGTGCAAGCCAAAGATCAGAAGGCTGCAGAGAAGCACGCTGCTGTCAAGGACACCTTCAGCAAGACACTTCAAGTTATTTCAAAGGTTGGCGGATTAGTTGCTGACGGCGTTTCCAATGTAAGATTGCCTCTGCCACCTACTGCTGAGATGACTATTAAACATATCATAGGCTTTCGGTCCCGCGAATCAGTGCTTCAACGCGCTGAACTTTGTTATCGTGGCATGGCAATCGTACTCGGAGGCGTTTGAAAGTCTTGCAGCACTCCTCGAAAAATGCGCCGAGTTCTTTGAGCGATTTACCTACTACACGAACAGAGATGCGTCTCTCAGGAAAGTCATCTGTTGCCAATTCAGATTATTCATCAGAGTATGCGACAAGTCACTTCAACTCGGGAAGAAAAGGCACAAGATCAAAATGTTCTTCAGTCGCATGTTCCTGGATGATGATGATATCAAAGGGCTGCTGAGCGAGATGGAAAATCTCAACGCACGTGAACACGGTCTTGTATCTGCCCAAACATTCAAGATCAGTCAAGACGCCGCAAAAGCCAGCCGAGAGGCTGCCAAGACATCGAAGGATAGTTCAATGAAGCTCGACACGCTGGTTGAACAGAACACTGCCAACAAGAAGGAGAAAACGGAGCAGAAGTTCAAGGACAAAGTGGAAAAAGCTTTCTTCGGGAAGAATTCCAAAGAGGTCCTTGACAGAGGAGAAGACCTACGCAAATATGGCGGGAGCCGAATCGATGGCACGGGAAAGTGGCTTGACACCGACCCTCTATTCACAGCTTGGATGACTGGCGATGATACTACCGATCCGATCTTGGGTATCGAGGGCCCCAAAGGCTCAGGAAAGACACTCGTGGTCACACACGTTATCGATCGGCTCCAAAAGCAGAGGACAGTAGGTGGCTCCGGCACGAGATCAGCTGTAGCGCACTACTTCCTGGAAGCAGATGCCAAGGAGGATGCCACAGCAGGGTTCAGAAGGAAGCATGTGATTGCATGTCGTGCTTCGAAGAGCCTATTGTGGCAGCTTGCACAGGAGGAAACGCCGTTTCTCAAATCGATTGCTGGTCTCTGTGACGTCGACAAAGTTGACCTAGATGACCCGGTTTCCATTTGGAGACAATTTCTTCTCGAGAACGAAGATCGGAGCACTATCGAGAGCACATTCTTCATTGTTTTGGATGGACTTGGAGAGAACTTGGACGCTCTCACCAATCTGTTCAAGATGCTCTCTGATGATCAAGCACGTCTTCGCACCAGAGTGTTGATAACTGGCACCTCGTCAACGTTTGAGCAACTCGAAAAAGAAGACAGTATTCGGATGAAAAAGCTTCGACTTGAGACGCGCAATTCTGAGGACATCAAAGTTTACATAGAGGCTCGGATGAATCATATGGAGATCCTTAGCGACACAGCGCGACCGGGTGTATCCGACGTAAGGAAGCGAGTTCTGGAGGCACTCGAGAACTCCACCAATGGTGACTACACGATTGCAATTACAGCTTTGGACAACATTGAACGCGTTGATTCACTCGAAGAGGTGGAAGATTGTTTGGAAAAGGCTGGCGGAGCAAGATCTAATCAAGTGCTAGAGGACATTCAGAGGTTCAATCAGATCATGAAACCCAAGGAGATCGACGAGATCAATGAGATCATCCTTTGGGTAAAATGGGGACTTCGTTGGATGACATCAAGCCAGATTGAGGCCGCTCTGGAGCTCAAGGCCGACCGCGACACAGATGGGCGCCAAACCTCTCTTCGATCCCTGCAATCCAAGATTGAAAAGAAGTATAACGAGCTGTTCTATGCTGATAGCGAAGGGTTGATCGACTTCAAAAGACCTGAGATGTGGGACAACATCCCTCAACACAATAATGCCGATCCAATCTTACCAGAAGAACTCAACATCGTCCAACACTATCTCTCGACGGTTTGCCCTAAGAATGTCTATGACAAATTTGGCTTCAAGGAGTTCTTTGAAAGAAGAATAGAACGAAAGGAAAACTCGATCTGTCAGGATCCAGACAATGCTGAACTCAAGCTCGCTCTAAGATGTCTTCGCTGCCTCATTGAAGAACAGACGGACAAGAGCAAGCTTCTCCGTTCATACGCAGCTGAATGTCTTTATCAACACTTGGATAGCACCAATTTGTCTCTTGCCGATCGCAAGCTGAAGGCAGAGGCTGGGAATTTGCTAGTCCGGCTTTTGACCGAAGAAGCTGCAATTGATGCCCTTCTCTCCCGGGACTATGGCAAAGATTGGGAGATCGAAAGCGCTGTCGATACGAAAGCCCTGCCAAGCAACTGGGAGCCCTGGGTTTTCTCTGACCTAGGCAACAGCCTTTTGAGAAAATGGTCCCAAGACTCCTCGGTCTTGGAGCATCTCGATAACAAGATGGTACTGGACAATATTATCAACCGCGAGAAGGGTGAGCAGTATTGGTATGAAAAGGCGGCTACAATCGCAGCGAGAAGGCTTCTCAAACCGGAAGATCGCGGACGAGAGTTGATAGATGCTTTTACTCTGCTCTACGCACTTATCAAGCGAGTGAGTGCAGATCTTTCAACTAAGCCGGAATTTTGGAGACACAGACATGTTAACCAAGTTTATAGCTGAACCACAAGAATGAAGGCGAACAGAACGAATTCAAAGTTGACGAGAATCAACTTTGGTATCCCACCATGGAACATTTCAGCGCCGTCGAAACATGGGCACGGAAAAGTTTGGGTTTCGCAGAAGACGATGCTATTTGGCAAACCCAAATGGTAAAGCTTATTCACTACCTAGAGAATGGCAAGACCATTTTCAAGAAAGATGTTGTGGCCAGAGCAAGACGAGCCATTCAACTCCATTCGGATGATTGGATGTCCTCCTTCTACTTGGCTCGAATCCTTGACTTGCCAGAGGAGGCTTCCGAAAGCATTGAAATCCTTGAAAGAGTCAAGGAGCAGTTGAAGGACCTCAAAGATGACCCCACATGGAGATCTCACGCCTTGAACCTGAAAACTTACTCCGAAATCACGGAGACTTTGGGTGACCGCTATTGGGATATGACTGGCGATGAAAACACTAAAAAGGCGGTCTCCTTGCATTTCTTGGCCATTGAAGAACCTCATTCTATGACTTCCTTCGAGGCTGACTACATCTTGTGGAAGTTTAGCAAAAGGGGCCTCTGGACTGAAATCGTCGACTATTGCGAGAGATTGCTAAAGATTCCACAAGATGAGGTCACAATTGGTGCCAAAGTGGCCTTTCTTGGAACCAAACGGCAGCAAACTTTGTTTTGGGACACACTCATGCGAGCATGCGATGAGACAGACCGCTGGAACGTTCTCCAGTTGATGTGGGAGGGTGGTGACAAAAGAGCTAAGAGCATGCCCTACCAGTCCTACTGGAAAGCCAAGATGAATTCGTGGTACAGGATCTGCTCGGCTCAACGGCCTGGCTATAAGAGTGCGGGTATCGGGGTGATTGAGGGAATGCTGGCAGAAGACTGGGTCAGGGAGTTCGATGCGGATGTCCTCAACGAACTGACCCAATTCATCTTGCCCATCTACACCAGAAGAGCTTTCAAAGCAGACTCGACGCCTGAGGCGAGAAACGCTGCGCTAAAGAAGGCGATGGACTTGAACGATATCTTTAAGAAAGGTCAAAATCGCCACCTCAACTCGACTTTGAAGTTCGCACGACTTTTCCACCTCAAAGGCGACGAGACGTCGGCCAAGAGGCTGCTGAGAGACACAGTTGCACAGATGCTGGAGATGTTGTCGGACGACGACATTGAGAACGACTGGAGCTCTTTCTACGTTCTCGCTCAAGTTTTCACCGCCACTGAGGAGACGGCCAACATGATAGCGTGCTGGGAAATGATGGCAGTATCAAAAATTGCCGAAGTCGCAGAATACGAACGGAAGTTGGCTCTCTGGCACAAGGCCAACGACAACTCTGATGGGGCTCTCGTTGAGGGCGAGCCAGTTTCTGCCGAAGGACACGGGGCCGGTATCGAGAAGGCGCCCGGCGAAAACACTTCAGTGGAGGAGTTCGTAACAATCCAGGAGGATAGAAACGAGGAGCCCTCCACAAATACGCAGCCAGCTTCTCAAAACGAAACTGTAAATGTCAATGGAGATGGGCTTCCTGATAACGTCCAAACAGATGCTGTACAGGGGCAGTCCGCGAATGGAGACTCGGGAGAAGCGTCTCCCACCAAACCCGAAGAGCCTAGTCGCTCCATCGGCATGTGCCTCGGGTATTGTGACGTCACGGTGGAAGTCCCGAATAGAATATGGGTTTGCGTGGACTGTGTTGGCGACGTTTGGCTGCATGAAGATTGCTATATCAATGCTGGTGCGAGGGCAGCTAGGTATCTCACCTGCAGCAAGGACCATACTTTCATTCAGCTACCCTCCTGCGACGAAGCTACGATCAGGGCCATTACTCCTGGCTTCATCAGGGTTGATGGAAAGCATGTCAAGATGGACGAATGGAAGGCGGAGGTGAAGGCCAACTATGTTGATTGTGTGGATGCCGAAACACCTGAGGGGTCGGAGGTTGCGGAATAGTTGGGCTTTTTTTTTTTAACTTTGCATGCTATTCCTCATCAGCTCGGCATCAAGAAACACGCAATGATGTCCAAGCTTCAACATAAAATTTGTACACATTAAGTATTCATTAGATGCGCTCATGAGGATATATACGCTAATTACATGAGATTATCATTGCGTCTGGCGTTTAGCAGACACCGGAGGGGATGGTGAAGCCGTCACGGCGGCTGGAAGAGCTGTAGACAGCGTTGGATCCCAGACCACGCTTAGCAAAGGCGGTCCAGAGCTCGCACTGGTTGGCACCACCGGTGAGAGCAGTGTCGGCGTCGAGAATGGCGTCACGAGCCTGGATGAAGTTGGGAGAGCAGGGTTGCCTGAGGAATATGTTAGCTTTGTTGTGAGAAGGAAAGGGGATGGAACTTACAGAGCCATGCCGTCAATGACGAGCTTGAGAGTGAGGTACTTTCCGTCGGTGGGAACACCGTTGTTGAACTCGGGGCGGGGGCCATCGTTCTTGCCGTACTTGTCGATGAGGTTCCAGAGAACCTCGTAGAGGATAGTAGCCCAGGTCTCACCAATGCGGTGGACAGCGGTGACACCGTTAATGGTAGAGTAAGTGTTGGGGGTGGTAGTCATGGAGGTGGAGTAAAGGACGCTACGGATACCGGCAGGGTTGTTGTAGACCCAGGCGCCCATGGGGTAGTCGGTGTCACGGGTGTCGGTGGGCTTGAGGCGGATGGCGGTAGCGAAGAAGTCACCCCAACCCTCACCCATACCACCGGACTCAACAGCGTTCAAGCAGTTGGAGTTGGCAGGGCCACCAGTCAGACGAGTGGACAGACCGTGAGTGTACTCGTGGATGACGACACCGGCCTCGAAGCTGCAGTCGCGGCGAGGAGTAGACTGAGTCCACAGGTACATTCTCATGCGGCCGGGGGAGCCATCGGGAGGAGTGGCGAAGTTGGCGTTGTTGGTACCAGAGCCATCCTGAGCGTTCAGGATGACGAAGTCGTTGCCAGCACCGCCCTGGCCGTTGTTGTTGATCTCGAAGTTACCAGCCGCCTCGTTGAAGCCGAGCTCGTAGAGCAGGTCGTGGTAGTGGTTGGCGGTGTAGAACAGCTGGGTGATGGAGGCATCGATGTAAGCAGAAGGAGTGCTCATGCTGGTGGTGTACTCGTAGTCGAAGTTGAGGGACGAGCTGGTAGGGCGGTAGTTGTTCAGGTAAGTGCTGCCACCGCTGGGGTTGGACTGAGCAATACCGTTGTTGCCACGGGTGGTGGTGTAGTTGGAACCAGGGCCGTCGCTGTGCCAGGTGAACTCAGAAGCGGCAATGTCCCAAGGGTCAGAGACGAGGACGCGGTCACCCTCAGTGGGGTCGTTGACTCCCCAGGGGTAGACGCGGTAGTTGGCCAGGTCGGAGACATAGTCAACGACACCGTGAACCTCACCACCAGACTCGGCATCGACGTAGGTAAGAAGCCAGTTGTCGGTGATGTCGGTCTCGACACGCCAGGTGAGGGCAAGGGAGCCGTCGCCCTTGACAAGGTAGACGAGCTTGGCCTCGGGGTCAGAGACGGCACCGGAGGTACCCTTGATGGTGTAGATCTCCTTGCCCTCCTTCGCCTCGGCAGAAGCGTCAGCGGACTCGACGGGAAGCTGGAGGACATCCTTGGCGCCGTTGAGAGCGGCGACGGGGTCCTTGAAGTCGCGCTTGTTGAGGGGGCTGGCCTCAGGGATCTCTCCGGAGAAGAAGTTGTTACCGAAAGAGAAAACCTTTCCATCCTTGCCGATCTATCATGATGTTAGTCTATCTGGTCATTCATCGCAAAACAGAAGTTGACTTACGTTGACGTTGAAGTCAGCATTATCAATGTCGAGACCGTGAGCAGTCTGCTTGAAGTTGACGTGGGCAATGCCGTTGGTTCCAACATAGTGGTCACCGACAACGCGGAACTCCGCGTTGGGGGCGAGCTTCTGAACAAGCTCAGTGGCCGTGTCAACATAGCTCTCACGCTTGAGGAGCGCGATAGGCGGGTTCGATTCCGTCAGCGTGGCGTTGGTGTAAGAACCAAGCTGGGGCAGACGGAAAGCCTCGATGTCGACGCCACGGCGGGCGAGGGCCGACTTATGGCCGTGAGCAGGGTGGGCGTAGGCCGGAGCCAAGAGGCCGAGCAGGGCCAAAGACTTCATGGATCGGTACATGGCGGCGACGACGAGGAACGAACGAGGTGGAAAGAGGGGAATGGGGGCTGGGGACTTGAGAATGCCTGCTGAGCTCCTGAAGAACATGAAAATGAGGCGACCGCCATGATGTTTAAATACGCCAATGCCTTTGAGGTCTCGAGACTTCAGTTCACGAGCTCTTCAGCTTTGCAGCCAAAAGAGCTTCCTTTTCGGTTCAACATGCCGCCTGGAACCCCGGTCGCAGCAAGCCCACAGTCAAGAAGCCTGACCAGGGACGATATGGGGTTCCCGCAATTCCCTTGGTCGTGCGGATGAACCCGTCCATCATGAATGGGGCATCATTTGGGAAGTTGTTGTCGATATCGCGGTCATGATTCTGCACGACGAGCACGATTGGATGTGCTTGCGTGATCCGCCAATGCCAAAGCTCGCGTCTATCGGCTTCGATACGAGAGAGAAGAGGGAAGGTAGTTTGCTTGCACCCTTGAGATTAAGCGGTGGGAGGGTTGCATTAATGCTTCGTTTGCGCTGTTGGCGTCTTGGCGACGGCTTGGTTGGCATTGGTGTCTTGGCGATATGGGGGTTTTCGGTAGTCTGCAGCAACATGCTCCGAGTTCTCTAGGCAAGAATGTCCCAGGGATTTACGATTGCCTCAAAGAGGACATTGGTTCTGGAATACTTGAACATTGGATGAACCGTTCGAATAAAGGAAAGGAAAGAATAAGCTTATTTTAGACTCTTGAACGGCTTTGATATTCCGAACAAACTTCTAGGTCGGCTCAAAGAGCGTTGAACTAGTACATAAACTGATTCATGTTATGCAGGACAAGAGCCGTTAGCAAAAGTCGCGTGCCTTGTGCAAGCGATAGGGACCGATCACGTAAAAATAAGCCTGCAAATCATCTCGGAGACAAGACTCCACAGCGCCCCGAGCCCACAGCGGGATCGATACCTTAAACTGCAGTTGGCCAGCGCTGCTGACGGAAGTTCTCCAGGGTCTCGTCGCCTCCGACGAGTCATTGGCGCGAAGCACCGCCTCTGGTGCAACATCTGGCCGGAGCTTGCAATCACGACAGAAATAAGCTTGAGCAGCAGGTCCTGCGAATGTGGACTCTGAACTTTTGCAAGCGCAAAACCAGGGCGTTGCGGTGGGGTTGAGTTGGCTTTCAGCAGGTCGCAATCGATGATGTTGTCATGGCATGTCTTCAACTCGTTGTAATTGACTCAGCTGCCCTCTCTGGTCAGCTCAGCGTTGCAATGCAGGTGTTCGGATACGGGCGAGTAACAGCGCCACGATGCAGGAACGTACTCGCCAAATGGCACAGATGCAGGAGGTCATCCTTCGCTTCTTTGCACTTGCTAGAAAAGGATAGTCATGGTCAGATTATGGCCCCCATAGGCACCAGGGACTTTTTGCCAGCGGCATCGGACGCAGGGGATCACCAACGAAGTCAAGAAATGCCGCGCGCCAACACTCTAGCCCGCTCCTTCCTGATGTTCCCCAGACTCTCACTCAGATTTTCAGATTCAGAAGACGACGGCGGAAGAAAGGAACATTCCGAAGCTCGGGGGAGAAGGTAACGATACATCATACGGGGGCGGGCTGACCCCCTATGCCCGTGTGATGGTCTCGGCAAATGACCTGTGCGCAGTGAGCCGCAGACCTGCCTAATTCGGGATCGCCCACCGGCACGATGGGACGACCTTATCGATCTAGGCTTGATATCCGAATTCGCCATAGCCACTGCCCAGAATCTTTCCAGGCGTGTCCTCCCAGAACACCAACAATGTGGTCAGCCTCGGCTATAGGCTTTTAGACGATGATTAGTCCGATGGCGAAGTCAAGAGTCATCCACCAAGTTCTCTGTTGCAATTTATAATGTTAAAACTACTGACTGAGTGTCTGAGGCTACTCTTCTTTATTACAACCTATAAACAAGGATAACAGCTGGACGACCTACTTAGGCGTTAGGTAGCTAGGATAGGATATTTATACTATAAGATTATAGGAACAATAGGGACTTACTTAATATAAAAGAACTATAGTATAAGTTATATAATAATAAGATAAAGAAATAATTAGTAAAGTATAAGAAGAAGTACTTAGTAATTAGTTAGCTTTACTAATTAATTATAATTACCTTATATACTTAAGTAATTACTTTATAGTAAATAAAGGATATTATTTAGGATTTATATATAGGATAGTTTAAGTTTAGCTTATAATTAAACTTTTATAGTTCTTTAGTAATTAACTTAGTATTTATTTTTAAAATACTTTTAGCTTACTTTTACTATAAATTACTTATTAAGTCTAAAACTAATTACTTTAGTTTCTAAAGATTAATCTACTATAGCTTATAACTTATAACCTAAACTATAACCTTAATATACTATTACTATATATTAATCTTTAGCTTCTATTAGTAAACCTTATTATTAAATAGCTAATTATAATATTTTAATTATTTTTATTTAGTAAGTTAACTATTAATACTTACTAAATAGTATAGATAAGATATCTTCTTATATTTCTATTAAATCTCTTATTTTAAGATCTTTATCCTCTTTATATAACTAGCTTTAAAACTTAATATAAGAGCTTATTAATATTAAAAATTATAATATATTAAACCTTAAGTATAACTCTAATAGAAAAAGCTTTTTTACTAAAAAAGGATATAAAAAACTTTAATATATTATTTAGAAATAAAAAGCTAAAACTAAAAAAATATAAATTTTTATTAATAAGAATAAGTAAGCTATAAATAGCTTAAATAAATAACTTTAGAATACTAAAGAAGTTTATAAAAAACTAAAAAAAGGTATCTATAGAGATACTAATTTTAAGAAGATTTAAGAACTCTAAGGAGAACTTAATACCTTCTAAGCTACTATTAATATTATTACTACTTCTATTAGAGGATATTAGAAACTTAAGCTTAACGCTTTTATTATTTATAATAATACCTCTAGATAACTTAAACTATATTTAATTTAGATTAAGACCTATTATAACTTTTATTATAATAACTTTACTAATTAGATAGAAAAAGTTATTTATATAGCTACTTATTTTTATAAATAAACCTTTAAATAGTTTAAACTTATTTAAAAAGAATTCTTTAAGTATAAAACCTTAAATAAATACTCTATAAAAATATATAATATTTATAGTAGCTTTTAAGGATTTAAGGATACTTTATAATCCCTCTTTTAAGATCTAAATAAGAAGCGTTAAACTAAATATAACCTTATATAGTTATAATAAACTAAATTAGCTAAAAAATATATTATTATTTTTAAATAACTTAATATTTAATTAAACCTTACTAAAGAAACTAAAATCTTTATATTCTACTAAAGACTTAAAGATAATATTAAGAATAAAATTATTAAGCTAGATAAACTTAAAGATTTCTTCTAATATATTAGTATAGCTATTAAGATTAATAATTAACTCTTTAAATAAAGAAAGGAAAAAAGTAAAAAATAATAAGGAGCTAATTCTAAATATAAATATTAATAATAACCTTAATATAAATTTAATAACTAGTAGAATAATAATAAATTATATAATAACTAAAATAATATCTAATAAAGTACTACTTATAGATAATATAGTAAACCTATAGATCTTAGTATAATAACTAAACCTAATAATAAGAAACCTTAAAACCTTAAGTACTATAACTATAATAGATAAGAATATATTACTAGAAATTATAAATAGCTTAAGAAGCTACTTTAGAAACTAATAGCTAAGTAACCTTAATAAGTTAATATAATTATAAAAGCCTTATATATATCCTAATCTTAAACTAGATATTATAATAATAAGTATTAAATTCACCTTAAAGATAAAGAAATATTAGGATACTACCTAAAAGATAGTAACCTTAAATAATCTAAATATAATATAACTACCTTAAATACTTACTTAAGGATTCTAGCTATAATATACTATAGTAATAATAAAATTATTAAGAAACTAATAGAATAACTTAATAAAATACTATAAGTATAATAGTTTAAACCTACTAGCACTTTAGAAATATAAGCTTAAAACTAAGAACTAAAAGATAATAATAAGTAAAAGTTAATATACTTCTAGCTAGTAGAACTTATATATCTAGAATATATTTAAAAAAAACCTTATAATCCTATATAGAAAAGATAACTTAAAGCTATACTCTTATATATAGAATAATATAAATATATATATAGAAACCCTACTAGAATTAAATAAATTAACTAAGAAATAGAAGAATAGGTTAAAGAGGAATCTAAAGAAGAACTTAAATATTAATATAATTTACTAATAGAATAATAACTCCTTAGTATAACTAATAACTAAACTTTTAGAAAAAGTAAAAGTTTATCTTATAACTTAGATAAACCTTATAATATTACTTAATAATATACTTAAGTAGAGATTACTTATAGTTTTACCCTTAATATAAATAACTTTAGCTCTAAAGAGAAATCTAATAACTAAGAAGATAAAATTAAGTAACTCTTAAAGTACTAAGAAATTAATATACTTTAAGATAAATAATAACGCTATTTTTATAGTACTTTAATAGACTAATAAGACTAAGACTATACTTCCTAGCTATATATAGAAGATTATCCTACTTTATAAAGTAACTATTAATAATACTAAACCCTCTTCTAACCTTAGTATTTCTATAATAAGTATAAAGAATATATAGGAGATAAGTATAACTACTAATTCTACCTTAGAAGACTTAATAATAAACCTATTAAGAGTGTTTATACTATATATATTATAATTAAATAGATTATAATAACTTTTAATAAAAGGATTACTACTTTTTAGCTAAACCTATAGTTCCCTATAAGATATTAATATAATAGTAGTATAAAATAAAATAAATATTAGTATAATAAATATTAAGTTTACTATTAAAATAAAACTTATATATAGAGAATTATAAAAAATAAACTAAAACCCCCTTAAGTTAGAATCTATAAGAATAGCCTTATTAAGGTAGTATAAAAAAGAAAGCAAATTACTTACCTAAGATAACTAAAGTAGTTAAAAAACTAAACTTACTTACTAATAATAGATTATAATAAGTAATAAAGAAAAGATTTATCTACTAGATATTATAAAGATATAAGAATAATATAAAACTTAAAGTTATAATTAATAAATAAATAATATTTATACTAATTAATAGTAAAGCTAAAGTAAATTTTATTACCCCTTAAACTATTAATAAGCTAGAAGTATAATAAAGAGGAAAAGAATAACTATACCCCCTATATATAGTAGAAGGAGAAGAATTTAAGTATAAAGGAGGTACTATCTATAATAAAACTATACCCCTTAAGATAAATTATTTAGATTAAAAAGAAAAAATCTAATTTAATATTACTAATATAAGGATATATAATATAATACTAAGATTACCTTAGCTATAAACTAATAACCTATAGATAGACTAAAGTAAAAGCTAACTTTAGTAGGACTATAATAGTTTAATCCTTAAGTAGTATTATAAAAAATAAGCTTTAAATAAGCTAATACTATAAGAAATAATAAGATAATATATTTATTACTTTAAGGTAAAAGAAGTTATATTATAATAATTAATAATAAAAGATCTTAAGAATAACTTACTTCTATTTATCTTAAAAGAATATAGAGTTTATAAGAAACTCTTTATAGCTAAATTAGAAACTAAACTACTTAAATATACTAACTTTAACTATAAAATCCCCCTTAAGGAAGGAAAAGAACTATAATTTAATAAGATCTATAGATTTAACTTAATAGAGATAGAAGCCTTAAATAAGTACCTTAAAGAAAACCTCTAAAATGGTTATATTAAACCCTTAATATTACTAATAGGAAGTTTAATCCTATTTATACTAAAAAAGAATAGAAAACTATAACTATATATTAACTATTATATACTTAATAAGATAATAATTAAGAACTAATATCTACTACCTCTTATAGATAAAATAAAATAACTCTTTTATAAAGCTAATTAATTTATAGCTCTTAATCTTAAGAAAGCTTATAACTTAATTAGAATAAAAAAAGGGGAAAAATAGAAAACTACTTTTAGAATATAGAAAAGATATTTTAAGTACCTTATTATACCTTTTAGTTTTACTAATATACCTATAATATTTTAAAATATAATTAATACTATATTATAATAATATATTAATATCTATATAGTTATCTATCTAAATAATATCCTTATTTTCTCTTCTACTTTTAAAAAATATAAAGAAGATATATATAATATCTTATAGACTTTTTAAGAAGTTAAACTCTTAGTTAAACCTAAAAAGAGTAAGTTTTATATATAATAAGTAGAATATCTTAGATTTATTATTACCTTAAGAGAAGTTAGTATATCCTAAAATAAGATTAAAGCTATTTAAGAATAGTTAATACTAAAGAACTTTAAGGAAGTCTAAAGATTCTTAAGTTTTATTAATTTTTACTAGAAATTTATTAAAAACTATAGAAAGATTAATATAGCCCTTATAGACCTTAGCTATAAGAATAAACTATTTTAATAAGAAAAATTATAATAAATAGCTTTTTAGAAAATTAAAAACTTTATTACTAGTAAACTAATCCTCTTTATTCTAAACCTTATAAAGCTATTTAAAATAAAACTTAATATATCTAATTATATAATTAAAGTATAACTATTATAATAAAACTTAGAAGGATACTTATATCTATATACCTTCTTTTCTAAAAAACTTAAAAGACTTAAGCTTAATTATAAAATCTATAATAAAAAACTAATAGTAATTATTAAAGTTTTTAAGGAATAAAGACTTAAATTTTTAGGAACTATTTATAAAGTACTTATATATTTAGACTATAAGAACTTTATATACTTTATAACCTCAAAAATACTAGAAAAATAATAAGTATAATAGTTAGAATTCCTATTAGGATTTAACTTCTAGATTATCTATAAGAAAGGATTAAATAATAGTAGAGCTAATACTCTTAGCTAAAAATTAAACTATAATATCTTAGTACTTAAAGAAACCTAAGTAATTCTTAAGAAGGATAACTATAGAGACTTAATACTAGTAGCTAAACTCTTAATAATAGCTAGATAATTTAGTATTAGCTTACTTAGTAAACTAAATAATAAAGTAATTATAAAGTTTTATATATACCTTATATATAGTTACTAAGGAATTATAAAAACCTAGAAATAACTATAATAGTAATATAGAGAAAAGGTTACTAGAGAATATATAGTAAAAATAATTAAGGATTATAAAGTTTATTTTAAAAGTAAACCTACTTAATACTAATTTTATAGTATACTATAATCTTTATTAATGCTATAAACTGCTTAGTAATCTATATTACTTAACTTTATTATTAAGCTACTAAAGTCTTAAGAACCTCTTATAGAAGTATACTATAATAGCATTCTTATTATTATAAACTACTTTATAAAGTATACCTACTTTATTCTATATAAAGAAGTAAGTAATACTAAAGAATATATATATATATTCCTTAAGTATATTATTACTAACTATAGAATACCTTAGGAAATTATATTAAATAGAGATAAGATCTTTACCTCTAACTTTTAGAAATTAATTATATTATAACTTAATATTAAATAGTTAATATCTACTATATTTTACTTATAGACTAATAGATAAATAGAATAAATTAACTAAATCTTTAAAACTTACTTCTATATTTATATTAACTATAACTAAGATAATTAAGTTATACTACTACTAATAGCTTAATTTACTTATAATAGTATAATTAGAGAAAGTACTAAGGAATCCCCTTTCTACCTTAACTATAGCTTTAAACTAACTACTTATAGAGAACCTTAAGTAAACTTAGCTATAGTAAAAGCTACTACTTTAATATAATAAATTAAAGATATCTAAAATAATATATATAAAGAACTTAAATTTATATAATAAAGAATACTTAAATTTAGTAATAAACAAAAGATTAAGAGATTAACCTTAAAAGAGAGAGATAATACCTATCTTATATAGTAAAACATTAAAATAAAATAACTAAGCGACAAACTTAACTATAAAAAACTTAAACCTTTTAAAATCTCATAAGTAATTTCACTAGTTAACTATAAACTTAAACTTCTAGAAACTATAAAATATCACCTAATTTTCTATATTTCCCTCTTTAAACTAATATTATAAAGATTATAAATAAATAATATTATTATTATAGAGGATAATAAGTTAGAGTATAAAGTAGAATGTATTATTAACTACCTAAAAGAACCTAAAAGATATTAATACTTTATTAAGTAGAAAAGATATAGTTATAAAAATAATATATAGAAACCTACTAAAAATATTATTAATATAGCAGATAAACTCTCACTCTACTAGTAATAATATTAAGAATAAGAAATCACACTAATATTAGCTACACTAGTTAGTTAGAAAATTATTAATAGATACTTATAAATTAAATACCTATATTACTTCACCTAACTACTTATTAAAGTAGATTAACTATAATAAGGGAAACTATTTATTCACCTAAAAATATTAAAATATAACTAAAACTCCCCTAATAAGAAGTTTAAAATACTTAGATTCTAATTAAGGATAGAATTTAAGTTTATTATACTAAAACTACCTATAGACTAAACCTTTAATATAAGAGATACTACTAGCTCCTCTTTAGTAACCTCTTAACCTTTCTAAAATACTATTCTCTTCTACTTATATAAATAGTCTAACTACACTATAGATTTATCTAACTTAGCTTATATAATATATAAAGTAATAGCTTTCTTTTTTAATACCTCCTCTTTAACTACCTTAATATCTTCTAAATAAGTAACTTTATTAAGTAAGTAGTTAACTATAATAAAGTTAGTAAGCTTAAAAATAAAACCTAAAGTACTAAAAAACCTATAAATATAAATAGTATTTACTACTATATTATAAAACTACCCTAAGTAAGTATACTTACTATAAACTTTACTACTAAGAAGAAGCTTATAGCGCTTCCCTAAAAAGTAATAATAAGAATAAAGCATATTACTAGCTATACTAAACTTAGTAATATATAATATATAATTATAATAATAAAGAGTAGAAGTAGTACTTAATTTTAACTTTTAAATATAACCTAATATAGTATTAATATTATAAGTAAATTAGAAAGTATAATTAATAAATCTCTAACTTAGGACTAATAACTTACTTATATTAAGTTTTAAGAGTAAGACCTTTAGAGAGGGGACCTAATATTATAACCTATAAATAAGGATAATAACTAGATAACTTACTTAAATATTAAGTAGCTAAGATAGGATATTTATACTATAAAATTATAGGAATAATAAGGACTTACTTAGTATAGAAGAACTATAATATAAGTTATATAATAATAAAATAAAGAAATAATTAGTAAAGTATAAGAAGAAGTACTTAATAATTAGTTAGCTTTACTAACTAATTATAATTACTTTATATACCTAAATAATTACTTTATAGTAGATAAAGGATACTATTTAGGACTTATATATAAGATAGCTTAAACCTAGCTTATAGTTAGACTTCTATAGCTTTTTAGTAATTAATTTAGTATTTATTTTTAAGATATTTTTAGCTTACTTTTACTATAAATTACTTATTAAGTTTAAAACTAATTACCTTAGCCTCTAAAGATTAATCTACTATAGCTTATAACTTATAACTTAGACTATAACCTTAGTATACTATTACTATATATTAATCCCTAGCTTCTATTAGTAGACCTTACTATTAGATAGCTAACTATAACATTCTTATGCTAGATAAATTTAAAATATTTAAAATTAAGTATTAGTATATTTGCAAATAATCCTAATAAAATTTAGTTAGTTTAGGTCTAAGATTTTGAGGCGAATTAGTTCATATTAATCAGAGACTTGATGAGTATATAGTCTTATATGCACTAATTTATAGAATCAGATAACCTCTAACCTTCAAAGGTATAAGAAACTTTTCATGTGAACTGAAATTGGTTTCCAAGCACGAAGTGCAGGTACCTTTAAACACCTGTGAGTCAGACTTGTGTGCTCTAAATCCATCGGTAAGTTAGGAAAATGTAGTCTTGTTGATTCTCTTCCTTTAAATTGGTTCAGGTCTAGAAAGCTTTATCAACCGAATCCCACAGTTTGTACCATTCAAGAGCATTGATTAACACCGCATGTGAAAAATTTCGGATAGTCAAAGGCTGGATCGGGCATAACAGCGTCGCGTGCGCTAAAGGAAAATTAAGAGTATCAAAGTCTTAAAAGCGAAGTAATCAGACGGGGTTGGCTAGTTAGCATCCGAGGAGGTTAAACTTCGTCACGCTCTCCAATGGCCCAGTTAGAAAGATGGACTCCCCAGAACTGAAGGAAACCGTTGATGGCATATATGGAAACAAAGCACAGATCCTCGCTCAATACACGTTCAGGTTGTTTTCGGGTTCGGTAATGGAACGATGTAGAACTACTATCATTTTGAGTCCTTAACTATGTTGAGGAAGTTTCGAGCCCACTAAGTAGGGGTTAAGTCCTCAACTATAAGCACTTTTCAGCTACTTCCATTACATCATACAAACGACATATCATTGCCCTCTTCTACTGTGATTTCTACTGGCCCCATACAGCTTCTACTAGCATTTTCGAGTGCATTCCCTCGTTCTTAGCACGTTGGGGACTAGACATGACCGCTTTCCACACGTCACCTCCATAATCTTCGTGTGTGGCTGGTCATAAAAGCCAATCCGTGCTTGACCGATGGTGCACCCCGCGGCTAAATGTTTGGTGAAAGACATAATCACTGAGTTGGAAGTACTTAGGTAGACACCAAATTAAACGAAAACGTGTGAACTATGAACTGTAACAATTGAACTTGTCAAAAATGAAAATTCTAATATCCTCATAACTCCTTCAAAATGCGACTAAGCACGCTGATGAGCTCGCCAGCGGAGGACTGGGACACTTTTGCCGCTGACCCAAACACTCCGATATCCATCGCGCCTTCCTTTATCGACGCTTCAATGTCCACAGCATCCTATAATCACATTAGCAAGACATCTTATGAACTGATTCGCGAAGCAACTTACTGGGAATGCGTCTCGAACTGCATTGTCCACTAACCAGCGGGCAGTGACGCTTGATGATAGACCCGAGTTGCCATCCGTCTTGGTCAGGCCCTCAATCTCGTCTCCATTCGAAACGAGCTCGAACGAGACGTTTCCTGCCTGAAGGATCTCCTTGTCGTCGTCGCCGAGATGAAGGAAGTTGACGAAGCAGTCAATCTCTAGCCCAGTCCAGTCCTTTATCTCCCACAACCCTACGGTTGAGTGCGATGAGATGAGATGCAAGTCTTCTTGCACACGTTGAGCGATTGCGATGATGCTGGCAGTTTCATCGACTCGGACCCTGAGAGGAACCAAGTTGAGTGTGGGGAACGTCGGTTGCAGATTCTCGGCGAGAGATCGGTTGGCGTAGTAGATGCCAAAAACGACCTCGTTGGTATTCAATGACGGTGAGAGAATTTTCGACTTTTGAAGAGTCTTGGCAGCCGCAGCGAAAAATAGGGCGGGAAGACCCACGCCGGCCTGGGAGCATGAGCCTTGTAGGTTTGCGGTACCAGAAATAGCAGAGCGTCGAAGGAGTGAAACTCGCTCCAACGATTTGGTCGTGTCGTCGGGCTTAGATGACGTGGTGGGAATGATGCCTTCAAAGTATTCCGTCCAAAACTTCCTATTGTCGCCTTTCACCTCGTGATGATGGTGAGCACCAAGGAACGACCTCCACAAGTCCAGCTCCATGGCCTCCTTGGAGTCTTGTCCTTGAATTGTGGATAGAAGGTGCTGCATGAGTGCTGGTAGACTGAATCCATCGTAAAGTGAGTGCTGAAGTTTCAGTTGAAGCAGCCAAGATTTATCATCCTCTTGCTTTGCGGAAAGGTGTACCTGGGGCCAGCACGATTCCGTGTGAGACTCTGGAGTAGGGGCCTCTCCTTGCATGGCGATGTGCTTGTGAGGTCCATCGGCATCGGGACAGAGAACAATCTGCACGAAAGGTAGTGACCTCTGACCTGTGGCAACGAGACAGGTCCGGAGAATCGGCTCTGACTCAACGACAGCGGACCATGCCCCTTGCAGTTGATCGACCGTCACAGACCCTTGAAGACGGTAGGAAAACTCTGGGTAGAAGACTCGGCCCTCGGAGTTCTGCCATGCTGACATCATGTAGACTTGCATTGGCAGAGGAGGCAGGATTGCTAGCACCTGAGACTCGGCGATACCAGCACTGGTAAGCAGGGCCTTGCTATTGATCGTGCTTGGGAGTTCAAACTCAGCAGAAGGAATATCAGAGGCTTGCTGAATCTCAGTGGAGGTGCTTGACTGAGCCTGCCGAGCCATCGATTGAATTGACGTCGATGTCAACAGGGCCTTGACGCCAAGATTCAACCCTTCCTTGCGAAGAAGCGCAGAGACCTTGATGGCACTGATCGAATCTAGGCCTAGGTTGTAGAGAGTATGGCTCTTGCTGATCGAGCTCTCTTCGATCCCTGCAGCTTGTGAGAGCACCCGGCGCAGGAGCTTCTCTGTGGCTGTCCACTCTGTGGCTTCGTCCGATTTGGTGATTTTCGAAGAAGAATCAGCGGGCGCCTTCCTCGCCTGGAATGAGGGAAGCTGGCATATGGAAACATTGTCGCCCTCAAAGCGAAGTAGGTTCTCCTCGGGGGTGCTGATGATGTACTGCAGCGCCCTGTCGAGATGATGGAGTAACTGGTTGGTCATCTTCTCGGACACATAGGCATTTTGCCCGGCAATGCGCCATATGAGATTCTTTGACGTAGCTTCCAGCTCCGCGCAGACGGCGAACTCAGTCGCAGAGGAGCCTTGGACTGATTTCATCAGAGGGTTTTCAGGTCCAGACTCGGGGTTCTTCTGCAGAATGAAAAGCGTATTGAAGAGTCGCCCTCCAGCGATGGCCTGTGCTTTTCTCAGGGGGTAATTCTGGAACTCGACGATGTCGCCCATGGTTTCTTGAAGGTAGCGAAGGAAGTTGGTGGCAGAGCCGTGAAGGACGCAGCGTACAGCCACAGTGTTCATCGTCGGGAACATGAGGGCTTGGGCTTGTTCCGAGTCGCGCCCTGCGAGGACGACACCGAAGCTAACTTCGAGAGTCTGGAGAAGTGTCGCAAGAGTTGATGCCCAGCAAGCCTGGCCGAGAACTTGCAGGCTCACAGCGTGCCGTTTGCAGAAGTCTGTCACGCGGTCGAGTCCAGCACTCGAGACAGCCTCCGTCCGGTAGGTGTGGTCACCCGATGATGTAGCCGAGAGCTGCCTTCTAGAAAGCAGTGATGGCCGTGTGTTGGCGAGGTACTGCGACCAGAACTTTCTGGATTGATCTGTCGGCGTCTGGACCAAGCTTTGAAGGAATTGCTCAGTCTGCGGTCGATCGGAAAGCTGGCCTTGGTATGCTGCAGCGACGTCTTGATGAAGCAAAGCCAGAGACCATCCATCATAAAGGGCATGCGAAATCGACAAGACGACAAGAGACTTGTTATCTCCTAGAATGACAGAAAGCTGCAGAAGATTCGAATGGCCTTGAGCTTCGCGAGCGTTACGCTTGTGCTTATCGACAATGCTCTGCACTTCAGTCACATCACCTGTCTGAAGCTTGTTGACCAAAAGATGACTGGACTTCGAGATTACTTGGGCAAAAGTTTGCTCAACAGAAGGGTCCTCGATCTGCACAAACACAGTTCGCAGGATAGGCGATCTCTGAACAACCTGTTGCCAAGCTTGCTCGAACTTATCGACGTCAACACCGCCGGTCAACTCTAGGACGTCGTGATTGAAATACTGCTCGAATTTCGATTGCAACATGTCGGCAATCATGGACTCTTGCAACGGTGTGGGAGGCAAGACGGCCTCAACTTGTTGCATCCCAAAATCAGTGGACTCCACGGCCTTCCAGAGCTTTGTCTTGAGGTCCTCGTAGTTTGATTGCTGGTTGGAGTCTTCCGATACAGGCTTGTTGCGATTGAGAATTGAAGACATGACGGCGATGGTTTGCGACTTCATGAGTTGAGACAATGTGAGAATGTGACCGGAGTGCTTGAGCCTTGCAGATAGTTTCACAAGGTCGATGCTGTCCAAGCCCAATTCCAGAAGGGCCATGTTCTCTGTGATACTTTCCTCAGAAGTACCTGAGAGAGCAGCAATCTCTTTCCTCAGCACCAAAGCGGCGGGTGTCCACTCAAAGTCTGAGATGTTCAGGTGAAGCTCGTGGTCCTTGAAGTCGCCGTCAATGGACTCGGGTCGTGAAGTCAACGGGGTACGGGGCGATGCGGCAGTCGAAGCATCACGAGAGACATTGGCACTGACAGGCAGAGAGTAGGTTGCGCGAGAGGTGACATCCACCATCGCCTCATCAATCTCCTCAAAAAGAGAGTTCATCATGGCCTCGTCAGCAACGTCTCCATGTGCCACAATCTGGACTCGGAGTTGACCATCGGGGGTTGACGACGCTTCAAAGGCGAGGGGATAGTCAGAGACGCTGTAGTCGTCCATAATGGACCACATGCCCGAGGGCTCTGCCGAACGAGCTTGTTCGACTTGGAAAACGAAGAGATTTTCAAAGCTGGGCCGACCTCTGGACTTAGTGCACCACTTTTGAATGTTCCGCAGCGGCACGTGCTGGAACTGTAAGACTGCCGTGCTAAATTCATGACACTTCTGGATGAGAGATAGCCAAGTGTCCCCCTCCTTGAGGCCAGCGTAGAAGAGCAGAGTATTGAACAAAGGACCGATGGTGTTTTCAATTTGGTCCATGTCAATAGACCGGCCAGAAACAATTACGCCGGTCGCGGCATTGATGGGAAAATGCTTTTTGAAAACAGATGTCCACAGGGCAAGAACAACTGACTGAAGTGTGACATTCAGCGATCTGCGTAACGTTTCGAGGTTGCGGGCCGAGTAAGTTTTCGTCCTTGTGATTATGCTCGAGGGATCACCATCCTGAAGTCTTGGAATAGTGTCAAAAAGGCAGTTGCTGAGGTGTTCGGTCCAGAATTGGCGGCTGGAATCGTAATTTGCGAGCGGTCCGTGTGCAAGGGTATCCAAGAACGAGGGGGCTGATTGGTGTTCTTTTTGCGAATATTCATCGGAAACCCAACGGAGCATTGTCTCAAATGTCACGCCGTCGTACAGCGCGTGAAAGATGTGAACAACTAAAATTGTCTCCTCGCCCACATGAGCTACGATTAGTTCCAGAGGATCGGAAACACATCGGCTGTTCTTGTGAATGAGTCCTGGCATTGCGCTTGCCAGTTGTGTCTCGACTTCAGCAGGCTCAAGGGCTCTCAGGTCTCTCCAAGAAAGCTCAGAAGACTTGAGGGCAACTTGTGCAAAGCCGGCAGGCGTTTGGATGAAGCTGGTTCTGAGGATTGCATGGGATTTTACAAGCTGCTCGCACGCAACCCTCAACCTTTCAATGGAAACTTCGGATGAAAGCTTCAGCCGGAAAGCAGTGAAGTAGGCGCCCTCGTCTTGATCGGACATAAATCTCGAGAGCATGCCCTCTTGCAGCGGTGTGCACGGCGCAACGTACTCAATGTCCCCATCACTTGGGAGAGAAAGCTCTTGCACGGCTAGAGATCTGTATCGGTGGCCGAATGCCTGGATGAGTTGGCGTGCCTCGTGAACACCGCTGCCCTCACTTGCTGAATCGGTCTGCTGAAGGACTTCAGCGAGATCGCCGAGGGTGGGATTTCTCAAAATGACCCTGGGCGCCGCGCCTGACAAACCATTCTTACGCATCAGTCTGGAGAGTCGGAGAGCTGAAATTGAATCAACCCCAAGATCGAAGATGTTACTTGACAGCGAGACTGGAGTGTCGTCGCCGAGGAACTCCTGTACTGTTGACACGATTTGCCGCTGCACCTCATTGGTTGGCTCTGAAGTTGTCCTTGAGGATGGTGACAGTTGGACTAGCATCTCTGAAGTCAAAGTTCTGAAAAGCTGATTGAGTTGCTTGATGTCTGCTTTGTTGTTTGGAGACAGAGGAATGCGCGGGACTTGGAAGATGTACGAAGGAACCATGTAGCCGGGAAGTGTGTCTCTGCAGGCCTTCTGAACAGACCGCACAAGAGCGGCCGTCGTGGGTTCGGTAAGCACTTGCAGCTCCGCCTTGGAGTTAGCTGTTGACTTATGGCTGACGAAGGACACCAACATGTCTTTGTCCAGACTGCCGTGCTTGGTGACCAGAGTGGCGACGTCGCTGACTTCGCTAACTCGGGTGCGGATGGAGTGGTTGATTTCGCCGATTTCCAAACGTTGCCCGCGCAGCTTGACCTGGTCGTCAGCACGACCCAGGAAGTCGAAGCATCCATCGTGGAGCAATCTGACGAGATCACCGGTGCGGTACACGCGCTCGTTGAAGCCTTTCAGGATTGGGAAACGTTCCTGGGTTAGGTCTGGGCGGTTCAGGTATCCCTTACCGACGAGCTTTCCAGAAACGCAAAGCTCGCCGACAGCACCCCTCATGACTGGAATATCAGTTCCAGGTTTGAGAACATATGAACCAACATTGTCAAACTGCTTTCCAATGTTGGAAGCGCGACCGTTGTGGGGGACTCTTTGGTACATGGTGACGCCAATTGTGGCCTCAGTTGGGCCGTAAGCGTTGTAGATCACGCCAACGGGTCCCCATACGTCGAGAATCTCTTGCTTTAGAGCCTCTCCACCGGTGATGAAAACACCCCTAGATAGGCTCGGCACTTCCGCCGGGTCAAGCAGGCGAGCCAAACTTGGCGTCAGATCAATGTGGGTGATTGCCAGGTGTCGGATTGTACCGGCAAGGTCATCGAGAATGAGATCTCGCGGAGCTCCAACTAGAGTCATACCAACAGACCAACTCCAATATTGCTCAAGGACTGACACGTCAAAGTGGAAAGAAGCAAATTGAAGCCACTTGGAGGTCTCATCCCAATGACCCTCAAACAGCCTCTGAAATGCTTTCATGGCCTGAACAGCATTCTCGTGCGTGATTTCGCACCCCTTCGGCGTTCCAGTGGTACCAGAAGTGTATAAACAATAGGAGTTGTCCTGAATGCTGAGGGAATCCGGGCTGGAGAACTCCTTAGAGGCAGTATCGAGCACTGAATCCTCGATGTGAAGAATTGGCTGATCAACAACAAAATCGATATCATTGTTGGTGAGCAGCGCAAGAGCCCCGGAATCCTTGAGTATGAACTCTTTTCTCGCCTTTGGCGCAGATGGATCTAGTGCTAGGAAAGCGCAGCCAGATTTGAGAATGCCGAGAATGGAGAAGCAAGCCTCGGGGCACTTGTCAAAATGAATCGCGATCGTATGTCCAACTTTGGAGTGATGTGAGAGAAGGTTGGCAACTTGATTGCCCTTCTCGTTGAGTTCTTTGAAGTTCCAATGCTTAGAAATCGGGGTTTTGCCGTGAAACCCGGTAAGAAACTCCAAAGCGACCTTATCTGGATGCGTGCGTGCCTTGCTCTCGACGAATTGGTGCAAGAACTGCTCTTCAGACGGAATGTCCGGCTCCTGAGGTGGTAGAATGGAGAACACTGAGAGATTATTAGCCCACAAGTCGTCCTCAGTTCCAGTAGGATTCTGAGCAAGATGCTGTAAGATGGCATCGAACTGGTCTACCAAGTGACGTGCCTGGACTGCTGGAAGGACGTCGGTGCGATGGGTAACGCGAAGTTGGATCTCGCCGCCGGCCAAAGGCTCAATTTCAAGGGACAGAGGGTAGTCGAGGTTGCCCTCGTCGCTGATTGTCCTCCAAGGGAAATCCAATGTACCATCTTCAGGCATCCGCTGATATACAAGAAGAGTGTCAAAGACTTGGGCATTGGGGTAGCCAAGCCAGCGCTGTATCTGGGCGAGGGGTGTGTTCTGATGCTTCAATAGCTCATTGTGATACCCCAGCATCTGCTGCAAAAGCTCAGAGTTGGAGGATTTATTGTGCGCAATGACAGGAACGGTGTTTATGCAGGGGAACACAACACCCTCTGTCTCATCGTCGATGCGGCCAGACAAGACCACTCCGAAGACGACATCCTCCTCGCCGAGATAAGCAGAAAGAACACGAGTCCAAGCTGCTTCCAGTATGATTTGAATTGACACATCAGCTTGCCTTGCCTTTTCGGTGAGAATCTCGAGACTAATGCTGGCAGATTTGGAACTTGAGGTAAGTTCTGGAGATGGCTCGGATAACGGAGTAAGGGTAGGAAATCGGTTGACTACCACCTCAGACGACTTTTGCTTCCAGAATTCTTCAGAGTCCGCCTTTGCAGAGCCTGCCATTATATTTGAGAGAGCACGGTCAATTGGCGGATGCTGGCTAGGACGACCGCCTTGGAGGAAAACAGTCAAGTCTCGCAAGATCAGCTGAAGAGAGAACGCGTCGTAAAGTGCGTGATGCATAATGATGTGTATGCTGATGCCTGAGTCGAGACACTCAAGTGCAACCGCCCACGGTGGGTTTTCCAGAGTTTGCAGGACGGCGTGAGCGATATCCAACTTCCATTTCGTGACGTTGAAAGATTCTTTCCCATTGTCATGAACCACCAACGGCAATCTCATGCCATGAGCGGAATATTGCAGCATTGCAAACGAAGCATCGCGGTGTTGTGTTGGCAAGAAACCGGTTCTCAGAATTTGGTGGTGCTCGAGGAGAGAATCCCATGCCGCACGAGCCTTATCAAGGGAAACTTCATCCTTGAGGGCGAAAGACATGTAATTCAGGTAATCTTTGCCTCCTGACTGGATGAAGTTGCTAAGCATAGCGCATTGCAAGGGCGTGCAAGGCAAAACATTCTCAATACCGTCGCCAAGGGAGGTGTTTCCGACCTCTCGCTCAAACTTGGCGAAGTCATACAGCTCAAAATCTTGCTGGGTGGACTGTCCGAGGCGGGCCGCCATTTTCGCGCAGGTAGGGAACCCAATGACGTCCAAGGCAGAAAGCTGCAGACCCTGGTCCCGCAGCATTGCGGCGAGCTGTACGGCGTTGATGCTGTCTAGACCAAGTCGGAAAATCGAAGTGTGTCTGCTGATCTTGGAGACTGAACTTTTTGACAGTTCGGCCAAGACAGATCGTATTTGCTTCTCGGAATCGTTCCACTCCTCGTCTTCTGAGACGTTTTGACCCTCCTCAGGTTTTTGTTCGTCCTGGTCTACGGTCTTGTCGACAACGATGCTCTCTAACAACTCCTGGATGTCTGCAGAGAGATTTTGTCGGGAAGGGACGCTGGAAGCGGGATGCTTGGCGGCATTCGCAACCAAGTGCAAAAAGACACGAAGTAAGCTCGATAGGGCCTCTGTTGTCATTAGGTCGCTGTTGCAGTGGAGGTTGATGGATATAGAGTCACTGCGGGGTTCTGGAGTGATTTCACAGACCAGAGGCACGTCCATGGCTCCATTATCTTCAACCAGCTCCCAGACGGACGCATCGCGTTCCGAGCGAGGCTGCTGCAAAAGAAGGAGAGAGTCAAAGAGCTGCAGTCCACTTCTGGTAACCTGATTCTGAATGGAGCGCAGAGGCGTGAATTGTCGTTCCAGAAGGCGGGGGTTGAGATTTTGGAATTTCCTGAGCATCGTGACAAATTGGGCCGACGCTGGGAGCTCAATCCGGATGGGTAAGGTATTGAAGCAAGGCGCAACCAAACGATCAATGCCTTCATGACTCAATGCCCTTCCACTCATGACATTGCCAAAGCAGACGTCTGTTTCGTTGTAGACGATGCTCAAGAACACAGACCACACAGTCTGGAAAAATGATAATGTTGAGACTCCCGTAGCTTTGGAAACTGATTGGAGGTTGCTGAGAGGAATTTCGAGCAGGCCTGTGACCACTAATGGCCCCTGTCTCTCAAGCTCAGCAGACCTAACAGACAGTTGGTGTTGTGCAGGCTTGAACCCATCAAATTGTGTCTTCCAGAAGGAATCGGTTCCGTCCGGAGAACCGACGATTTCGTGAAGGACAGGAAGGTAGTCAACTGGAAGTTGCAGCGGCTTTCCATTCGCCAGTTGCTCGATTTCCGTGAGGAGAACGTCGATTGCCACGCCATCGTAGAGTGCATGATGACAGACGAATGAGAGGTGGCTCTTGCTCTTAGACGTGATTACCGCGAGAGAAACAGGGGGAATCTTCGAGTTCAGAGAACCAGGAAGGTTCCTTGTGTGATTGTCGGCTCCGTCTCGTAAGCTCTCTGCTTCTATATTGTGCCAAGGTATCGTCCACGAGCTGAGCACAACTTGCGCGACGGCTCTTCGAGATTCTCTTGTGGTGATGAAGCAAGTGCGGAGAATAGCATGGCGTTGGCACATCTCTTCCCAGTAACCCTTCATATCTGACTCAGGGATTCTCAATTTGAAAATGAGCTGGTTGGAGTAGGACGAGCCAGCTGTTGAAGATAGCATGGCTTCTTGAAGTGGAGTGCAAGGCAACACGGTGGAGACCTCTTGTCCTTCCTTGGCAAAGTCTTCTTTGATAGCCTCAACATACTCATTGGTAAACATAGAAGCTGATGCATTCATGCTTTGAGTATCGTCTTCTGTCTGCTGAGTCGAGATTTCTTGTGCTAGACGAGCGACACTTCCGGACCGCAAGATCAAAGACACGGGAATCTTGGCCGGGAACGAACCCCGCAAAGTCCTCGCCAAGGAGATGGCTGAGATAGAGTCCAGGCCCACGGCAGCAAACGGCTGCCAGCGCGTGATGTCTTCCAACGGAACGCTCAAGACTTGCGAAAGAACAAGCGCAATGGTCTTTTCCTGGTCAGACCAAGAGTTTTGGTCGTCATGCTCCTCGGTGGAGCCAGCAGCTAGGTCCAAGTGTTCACGAGAGAACTCGCGGAACGACGCTTGCATTGCAGCTCTATCGATCTTCCCACTTGACGTAAGGGGAATGGAGCTAATAGGGAAGAGATAGGTTGGAATCATATAGGCCGGCAGCCGAGAGCGCAGAAGTCCAAAAAGGGTGCGGTTGGCTTGAGCCAGTCTGTCATCAATCGACAACGACGTGTACTCAGAATTGCCGTTGTCTGTAGGAACGTAGAAAACGGCAAGCTGCGCAGCGGGCGAGTTGCTGCGACTGACGATGACAGCCGCGCTGGAGGTTGCAAGACCAGAAGTGGTGAGAATGCTGCTGATTTCGCCTGTGTCGATACGTTGACCGCGCAGCTTCAGTTGATCGTCCATACGGCCCAGTACCATGAGCGAGCCGTCGGGAAGCATACGGCCCATGTCTCCAGATCGGTAGATGCGGCCTAATTGGGGGTGATTGACGAACTTCGAATCGGTGAGTTCTGGCATGCCCAAGTATCCCGCCGCCACTTGGTCACCTCCAAAACACAATTCACCCGCAAACGCTATAGGCAGGGGATCCAGACTTTCAGAGCCAAGGACTATTGTTGAGGTATTCTCAAACGAGAATCCAAGGTGGTCGATGAAGTCGCCCGGCTTCATCTTCTTGACCGTACAGATGTTGGTCGTTTCAGCTGGGCCATATCCTGAAAATTGTTAGCCTCCAGATACGGTCTTGAATAATGGGAATCAACTAACCCTGGTACAGATGCCCCGTCCACTTCTTTGCGACGACCGTTGTCATCGGCTCGCCTGCCGTGACCAAAAACTCTACGCCCGGAACGTTGCTCGGGTCTACGAGAGACGCAACGGTGGGAGTCATGCTAAGATGAGTGCACCCAAAGAAGCGGATAGCCCGCTCCAGGTCTTCGAAAAGGGTATCATTGGTGCCAGAGCACAAACAAGCGCCAACCTTCCAAGTGAAGAAAATTTCAAAAACCGACACGTCGAACGCCTGAGAACATGCTTGAAGTAAACGCGAAGTTGGTGCGTGTGGATAGATGCGGGAGAGGACGTCAAGATTGCCCGCAATGTTTAGCTGCGTGACGACAACACCTTTTGGCTTGCCTGTTGTCCCGGAAGTATAGATGACATAGGCTGGCCGCGATGGATTGGGGGGAATGCAGAGGTTGTCGGAGGAGATGATCGACATGTCGGTTCTGCGGACGTCGATAAAGTGACAGTTCGTAACCTCCGTCAGAGCGGCCGAGACTCCGCTGTCAGCGATACATAGAGTAACATCTGCCTGCGTCAAAATGGCTCTTACTCTCTCGGCGGGTGAACTTGGTAAGAGGGGGAGATATGCACACCCAGCCTTCAAAATTCCAAGCATTGCGGCATAAAGCGGAATCGACTTCTCCATAACGAGGCCGATGATGTCGCCCTCCTTTGCTCCATAATCTTGCAAGCAGCGAGCGATCTTATTCGCCGAAGCGTTCAACTCGCTGTAAGACACGGTCTCGACCGCGTCATCCTCTAGCAACGTTGCGAAGCGAACCGCAATTGCATCCGGTGTGAGGTCTGCTGCTCGCTCAAAAATAGAAGCCAGATCAGGCACATCATCCAAAATTGACGGGGCGTCATTGAATATTGATCTCAGGTCTGGGGAGAAGTTGTTGATGATTGTGTTGATGTGAGACTTTGGATTTCGAAGAAGGTGAAGTACCACGGACTCAAGCTGGTCCACCAGCAGACTCGCGTGCTCTATCGAGATTGCGTTGTTATGATGAGTGATACGGCAGCTCGGACCGTCGGCAGTTGGCTCAACCTCGACGAGTAGACCAGTTTCCAGGAAATCCTGATGGGCGATCTCCCGCACTTCGCCAGAGGTGCGCTTCTGACTGTACAGAGATTCCTGGTAAACGAAAAGAACATCATAGATCGAGTCGCCAGGGCTTAGACCAGTCAACTTCTTGATCTCGTTCAGTGGAAGGATGCCATGCTGCAAAACCTGGCGGTTGGTGGCATGGATCGCTCGGATGAGATCGGCAATCGAAACAAGCCCCCTCAAATCAACTCGCAATGGTGTCGATGAGATGCAAGGTCCCATGATACGCTCAACATTGGTGACTGGAATCGTTCTACCCGAAGACACGGAGCCGATGACCACGTCAGGTTGACCCTGCAGTCCAGCCCAAAGCCATGACAGAGCTGCTTGGAAGAAGACCTGCGGATGGCATTGTAATTGTTTCGCCCCTTCATCCAAGTTAACTTGTGAGATATCCAGAGTTCGTCTCGTTGTCAGAACCTCTAGCGTTTCAGGAAGACGGCATATAAGGCGTGGCAAGCCATGTCTTTGCCAGCCAAGCAGGTTTTCCGCCCAGAAACTGCGTGCATCGTCAAGCTGCCGTGTCGTGGTGGGATCACTGAAGAAGTTGGCCACATCTTGAAATTGTGGGTGCGGCTTAATCGATTCGCCCCGGGCCAGAGCCGAGAGATCTTCAAGAAGCATGTCGGCGGACCACCCATCGTAGAGTGCATGGTGGATCTGCAACAAGATGGAACCACCATCGTCGGAATCCGATTTGCAGATCTGAACTCTCAGCGGACGGAGAAAGTCCCCGTCTAATGAGATGGAGAAATTCCGATTGAGCTGCTCGACATGTCTGACGGAAGACTCCGATAGCCGATGGAAAACGACTTGCGCAAAGCCTCTGCCAAGAGTGATGAATCCAGAGCGGAAGATGCTGTTGATTGACGCAACATCGCGAATCCACTTTTCCGCATCATGAGTGGTGGATCCAGTCGGGATTTCGAGCTCGATCCAGTTGCAGTAGGCTTGAGAGTTGACCGCCGTTTCCGCAAGCATTGCATTCTGCAGTGGTGTGCACCAATGAACAGCTTCAATATCGCTCTGTATTGAGTCAAGATCGCCGTGCTGTTCTAAGACCTGATTGATAGGAATTTCCGAATACTTTGCAGATGCATCTCCCGTCGAGTCTGATGATGATGCCAGCCGAGAACATAGTGAGGACACATCCCTAGATTCGAGGACATCCGTCGCAGACACATTGAACCCTTTCTCCCTCAGCACCGAAGCCAGTCTAATGGTCATGAGAGAGTCGACACCTGAGGAGCCTAGTTGTGTTGATGGCGAGACCTCAAAGCCAAATAGGTCCGAAAGGGCTGTTGCAACTTCTCGCGGCAACGGATCGGTCAAGTCCGAAGACATCAAGGGTGGTGATGTCTTGGCGGCCTCATAATCACTCTTGAGCAACTTCCGATCAACCTTGCCTGAAGGTAGCCTTGGGAAACTGGTCATGAGAACAACATCTCCAGGAACCATGAAGGATGGAAGCCACTTGGCGCAAGTAGCGAGGATGTCTTCTACACGGTCGTTGGAATTTGCATCATCATCCATGGCGCAGAATACGACCAGGATACCAGCCAATACCATCGCGACAGCACTATGGCACCCACTTGCGCGCATGGCAGCTTGTTCCACTTCACCGAGCTCAATGCGCTGCCCGCGAAGCTTCACCTGGCCATCAGATATACGTCCAAGACACTCCATCGTTCCGTCTGGGTTCATCTTTGCCTTGTCTCCTGTGCGGTAGACACGGCCAAAGGGGGTATCAAAAAATGCAGCAGATGTTTGTCCAGGTCTGTTGAGATAGCCATTTGCAAGCTGGTGGCCGCCGACAATAAGCTCACCGGTCTCGCCGAGCGGCAAGATCTTGAATTCGTAAGGAGTACCTTCATCAGGAATGGCAGCAACAAAGCATGAAACAGATTCGAGAGGGAAACCAATATTCGAGGCAGGGCAAGTTGTGGGATATTCCGGTCGGAGCGTGCTGCACGGTGTTAGTCTTGGCCTGCGTATTGCGGATCGGCGACTTACCAATGAATGGCCGCTTCTGTCGGGCCGTACATGCCCCATAGTATGCTTTCAGCCTCCTCACTACCACCAAACTCACTGACAACAGCTTCAGTCAACATCTCGCCGATCGTCAACAGCAACCTCAAGCCAGACGCGTTTTGCCGCAGTCGCAACAGACTGCCGGCAACAGTAGGAGTCAGTTCGCAGGCATCAACTCGCAGAGTTCTTATAACGTCGGGCAGGTCGTTGAGCATGCGGCCGCGGTCGCAAGTGACTAGGGTGCATCCACGGAAGAGCGGGAAGAAGATTTCGAAAACGGAAACATCGAAAGTCGGTGATGCGAACTGGAGAAAGCGCCTGAAGCTCGGTATATGTTTGTTATGGGCCAAAAGACTCTGTGTCGCTGCTTCGTGAGAGACACCGACACCCTTGGGCGTCCCAGTGGATCCAGATGTGTACATAATGTATGCAAGACGCTGAGGTGTTGTTTCTGACTCTGGTATCTTGGGGACAGGAGAATCTTCGAACCCATCCTCGTCCACTATCAGAATGGTCCTCTCTTGGTCATCTTGAGGAATCTTGGATGCCAGATCGCGGCTGACAATTACCACCTTGGCCGCAACATCCTGGAGGATGAACCTCACTCGCTCCGAAGGCGCGTCGAGATGTAACGGACAGAAAGCCCCCCCTGCCTTGAGGATGGCCAGCATCGAGATGTAGAGTTGTGGACATTGCGGAACCAAAAGAGGCACGACGAACTCCTCGTCTTTGGGCCAATTTGTTGCGACGGCAGATATGCGCGCTGCCAGCACATCTGCAGACCGATGGAGCTGAGAATAGGACCATGTTGATTCTCGTCCTTGGGCATCAAGGGAGTGTATTGCGGGAATGGAATCATCTGCAGAAAAATGCACGAGCTCGTGAAGAAGACGAGGCCCGGGGACCCTCTGCGGGTGGGGATTTAATATCGAGAGCTTGAGCTCGGGCTCAGGCTCGCTGTCGTTCATGGTGATGCTAATGGTGGTGGTGATAACAGAGGGGCTTGAAGAAGAAAGGATGCTATTCCAGAGTTGGTGAGGTGATTCAGGGAAGGCCCTTCTTGCGCGAGGGAGGGCGAGAGTGGTCCGATGGGTGCTTGTACGCGAAGCAAGCAGAGCTCTGGCATTAGTCTCCAGACATTACAAAAAGGGACTCACGTATTAGTCGGGCCCTCTTTTCAACGGAAACAGGCACAGGCACAACGGTCAATGCGCCCGGGGCCAGATGAAGACGGACCTGCAGAAGGAGGTCAAAGAGACCACGCGCCGGGGAGCAGGTCGACCAATGAGAAGGATGATGATTCACAGATCTGGTGGCTGCAACGGCGTGTTTGCTTATTTGGGGCGCTGGGCAACATGCCACGGGGGCAGGCGAGGGGTTGACACGGGGTCGGCTGCGGGCTGCCGGGCCTGTAAGATTGCAGCAATTACTCAGCCGGCGGGAAGCATACAGCGATTCTGCAGCGCAATGCAGAAGGGATGCCAAAGCTTTGGTTGTCGATGATGAATTATGAGCTCGTTCATTCGTGGGTGATGACGGCGTGTTGGTAGAAGACGGCTAGTTCCAAGACGGCTCGGCCCTGTGCGATATGCCCCAGTTGACCTGTGCGTATGTCTGACAGGTAGTACTTTGGTGCAGGTAATGGATAGCGCCCGCGTGTGCGTGCGTGCGTGAAGTATGGAGAATCTGTGATGATGGGCGTGCTGTAATCTAAGTTGAAGATATGGGCTCGCTGGTGATCTGCTGCTGCAGATGCTACCGTCGAAGAGTTTGGTACGCAGTCGCGGGGGTGGTACTACGCGCATGTACTCTCTCCGCAGAGACAGCGGGAATAACAGCGTGAATATGACTGGATGCTGTCTGTTGCGCTTGCAGCTGTACAAGAAGGGCAAAAAAGAATAGAAAAGAAAAAAAAAAAAAGACCGAAGGGAGGGGGAGCTCGCTCTCGGCGGAAGCTGACCGGAGGTGAGAGTAAGGTAGCTAATTAGCTACCTTACCTAGCTAATGCTGGCCAGATGATGGCTTGCTTTGCCTCGTTGGCTGCTGTCTGCTGGCTGGGAGGCGTGGCGTCAGCTGCTGGCGGCTTGGGCGACTAAAACTCTTGCCTTGGATTGAGTCGCTGTACCATCAACAAGGTAGTACCATCTAGGTCTGCATTGGTTATCCCCTAGTTTTGTGACTTGTCTCGTGGGATTTGATTCCATCACACATCCCACACGCGTTGGACACCGGGCTGGGGCCGGTCAAACACAGGTGCTCCATGCTCCCGGAGCGGCATTACCAGAAAAAAACCGAAGGGAGGATCCAGGGCCCTGAGGGGCAGATCCGGCGCTTATGGCGTCATGGCTGGCAAAAAATGCGCCGCGCCATCGGGGGACGGACGCCGCTGTGGGATAAGCTTCGACGGCCCGTTCAGAGCCTTTTTAGCAACCAGGATGTCCGGCTTGGATCATCTCGGGAGGGACAAGATTTCCCAGACTTTGTATCTTGTGTTCTCGTGCTGCATCTTGTCCTACTTGGACGTGGGGTGCAGTGTAACTGTGAAAGAGTAACAGTGAGAAATGTCAAGCAAATTAAACGAAACATAACCGAACCAAACTGTTGCGGCGGCAGCAGCACCAGCTCCGTGGCGAACCCGCATGGCATAAAGTAGTGTGAGGCAAGGCATGACGAGAAACATCGCATGGCATGCCGTTGGCCGGCAGCCCTATCCGATCTTGTGGCCGGGAGACGCTCCTGACAGTGACAGCTGTTGTGCACCGTGGAGCCGTTGTTGGATTTGGATCGCTGGACATGCATCCCCTTCCGTATTTGTATCAAGGCCGATCACAAAGTGTCCCGACGTCGCCGGCCCCGAGCCGCTGGAGTGTTTGACTGGAAACTTTCTTCAACAATCGCCTGGCGGCAGTCTCCGGCGAGCGACGCACGATCTTCAAGGCTTAATCCAGAGTCTCCACGGGTGGTTATTGCGTCTCCAGCTTCGGAAATAGGCGCAAAGTCCCAAGACACTGGGGTTCTGCAGCATGGTGAAATATGACGGCGCATCCAGAACAGGCCATTCTCCCCCAGACGCCACGCCATGATCCGCATCGTGCTCATCCGTGTTCGCGGCGGGTGGCCGATCTCGTCTGACTGCCGGGCAACGGTTTCTGGAATCGGCAAACTCTCCGGGGACTTGCCTTTGGAAGGCATCCAAGATATGGTACCGCACCGCGGAGCTCTTTGACTTTAGGGGGGTACCACTCACTACCACACCTTTTACATGTCGAGGCAAGATATGAAGATGTATCACGTATGTACTTTGTTCGTCCTCGGCCGACCAAGAGCAGAGATGGTGGGCTAGGCGGAAATGCATCTCACCTGCCTGAGCCAGATGTTGATGAACGTGCGTATGAAGACGATGTGGCATCCGCCGTAAGCCCGGCGCCGGTGGGATGGTGCGGCGTTCTCTTTGGCTGTACGGCCGAGGCTAGAGGCGTTCAAGAATGGACTTTTGGGGCTGGACGGTTCCATGTGCGCGCGTAGGCGAGCTCGGCGGTAGCAGAACTGAGGCTGGTTGCGTATGGATGTGCGGCGGGCGACATTGGAGCAACATCCATCGGGGTTCTGCAGAGCCCAGACGACGTGGGGACCTGTCACAGAATCACAGGTCTCGTCACCTCTGCGGCCCGTCCAATGGAGGGATGGGCAAGGTGAGGTGTGGTCGACAGACCCGAGCAGCGTGGAGTGTGTGGCCCAGAGGTGGGGGCAAGCTGAGTCGAACGCAATACGTAATTCCGCGTGGATTCTGCGTGTACTTGAAGGTTGAAGGCGTCTATTGTCAACGACTGGATGGAATTGTACCCGTAAGAAACGTCTGATGAGCTGATGAGAGGCTCTAAAAGTCACAGGTGCGGTGAGTGCGCGGCCGGAGCTGGGCGAGACAAGGTAAGGGCGTCGAAGGAATGCGGTCAATGGCTGCGATGTTCGGGATGCCGAGTTTGAAAGGCTGGGATTCGAGCAGACAGCAACTGGGAACTCCCCAGGGCGTGGAGGTTTGCTTGCGGGTTAGAGGTCAGACCCAACAGTAGCCTTCAGACTCCATTGTCTGTTCCCCTCCACGGTGGTCGGAGGCACGGCGACGGCGTGGCATGGCTGCGAATGAATGGACTATGGGCCACGGACGAGCCAAGGATCGAAGGGTTGGATGATGTCGGTGGTGGTGGATAGCGCCAATGACAATGGGGCATAATGGATGGATGGATCAACTGGAGCTCCGCCGTTCATGGACTGGATCGAGAGACCAGATGGAAGGTCATCGCGGTCTTGGAGGCCTGGGTGTGGTTGTGTGGACGAAGCAGGTACTTGTTCAGTTCTGAGGGTCTCGAGGACCACAAGAGAGGGTGTGGACGGCGATGTGAGGCGATGTGAGGTGGGTGACAGCGACGGAGAAAGAGGGGAATCCACGAGGATTCTTGGCTGGAGAAGAGGGAAATGACATGGATGAGCATGAGGTTGAGCAGGGGATGTACATTGGAGGACGAGGACGAGGGCGAGGACGAGGTCGAGGTGCGTCGTGGTGGGTGGGAATCGAAGTGAAGAAATTTTCCACCTTCCCTGTCGCTGCGTCGTTTGGTGCGAGGAAGGCAGGTACCTGCTTCACAGTACCTGCCTCATGGAATATGACCATGACTGGGCACCTACCTAGGTATGGGGAGGCAGGTAGAAGGCAGGAGGCAGGTATTAGGTAGGAGGTATCCGTAGGTGCCAGGCGTGGTTACCTATTTCTGTGAGAATACTGTCAAGGCAGGCACCTCAAGCAGGGCAGGTGTCTGTCGAATTTTTCTTCATGTGCGCCTGCCTGCTGTGACTGAGGTGCTGGAAGAGACTTGAGGTGCGCGGTGGATGATCGTCAGTGGATGTGCAGTGGGTTTGGGCGCTAAAGGTGCCTGGTCTCAGCAGGCAGGGGGCGTCTGCCAGGCATGAGCCCGGGTGTGCTAGGGCCATCGTGGCATCGCTGCTGGGCCCAATACAGCAGGTACGTACGCCTTACCTAATTAGACCCGGATCTTATCAGATTTAGATAATCAGATCATCAGATAACCTGCTCCAATTCGGCACGGCCACCTCTCTTAGCACCTCCATCGCTGATTCCATCCATGATCCAGCGCCTCCTCCAGTCTCCAGAGACACACACCTCACACCTACCTACCGAAATTCGCGCAGCGGCTCCATTGCAACTTCATCCGTCCCCAAAATACTTTCCATCATGAGCCGTACATACCGACCTGTATTCGTACCTTACCGACCGACCCAAACCCCAGCGATGGAGTCCTCCTTCCTACCCACCCCTCCGAACTCCGACGGGCCATCGGGCGACGAATGCCAATTTCGGATGTTGCTCTGAGAGTGCCCCAGCCATCTGGTCTCACCTCCGCCGTCCCAGTCTCCATCTCGTCGTCTGAAGACATGTCCTCACCGAGCGACCCAGGTCCGGCATGACAAGATCTTTCATATTGCTTCGCACTCTATCCCGGCCCAGCCTACGGAGCCGGCACTCACTGCCGTCCGGTCTCCGGTCGGTCTGGTCGGGTACCCGATGGGAGGACGCGAGACAGCTTTGTCGCTCGGATCAAAGAAAGAACACCACCACCGCGCCAGGTGCGGGACAAGGTACTTCCCTCCACCCCAAGCAGTACATACAAAAGTACTTGATTATCTGATCCATCTTGTCAGATTAGATCCTCACCACATCATCTTTAGCGGGGGCGAAATGCTGCACAAGTCCGCATACAACATGCTGCGCACCTACGAACGAACCTGGTCACGGCCAATCCCACCATGCTGCCACAGTGCTACCTACGTACTCTACCACGACTACCTGGCGCATCATGGTGTGCCCTACACCATTTTCTCTCCCTGTGAAGAAAAAAACAGGTACCTCCTCGACGGCACTAGAGCCTTTCGGTTCGGAGAGAGTGGCCACTGACCTGCCAGTCATCGCTGATGATGGCACAATGTCACCCACCCGCCCACGCCCACCCCTGGCTCTTTGGCTTCCAGTCCCGAGGTCTCTTCGTGAGCCCCTGGTCCTTTTGCCCGCTCTCGGAGCAAGCTCTGCGCCTGTCTCGACTCATGTTTCTTAGTGATCCTGCCGCCTCCACATCGCATTCCATCGCATATCGCAACTGCCCCGGTTCTTCCCACCATCGCACCGCCGTCAAGCCGACCTCTGCCCAGTGCTGGCTCCTCTTGTTCACTGCAGTCAGGCACTCTGCCAGCAGGCTACCTGCGGATACTTCGTACCTTATGCGACTCTGAGACGCGACCTGCCGCCTGCCGCTTGGCTTTCTGCATCGTTTGTTCGGGTCCGCCAAGTTCCTCGACACCAAAACCTCGCACAAGTATCGTCGACCAAGGTATCCGTACACCAGCAGAACCGAAACAGCAACGACTCATCCGCCACGACTCGACTCGCTCGCCCGCTGATGATCCCGGCTGTTTTAGTGTACGAATACGTAGGTACTTGTACCTGACACAGACACCGACCCGACGAGCATTAGCGTCGAGGTTGTGCGCCCTCGATCAGCTCGTGGCTCGTTCGGTTTCTCATCTCTAGCCCCGGGGCGCTGGACGAGATTGAAAGATTTGATCTTATCAGATCCGAAGATAACCCCGAAATCGCATCATGACCCCTCCCACCCAACTCCACCCCTCGTGCAAACTGTTCATCATCGACACTCTTTTTTTTTTTCACGAAATTTTCCTGTCGTGTCTGGTTGTGGCTTTTCGTCTCACCCCTCCCTCCCTGTACCATCTCTTTTTTTCTGCTGCCCTTCCCACATCGTCTTCTCCTCCTGCATCTGGTCCCGTCCGATTTCTGCATCGCGACCAATTCGGAGTGGGCCGGCTAGCACCATTGATCTGCATCGTCTTGGAAATGTCGGGAAAAGTCCTCGTAAACCGACGGCTTTGGCTTCCTTGACGCGGACAGTCAACATGGCCGAATATTCCATTCGTCTGCAGTCGGATCCTTCGCCTGCTTCGTCGAACAGTCTCACTGGCTTCAGCCAAGGGTCCAGAAACGGCGGCATTAAACAAGTGCAAGCCATCTCATCATAACCATCGCCAAGTCCAGCATCTAGTCACATACTACCGAGACAGGACTGCAAGGCAGTTGATCTTAATTCAAGCCTAACAACGCTGCGCCTCACCATCACAGACGCGGCAGAGAGAAAGGGCTTCAGGGTCCAGTCTAAATCCCCTTCCCATGGGCCATCCGCACCCCCGCGTTGGGCAAACTGTTCGTCAGTCGTCCGCGCCCTGGGCAACTTTTTTTTTCCTCTTTCAAAAATTGTCTTCTGTGCCTCCGGTCCATCCCTCCCGTCCGCTCCACTCCTGTGGCCCGGCACATGCAAAGCGAGATGCCAAGTCCTGCGACCGCCGCTCGCCGTTGATGCTACAGGCCCAGGCACCACACCTTTTTCTTGTCAATCACTCACTCTATTTTCTTCCTTATTTGCCTCATCGATGGTTCACTGCAACATTTTTCTCCGTCAACCGAGGAGCGGATTTCTGTGTGTACTTACACCACCACACCAAACACATATACAACACACCCACAGCTTCATGTACCTCAGAACCACGCGCGCTTACGGCTAAGTACTTACTACTGGTACAGAGTAGTACGGCCCCAGCCAGGCAAGAAAAAAAAAAAAAAAAGAGGCCCCAGTCGGTCCCCATTCATTCCCATTCCCAGCCTTGGACCCAGACCCAGTCCTCCCAGGGCGTCCCCTACTAGCGAGCCCATCTCTGGAGTCAGCCCGTTGCGACTCTGTCCCTGGCCCCGACCCCTGGATGTGGAAAGGCTTCCGTTGTGGATGGCCTCTTGCTTTAAGCCGAGCTGGCGCTACGCGAATACCTACCTTCGTACCTGCTCAAAATACACCATGTGGTAATACCTCGCCCAGGTTCTCTCTGTAGTCCATGTACGAGTATGTACTACTCACTGCCCCCTCCAAGACCAGCTGCTTGCAAGGGTTCAGGTGCAGGGCCGCAGGCGTTGTCCGGCAGAATGACAGGATCGCAGCATCGACGTTGCCCCATTTGAACGAAGAACCGAATGTTGCAATTTGAGTAGACTCCTCCAAATGCGTGTAGTTCCAGTCGCAGTCCCCAGTCGCGATCCCAGGTTTGGGTCAGAGAGGGCGTGAACTCGACGGGCTCGACGGGCGTGTACGTTGCAAAACACCACCACAATGTACTTGGCCGTACAATGTGTACCCGTACCCATCAGAGCAACGTCGTGTCGACAGCTCCGAGGACGAGGGACGAGGGACGAGGGTCCAGCAGCTGTTCGTCTGTTCGTTTGGGTTCGGTCGATCACGTCGCCGCAACAGATGGAGGTTGCCATCGGCCTCCATCCGTCTCTACATATTAGCCCCTCGATGCCCCTCCACCTCCGATCAGTTTCCTGCTCTTGTTGCGTCTCTTCAACTCACACTTCTTCCTCCGTCCTCCTTACCTTTTCAGATCCGCATCTTCAACAACCTGCGGCTTCTTCCATACCTCTCGCTCCAAGATCAAGGACCCTGAATCTGCCTCTAAAAGCGCCACTTATTGCAAGTCAATGACGAACAGTGTGGCTTGAAATCTGCAGCAGCAACAATCACAAGGGAAAAACCGGCGGAAAAAAAGTAATACACCCCCCCCCCCCCCCCCCCCGCACTTTCGCACCCGCATCCCACTTTCGCACCGGGCGTCGTCTTTTTTCGACCGTCTAAAAAAGTAACGGAATCAAGGTCAGTTGATGCTCCCACTCCCCGAGCAAAGCGACAATGAGCTTTCCCAGAGCCATGAAGCTGACATCTTAAAGCGACCGGTCTGCCCTCTCAGGTTTTCCGGCATTGGCATATAATCTGCGCGTTTCGACCGTCGAGACTTTGAATTACCTGTTAACCGCCCCGCGCGCGCGACACACACACACACGTACACGCACCTGTGACCCTCGTCACTCTCTCACACACGCTCATACTCTCAAGTCACATACCCCTCCTCACAAAATTCAACACCCCCACCATGTCTCCTCACTGCGACTCGCCGACCAACGGCTCCGACGCCGGTAGCGGCTTCTCCCAATACAACGGCAACGGCAATGCCTTTGCCAATGGAAACGGAGCTGTCCACCAGAACGGCAACGGCGTGAACGGCCACTCCAACGGCATCCAGAGCATTAAGCAGTCCCCCTACCTGCTCCCTACCGACCCCAGCGAGATCCACGACCTCATCTGCTGCGGCTTCGGCCCGGCCTCCTTGGCCGTCGCCGTCTCAATCAACGACGCCCAGGAGGCCGGTCGCCAGCTCACCGGCAGCGCCTCCCCCAAGGTCCTCTTCCTCGAGAAGCAGCCCGCCTTCGCCTGGCACCCGGGCATGCTCCTGTCCGGCGCCAAGATGCAGATCTCCTTCATCAAGGACATGGCCTCCCTCCGCAACCCCCGCTCTCAGTTCACCTTCCTCAACTACCTCCACTGCAACAACCGCCTCGTTGAGTTCACCAACCTCGACACCTTCCTCCCCGCCCGCGCCGAGTACGAGGACTACCTCCGCTGGTGTGCCTCCCACTTCAACGACGTCGTCGAGTACGGCCGCGAGGTCGTCTCCATCTCCCCCGACCCTGCGACCGAGGGCGGCGTCAAGGTGTGGACCGTCAAGTCCCGCAACGTCAAGACCGGCCAAGTCTCGTCCTACCGCACCCGCAACGTCCTCATCGCCAACGGCGGCCAGGCCAACATCCCCAAGGTCCTCCCCGCCAAGCACCCCAAGATCATCCACTCCTCCCAGTACGCCCAGCTCGTGCCCCAGATCCTCAAGGACAACTCCCGCCCCTACCGTGTCGCCGTCATCGGCGCCGGCCAGTCCGCCGCTGAGATCTTCCGCGACATCCACCGCGCGTACCCCAACTCCAAGACGTGGATGGTCATGCGCAGCAACTTCCTCAAGCCCGCCGACGACTCGCCGTTCGTCAACTCCATCTTCAACCCCAGCTACGTCGACGAGCTGCACCCCAAGTCGCAAGCCTACCGCCGCTCCCTCATCAAGGAGGCCAAGGCCACCAACTACGGCGTCGTCCGCCTCCAGCTCATCGACCACCTGTACGAGATGCTCTACCACCAGAAGCGCCTTCTCGGCGTCGACGAGCGCAAGTGGCCCCACCGCATGCTCTTCGGCCGCAACATCGTCCAGGTCAACGAGAGCAAGGAGACGGAGCGCCTGCAGATCCACGTCCGCAGCATCGAGCACAGCGGCGACGGCCTCGAGGACGGCTTCGTCAGCCAGCTGCCCGGCGACGAGATCCTCGACGTCGACCTGATTGTGGCCGCCACCGGCTACCAGCGCAGCGCCCACATCGACATGCTCCGCGACACCTGGAGCATGCTGCCCGAGCTCACCCCGGCGTCCAACTCCGCCGACCGTGAGATCGTCGACGGCTGGGAGATTTCCGAGGGCGACGCCACCTCCGGCTCAAGGAAGCTCGAGGTCGGCCGCGACTACCGCGTGCGTTTCGCCCCTGGCACCGTGGCGCCGGAGGCTGGTGTTTACCTGCAGGGATGCAATGAAATGACCCACGGAGTAAGTTTTTTTTTCTTTCTTTTGTCCCTCGTCTCACTATCAGTCCCTCCCCCTCATTCCGGATAAGAACCTTACCCCCACAATTATGACGAACACGTTTTGCTGACGACTTCCCAACAGCTGAGTGATACCCTTTTGTCTATTCTTTCTGTCCGATCATCCGAGATCGTCGACTCTATTTTCTCGACCCCCAAGGCCAAGGCCGTTTCCAACTAGAGGGAGATGCCAATTTGGTTGTGTTTTGTTTTCCCGGTGTTCTGTTTCCTACCACCCCATCTTGTTAGAGAATGTATTGCATTGGCTGTGATAGAATGAGAAGAAAGAGAGGGGAAGAGAGGGAGAAAGAGACGGCTTACTGTATGGGATCTATTGGGACATGGGATGATGTGCTAACGAACATCTCTTTTTAACGTATTTCAAAGTCGGGCTTGAAAAAGACATGGCGCGGAGTTAAAATTCATTTCGTCTATTTCATACCCGAAAAAAAGATTATAAAAATATGCACACTGTTCCAGTTGCGGTTTTGTGCACAGCTTCAACCACACTTCTTGAGTGTGGACGAGAATCACGACGGGGAAAATCATCACGAACGTTTGACTTGTCTAGGAACGTTTGAACTTTATTGTATCTTGGACCCTCTTGGTCATGGGAGATAGCTATTATTACTGTATACTTGCAATTCGTTGTTGTCCACCCAGGTCATCAACTCCTGATAGACCGCATCGCCCTCATTCGGGAACGTCTGCTGCTGCAGCGGCTGCTGGTGATGGTTCAGATGGAGATGGTAGTCCCGCGGGCCTGCAGACGTCGGGGTGCTGCTGCTGCTGGTGTTGCTCATCGCCACATCCTCGGGCGCGAGACCGCCGGGGCCCCCTACCACGCCGCGAGCAGCAGCAGCAGCAGCAACAGCGCCACCAGACGCGGCGACGACGCCTTGAGGCGCCAGCCGCAGACGCTGGATGAGCGACCTCAGGTCCTTGAGGACGGTCGCGCAGTCGCGGGCGTAGTTGCTGCCCGTCTTGGTCTCCTCGTCGAAGATGTCAATCGCAAAGTTGACGTCGTCGGACTCGGCGGACGGGGACGGGGGCGGCTCCTGCTGCGGCGGGGGCAGCAGCTCCTCGAGCATGAGGATGATGGCGGCGTTGAAGACGTAGTGCAGGCCGGCCTGCAGGAGTTTTCGGGTGCGTTTGGTGAGGTCGAGGAGCCAGCGGGCGAGGTGAAGGTTGCGGTGGGCGGCGTCGGAGCACTGGCGGATTCGGGCGGCGTGGTGCTCGATGTTCCACCGGCCGCCGGTCGTGATGTAGCGCTCGGCAAAGGCCTTCTTGACGGCTACGAAGAAGATGGGCCGCAGAAGCAGGATGAGGTGCTATTTTCGAACGACAGACCCCGGTTAGCGAGTTTTCCGTTTGGTCTCTTCGTATTCCCCTTTGGGGAGGGGGGTAGACGACGAGAAGAGGAGAGGAGGGAACGTAACATGTGCCGAACCCGAGTCGAGGGAAGCGAGGAGGGGAGGGGCATTGAGCGGGATAGAAACAAGCTTACCTGATTGTATCCCATATGCAGGAGACAGCATGCGGGATCGGGACTTCTGTAGTCGGCTGGCATCTGCAGGGTAGGGGGTAGCTGGGAGAGCCAGGTTTCGAGCATCTGCAGCGCTCGCTCGACATGCCGCGCCGCGCCGCCGGGTTGGTGGTCGTAGGGGGCGACCTTATACGTGTTGCACACGATGTGGCCCGAAATGCGGGCCAGTTGGACGTGGGCTCGGAGGCCGGCTGCAGGGGGGAGGGAACTGCATGGGTGAAAGCGCGCAGTGGCGGTCTTGTTAGACATGGTTCTCGTTCGTTGGTCGGAGCTGGGCCGTCATCGGAGGCGTGCTCGTCGGACTGCCGGGGCAGGGAGGGAGGGAAGAGGAGGAGAGGAGGGGCAGAGGGGGGCGGGAGTTCGGTTCTGACTTACGGGGCATCGTTCGGTAAGGGGACGCGGACTGCATCGTCCATGATAGTCGGTGGACGGCCCATTAGACAACTCAGCCAACGGTCCAAGATGTAGAGTGTCCAAAAGACTCGTTTGCCGCGCTCGTCAACCCAGCCACGGTGAGCGCCGTGCATCATGGAGATGTGCATGGCGTTGCTCACGTACATGTAAGCAGCATCGCGGCGGTTCATCTCGATGAGGTAGAAGCCCATGAGGGCCAGGACAGCCACGTCGCTGATGGTCCAGCTGGTGATGTCGAGGGGGTTGCCAAGTAGGCCACGGGCACGGGAGAAGAGGATCTGGCTCAGATCTTCGGGCTTGGGCATGCGGTCAGGCATCGTGTTGGCCTGGCAGGCGACAGCGAAGGCGGTATGATAGAAGGCCAGGTGACGGTACTTGTCTAGCATCTCCTGGCGGGAGGTGCCTGGTGGAAAGGAGGCAGGATTCGGGTCGACGGGGACGGAGCCGAGATCGCCCCACCAGTAAATGCCGCCGCAGGGAAATGTGCCGTTGCCGTCCTGGATGAAGTAGCGGAGGTCCTCGAGCATGACCGTCATGTCGGAGCGGGGCGGCAGAACAAGCGGATCAACATTTGACATTTCGTATATCGGGCGGGAGTCGTATGTCTGGTAGCGACCGAGGGATGCCAAGAAGGTCGAGCCGTTGTTGGCGGACGGCGACAGCCAGGGCTTATTGAAGGCCAGTGGGAATACGGTGGACATGAACTCCTTGAGATAGTCGAGAAAGGTGGCGCCGGAGGTCTCGCCGAGAAAGCGGGATCTTCCGTCCGGGTCAGACAACATTCGGCCGGTGGTCTCGGCCTCGGCGTCGTTGGCTGCGGCCTCGTCCCGGTAGAGCTGTGCCGGCTGCTGCTGCAGTGTGTGCGACTGCGGCGGAGTGAAGGATGAGCTGGAACCGGCGCGGGAGCCGGTCGGGTCGCCGCCTTCTTGCGCTATGAGGTGCTGTCTCTCGGCGGCGTCGGGAACCTTTGTCTGCAGGACCCGTTCCAAGGCGTCGCATTTCCGCCGCAGTTCGTCCAGCTCATTACGCGAGACAGTGATTTTCTCGATAGGGGCTGGATAGACGCAATCCCGGGACGAGCCGCGGCACTGGCGGCATGGCCTCTCGCCAGAGCATTTGATGCGGCGGACATTGCAGCTGTTGCATCTGCGGATAGAGTTCGTAAACAAATATTGTGGACAGTGAAGGGGATATTGGGTGAGAATGAGCGTGAGAGTGAGAGTGTGAGAGAGAGGTCGAGTGTGAGTGTGAGACGCTAGACCAATGAGATGCGCCGATGAGACAAGGCGCCAGGGGACGACAAGAAGGCTGAGACGAGAGACAAGAGACAAGAGCTTGTAAAGCAAGGAGAGAGGGAGCATGGAACGAACTTACGCTGTGGCGACGCGTTTTCTCTGCTCCGGGGCTACCTTATGTCGTCGCGGGTTGACAGGCAAACGGGAGGATCCACGGCTTGGGTTTTCCGTCTGTTGCTGCTGTTGCTGCTGGTGCTGCTGCATCCTGGTGACGCGGGATAGTGAGGCCGCATGTCACCGTCGCCGGGCCTCGTGCACGGAAGTGAAGGCGACCCTGATGGATGAGAGGAAGTGAGTGAGATAGACTGGAGAAGTTGTGGTGCTGGCACTGATTTTGGTGGTTGTCGGTGTCGGTGCTTAACGGTGCGAGCCAGCTACGTCGCTGCGTTGGTTGTCGAGGATGTCGGCGTCGGCGTTGTCGTCGTCGTCGTCGTCGTCGTCGTCGTCAGTGGACGTTGGTGTTGGCTCCTTCGGCGGCTGTTCTGTTCTGCTCTGCTCTATCTCGCTTGTTGGGATCCGCTGATGAAGGATTTGACGCCGAGATAGACGGCTGTATGAATCGCCGAGGTATCTCTTTCACAGTAGCACAGCAGGCACCTGTACTACAGTTCCAACGTTGCCGTAGTAGTCGTCGCTGCTGTTGCTGCTGCTATTGTTGTCGCCGTCGTCGTTTGACCTCCTGCCCTAGTCACTGAGTTCTGGCTGGCTGTGTGGGACGTCAGAAGGGTGCCGGACAGATTCGGTCGCTTGCAACAAAAAGCTGTTCCGGGGGAAAGATTGGTGGTGGGCATGGCGTGGAGAATTGAGATTTTGAGAGTGTCCGTTTCCTTGTCGCGACGGGAGCGCCAGCGGCACGGTCAGCACCGCCAGCCAGCCAGCAGCAGTAGCAGCAGAAAAAAAAGAAAAAAAAAAAAAAAGGAAACACTGGGGGCCGTTGGAAATGGTCACCTACCTAGGTTCAGGGGGGGTGAGGCAACGTGGGATTGGGGATTGGGGGTCGGAAGATACTCCGTGTTAGGCCTCCTCATGTGATTTGTATGTGATGTGCTAACGGCCAGCGACGCTGCACTAACACGAGCTTCCCTTGCCTTGCCGTGCCTCGCCTTCACGTTTCCTTTGGGGGCCGGAGCTATGCCACAACAGAACCACCACAAGGCAGACTGCTGCATGCCTTTTTTTTTTTCTCGACTGCGGCCCGGATCGTCGTGTCCAATGTCGGGTCTGCGGTGTGCTTACTGCATATCGCCCATCCATGGGTAGTTGGTGAATGAAGAGCCTGCTGCTGCTGCTGCTGCTGCGCTGCAACATGCATGCTGAGCCTGCAAGCCTCGCTCGGTGAATCACAAACAAACACCATACACCAAACACCCACCAGACCGTACGGATACATCCATCCAAAGGGAGGGGACGCGCTCAATCAATCACCCCGGTCATGGAAGGATACCCCAAGGCGGATTCGGGGGCCGCTGGCCATTGTTGATTGATTCAAACCCCCGGGAGCTGGCATGATTGGGACACGACACATGCCACCTTAACTTCTGAAGGCAAGGTAAGGTACGGTACTTTACAGACCTTACTTGCTATGCAGTGAGAAGTACGGCTGCTGAGTAGCATCTGCATCCGTATGCGTGCGTCTGCAATGCCTAACGTACCCGAACGGTTCCCCAGAGTCAGCAAACCAGCGTCCAGGAAAACGGAATGGAACATGAAAATGGAAGCCCCGAACCTCGCTAGAACTCCGCCACAAACGTCCCATCTTCACCGTCTTACGTCGCCTGTTCCTCTCCTCTCCTCTCCTCTCTCCTCTCCTCTGTCGGCGGGTAATGTTCCTCCTCATTCTCCCTCTTCCCGCCCATTCAGAGTCAGAGAGTCAGTCAGTTGCCTCCTCTTCTCGTCCGCCCAGCCACCATTCATCATCCACTGCGTCCACGTGCAACGGATGGTGGGAGGGCTCGTTGCGAATGGCAGCATCTTCACCTCATGTTTCCACTTCTTTCCGACTTTCTGTCTGACAATCCCGAAGGCCATAGCTCGCCGCAGGTGCCAGCAATTGGTTGCCTTCTCATGCCCTCCCTTGCCCTCCCCTCCGTGCTGCTGCCGCCCAGCCGCCCTCCTCAGCGGCTACGGCTACGGCTACGCTACCCAGACAGGCCAGACACGAACGCTCGCTTACGCGGGAAGAGACACACTAGTGACGCTCCAGACTCAGGCCGTCCTGTCAATCCTGTCTGACCGGCAGCAACGCCCTGGAAACTTCGGCCGATTGCGCCTCGGGTCGGTGGAGAAGATGTTGTGCCTGCTGACCTTCAGCATGGTTCACTTGCATGTCCGCTGTGCTTTGCGCCGTTGTAGATCCCTCTCCCTGCCCAGGCGTCTACTCTTCGTGCCTTTCGCACACGACTCCACGGGCTCTCTCTGTTGGGAGGCACGCGAGTTGGTTTCCTCGCTTAGCGTGCGTGATGCCGCTGCAAACTTTCAGGGATGTCCTGACCACGCCAGATAGGCAAAACTCTCAACTGCAGCCGTGACAAATTGAAGGGGGAAAAAGGAAAGAGTGACTGGAGAAGCCATCGCCAGCTTTGGGAGGCTTCTCAAAGGAAAAATGTCGAGAATCTCTGCCAGCATAATCGTCTCCCAGTCTCCAGTCTCTGGTCTCTGGTCATCTCATATCTCTCAGCTCTCAGTCTCAGAGACACAGACACAGGGACGCACGCACATGATACATGATACACAAATCGTGGCTGCTGTCCGCGCAGGAAATGCTCCGGCCCGTTCCTCTTGCGCACGGAAAATTTCGAACCAGTTCGCCAGGCTGCCTGCTGAACATCAAACCCACTAAGAGGGGTATCACACCCGATGATGGAGGCACATCAGCCGCCAACATGAAGACACCAGCTGCAGACTGCTGCAGGCTGTGGCAGGCGGGACGGATCACTTCCTCAGGCGGCGAGCCAAGCGTCCAAGCTGACCTCGCTCTGACCACAGTTGCGTCTGATGCTACCCTGCTCCTTGGGCATTTTCGCGTGCTCCGATCTGCTATTCCAACTGAGTCTCGGTCAATAAATGGCTCCCAAGGACCACCAGTAGCCACTCACAGCCAACAGAATTCCGTTCCGTCATCAAGATAAGCACCCTCTCAGCGGGGAGCTGTAAGACAGCTCAGCACCAAGCTCCAACGCAAGGGCATTAATGGACCATGGCTTCCAGGCAAGACCGAGGTTATCGGACTCGACCTTCCCGCTTGTCTTGATCGCAAAGGGCTTTTTGATGATTATATACCATGCTTGTAGGAGCTTTCCTGACAAACTCCTAAAGGCAAGCTGATCGTAACTGAAGCCTGTGCCGATGCGCGAATGAGGACCTTCTTAAGCTTGTCTTTTACAGTGCAGAATGGAAGGCCGAGCAGCCTCCCATGCCCACAGCTGCGAGAGTGTTTCGCGTTCTCTTCTCCGGGTTGCACGAATTGAATAGTAGCTACACCAGCTCACCAGATGGATGAGCAAGTGCTGGCTCAGTGTGCGACATGAAGATCATTCGTGTGGTCCAAAAAGCGTTGGTGAAGCTGTTGATCTAGACGGTGCGGCCGGAAACCCTGTTGAAAATGACACGTCAGCGCTATTTTCCATCATCAGTTTTGCCTCAGAGTCAATCAGAACGGCACCAGGTGAAGATGCAACGTCTAGAACCCTTGCGTGCCATTGACAACTTCCCTCAGACTGCCTGTCAGCTTCCGTCATCTGTCGACGTATGAGCGCGATGCTCTGGAATCGCCATCATCGGAACCTGGAGGGCTGCTGCATCAGCATCTTTGCGCACATTCCCTTGAGCTGTCGAAGCATCCACCCTGGACTCATTGGCCCACGTCGATGGGCCATGCTGTCTCCGCCAAGGTCGCTGCATAGTCATCGCCAGCTTGGAGGATATTGCTATCGTTAGACAGTCAAGCGCTGGCGTATTGTGAACTTGGGACAGCCTGAGTTGGCAAACAACAGGGTACGGATCTCGTGTTCAACATTGGAACATCTAGTTGGCTTCTATGGGACAACAGTAGCCTTTGCCTCCGCTTGACGCCCAAAGAGTCAGCAAGAAGCAAATCGATCAGAGATCCTCGGGTAGGGAATCTGTTCATTGTTGGGAGCTTACTGATTATTGCGACATACGTCTGCCCATCCTTGGCGTCTGCAATCTCTTCAACAGTTCTATACCAACCTATTTCGAATCGACTCATCTCAGAGTTGTGCAGGCTTCTCGATAGCCTGGAACGTTGCGTAGAATGCACCCATAAACCTGAATAACAAGTCCTCCCTCCCCTCGGGTGCGGTCACGAAGAGTCCGAAAGGCTGTCCGTTAGTCTCGAGGTTCCCCAAAGGAACGGTCGCGATCGGCCATCCTGCGGCCCCCGCGAAGCCGACGGCGATGGAGTCCGAAGCGGACACAATGACGTCCACTTGTGCTTCCCGCATGGCCCTTCCCAGTCCGTCAATGCCTGAAAGCCGTCGAACCTCAGAGACCGCTGCCTGGTGCTCGGCTTCCGTCATGGCCATTGCCGCGACTAGGGCTGCCTCGAGTTCTGTCTGCGTTATATAGGCTTCCATCTCGTTAGCACAGCGGCTCTAATAACTTTGCGGTGGCAACACTCACGAGGAGGCAAGGCTTCATCCGCATGGTCCTTGTTCCAAGCAACGACATCCTCGAGAGTTTTAATATCTCCGGTCTCAGGATCGAAATTACCGGCAAACTTCTTCACCTGAGACGAGAACTCATGGTCTGTGATGTGAGCATGACTGCGAGCAAGATATCGAGATGGCCTCAGAGCAACTCACAAGCGATGGTGTGGAGTGTCTGCTTGTCGTGGATGACCGTATCGTAGGCTGGTAGCTCGATAGGATACACGACGCGGGCTCCGGCACCACGCATCCTGTCCACTGCGTCCTTCCAAGAGGCTCGCTGAAGTAGATGTCAATCTCAGGATGGGTGGATGACATTAGAGAACCTACCACATGGGAGTGCCCCCATTTGTTCACCCCTGTCTCATGAATGCCCCAGAGAACGTCGGCAATACCCACGGAAAGCCCCTCCCAGCTGTCGCTGACCTCGAATTTTGGGATGTCGCCAAGGGAACCCTCAGTCTGGGTACCTACCAGTATCTCGGCGAGAGTCACCAGGTCACACGGATCCCTGGCCATTAGTCCGATACTGTCGAAGCTGGAGCTCAACTTAAAGACCCCATCCGTCGGTATCAAGCTTGGCGTGGGCTTCATAGCGTACAGTCCCGAAAGGCTTGCTGGGTATACAGTCGAGCCGGATGTCTCTGTGCCGATGGCCAGCGGACAGAAGCCGGAGGCAATGGATACCGCCGACCCGGATGAAGAACCCCCAGCGATCTTTCGCAACTTAGCTCTTGCTTATTTCGTGCCTATGATCCTCACTTACTGGTTGTTCGTTTTCGGAAAGACCATCACGGCGGTATGGTGACTCCGTCTGGCCACCAAAGGCGCTCCACCCCACCGGCGTGTCATTAGATCTGCGTCCGTCAGCAGCTGATGGTATCATGAGAGGGCAAATCAAGCACTTGAGACCACAGAACTCCTGCATGCTGTCAGTATAAGGGACTTATCCTGTTTTCAACTTCGCTTACTGTCATGTTGCCCTTCCCAATAATGATGAGACCGGCGTGAAGCAATTTCTCGACCACCGAGGCATTATTGAGTGCTGTCATCGACGCGAAAGCATGGGCGCCAGCAGTTGTAGGCATACCCAAGTCCTTATGGGTAATGAAGGTATCCTATGTATGCATCAGTCGTCTCAATCTCTATAAGGACGTTATCGGCCATCTCACCTTGACCACGACAGGTATCCCATGCAGTCTACTCCGGACATGTCCCTCTCGTCTCTCCTTGTCAAGCTCATCGGCCCTACTCAGAACTACGTAGTCAGGGCAGACGCTTATCAAGGCATTCAAGACTCCATTATGGCTTTCAATCTGTTGTAGACAAGCCTCAACCAGCTGCCGGCTCGTAAGTGACCCAGACACAAGCTTCTCTTGGAGGCTTAAGGCGGTGGAAAATGTGAGCGTTGTTGCAGGCGGAGCCATGTCGAAAAGGAGGCTCACGGAGATTCTATGGGCTCTTTTCTTCTGATTTAAGGTTCTTTCAAGGCGTCGACAAATGAGCAGTTTGTTCTATGTTGCGGTATGCTACAGGAACTTTTGTCATCGATGCCCCTCATTTGGATGAGAGGCTACAGCGATGTGTGGGCCGCTTTCAACCCTTGATCTATCTGCCTAATCCATTGATAAGCAGCAACCTACTTTCCAATGTCAGCAATCATAGCTAGAAAGATCACAAAACTTCATTCCTGAAGCTTGGGTGGCTATCACATGGGAGTTCATCCAGACCTTGGATGAGTGACGCGGGGGCCTAGACTGGCACTCAGCTGGCACCGCCTGGCCATACAGCATCAGTTCCCGACCGGCCGAGTGTCTTCTGATGATGACCTCATACGTCAGCCAGCTCGGCCGGGAAGCCACGCGGCGCAATAGCATCAACCATGCATCAAACACGCTAGGGCCCTTCGATCAAAGACACCGACCGAAACGGAAGCAAGAATCGTAGAGAAATCAACCCGAAGAGATGGATTCAGAGCCAAAGCCCATGACCCGCCGCACCGTCGTCTCGTCTTTCATCTTCAAGTTTCCTCCAGACGGCGGTCTTCAGGTCGCCTTGTTCCGACGGAGCGATAAGGTGCGGACGTACCAGTAAGTTTCTATTACCATGCCATGGAGTCATCAGATACTGAGCAGTTCCCACAGAGGTCGTCTTGCTCCCGTATCGGGCAGTGTGGATAAGGAAGACCCGTCGCCTCTGCATGCCGCATGGCGTGAGATCAAGGAAGAGACGGGCTTGACGCCTGCAAATCTCACGCTCTGGCGCCAGGGCAAGGACTACCGCTTCGCCGATGAGAAGATTGGACGCGAGTGGATCATCCACCCGTTCGCCTTCCGGCTCGAGTCCCCGGATGACGAATCTCGAATTCAGATCGACTGGGAGCACACAGGGTACCAATGGTTCGATCCCCATGAGGTCCGTGATGTCGATGAGTTTGGAGGCGTGCCACGGCTGGCAGAAAGTCTGCGTCGGGTATGGTTCGAGGTCGAACTTGGGAACAAGAGGGGAGAGATGCTCAACCAGGGGTTGCTGGCCCTGCAGAGGGACCATGAGAGTGGAGCGAGACAGCTGGCCGGCAAGGCGCTTCAGATCCTCATCAGTTTGATCAAAGAGGGTGACGAGTCTTTAGATCAATGGTGGAAAAGCGCGAGGCTTGCGGCGTGGCATCTGTGGAAGAACGGGCGGGAGAGCATGGGTGCTGCAATCCTAAATGTGCTCGTGAGGTCGCTGGCTGTCATCGAAGACGAAGTGAAGAGGGCTGATGAGGTGTCTCCGGAATTCCTGAGCACTGTTACTGGAAAGTTGCAACAGTACGCGGCATCGAGGGATGAATCCGTCGACGATATTTGGAAATCTCTGAAAGGCTTCCTCCAGGAGAACCACGACTCCGGGAAGCCGATTCGCATCCTGACTCTTTCGTCTAGTTCGACAATACTCGAGTGTCTTCACAGAGCCATCTTGGGCTTCCGCTCCGAATTCGACATCAGGATCCTTGAATCACGCCCACTCTTTGAAGGGGTCTCGATGGCCTCGAGACTAGTTGGCCGTCTACAAGAATCGGGGGCTGAAAGGGAAAAGAAAGTCGAGGTATCCATTTATACCGACGCCGCCGCTGCAATTGCCAGCGAGGCCATCGATTTGGTCTTCATCGGCGCGGACTTGATTGCAAAAGATGGGTCGACGAGTAACAAGACAGGCTCGCTACCGGCAGTGCTCTCGGCCAGGCACTGCGCTCCCAATGCGAAGGTGTTGGTACTGGCAGAGAACGAGAAGATTCTACCCTATGAGCCACCCTCGCGTGAAGAGAATGACATCGAGGAGGTTTTCGTGTCCTGGAGGAGGGAAGACTCCCTGCGGGAGGCCACATCGACGGTGCTTAGCTATTCACAGAAGGGAACGCCCGAGGGTCACGGTCTGCAGGCGACCGTGAAGAACGTCTACTTCGAGTGGGTTCCTACGACTCTCATCGACGGGTACATGTTCGAAGATGGACAGAAGGGTGCACAAGATATCTCGGCTCTTGCGGATCATATTCGCGGCGAGGCAGATGCCTACTTCGCCAACGTCTGATTATAGACATTATGGGAGGGAACATCAGCCATCCATGTAGACGGCGCTTCATCAAAGACCGTAGATGAATGTCCACTTTCTGTCGGCGTACCGCGTACTGTCGACTCGCTCCCTTTCAATGTCTTCTGAAGTCTTTTGTCGCAGAATCTCAATCTTTCTCCGGTTGACCCGTACCAATATGAATCTGTACGACAGATATCCGACGAGGGCTGCTGCCACGAAGCCCAAAGTGACATAGAAAGGAAGTCTGTAGTTCGGTTTGTAGCGATCGCGGTAGAGCTGCGCCCCAATCACACCGGCGAGGTTTCCGAACCCGTTCGCGCCAAGGACAATGGCTCTCTTCCCAGGCTCTGTACAACCAAAAGGGTTAGCAAGTTTGCAATGCAGTGCGAGGCTTAGATCCATACCTGGGTTGTTTCCACTCAACCAAGCAACAGTCAGGGGCGCAGCGACATAGCTGCCAAGTAGGAGTACGCAAAGAGCTGCATACTTCCCAGCGTGTGACTCAACGGTGACCGTGGCGATCAGTCCAACGAGAGCAATCACAATTCCTCCCACAATATGATATCCACGTTCCTTGCTATTTGAATGTTAGCCAACACAATCCGCAGTACCTAGTGGAAAAGCGAAAGACGCACTGGTAGTCCGAGCTCAAGGCAAACAAGTACAAGCCAAGAGCGCCGCAAACATACGGTGGAACGGACATCTAAACAGTTAGCAAATTTCACATAGTTAATGCATCAAAACCTACCAAGTTGGCCTGTATGGAAGAATATCCAAGCCCCTGCACCACGAGTGGAAGAAACACCGAAAAGGCTTGTCCTGGCACGCTGGCGCAGATGTTGAACACCAAAACGTACCAGAACTTCCAGTCTCGAAGTGTCTCGAGGAAGTCTCTTTTCTTCAAGCGTTCGTTTTCGATGCCGTTCTTGCTGTAGGTGTGCTCGACGAAGAGTGCATTGTCCTGTCTCATCCGTTCTGCTGCAAACTGCTGTTCGTCCGGCGTCAAGAACCAAGCAGATCCAGGACCCGATGGCAGGAAGAACCAAGCTATAAGGCCAAAGAAGATGGTAAGAGTTCCCTCAATGATGAATAGGTATTGCCAATTCTTCAAGATTCCGTCGCGCAAATGGAAGACGCCGTAGGCTGTGAATTCATTAGCACCTGTTGACTCTTTACAACTCGACTTCCACAAATTGGCCGCACGTTTCGGTCGTTTCCGAGGCACTTTGACAAACAGACGTCCAGGGCGGATCGTTTAGAGGCCTTCGAAGTGCATCTTGAAAGTGCAGCACAGCGACGAAATCAACTCTGTCAACGTACCAATTGCTCCAGAGAAAGCCCCCGCAACGGCATATTGTCCGTAGAAAAGACCGACGCGAACCGCGAGGTCGTATCTGCAGTAGAAGAATGACAGATAGGCGACGGCAGTGGGATAAAAACCGGCTTCGAAGGCGCCGATCAGGAGGCGAGTGGCAATGAGTGCATCTGTTTACGCAGCAATTAGCCAATTTCCAACAAAATCGCACGAAATAACTGACCTCGTCCTTTGATGAAGGCCTGGACCAAGGTGATGAACCCCCAACCGATCTGTCGTTGCCAAGGTTAGCAAAACCTGCGTTTTTCGGGTTGTGGAGGTCTTGTGTAACCTACCATCATAATGGGTATCCAGTGCTTCGCCCCAAGCCATCGACCAATGGCTGCCGAAGGAGGTTGAAACACAACAAAAGTAATGAAGAACAGAGATACCGCTAGGTTCAGATCATCTGGAACAGCTCCAATGTCCGTGGTGAAGCCTTGAAAATGGAATGCAGTGTCAGTGATCCAGAAAATGCCTCGATTTCAGGGAATGCCTCAGCAAACTCGGTTCAACATACCTTGGGTTTGTGCATTTCCCACATTTCCTCTATCAAGGCCATTGAAAAGATAGAGAATGGAAAGAAGAGGAAGCAGAGAAATATCCATCTTCCGATTAATGCGTCGATGCATGGCAGCTTCGTTGACCGGCTCAGGGCCATTGTCTCCTTGGACACGTAGGGGCTTGCCATCCGAAAACCAGGAGATAGTCTCCTGGGTCTCGGCGCTGTTGGACATTCGGCTCATTTTTTTTCTTTGCTTTTTCCGTTCCGTTGATATCAGTCTCGTAACTGCTGGTTATTTCCAGGGGCCCCAATCTCCAATCTCCCTCGCTCCGGAGCGTCCCTTTATAGCCGACAATTTCATGGGCAAATGCGGCTCGTTCACGACACGGCGTGCTGGCGGGGAAGTCTGTCTCTGCAAAATCGAAATTTTGAGCCTCATCTGCCTGCTTCTGTCGTCATGGCATTATTCGATGTCATGCTAACAGTCATAAGGCAGCTGCTGCGGTCATGATTTGCCGTGCTCAGCCCTAAGAGGCTCATTGTCTGTAGAGGGTGCCTTGAATGCAGAATGCTGGACGGTGAGTGGTTAAATGGAACAGAAATGGCAAGTGTACCACATAAGCAGACAGAAGGCGGGTTTCAACCAGTCTGCGCTGCAGGTGTCTTCGTTTTTGGCCTCTTCCCCTCCCAAGAGTGGAGAGAGTCAGATCGATAATTCGGTGAAAGGGGATGGAACCATAAGTCTTGTCCGGACTCTCCGTCAGTGCATCACGTCAGTCGACGCCCGCTTCAACGGTTTCGGCCATCTTCGGTCTACAGGGCTACTGCACAGTACTTCTCATCTAACTGGAGAGCCCGGCCACGAGACGGGGGCCTTCAATGTCTTTTGGCCCCCAGCGGCATTTCGTCCGTGTGGGACCACGGCCGGCCAGAGTCACCCACGCGCCGTGGTGTGTGCGCGCACCCTACCCCCAGCTCCGAAGGGGGGCATTAGCTTCTTACACCGTTGGAGAATTTAGTCTTTGGGCAGACTCAGCCAGGCCGTTCTAGGGTTAGTGAAACGGGGAACGGGGGAAACCTGGGCAAAAGACAAAAGAGCAGATGGAGTAATGGAGGGTGGGCAGGATCAACTAACTTCACATTTGACGTCCATGGATCAGGGGATGACTGCTCTTCACCCAATCCAACAGCCAAGTTCGCAGGTTGATGACGGGGGGTTTGGGGCATGCAAGTTGCCTGTGGGTGGCGGGCGGCAGGCATTGATTGATCGGTGAACGGCACTCTCTCTCCGCTGCTAAAGCGTTTGATTCACAGGGGGTTGTCTTGGTTGGAAACAGATATGGCGGGCAGAAAGTTGTGTCTCATTTTCAGATCAGAACGAACGCCTCGATTCACACATTCACATTAGGAGGGGCATACTGGTCAGGCGGCATTTATCGGTCAGCCCAGCCTGGCCTAGTCGAGTCCAGATCGCGAACCTGAAGAAAGTACCATGCAGAGTAAGATCTAACGGTGACGCCAGGGGCCTGGGACGTGGACCTTGGCGACATGTGGAAGCAGCTATCAGCCCTGTATCCTGACCCAGATCCCAGGGCCTCAATTGGTGTGCTTCTTTGATCCTTCGGCTGGTGTCTCAGTTTCTTCCCGAGCGCTCGGTGCCGATCCATCTCGTGCATCTACGGAGTACTCGATTGGGCGTAGATCAAGTGAGACTTGATCTGATAGGTTGAAAATACAAAACTTGTAAATGGAAAGAAACGTCCACGATGCCTTCGCAAAATATCGCAGATCTGGCAAGAGGTCTGTGAGTGAATACACTTTGGGGTCACTTGCGGTAGTATCTTCCTCTGTGGAATTCTTCAGGACAAAAATGGGGGTGGGCGAAGTGATGTACCTGGAAAGTAACGTCTGTTCCTTTGTCTAGCTGAGGTCTTTGGCTAGCCGCGATGGGCGCCTCCAATTTTGGAGATCATGCCCGGCTCCGATGGCCATGGAGGTGACCGCCAAGTCCGGCCAAGAGCAGAGTCAAAAAGCCGGATTCATCCGTTGTTTTGTTTTGCGGAGGAAAGGGGCGTTTTAATATGTAAAGTCGCAGTGTGCCAGATTTGCATTTTGACCTTCTTCTTTTGATGTCGACAGACCTACCATCCGGCGTTGTCGTCTTCTTTTCCATCAGAATGGTACGATCTTTAGTTCAACCCATCTTTGATTGAGCAGGCACACGTGTCCTGAGGGGTCCTGGCCTGTTCGACGCTCCACGCCGTTGAGGGACCCCTATCTCTCCTTCCAATCGGTCGACTCGGGCCATTGACAACCGCTGTGGACATCTTGCCTTGCCGGCATTGTACAATGTGGGTTGCTGCGGCAGACCGTTTCCTGTCAGTTGAGCTTGTGTAACCTAACCCACCTCGGAGGCACCTGAATGTTGCGCAGGCCGATCGAACCCACACGATGTCGGGGCCACTCCGACATCCTTGTCAAGGCCTTCCTTCTTCAGGTTCTCAAGACGTAAACGGTTCTCTGTGATTGGAATAACAATATCAAACGAATGGATCTCCTCTATCCATCATGCTATCCATCATGGACGAACCCGGCCTTTCTCAACAAAGAAGAACGGTCTCCCACCTAGGGTTGCACTTTTCCCACTTGTAAGTCCATGTCTTTCCCACATCAAGCCTTTCCGCAACAAGCGTCTTAAATGGCGGACGTCTTACTCTACCATCATGGCACACATGTATCGCGGCCCATTCCAGCTATCCATGAGAGTAAATAATTTCCTTCTCGATCTCGATTCCAATCACCTCCAGGCTCCAGTTCACGGCGAAGTCGAAGGACCGATCAATGCCGCCGACACCCCGTCGCGCACTTGAACAAAACTGCGACTCACCTGATTCATGCCGCCCACCACTTCACCGCTTTTAGTACAGATCGCCACGTCGACAAACTTGTCGACACTATCCTTCTTTGCCCCCTGAGGACGTTGCGGATTAGTCTCCCGCCGGCCGACGAGCATGAATAAGAACGAGGCCGCCGCACCGCAAAAAGCAGTCGATCCCAGCAAGGGAACAACAATGATTCAGGTTAAAAGTATGGGGGTCAAAACGCGTGGCCAATTGCCGGCCGCAAGCCATGAAGGCATAACCTCTAGACCAGGTCGGAAGTCCAACCCACTGGTAGTCCAGCCGTCCTCCTCATGTCTCTTTTCGACCAACCAGTGCATGCTTGTTCTCTCCTGAGCTCGCAAGCCTTTCGTCTTGACCCAGTAGCGATGCAAAAGACTGAGATGCTCCAGAACATCTTCTACTACGCAGTAGCCTTATTCTGTCAGTCCAATCTCACCAACATCCATTGGCAGTGTGCTTCTATGTGTTTTGCTGTACGATGTTCGACTCCAGCTCGTGATATCCCGTACATTGGCTCGTCCGTATTGCACGCATACCTGGGCAGCTCCACAAAAAGACATGAACGAGGCACTTCTCGGACAACCCCAGGCCCCTAGCACACTGGGCCCAAAAGCGACAGTGATGAACTGAACACGTTTTCCGCTCTCGAGAAGGCTCCCAAGCATCTTCGAGAATACACAGCCGGAGTGAAGAATAGTCTTCTACCCATGTCCAGTGTTCCCCAAAGCTTGGTTTCTCAGGGATGCTGAGGACAAGACTGGATTAGTCCGACCGAATGTTTCCGCGAAACAATACGGCCTGACTCTTTAGGTCGTTTGGTACATAGTAGTCTGTTTCGGAAGCTTTTGTTGCTGGCTTGGACGTTTTCCATCTCGTATTCTACGCGAAATCTTCCGTTGCAATAGCGATTGGACACATCGAAAGTGAGGATGATCTGGTGATCGGTGATTAAACAGCATCGGTCTGACAAAGCTCGCTCCTACGTCGTCCACCCGATCGGGTCCGTAGCAATCTATCTGCTGGTATGGTAATTCTGTTGGATCTAGATGCTGCTGTGGCATATCGAGAATTGAGCGGTTGCTCTACTGCCCCGAACGCGAATGTGTTTTTGGGGTCTCGGCCGCCCGTAACCCCCTGGTAGCCCCTTTCCATCTCGGTCATTCGGGGCTGTAACCATGATCAGAGGCACCGAACTGTAGTTTTTCATGGCACCAATTCTCACAGGCTCCGGCACAGGCTCCGGCACAGGCACATCAGGAATGGTGCGCATTGGGACGACCCTGAACGCAGCGCATACCAAAATCTCAACACGGAGATATCGTGTTGCTGGAGAGATCTTGACAATCGACCTGGATCAGAGTATTTCGACTTAGCTAGCTTTCAGACTGCTTGCTGGCCATGTAATTTGACGCGAAAGTAGGAAATGACAGGATCACGGCTGGTCTCAAGTTGTCTGTCATGCTACCACAAGTGACAACAGAGATGACTTCGCCCTCCTGCAGCATTCCTGCAGCATCTCGTCTTCGGGCTTCCTAAGTAGCGACAATCTATGCAGCCCCGACACGAGTGAGGACGCCCTCTTCATGCTCGGGCGAACGCTATTATTGACGTTGTGTTTTCCGAGTCACAGCCTAGGTTCGGATCCCACAAAGCCTTCTCTCTGGTGGTTACCTCCGAGAGCGTCCACATGCTCCTTTTGCCCGTTAAGTAGCGCAGCATCAGCAGGGGTGCACGCATGGTGAAAGGATCATCACTGGACCGGTTCTCCTGACACTGGTCTACACGAGATCTTGGGGGTTTTTTGGACTGCGACCGTCCAGCGAGACCGCACACGACTCACAGCATTCTGCCCATTCAACTGATCGAACCTTGTATGAATCATCTTCCGACTAAGATATTTTTTTGTCGAAGTCGAATAAGCCATGAAACTGCATATTCAGTCTCGATGTCTTCAAAGGATTGATCTTATGATCTTCTAGCCGAGACTACGTTCTATGGTACCTTGGCACGTTGTGCGGTAGCAAGTATTCTCGTCAGAATGTCTGCCGATGCAGTAGACTCCAAATAATCTCCTCGCCATCGATATCACTTGACATGTCTCATCCATGACACGCATGATGCAGCTCCGTAGACCGCGATTCAATCTCAACATTCATTATGCTCGATTTTGAATCGCGCGACCCTATGTAGGTTGCCACCTGCGGGATAGGGGGAATGGGGAGAGTAGGCAGATGCGAAAGGTGGTAGCGACGGAGATAGAGTTTGGATCGCAATTTTGGGTGGAAAGGGGGAGTCGAGGATGTGTAGCATACGATACGGTAGTGTACGCGTAGCTTGCGTACAATTTCACTATTATTTTAGCACTTGCAACTGAAAGTCTACATAAGGGAATAGAGACGGTAATGTCAATAAGCTATCCAGAATGCGCCGCACAACGTTGTGCGGCCAAAGTGACGTATTGTATGTGTGAACAATCGACATTAGATGCCTGAAGTACTTTTATGTAACCTTGTCCAGCCAACTAGGTCTCACTTTTTGGGCTAACATTGCGGTGAAGTCTAAAGTAAATCGGGCAAAATATCACTGTTTCAGCCGAAAACGATTCTCCCATTGTCGTCGTAAAGCTTCCCGGTTTCTGCTGTACAGAATAACGAGTGGACAACACCAACCGACATTATTAATCTAAGCTTTCAGTTCTCATTGAATTGTCTGGAGATGCAAAATTCTTCACTAGGGACACTGATCTTGGGTGTTGCTGTTCCTGTGGGCTGATACAATGTCTAAGTAGGTACATCAAGGGGTCACCACCACACCGACAATCCGAGCTGCTGAGCCCTTACCCCGAAGGAACACTACAATTTTCCCCTTCTTACTGACTTCTTCCTTATTCCCAATCTTTTGCGCCACATAGCTTTAAACATTGTGAAAAGCCTGCCTTGAATAATATGCTGGGAATTCTCTGCGCACCTCTCAAGCAGGAATTAGGGCTCTCGAAGATCCCGCTTTCGAGGAATTTTGGGCCCTTTTCTTGGTTCTAGAGTCAGGACGTTGCACCGACTGCTTTGCTAATTTTCAGCGACTGCACTTGAGCATCTTCGAATGAGCTATCAAATGTTTCCGAAGTGCTCCGGGGCTACCATGTGGTCTTTTTGTTCTTCCACTAGATGTTCAAGTTACCATCACCGGCTCATTTTCACTATAAAAATGTTCTGCCAGAAATAAGGATATCACTGGCTCTTACCGTTAGATACCTTGCATTTTCCTTTTCAAGTTGCCATAACCTAATTTAAACGGCTATATCCAGGCCCTCACCCGTATTTCTACCACATTATGTATCTTCACCACGCACTCTGTATGGAATACCAGCGGCAGAGTTGCAACTTAGTTTGAGCCACAAACAATACACTAATAAAGGAATTAAAACGTAAACAGGTCTGTTTTTAGTCGATATCCTCATATCTGGGCAGAATTCCACGTGTTAGGAGTCAGATGAAAGCTATAACTCCCGACGCGAGTTTGCTCCAATCCTCGGCGAAATCAAAAGTTTTGAATCTCATAAAATCCAAGTCAACAATCCGTGGTTGATTATTCGAAGGAAAAACCTTCTAGGTCCCAAATATCACAATGCTTAATAATCTTACAATCCGAAGTGATAACATGTCCTGTGCCTTTTACCTTTCATAACTGTTTGAAAGTGCCTTCATATCCGTAACGCTTGCTGTCGTTCTTTCCTGAACACACAACGCACACGTCTTCATGTAATCATGTTCTCTTAACAATCCTGCGATGCCTTTGTGGTGTATCATTTCCCATCAGATCCCTGAAACCAATATTCATGAATCATACGCTTCACCGCCTTAAACCTTGCGATAAGGATCCGAGACCGAGGAGCCGCGGCTGGCGTCGCCAACAGGGTTGAGGGGGATCGGGGCATGCACACCTCTCTTGTCATCCTCTACCACAACTTGACGAGGCTGGCGACTGCGACGGAATTCACTGATAGCAGCAACCAGAATCCAAGCCACGCCGAGAATGGCGGCGAGTACAGCGTAGGCGATCTTGAATTCTCTGGGGGAGTTGGAAATGTACAGTCCGAGACCACCGTTGATAATGCCGAGCGGGATCAGAAGACGGCCGATGATGAGATGCAGGTAAGACCAAAATTGGCGACGACCGTACTTCTTGAACTGCACGTGATGGATGTAACCGAAAATGGGCTGGAAGAAGAAAATGGCCAGGAGGACGAGACCGATGATAGGGTGAAAGTTGATGGTGCTGATCTCGAACTTGGGGAAACAAACGTCAGCAAGGAACATCGATGATGAGGGGCATGAAAACACTCACCAGGCTGGTGCCACCAAGTCTGACCATCTGAGTCAGCTGAATACCCAGGGCCGCTGCTGCGATGTAGAGGACGAAGCCGGCCATCTGAATAAGAGCATGCACGATCCAGCCAAAGCGTCCAGGGACGAGTCTCATCGCAACCGAGCCGACGGGAAACACGATGACGAAGGCGATCGTGGCAAGAACTCCGTGAATCCTCCGAATGTGCATCGCTTCTGTGATGTTGAAGCCTACGAAATTGCCAAAGTTTCCACCGAAGCCATTCCCATTGCCGTTGCCATTTCCATTTCCGTTGCCGCTACCCGGGAAATTTGGGAATTGTTGGGCCGTCGCTATTGAGGCTGGTATTGTGTTAGTAGAAGCTACCATACGATTAGAGTGACCGGAACTTACCCAGGACCACAAGGCCGAATAGTGTGAGTGTCGTCGTGCTCATAATGTGTCTTACTCTTTTGCTTTTTCTGCTAAAAGACCAATAAATTCAAATATCGTTTCTTTCTGTTCACCAAGAAAAGTTCTGCAACTTTGACAAGATTGCAAGAAAGCTCAGACTCGAAATAAAGAAAAGAGGTCGGGAAACATTTGACAGGCGGCGCTTATCATTTAACAAGACTACCATGGCGGCGGCGCTATCTTGTCTTGCAAATCCACGGAGCTGTGCTTGGGGATGTGCGAGCACGGCCACGGAACGGTGACCGAGTGACCGACGTGGCCGACAAGCCAATGGCTGAGCCGCCGATTTTCAGATCTTGGCACCTGGGCAGCGCGCACGACCTACGCGTGATGGTGTCATTGGTGGCCGTGACAGAAAGCATGGCTCATCTGCAGCGCAGCGGTGGTCGATCCGAACTTGTTTCCTCCCAATGTCTTCCTGTCGAACTGCGGGTGCGTTCGAGGCGTCAAGAGGATGCCAAGACAGGGATGCCGGGTGTGGCTGAGAGGATCTGAGGGTTCAAGCCTTCCTGTCTCTCGCGGGCACGTCCTCATCTGTTCGTGTTCGTGCTTGTGCTTGCTGACAGGACAGGAAGGATTCTGACAATTTTGTGATGAGCTGAGGGAAGCAGGGTTTCATTGCTGAGTGAGCTGTTTTACAGCTGCCAAGATTGGTCCGTCTGCGGGTTTTCTGTCTGTTGTGATGCCTGTGCATGACGCGGCCGCGAGGCTCGAGTCAAATTGATGTAATGAAGGGACCCTGTGGTTGGTGAAGCCGTCGTTGCGGTTGTGCATGAAACCCGGTTCCTGCAGCAGTCGGCGAAACGGAGCGTCGATGGTCTCACACTGGCTTCTGTTAGTGTCTTTGCCGCTGGTTAGCTATGTGTCCTTATCACAAGCAGTTGGGGGATCGACGTTGGGATTTACCCGGGACGCCGTTTGGGTTCTTTGATACATTATGCTGTATTAATCTGGCGGCGGCCTAGCCACACATTCATGTCTAACTACCTCCCGATGCATCGGGTTCATCCCGCTGAGCGCTCGCCAGTTGGCTTTGCAGCCCACGTTTTCCGACCTGCATCGCCCGTTCAATCTCCCGTTCTTCCTCCCGCAGCCGAGCCTTGCCCATTTCGAGGCTCCGCTGCTGCCTTCGTTTCTGTTCCGCGACCTTGTCCTCATGCTCTCGCAGTGCCTTTTCTCTCCGGTCCCTGGCTTCTCTAGCCTTCCGCGTAGTCTCATCTTCTTCCGCGGTGGTCTCGCCCTCTGGTGGTGGGTCCAGGGTCTGGATGTACGCCTGAATAAGAGGATCTCTTACTTGCACGGGCAGGGAGATGTATCTGATGTCAACCAACAACTGTGGTGGCAGACGCGACAGATTCGTCTTGTTGTTTAATGCAGAAAGCGGTAATGACTTGAGAAGTGTGGCGAGGTCCGTTTTGAGCGTTGCTTGAGGCATCTTTAGACGATTGATATGCTCTCGGTACCACTTCTCGCGGTCTTTGTCTTTGACGTAGGGGTCCGTCATCGCCGGTTCCTTCCGATATTTCCTCTTGAACTCCTGCCAGTAGAGCTTGGGCGATGCCTTTTCCTGCAGTAGTGCCATGTAGGGTATCCGAGGGTCCTTCTTCTCTTCCTTTGCCCGAAGCTCTTTGATCTCTCTGATCTTGTCCTTGGACCACTCCTGCCATGCGTCCTTCCTTGCTTTCATCGTGTTGAGGATTGTGTATCTCGGATCCTCAATGATGTGACCGTCTTCGATAATCTTCTCCCACGTGTTGTACGGGTTTATGTTGAAATCGTCCAAAAGATCCCTGAACAGCGCAACGGCGTCCTCCTGCGAGAACTCTACGCCCTCCGCGCCTTCGGGCCATTCGTCCATGTTTCCGTCATCGTATTCGCCGGGGTCAAGTCCGTACGCCTCGCCCATTGCTTGCAGTTGGAACGCAATGTCAGCCTCGCTAAACTCCACCACTGCGTCATCGGCTGCTTCTTCCGTGCGCTGGCGCTTGGAGTTGTGTCCATCCTCGCCGTCGTCGCCCTCAGCCTCGTCGTCTGTGACTTCGACCTCTTCGTACTCTGAACTGTCGTCATTGCCATCATCGGGCAATCCTTCACTGACTTCGCGAGGCTGTTTTGGTTGCGCCCCGGGAGTTCCCTCCTTGGCGTCCGGACCTGCGCTTGCGATGCCTGCCTTCTCGCGTATCCTGGCCTTGTCCAACTCGAGGATGCCAGGCATCAGCTTCTCGGGGATTCTCCAGTAACTGGCATTCTTGTCCGGGTTATAGACGAATCGGCGACTATACTTTGTTTCGACAAGAATCCAAGGCTCATGTCCGGGTATAGGAGTCTTTGACTTGGGCTTGTCTATGGGTTCCGGACGCGGGCGCCCGTTGTCTCTGCCCCCTCTACCCCCGTGACCGAACCCGCCACGCTGCGCAGCGGGTGGCTGGTTCTGCGCATTGTACTGCGCCAGGTATGCATTTGCAACGTTCGGATCGGAGAGCTGCGGGATCGTCTGGTATTGAAAGAAGCTCGCGGAGGCGGACGGCGGCGCGGATGTTTGAGGTGCAGCGGCAACGGCGTCGGGCGCACTGGGTCTTGTGTATGTCGATTCTTTCGTTTCGGCGTTGTAGTAGTACTTGTGTCCCGTCGGCGCCGTATGCTCAGTCCATCCGGGCAGAAGAGGCGGCAATGGAGCGGCGTTATCTGACGGCTTGTATGTTGACCTGAGCATGTTGAGCAGCACGGCGCGCAAGCGCAGCGAATATGGTTCCGATGTTGATGAAGAAAGCGATTGTTGATTTTTGAAGGTTGATGGCTGCCCAGGAACGAATCAGTGACGGCGAAACGTCGGGTGCCGATAAGATAAGGTCGCCTTGGAGCTGAGGAAGGTACGGATAGCTCAGCTAGCTGCCCCAGTGACCCCTGCATCTCCGAACCGTCGCAGCTCGGCGAGTGACCAGCTGTCGGATTCTCCCAATCAAATGCTGAACGCCACATACGATACGCAGAGCACCCCCCTTGATGTTCGTACCAATTCGATCAAACTAGGGGACAAATCGGTCCGGAGGATCTGCAGATTGATCAAGTGACGGTTGATAGTCTCTGGCGCTTTGCTTGCAACTGGATTGTGTCTACTGCCGTTTCTGTCTCCGTCTCCGTTGTCTCTTTCGTTCACTCCTGCCTTTGTCTGGTGTTGTCGATGCTCAACACACTGCTTCGCGCCTGCAGAGGGTGACTTTTCACGATGGCGCCCGGTCGTTCTGCATCAAGCGGGAATGCTGCGGCATCCGCATTCTCTCGTTTCTGGAAGGTATGTTTGCCTCTAATTACAGCGAGTTTGCTGGACCTGTTTAACTCGAGTCTCAGAGAACCCATGCGCCAGACTACCTGGGTTTCGCCATTCTGCTTGGTACCTGGATGCTGGTAGGCCACAACGCGACTGGTTGCGCCAAAGAGCTTGTTGTTAACTTTGTTGACTCAGATGCTTGTCTTCCTCGAGCCGTTCCACCGCATGTTCTTCATTAACGATCTTCGCATCTCTTATCCCCATGCAGAAGTTGAGCGTGTGCCTGTGTGTAAGTTCAACTCAATTTCTCATCTATTTGTGTGGTGTAATTGACCAGGATTGCAGACATGAACTTTGTTTACGCCCTCTTCGTGCCGCTGGGCGTTCTAATTATCTACAACCTTATGACGAAGGCTTCACCTCATAAGCATGAGGTTACCTACTTGAGCCTTGGTATCTCCGTCATCATGACCTCCTTCATCACAGACCTAATCAAGAACGCTGTTGGCCGACCAAGGCCCGACCTTTTGGCAAGATGTAAGCCTGCCGCTGGCACCAAGCCCGACCTGCTTGTCACCATCGACGTCTGCACAGAGAAGGCCCATCACCTCCTACATGATGGTTGGCGGTCCTTCCCCTCCGGTCACTCGTCCTTCTCCTTCGCTGGCCTCGGGTTCCTCAGCATTTTCCTCGCTGGCCAGCTGCACATCTTCCGCCACAACAGCGGCGGCCGTGATCTGAGCCGGGCGTTGATCTGTCTGGTGCCCCTACTTGGGGCTGCCTTGATTGCCATCAGCCGGTGCGAGGATTACCGACACGACGTTTACGACGTATGCGTGGGATCTCTGCTAGGATGGGTGGTTGCGTATTGGAGTTATCGACGACACTGGCCTAAGTTGACTGCGAAGGAATGTCATGAGCCTCATCCATACCCAGGTTCGGAGCCAAGGGCAGGCTGGAATCGACTGCGTGACGAGGAGGAAGCTGGGGATTCACGACCCGACGTAGGCTATGAATTAACCCAGCTAGACAGCCAAAGACGCTAATCACAGCAAGTAGGGTCCGCCGTAGAGTTCGAATGATACAGCATCACTACCAACAGCATCAGCATAGGCATCGAAACAGCGCCAGCCAGCAACGCATCTTCTCACCAACCTTTGCATTGATTTCGTGCATCCCTGCCTTGGATTACTTGCGTTGCCTTTATTGCCTTCATCATTGTCATTGTTGATACTATCTTCGCCTTCCTCGTTTGCGTTGCGCTTCCATCATATATCTGCCTTCACGGTTTGGTCTGTTGAACATGTCACATTACTGGATACATAGGGATACCATGGCTACGCATATGCACTGGCATCAATCAGCCTGTCTGGGGTTTGGGGCATCAATTCTATTGGTACATCAGGGTAAAGGGCATCCATCACGCCCAATCTATGTTTTGATTCTCATCATGCCATTATTTGTCCTCCGTAGACTCATCCTTCGCCAAGTCGTGCTCCTTCAGCAGTTCCTTGATCTCCTCCGCTGTCCAGAGGCGGTGGTAGATCTTGCCATCTTCCGTCTGGCCGACCGTGGCGAACTCGACTGTGGTGGTCGATTAGCAAACGAAGAACACCATGCAGTATTCGAAAAGAACTCACGCTTCTCAGCACTCAACTTTGTCGAGTCCATGGTCTTGCTCAGAACCTTGACCGCCATACCGCATGCCTCCTTCAGGGTGCAGTCCTCCTTGTAGTCCTGCTTGAGCAAGCTCTCAGCGCTAGCTCTGTTCGCACCAACGGCCGTAGCCTTCCATCCACCGTAGTTGCCTGAAGGGTTGCTCTGGTACAGCTGGAATTGTCTGCGGGGGTCCCAGCCGGCGTAGATGAAGGAAACACCGAACGGTCTGAGACCACCGTGTTGTGTGTAGCCCTGCTTGAGGTCGCAGAGTCTTCGGACGAGCTGTTCGCAGGGGATATCTTCGTTGTAGGTGAGGAGGTATCTTTGGGCGGCCTGGCGGGCATAGTTGATGAGAATGTTGGCATCGGCCGTCATACCAGCAACGGCAGCAAGCATGTTGCTAGAGAAGAGGTGGGTAAGTTAGTTGCTGCTATCGTAATGCCGTCCTCCAAAGAAAAAGAACCCAGGAAGCAAAGTTACATACTCGTTGACGATGTACAGCTTCTCGGCGGATGTGTCTTGCTCCAACAGCTTCGACGTCACCTTGCGCTCTGCAGCAAGAACGATTCCGTCCTTGGCGAGGATGCCAATGGCAGTGCCGGCGTGGGAGATGGCCTCGAGCGCATATTCGACCTGGTAGAGACGGCCCTCCGGCGAGAAGATGGTTGTCTGGAGACATTGTGTAAGTTTGCTGCTTCACCTTTGAATCGGTAGGTCTGCGGGCATAGCAGAGCAAGGGAAGAGCGGGGAGGGGCCTTACGCGGGAATCGTAACGACGAGACATGGCGGGCGACTGGTCAAATTGGCATCAACAGTATCCGGGCGGTGTATTTGCGGTGGCAGCGGACTCGTGGTGAGGCCGACGAAAATGGATTTGTTGTGCGGCGGAATGTGTTGTTTGTCGATTGGCAGGGAAGGCTGTTGCTTTGGGTGCAGCTTGAAGCTCCAGGCAATCGATGCACGCGTTAGCTCCTGTGTTGCGCCTGCCCAGCCAGCCTGGACCCCAGCTGAGGTAAGAGCCAGCCCGGTGCAGTCGGGTACTTTCCACTTCGTACCTCCATTTGGGATTGCTGGCCCGAGCTTTTGCCGGGCGCCAGGTGAGCACAGGATTCTTACCTCATCGAATGGTGGCTCACCGAAGTGGAAACTCACCGAGCCGGGAAGAACATCAAGGTGTGACGCCGGACCAAGCTATATCCTGCCTGAGGCAGAAATGATGCCCCCCGCCATTAGCAAAGCGCACGGCTCGGCTGGCGAGCTGCTCCTTCTGCACCTCAGCGGAAGGCCCAAGCCAGCGGTGCTGATTTGCTTACCTAACAGCGCAAAGAGTGGAGGCGATTCGGCATTTTCCCTCCAACCTCGCGCCGTTTTATCGCATCTACCGCCAGCCCACTCACATCCACGCCCGTCACCTCCACCTTTGCGCAAGCTCCCTTCTGCTCTCCCACACAACAGAAAAAAAGCGGCACGCGAACACCTCAACGCCCACTTCCAGACTCTGATTCGGCTGTCGCGAACTGTGTCGCGCGACCGCTGCTTCTTCATCTTGTGCTCGAGATTCTTGTGACAGACCGCTTCAGACAGGATCCGCGTGGCCGGCGCTCGCTTCTCGCGTTGAGCAACAGCATCCGGGGCATCTGTCGCGGCGCGTGGTGGATGGGTCACATATCTTTAGTCCTTCTCGCTGTCGTGAAAAAATCAATGCATGCCTAAGAGAGAACACCACTGCTCCTTTTTGTACCAGCAACCAGAGTAGACGGAAGCCCAATCCTTCAAGCCATACCTACCTGCCTCTCCCCCCGCCACAGCCGACCGTACCTACCCTACCTACCTACCTTACCTTAGCAAAGGGAGACGCACGGCAAGAAGCCTTCCCGCCGTCGACAAAGCGAACATGTCCGGTAAGTACTGCAGCTTCCGTCGCGCAGCCCCGCCCAAACAGCCAACCACCCCTCGCACCTTTCGCACTTTCCAAACCCCCAATCCCTCCTGCCTGGTACACTTCGCGTTGCGCCTCAGCATGATCATCGACAGTCACTAACAGATATGCCACGCAAAGGAGAACCGGAGCCTCGCCGCTCAGTGCGCGCGACCAAGGGCCAGCACACCAAGGCCTTCGACGACCAACCGATCGAACCTCCCAAGAAGCGAGGGAGGAAGAAGAAGCAGGAGGAGGAGCCCGAGGAGGAGATTATCCGTTGCGTCTGCGGCGCGACCGAGCAGGACGGCGACTCTGAAGAGCCCTGGATCGCATGCGACAAATGCACTGCGTGGCAGCACAATGTTTGTATGGGTATGAGTGTCTTCACGGAAGACCTCCCTAAGAACTACTACTGCGAACAATGCGCTCCACAAGATCACAAGGAGCTCCTGGCCGCCATGTCCAAGGGCGAGCGCCCCTGGGAGGCCCGCCGCAAGGCCTACGAGGACGAACAGAACGAGAAGAAGAAGAAAAAGAAGAAGGGCGGCAGGGCTGGCAAGCGTGCCAGCGATCCCAAGGAGGACTTATCGCAGGACGCCAGGAGTAACAAGGCAGAAGACTCTCCCGCTCCGTCGGAGACCAAGGAGAAGAAGGAGAAGAAGGACGGCGCAGCGAAGCCATCCACCGGCAAGCGGAAGGTTCGCGACGAAGAGAAGGATACGAAGGTTGGTTACAACTCGTCCAGATCGCAAGGCCAATGTGCTGACTTGGTACTATCACAGGTTTCCAACCAGAAGATGCGCAAGCTTTCCGAACCCGAGGCTGCAATCGTCAATTATACCCCGCCGGCAGACCTGACTGCCAAGATTACAGACCTCCCGGACGATCGCAAGGGCTCTGCGCAGCTGCTTCAGAAGGCCCTTGTCGGCGTCCTCACCGCTGCCGTCAAGGACAAGAGTGTTACTTTGCCCAAAGATGTTACTGTTGCGGCCAAGGCCGAGCGTTTGGCTCTCGAAATCGAACGTGCGGTTCATGATACTCACGCCGACCGCAGCCACTACGCTCAGCAGGCCAGGGCACTGTACGCCAACATCAAGATCAATGCCGACTTGACCAAGCGTCTTTTGAAGCGCACCTTGTCTCCGCCCATGCTGGCCACCATGAGCGCCGACGAACTGGCTACCAAGGAGAGGCAAGATGCGAATGCGCAGCTGAAGGCCATCTCCGAGAAGCAGTCCATTCTGATCACGGAGGAGGGACCTAGGGTGCGCAGAACACACAAGGGCGAAGAGGTTGTCGAGAATGAGTCCTTTCAACAGTCTGACGATGCTCGCTCATTTATCAGGAGGCCTAGCGCTCGAGATGGTGAGGCAAAGACAGATGGGGAGGCGGACCCTCATAGTGGGCTGCAAATTGACACGCACGGCGCTCGGCACTCGCCCAAGCATCCCGACTTTGACATCAACAAGGTCTTCTCGAGCGTCAAGTCTCCCACCGGAGGCCATATCCGCCGGCCCTCGGCGCCGCTCCACGGACCCGGCGTTGATCCCGATGTTGACAGACTGCTTCAGGAAGAGACGGACTCCCCGCCATACTCACCCACGGACGAGACAGACCCGGACGTGGTATGGCGAGGCCATGTTGTCATGAGCTCAATCACCGATTTTCCCGCAGCGGCCAAGTTTGTCGCGGGAGCGAACCTGGCGAACACCATTGGCCTACCATGGACGAGTTTGATCCCCAGGAGGTTGACGGTAGCCGGACGCATAGATGAGCAGAAGGCGATAGAATACCTCTGCGGTCTACGCTACGCCGACCAGACCGACATAGTGGTCGTGGCCTTGTCGCCAGCTTCTGAGGCGTCCCGGGGCGACTTTCAACAGCTCTTCAATTACTTTGTAGGCAAGAAGCGATACGCAGTCATTGGGGATAAGGGCTTGGCCAACGTCCGGGACACGTATCTAGTTCCCGTTCCGCCAGGCGAGGGCAACTTGCCCGAGTTTATGCTCAACTTTTCGGACAACGTCGTACCGCCGAAGCGGACAGAGCCGATGCTCCTGGGCGTGTTTGTGTACAGGAACAACCCGCGACAGGCACAGCCAGTCAGCGCGACCAGGTCGCCGGTCGCGAACTCACCCACGCCGACCCAAGCTGGTTTCCCGGCGAGGCATCCTTCGATATCTGGCCCGGCCTTTTCGCCGACTGTTCCGCAAGGACCGTTTGCGCAACCTGGTCTTCCCGCGGCCGGTCACAACGGCCACGCACCGCAGCATCCTACGCAGGGCGCGCATCAAGCGGTGCCTCCGAACCAAGCGCCGGCGGGCTACACCGCGGCAAGAGGGCCGGAGGCCGAGCAAGACAGACGCCAACGTGAGGGCCAAGCCCTGGCTCATGAGGTATTAGGTCCCTTGGTCAATAGCAGGACTGTTCCCTTTTTGATGCCACATGCTCATGCAATGACCCGGACAGAATGGGAAGTGATCAAGGGCATTTACGACAGAGACCCGAAAGCCAGAGAAGATTTACAATACTTGAGCCAACTGCTCGAGAAACAGCAGCCTGTCAAGGCCGGCGACGCTCCTGCAGCCGCGGCGCCTCATGGAGTTGCGCCGTCAGCATGAGCGCGCCGTGTTCATGCGTCTCCGGAGCATGCAACAACTGGCGTCTATGCGGCTGCCACGGTACATAGTTCGTTTGGAGTTTTACTGTTTGAAGGACAGCTTCTACTTGGGTTCAAGGGGTGGAGATACCATTCCCAGCGAGGGAAGAGAGGCCTGGAAAGGCAGAGGGTTTTTTTTCTTGCTAGTACTGTTACAACTATCAATTCTAGGCAAATGGTTCTATTCCGCCAGTTTGAATGTGAAATGTTGACGTGTCAGAGTCGCCGCAAAGCCAAGTCGACCGGTGCCATTTCAAGGCTTGACACTGGCTCACTGCTGTCTCATTGGATGAAACACATCATTGGCTGTAAACAACAGAGTTGCGACCATAGCGATGAAAGACCATCAAGAGACAATGCCGAAAAGACCGTGAAGACGATGAAAGCTTCGAGGACTCTCTGGGAGACCCTGCCAAGATGTCTCATCTCGGTCATCTCCAGCGCTGGGGACGTAGCGAGTCAACAGCCCGGCAAGGCGTTGTACAGTCTCCATTGACTCACTGAAACGGACGATACACTGTGGCAATCTCCCACCTCCCGATGCTCAAGCTTCCCTGCTCTAATTCCCGTTATAACCCCCGCCCTTTCACTGCCACCTGGCTGTGCCAGAAACCAGTCGCGTCTTCAGCCACAGTCGACAACATACTAAGCTCCAAGCTAGCTACTGGCTGCTCTTCTGCATTTCAAGCCGTCTTTGCCCCACATACATGACGACAAGTGCTACATGGGGATCTTTTGGAGCAGGGAAGCGTTAGCAAACAAGCAGAGAACAAGCATTCTATTTAAGGCTGCGCGCCGACTGGGTCCGGCACCGCTTTTCTCCTTTTGGGGTGCATAGGGACCATCGCTGTGCATAGGCTTTATAATTTACGTATCCCCATTTCAGAACGCTTCGGTCGCTTCTTTACTGCAACTTTCCTCATCTTTCTCTTTGCTACTTCCGGGTAACAGCACGATTGTTTTTGTCAGTCAGCCGACGTGACGTCACCGTCATCATGTCCCACTTTCAATAACTCAAACGCTGACATCGAGATAAAGCAGATTTTCTTCACACCGAACCAATATCACCACAACACGAACATCACAACACCACGATGGCTTGCGGATCAACTTCTACCGGCCTCGTCAACCGCAACGGCCCTGGAAGCGCAGCTTCTTCCATCGTCGAGAGCATCGTCAAGCCTGCCGAGGCCACCGGCGGCAAAGCCAAGTGTTTCGAGGTATGTACACGAGAACAGATGGGCGTGGTACTCGGCGAAACCCTTTTCGTGGCCCGAGGGCCAGGTAGTGCAAAGTTCGCTGCCCGTGCTTCTTTTTGAGTAGCTCTAGATGTTCGATCTGCTCTCCCTCCCCGGCCTGCCCTCTGCCTCTGGGATACCCAGTACCCTCTGCTTTATGGACCTCCTCGGCCCCTCTTCCTCCTCTTCAAAGGCCGCGGTCACGGCGAGGAAGAGCTAAGGGTAAGCAAGCAAGCAGGGGGTAGGTCGGCAGGCAAGGAGCAGGTACAGAGCAGAGCACCAGAGAGCACGGCAGACATCAACACACAACGATAGAATACTGTACTAACGTCGAATTACGCAGTGTGACGGAGTAGAATGTTGCTGTATCCCGTATGTTTGCCCTATTCGACTTCATTTGCATTAGCTGACGTCGCTTGTTTAGAATCCCTTGCACTGTCATGTAAAGATGACATGTGACCAGACATGAATCATGGAATTGGACAACATGAGAATGCTAAATTGGATCGATGATACCGTTTTCTGGAGTCAGTAGCCGTGCGGAACTTTGTTTAGGCGTAATTTTTAAAAAATCAAGAGCATTTGGGCTTTGATTTGACTTGCACTTTCGCCTTATATGATGCCGTAGATGTGGTTGCATATCCACGCCTCATTAACAAACATATTGAGATCTCTCTAGTGTTACAAATAAACTGAGACCCGTCTGGAAACTGCTCTCATGCTGACTTTGCGCCCAGGTTTTTAATTCGAACGCCGCAAGTGGCCATAAAACTGCACCCGCAGGCTCCGGGCTCACGGCCGAAGACCCGGAAAATACCGCCCCACTCCCGGTCCGGGTGCCCCATGGGCAACCGCCGCAGCCTGCGGGGTGCTTGCCGGTGACCTCCTTGCTAAGCAAACCATTGCTTTATTATGCATATAGTGCCTTGCATTCCTATCAAAAGTTAAAATTTTTGAGCAACCCTCCCTCACTTCACTCTTCATCATCCTGGTGTCTGTAAAGACTCAACCTACTCTCAATCTGTGTATTCTCCTTTCCCGTCTCCTTCTCGTCTCCTATCGTTACCATTATTATACTCGTCCTCCGCTTAAAAAGCTGTTCCATTACAATAGCATAATTCACTCACGATGGCGAACCCTGAATTCAACAAAGCGACCATGCCCGTCATTACTGGATACGATCACATCTGGAGGGCGTATCACTTAGGTGAGCAAGACGAGACTTTATGGTGACCGCAGAGTTCTTTACAGAGCCGAGATTGGGCTCTTGCTATCAGGCCGAAAGACACTAATTTCTAGCGTACAGCCCTGTTGAAGCATTTAGGTACACCGGGGAGGCTGTTCACCTTTAGTACGAGATCCTGAAGGATTGTCACGATACTTCAACGATACGTGAGCAAGCCCGTATGCAAACTAAGCCATAACAGCGAAAGGAGGTTTTGGGACCGGCACCGAACAGGACCGTAAAAATGACGAGGACATTACGAAATTGATGTGAGTAGCATTGCTGTTGAGCTCCTTGATCGCATCATCCGGCCTCCTGATTATATGACTTGGATGCTTTCCCGTGCCACTCACTAACAGTGGACAGCGCTGAGTAAAACGCCATGACTGACATCTAGACTGTATAGCTGGAGGGGGCCAAGCGGACGTAACAGGCCGCCCAGGATGACGGCAACCGTGGGGCTATGCTTCCCTCTCCTCGGCTACTGCTGCCACGTTCTGCCGACGCTGGTGTGTTCCTCACTTCCACTCAGGATGAGGATGCGCCCAACACTTCCAGCTGCACCACTAAGTCCCCTCAGGTTCGGCCCCAGTCCCAGTGCGACATAGCAATCGAGACCGCCTTCCTGCCGCACCAGCGCATCCATATGAATATCAGACAAAGTGCTGTAATACTCCTGCGATGATGAACAACGGCAGCAAGCTGCCAGAAAAGATAGGGTTCATGAAAGTACAGCGGCCAGAGGGCCTGTTGTCCAATACGAAGGGTGTTGGGGGTGCACCAGAGGCGTCCCGCACCTATTTTCGGGTACTTCATATTGTAAAAAGGAGGTAAAGGGAATATACGATGCAGCTGCATGGGATCAAAGATGGTATCGAATAAGTTGGGTCGCAATGAAATTGTGCGTGTTGGAATCTGGTTATTTAACTGGTATAGACAACTGCCTAGTCAGCCTGACATAAATTCATGAACTGCCCTCCGGGGCCTTCTTGTAAGTTAGCTGCGTTGTTCGTCACCCGCGCGTGTCCTCATGCGATGTTTTCCACAACTGCACCAAGTTGACCACCATGTCCAGTTACTCTCACGAGTAGTACCTTGAAATGTGTCAACTTTGGATGCGTCTGATATCACACCAGCTCTCCAGGCAGAAGAGCTCCTGAAGTCTAACTTGGAGGTTGGGCAATACCATTATGCGCCTCCAGCCTCGGCGCCCAATGACAGGTTCTCCTGCCAGTGTCGGTGCCACATTCCCTTCCATGACTGCAAGATTATGACTTTGGCCCATGTCAAGGTCTCCGACAGGATTCCAAAATCTCGTCTGTTGTCCGCTCGAAATACTGTGGGATTTCCCCCTTAGCCGTAGGATACTTGTTTTTAAAGGTATGTTCTGTGCGACTTTGGCCTTTGGGCAAGTAGTGCAAGAGATATTTCACAAGCTCTTGCCAGGGCCGCTGAAAGACGCAGCCCCAGCATCGCTCTCCTAGTCGAGATGCATCTCTTTCAAGCTCGCGAGGCACCTTTTCTTAGCCTCAATTTCCTTTTCCTTGGCGTCATGTAACCGTGCCAGGGCCGTAAGTAAATTTTCCTCAGTATCCTCTGTGCGAGGTTGGACGCCTGAAGCCTGCTGTTCGGGCACCGGGCTCTCGTTCACGTTCTCATAGGGTACCTCTTCGCTCCCTGTCTAGAGAAACATGGCGTCTGCGGTAGCCCAAACCTCCAGCTCGCGTGCCGTGGCTGCCGCCTTCAGCTCTTCTGGTGTCATCTCTCCATCTACAGTCGAGCTGATCACTTCCGGGACTTTGGGGATCTCGATGCTGCCCAAACCTTCCAACAGGCGCTTCGCCTTGTCAACCTGAGCACTGATGGCCGCCGTCTCCGCTCTTGTTCGATCGAGGTGGGATTGCATCATCGCAATGGCAGATTCGCGGGCTTGGTGGGGTCGGTATTCGTTGAGGACGTGGTGGAAGTTGATAAACAGCGTTCTGAGATCTTCGACCTTGGCTTGGCCCTGCTACGGTCAGCGGAGGTCGGGCGTGCGGGAACATGGCAGAGGGCTTACATCGTCTGGCGTGGTGGCCATGACGCTGACCAGCTCGAGGAAATTCATCAGGATGGACTTCGCCATCTTCTTGAGCTCAAACGCACGGTCAAGGTGCTTGCCGTCCTTCTCCTCGGGTGGAGCAGGGGCAAGTCGCTGAATCTCGCCCTCTTCCAGCGACGGCAGTTTGTCGTCAAGCTAGACAGACGTTAGCTTGCAAAGAATGCGACAGCCGTCAGAGTCGCAACCCACAGTATAATTGGCCCCAAAAACCTTCCACGTGCCAGAAGCTGGCTCGGATGGGGGGTTCAGATTGATGAGCTCCTCTGGAATATTGGGTATGCGCGGCGGCAAGTCCTTTACGTCGACGCCATCCTTCTCAGCCTGGGCCTTGCGCAGGTCCTCGATGCGAGCCAACTTCTCGGGTGTAAAGTCCTTCCAGAAGGGAGGCGGGTTCGGGAAGGTTGCGGCCACCGCATTCTGCGATGGCTCCTCGGGGTTGTCGGCCATGTTTGCGAAAGTCGAGCGAGGTTTCTGAGTCGGCTTGGAGCGTGGGATGGATTCAATGAAGCGGGGTGGTCATTGTCTTGATTGTCTGAGAGACTGTGTCTGTCCACGTGTCTCTGCCTCTAAAGGCGGCGCAAAGTTGGAGGGATGAAGAGTGCCTTCCCAGGTCGACAAGGTTGGCTTTCAAGGAACGCGACTACCTCATGGAGCGCGCAAACAGGTCCGGCAGGCGCCCGAGCCACCAGGGTAGCGTCGGTAGGTCTTTCCCCCCATCCAGCTGATCTAATCCGGATGTGGCTTAGCGTCAACTGTCCCACCTTGTCAACTCCACGTCCCCAGCAGACAGCTGCGCTACGTCGCTCTGGCGATAATTAGCTTGCCGAACGATGATTTCATCCCCTTTCGATTCTTCAACGCCAACAAGCCATTGAGCACTCCCACCCTTATACCCGGCCCCGAAACTTTCCTGCGCGCTCTCAGGCGTCAGAAAGACGCACTCCTTTCATCATGGCCGACGTTCGTTCCCTCCTCCGTCAGCAACGCGCTGCTCGACGAATCGAACATCCCCACGCGGCATACTCAGATGCGGGCAAGCTCCTCTGCACACTCTGCCACGAAGCTATCAAGTCCGAATCTCTTTGGGAAGGCCACCTGAGAGGCCCAGGTCATGCAGGAAAGATCAAAACCCTCCAGCAAGCTGCATCGACCACCACAAATGGCTCGGCAACCGCGGACGCCGCCCCATCCAACAAGCGAAAACACGACTCGGACGAGGATATGCCAGAAGACGAAGACATGGCTGAAGCTGTGCGGAAGAAGAAGAGCAGGACGAATATGAGCACTCCGGCTCGCTTGTCCGCTGGCGAGGCGGATCGCGACCTGAAGGACGTGACACTGACGCCTCCGTCGCTGACTCGCCGGACATCGACAACGCCCGTTCAAGGCGTCGAGATCCAAATTCCCTCCCGACCTGCGACGCCCGCGCATAAGGACGGCAACTCTTCCAACTCCACTCCCCTCAACCAGCCTGTTGGCCCATCACCACTGATCCCTAGAGAGGCATCGCCCACACTGGCGAGAACGAAGGCGCCGCCCCAGCAAAACGGTACGGCCGCACCGGCTGAGGCTGCAGGCCAGGTGGATGAAGATGAGTGGGCAGCCTTTGAGGCGGATATTGCAGCTACAACAGCGCCAGTGTCAGAAGACGCGGTGATATCCGCCCCGGCAATGACTGCGGAGGAACACGCAGAGGCTGCAAAGACAGAAGAGGAGGAGCGAGAGAAACGCCGGCTTGCTGCGGAGAAGGATCTTGAGGACGAGAAGGAGGAGGCTACGCGAGCCTTGGAAGAGGAATTCGAGGATATGGAAGAGCTCGAGGCGAGAGTCAGGCGGTTGAAGGAGAAACGCGAGGCCCTGAGACACCAAGGAGATGCCGGTTCCGGTCCCGCCTCCAGCACTGTTGTTGCTGCCAAACCTACTGAGGCAGACGGAAAGGAGAATGTAAAAGCGAATGCCGAGGAGGAGGAAGAGGACGATGACGATGATGAAGACGAGGATGACTTCATGGGCTTCCGGTATCGCTCATGACATCCGGCGTCTAGTCTGAAGTCATTGCTGCCAGGTCATAAGACGGCGAACAGGTGTTTTCAAGCGGAAGGTCAGGGCGTCTTTTTGGTGTATAAATACTGTAAATTACCTTCTCTTCGGGTTGATAACATTGACGTCCTGTAATGCCTATAGGCACTTTGGGAACATTCAACAATTACCTAGCTTGCGCCGTGTTCATATGCTGATTCAAATCAGCGGCTGTGAGGACGGGCTTAGCTGTCAGGATACCAGCGGACTGTAGTGGTGGTTGAACATACCGATCTGAACTCCCAGATGAGGAATCGTTCTTGTTGTTGTTGGGGTGTAAGCCATTCAATAACCTAAACGCAGGCCACGCTAAAAGGGTGAAAGTGCAGAGATGGTCAGTAACGCCCTCATCTCATGTGCGACTCACATTGAATTTCAACCGACGGGTCTCAAGAACCTATGCATTACTATATCAAAAACTCCATCTATGAGTAAACATTACTTTTACAGGTATCCTCGGTCGTGGGGAATTACAATCGCCGACCCCTTATCCCCTTCCTACATCACTTCTTTCCAACAAAAAAGACGGACAAATGCAACCGTGGTACAGTTACTAGATCAGAACGCAACTGTCGCCGTCGGTGCGCGAGGGACATGCGCCGGAGCGGTCGAGGCCGCCGTGCTCTGGTAGACAGTCGCCGTGACGGTGTTGTAAACGGTGACAAAGGCCACAGAGATGGGGCACACCGAGTTGGAGGGCTCAGCTGTGAAAGTCGTCGTGGCGGTGACGGGAGGCTGAGGCGGCGTAGTAGGCTTCACGCAGTGGGTGCCGTCCCAGTGCTCGCAGTGGTGTGTGCTCGTAGTCGGCTCGGGTCCAGAGCTACTCTCCTGACCGCCGCTGCTCTGGGAAGGCATCTCGCTGGTGTGAGAAGGCCCAGGCTTGTCGCTGGTGTTTCCGGGCGGGTGTGTGGGCTTGACGGACTCGACGGTTGTCTTGATGGTTGTCGCAGAGCCGGTGAGGGTGACTGTCGTAGGCTCGTAGGTGTTGTTATCGGGCGTCTCTGACGGGCTATCACCCTCACTGGATGTGGTAGAACCGCCTTGGGTAGCTGTAGCAGAGCTGCTCTTAGAGTCGGTAGAGCTACCGCGATGAGGCGGCTTGGTCTCAGAGCTACCGTGTGCGTGAGTCTTGGTTTGGTCGTCGTCTGAAGGAGGCTGCGACTTGGTTGTGACTGAGCCGTCAGGCCTTTCGCTGACAGTCTCAGTGCAGGTGACTGTGACCGTCTCAGGTGGAGGGGCAGAAGAGCCCTGGCTGACGTAGAACGTCTCGGTAATCGGTGAGCGGGTGACGGTGAGGGTGAAGGTCTGGGAGGCTGTGATAGTCTCTCTGATCACCGGAGCAGTGGCCTCAACAGTCTCAGTCTTGGCAGTCGTAGTCGTAGCGGTGGCAGTGACTGTCACGGTGCTGGGCTCCGGCGCAGGCACACACGGGCAGGTGTTGGTGTCTGGGTAGGTGCGTCCTCTCAAGTTCTCAGGTCTGGCAGCGGCAATTGCAGTGAAGGAGAGGATGGCCGCGGCCACGACGTTGCCTTGACGAAGCATTTTGATGGCGAAGTGAGAATGGATGGGTACCTAAGGCAAGCTGAAACTTCCAGAAGAGGGTCGGTAAGACGAAAGGATAGCGTATAAGCTGCTGCGAGGCCGACTGGTTGTTGAAGGCTTGCTTGTTTGTTTTGTCTGAGTGAAGCTGTTGCTGTTGATGAAAAGAAGTCTCCATGAGGAGATAAGACTTCTTATATGGCAGTCGTTCAGTTGGATCATCCTCAAGGAGTATACAGCAGGCCTTGACAGCCTTGCTGAGATTCATGATTATCCATCATGGTGGAATGACGCTGCCCTGTATTGCGACCTAGCGCTTGACGAACAGCAATAGAGCTTGCCACAGCTTTGAGAGAACAGGAGACCAAATATTTCAGACGGCCTCAAGAGGGATGTGAAAATTGCGTCACATTTCTCTCAGCTACTGGACTGTCGCTCACTTAAGCCTTTGCCTGGTACCAAAAGAGTAAACCACAGAGCACTTGGGGGCAAAGCAAGGGTTTCACAGAACCAATAGTGTGTGTGGTCAAAACGTCCCAAGGGACCAGGGAGAAAACAATATTGAAGAAGATCAAAGCACCGGTATTGGGGTACACGTTCCAAGGGATGCTTCCGCTTCCACCCTCTGGCCGATGAGCCGATAAGATACGGCATACGGCACCGGCATCTTCGCACCGGGGACGACCACGACGATGGCGACGACGATGCAATACTGATGGATCAATCTATTTTCCGGTGGAGATGGCTTGCCAGGACAGAGTCAAAGACCGTGGTTCCGATCGAGTACGTACCAATAGGGTGTTCGGCGGTTGTCCGGTGCAAGAAAGCGATGGCCAGTTCGGGATGTTTGCAAGGTCCAGGTTCCAAAGGCTTTGCCGGGTCTCTTTTCCAACAGTCTGGAAATCGTCCCAAAGACTGCAAACTCGATGGAGACCTCGGCGCTGGCCGTCCCGTCCCGCTGTGGGGCCCGTCATCTCGGCATCTCTGATTCTCCGGGCTGCCGAGGCCGACCGCCTGCCCAAAGCGGGACGTCATTCCATCCTTCGCAATCTTGTGTTTTCTGCCAACCGCATCGCAATCAAAACACACGCCATCAATCAAGCATCTCGAGCCTAGCGTCTGGCTATCGTACTGCAGCACGAGGCTTTGGTGGCATAGCTACGTCCATTCTTTTTCCATGCGATTTTCTACTTGAAGTAACGACCTCCGACTTGCGCGCGCGCTCCCGACTGCTGCGCCCGCAACCACGCAACCGACGACGATTACGGCGACGAGGGGCAACCGGATCACTCGATCGTGATGGGTGCTTGTGCGTCATGCCTTGGGCGGGGGAACAAGGACGTCTATGACGAGGTGGGTTGCGTTGCACTTCTTCACCCACTTGACAGGGTAGTATGCAGCGGCGGCTAACTAGCCCTCTTTTTTCTCCCCTCTCCAGGACGAAGAATCACGACTCCTCTACGACGATCCGAACAACGTACACTATGGAAGCTTTGGCGAGCAGAGCGTAAACGGTCAGGAGGACCCGATGGAGGTGCAGCGAGAGACTGAGGCTCTGCAGCGAGTTGTGGCAAAGACATCCGAGTACGTACTGCGTCGTGCGTACTGCGCACTCCCCTCCGACGACGACCCAAGCTCCGGGACGGCGGGCTTGGTCTTCATGTCCCTCCCAGGAATGCTAACATCGGTCTTCCTAGCAACATGGTCGACATCTTCGAGATTGCCCCGCAGGATCACGCACATCGACCTGCACCGACTACGTTTGCGTATGCAGGGCAGGAAGCCCGCATCGTACGGTACCAGCACTTGTTGTCCAAACTGGATTCCAAGGATGAGACCCCAACAGGTGTCCAAGTGGATTGGCTTCCCCAGGAAGACGACACCATCGAGATGCAACGCGGCGTTCCGACCGTCAAGACAGAGTTGGACAAGCCCCTGGTTGGCACATTTGCAGATGCAGCGGCGGCCATGGCATGACATGCACCAGGTCATGAATCATTTCCCCTGCCCAATATCTGCTCCTGTTTTTGTTCCTGTTTTGCACTGCATTGTTAACCCACGGCGAGAGCGGCTATGCGTTTCCCCTTTTCTGGTTCTTGTATTGCTACTAAGTTTCGGATTGGTCGACATCGAGCCCTGGGTCCTGTCGGTATTACGGCAAACATGGGACGGACAGCTTGGAGTGACGACATTTTTTGCCCATGCTCTTCTTTTTTACCCCCTCGATACCCCCTCTTCGAATGCAGGCTATGCACACACAAACTCAACGCTTTTCAACCACAAAAAAAATACCCACACATACACCCATAGGACACCCACATTCTCTCACATATCGCTTCCTCTTCACTTTGTCAATCCCCTGTATTGGTCTGCCACCCCTGTATAAAACGCCTGGGCAACAACGAGGTTATGAGGAAAAGGTGGACACGATGGGCCCCAGAAACCCATGACTTAATCAATGAAAATTCCCTCCATCCCACTTTGGCGGCCCCCTGGTTCGCACCATGTCGGGCCAATGACTGCGTCTCGAAGATTCTTCAGCGGCAGGCCATGGGTTGACTAGCCCATTGAAATATGGCCACGTGCACCTCCGGCTGATGTTTACCTTTTCTAGTGTGGACCCTTTGGCAAGGGATGTTGCATCCTAGTCTGTTCCATGGTTGGAGGCGTAGCGTTCTTAGCCTCAATTCGGACCAGCATTCGAGGCTGGAGGGCAGGTTACGTCTTTATGGAGGGGAAAACAGGAGGGAAGCACTTGGAGGCTCACATATTCGCTCTGATGCCCGCCATTCAGGGTTGTGCGGGAGTCTGTGCGGTTCCCGAGTCTTATTGGCGGAGATGAGACAAGGAAATGGTGCCTTGAAGTGAAGTGGGATGGACGACATGAAGATGAGGGGTGGTTGCTGCGGCCAGATGGGGCGGCCTCCCAGTCCCCGTCCCAGTCCCAGTCCATCAAGCCCGATACAACCCACCTCGCTCTGTGTCGCCCGTCTCAGTCTCCGTCGCTCCCACACTAAGCCCTTCTTTTCTGCTCCTCCCGCTCCTCCCTCCACTTTGGCCTTGGGTCAGATGACAGGTACCTGTCAGTGGTTTTCTCTGGGTTATTCAACACCTGCAAAAGGTAAAAGGGGGGGGTAAAATCAAAGCCCCGGGGCCTATTCAGTACCGGGATTGCTTCACTGCGCCTGCCTCAACCACGACACTGATGACACGTGAGAAACGATGACGATGACGTTCCCTCGAAGACTAATAAACGGCCTTTCTCCATGCAGAAGGAGGGGTTAGAGCGAGGCATACCGCGGGCACGCAGCACAGCACAGACGAAGAATGCCTGCCTGCCTGCTGGACGAAGCCGACGGACCGCTCTTTTGGCCTGGCCTGGCCTGCTTTGCTCTGTAACTTGGCCAGATCGACGCAAGACCGTCTGCTGTCCTTCGCCTCTAGTTAACGACATGGCCTTCTCATTCGTCGCCAGAGACCGCTTTCTGCAACGCTTGCTTGCCTGATAAGCACGCCAAAACCTGCTGGATGGGCAGCTGTGCAGGAAAAAGTGGGAGGACCGCCTTCTTCGATCCCCTCAGTCGCGCGTTGAAAGGCAAGACCGCCTCGCCGCTTTGGTGTCATTCGACTTTCATGGTTGTCACCTGTACCTCTTTGGGCCGGGCTTGCGAGGAATGGATTTATCGTCGGCAGAGCATGATGAAGAAACGGTCAGCACCAAGGAGGAGCAGGAGGAGTCGGAGGAGGAGCCCGCAGCATGAGGCGCAAGACAGGTATCCGTTCTACTAAGAGGGGGCCCTGCAAGTTGTCCCTGTCGCCGTCTAAGCGGCGGGCCGGATTTCGCGACAAAATAAACGTAGACCAGCCTTGATTCTCTCTCTGCTCCCGGCGCGCGCGCACAGAATGTCCACAGTGACTGACACACTTCTTTTTGCGCGCGCGCGCGCACACACAAATTAATCTTACAGAATATGGCCCATCCTATTGATGATCATGATCCAACAGTAATACAATAGTTGCCAACCCAAATTTTCCACTTTCCACTGTCTTGAAATTTTGCAGAGAGAAAAAGGACCGTCCCGAGCGTAACCACACAGGAGACCAAAAACAAAATGTGAAAAATGCAGCGAATGAACGGCCGTTACGTGGTTGAACTTGGGAAAAACCCCCCAAGCTAGGGTTACCAGGAAAACCTCCTCTCCAGTCCCGCAGTGTCAAAGTCATACCTCTCTTTCCCCCTTCTTTTCTCACACCGGCATTCGACTCTAGGTTCCTTCCCTTTTCGTCGTTGATAGGTATCTCCCGCGTGAAGATCAAGGAGCCACTGATATAATCATATTAGCAAAGGTCTTGCGCGACTCGGCTTACCCCTGAACAACTTTCAACTGGACCCCCCATCTCACCCGCATGGGACCGAAAAAAGGTACAAAGCGCAATAATAATATCAGAGATTGAACAAAGGAAAAAAAGGCTACAGCAGAGGGGTAAAAAAAAAAGACGACGAAAATCAGAAAGAGGGCTTGGAACATGTCCAACTTACCAATCCTGGAAACCGAACTCCCCCTCTCTATATCGACCCAGCGGCCACAACAACCACGACGATCATATCGTATTTTGTCTGGTCCAATGCGATGTTTGCATCTCGTGGATCTGGCGCTGAACTTCTTGCATCTCGATACTTGTCCGTTCGATGGTCGCCTTGCGGTTTCCCTCGCGGTACCAGCGTTCAATGTCCCTCTGCATCTTGTCGACCCGGCGGGTTTTCTTGTCAATGTCGTAGCACAGCTTGCACTTGTCCGCCTCCTGGATCGTGTCGAATACCAACTTCAAGCCGCACGTTTCGCCTGTCCGGTACTCCTTGTTGCATTGTTGTTTGAACTGACCCCATCTCCAATACCCGCAAGCCCAGCGCGTTTGGTAGAAATAACACATCTTTTTTTCCTCTCCCCTCTCTTTTGCTGGCTGCTCCCGTTTCCACACCCTTTTTTGGTGTGTATCTTCGACTCGGTAGCCTCCCCCCTTTTTTGGTCCCCAAAAAGACGAGAGATGTCGTCTCCGGTTTTCGTTGTTCCGTTTCTTCGTTTCTTTTTCCTTCTCGTCTGCCGGTTTTATTCTCCTTGCGGGCCGGTCCGTGGCTGGCTAGCTGGACAAGGTAACTAGCTCGTACGTCGATGCAAAAGTGGTGGAGAACGTCGTTATGGAGGAGGAGTCAAAATGGTGAGGAGGAGAAAATGGAGGAGAAGCAGCAACGCAACCCGAGAATGGAGTAGAAGTGGCTCGTTTCGGGGTTCTCGGTAACGATATGAAGTCACTGGTGACGGGACTGAAGCAAGATCAAAGGTTTGTTAGCCATCTTCTTATTTATCTTTTCCACCCCTTTTTGGTGTGTGTATTTTTTTCCCCTCTGCCTTTCCTCCTCATTCTTGTAGCTCGCCCGCAATGAGCGGTGCCCCCCTCCTCACATCGTCCGCTGCAAATATGCAATCCCATGCAGATGCAATGATGTCTTTTGACATTTGCATCCAATCATGGTGCCGCCTTTTCAGGGGTAGCTTATTTTGACTTGTCAAGGGGATTCAACCTGGACGTGGGATGGGCAAAGAAACATGAACCAGGAAGCCGTCTAAGGAAAAGAAAAAGGTCGGGAAGGGGGGAGGGGGTGTAAACAGAATTTTTGTTGAAAGTTGACTGGACTGACTGTCTTGGTGGTATTATTGAGCAACAATGGCCGCGGGAAGCAGCGGGAAAGTGACAGCGGTGGTGGCAGCAAGTGGCAGGCGGCCAGCAACCCGTTTCGGCAGAGGCGAAGAGTTTCGTTCGCAACCGCGATCGAGAAGTCTCTTTTTGGTGTTTGGCGCAAAGGCGGTTGGGCAGCAGCAGCCGGCAGTAGCAACTTTCCCTGGAATGATCTGAGGGGTGTGATTAGGGAGCGTGCGTATTTGTCTTTTGTCTGGAACGGGCTTTCGAGGTGAGAATGATTCGTTTCTTTCCGTTTTTGCTGTTGTGTCGTCTCTGACGGTTCGTCTGATATTCTCGGTTTCCCCTTTTGGTGTTGTCGTCTTGGGAGAGGTTGCTTTGTCGTTGACGTACTGTTTCTGCCCACGGCGGTCCTTGTCTACACTTCTTCTTTCGCCTCGTCCTGACTGGAGGGGGAATCAAGGCTAACTTATACTTTGTCAAAAAATACCAAGGTCATTCATTGGGGACCCGCACGATGTGTTGTCACGACCGGATCGAACGCATACGTCCAGTTTATGCCATACGTTGCCCCTATACACACACACTACACCACCCTACATTCTACACTACACAACGCACTTACGCACATACATGCGTACATGATGCACATCCCGCTTTTACTCGACGATTGTTCCTATTCGAGATGCTGGAACAAAGAGGGTTCCAATTGTTTCTCGCCTCCCCTTGTTCAATGTACACCTGCGTCTGCGGTCAACGAGACGACTACATCCACGGACCACGATCCGCTGCGTCTATTCCGCGAATGACACAATATAGGGGGAAGAATAAGGAAGAAATGTACATGATTTTGCGGTTGGCAACTGGCAGTGGCTCGTCATGGAACCGGTCTGGCTGAGCATGCGCAAGAGTGGTTGTCAAATCCGCCCCTGCAGATACAAACCACAGACATCGGACGATTGGACATGCCAGCAGCCGTACAGCAACGGACTAACTCTTTCCTGCCTTTGTTCCCCTCATTGGCAACCATGAGACGTGTCTCCTTGCTTGCCACGTCGTTGAAATGTTCGAATTGCTTCATCAGGGGACTCGACGTTGTCCGATATTTTCTCCACCTTCAGGGGTTTTCTTGAAGGAGGGGAGTACATGATCAATGGGGAGAAGACGTGTTCAATGGGCGATACAAGGATCCGCGGTCGAGAAGAGGATGTGTTCGTCTGCGGTCAAGGACCGGGGAGAAGAAAGACCACTCTGATGATGTTGGCATGCGTCGGTGATGATGGAAGAAAGGGGTTGGGAAGAAAAGACCATGATGCGTACCTGTCGAATTCAGGTACGAACTAACGCGTGTGGTGGGTGACATATGCTTCTTCCCCATGTCTCGTCCATCATTGGGCGCCGATATTCCATGTTCGAACCCGTTCAAACCCCTGGTTCATCTCTCGGTCAATACCAGGTGGTATGGCTATATGGAATAATGGCAGCAGGTATTCTTCCTTTTTCCCCGTTCATGGTCTTTTCAATACCTGTGCCAGCCCGTCTGGGCTGCCATGCAAGGCAACACACTGGCAAGGCGGACGGAAGCGCTCCACTACCTTACGAACATGCGTGTGTGAGTGTACTGCAGAAGTCTTGCAGCTGAGACTCCCAGGAACAACCCTGAAGTTGGGGAGGGCCTCCCGCTGCGGCCGCGTTGAGCGACAGGGCTAGATTAGCCTCCCGCTTCGAGGCGAGGCTTGCGTGTGGCCGGGGTGGGGGGCTTCATGTCTTGCCCTTTTGAACTTCTCTGTTTTTCCTTCCAGGATTTGGTTATAGTTCGTTCCACAGGAGACAACTGTCAGCCCAAGAAGGCTGGTGGGGGTGAGGAATGTTCGGCCGTTGCGTCCAGAAGCGACGGCCTTGGCGGGGGCCGTTTGGAAGCCGGCATGAACCGTTTCACTTTTGCTGTACGGAAACGTTCGTTGGGCATAGTTTCTGCATCAATATCTAGGTGTGTTGGAGAAGAGCAAGAAGCTCCTTCAGAGATGGAACAATCGAAGAAGCCAGCGACACCCATTCGACCTTTTTGCCTGCCGGGGGCATCATTGACGTGACATGGGCTGCAAGGTTGACAAGACCCTCGCCACCGTCCACCGAGACCAGCATCGGCCAAGTTGAGCCTAATTAAGTCTGGGGTTTACCTCTGACCAGGTACGGACGTCTTCAAGGGGGGAGAGAAGGGGAGAGAAGTTACCTTGAGATTGGGCACGGACGGACAGGATGATAACTATCCCACCCCGGATGAAGCCAGCTCAACATGCAGCCAACACCGATCTTAATACAACAGGTCCTTGGAGTCTTGCCTCCCGGACCAAGCTTGCTAGAGCCGGAAGCCCGTTTCCTGAGTCCTTGATTGACGAATCATTGAACAAAATGGCCATCCATGCTAGATGCATGATGTGCTTGCCTGGATAGGGATGTTCCTCTTGTCTCGCCTCACCGGGGATGGCCCCCCTTTTTTGAACGGGCCGGAGGCATCCTCTCGTCAATCATGCGGGCTACACTGCGCATCCAGATAAACCGTTTATGGAACTAGGAAATACCGCAGGCCGTCCCCCTCACATGAATCTTTACGCTTATCCTGTTGAGGGTGATCCGTCTTGCTCGCTCGCTCACCGGCCCGGTCTTGGGTTACGGTGGGTGAAGGGAGTCGAGAACGGCCCTGAGGAAAGCCATTTGGGCGCTGGTTGCGGCCCTGGGCAGGGCAACGTGGCGACCGGCCGCTGGCCATGGCCGGATGTTCCACACTGCATTGCATTCGGTTTGCATCAAGGCTCCGTCAGAGAAAGCAAGTGTAGGTACATGGACTCGAAATACATGAATGGCATCCCTGAGATGAACTGCTCTGCACACTCCCCTCCACGGCCGCCGTGCCCTTGTACGCTCTCTCTTTCTTGTCGATCAGGCATGCGGGATCGTGATTTCTCATCTGCTGTTTAGCCTGTCCTCCTCGGCGCTCGACTGGTGGCTTGCCAGCTCCACCGGGCAATGCCTTCCGGTAGCATCCTATTGACTAGGCTGGCAGTGTCCCTACCATCTGCAGCTCACATATTGACAAACGGGTGCGTTCATTGGGGGAACACGACGTCCACTCCCCACGTTAACAGGATCATGAGAGGAAGGTGTAACTAGACGGCAGATCTACGACCGCCATGAGCGGCCGTGGCAGGGCTTTGATCGTCAGGCATAACCTTGCATGAGACAGACAGGATTGTCGAGAAGGGAAGTGCGTTAGCTGTGTGCCTTACTGATTGACAGGCCGAGGGAACATCAGGCTCCCGCGAAAGCGACCTGGCCCAGCCTGGGCCGGAGCGGGGACTTGATCTGATCCTTTGCAAGTATCCATGTCTTGGCATGTGGAATGACATGAACTACGGGCGCGGGCCAAGCGGCCCCGCGAACACCTCAACGTCGGCTCGACCCTTGCGACGGCTATTGGGGGTTCACTAGTAGGGGATTCCCTGCGTGAGCTATCGATGCGTTGTCAACTTGGAGAGCCGCTTACGGAAACGCTTGCGCTCGCGGTTGTGGAGGCTGTCTTGATGAGACGACGCGAGACGCCGTGCTCATACCACCAGTTCATCAACCTTGGAAGATCGGGTAGCGGACCAAGATGGGCGACAACGCTGCCGCCCTGCCCCCCTCTTTGTGGCTTTGGCGAAACTTCTGCCAGCGGGGCAAGGAAGAACTTTTTGTGTGAAGAAATAAAATGAGCGTAAACATGGCCCGAAATAGCGGCCAAGCGTAGTTCTAAGGCCGAGTGACCCGTGTTGGGTGTGGAGGTAACAGTCACCGGTGAGGTCAACCGACACCGGCCAGGCTCGGAAGGCTTCGACCTTGACGTGAGCCGGATGGACAAACGGGCCGTTCCGTTTGCCGATGGCAAGATGTCCAGCAAGTTGCCGTTGGGAGAAAAAACCGACGAGAATGCTTGGTGAATATAGGTGAGGTGGTATGGAAGGCGGTATGTCGTGCGACGGGGCGTCCGCCCATCATGAGAAATGCCATGTTACCACTTGGGAACGGCAGGGTGAAAGAGGGCCAAGACGACTCTAGACACTTGTGCAGAATAAAGGCCAATCAGACGCTCCGAGTTTTGCAGGAAAACTCCGCAAGCCAATCCGAGTTTTCGGGATCATGCGAATCATGTGTTGAAGAATCGCTACGACTTTCTCTGAGGCGCGATTGGACATGAGAAGCGAGACGAGACGGAGATTAAGGCCAATGATGCGCACTAGAAAAGCACGTCAGTCGGCCAACCATGGGATCCACGAGACAGCAGGGTTTTGACATCTGGTCGGGACATGGGTCGCTAGCCAAGTGAGCAGAGAACGACGACGGGAAGAGTCGACGTCAAGACAAAGGCCAGGACGGGGTACGGAGCACTGGCAGGGGAGACGGTCGAGGTTGGCCGAGCAGGGTGGACGTGTTTCTGTTGCAGCCGCAACGAGTGTCATGTTGTGAGATGATTGGCTACAGGGTAGCTGCGAGGCGTTGGGTCGGAGAGATGGGCCACACCACCAAAGCAAAGTTGATAAGAAATCGACAACACGCCATGGTTCTCGGTGGTCAAGACGGTGTTGTCTGGAGACCAACATCAAAGTGAACAGAACGGAGTCGACGGGAGTTGGCAGAATCTGGTGTTAGTGTCTCAGGAAGGCAGGTTGGGCTTCCCGAGGGGCCTGTCCGATGTCAAGGTCGTGTCCGTCTCAATCTTGAACGCCGTGTGACGACGCAGTATTGATGCATTTCGATGCTTCTGAACATCCAGCTCATGCAGCGGGACGATTGCCGCGGGTCTTGGAGCAGCGGATGCAGCCTCGTCTGGGAGGGAACGCTGCAGCAAGGATGCAAGCTATTTTCTGCTCCTCGCCGTCTTCCAAGCTGGCTTCACCGAATCATCCAACCAGCAAGTGGCAGGATGAATAGTTCGCAGGACTCTGCGTTGTCCAAGCCTGACGTGCGCAGAGTCGGCAAAGGGCAAGGCGACCGACATTACGCCATGGCAAGGTACGGACACGGTGACGGGGAAGCGAGTCGCGACGCGATGGCTCCCACACTCCGAAAGCAGTTCAAGTGAGCAGGGGACGATTGCTGTTGTCCGCACGAACTGCCAACTTGGTCAGAGGACGGCGCACGCCACGGTGGAAGGGCAGGGACCTGGGTGTTCGGGCTGGAAGCATGGTTATTGAATTGAAGCCCAAGTGTGCGACTGAGGGGAGTGCGGTGGACAAGTTTTCCGAGGGTAGGCGACAATTTTGGAGTATTTCCGTCGCAAAACAGGCAATGGGTGTGATGAGGTTGTTGACGGCCCATTCGGAGGCCATGTCTCCATGTGCTGTCCGCATCGGCGACCATGTCCACGCGGTACGGTCAGGGGCGAGCGGGCGGGGTATGTCTGGTGCAATGCTCTGTTGTTATGTGGGTATGGATCATTGAGGATGAGTCAATTGAAGCACTTATTTGAGGAGAGATGGCTTGTGAGAGAATTGAGGAGGACATGTTGAGTTTCGATGGTGGTTGTGATTGAATGAACAATAAGTAAAACTGTGTCGGCGTGTGCCCTGTAAGGCGTTCACATAATTACCTCCATATTGGTCAGTGGAGACTCCTAGTGTGAGGACAGAAGAACAGGCGGGCCAATCAGGGTGCTTGTGCATGATGTTTGCAACACATCTGCGTCTGTGTGAATAAGGTTTCCCATCATCCAGACTATCGACCGAAGGATGCGCGAACGCGCCAATTGCACGTCCCGATGGGATCTGTTTCTTTTATTGTCGAGAATTCTGAAGGAACATCGGGACATTGTTTCGTTTCCATGGAGATATATCCGAATGTTGAAGCATTCATCCGGAAGGATGATGTTATGGTTTGCAGAGATGGCATCCGAGATATGCGATAATGGATAGATGTGATGTACAATGCATAGACTGAGATATCCGAAGTGCATTATGCATCCAATGTGATGACCCATACTGAGTATGCAGTTAATGCATTCTTGCACAACAGACCCACCTGAAAACACCAACCAGAAGCCCCCTTCAAGTACGTACCGATATAGATACAGTGTGGGGTGCGACCGTTGACGGCTTCCCCAGGCAAAAAAACAGGAAGCAGGCACTGTGAACGCCCCTACCCGCTGGTGCCGTGTGACGCAGCCTGGAACGATGGAGGCGCAAGCTGCAATGCTGCACCAGCACCAGCACTCACTTCCATCAATGCATCTCACTCACTTCCGCGCCCGCGCCCGCGCCTCCCTCCGCCTCACCGAAGCATCCTCCAACCCCCACAACATCACGTCTGGTGTTGTTGATCATTCTCTTGCCTTTTCCCACACACTCACTCCCTCACTCCCCTCCTCGGTCAGTGACCATTGTGCGCCGAGTACCCATATCCAGCTCGGGTTGAAGGCACCTGCGATATCTGGACATCACTTCGCCATCTGGCCTTGCTTGCGACTACGACATCGGTCACTCATACGCCTCGTCGTCGCGGGGTATCCATCTCCTCTCATGATTCCTCCTTTGCTGGCCGCCTTCGCATAAGCGTTTCGGTTGGCTGCCTCTCGAAGTCATCAACAACTTGACGACCTTGCCGCCGTGCAGACATCGGCTACTTGATATCCGCCCGTCTATCGAGCCATCTCAACGGCCGCAAAACCCCGGGCCGTTTGGAGTTCGGCCGGGTCTAGGTCGGCCAGCAACCAACATCTTTTTCTTCTGCTACCGCGCGCAACCAGGCCACTCACACAGGGCCTTACTCGTTTCAACCAGCACCACCTGCATTGTTTCTTCATCGCCTTGATCGGCGCCGTACTTCCTCATCTCCGAACCCCCAGTCCACGGCGGAAGTCACCGGCTAACCTTGAACCTCCACCGTGACCAACACCACCACCACCACCATCACCCCCGGCCGTATGCGCCAGCGCTCGCGACTATCTTCGCTGTAGTCTCTTGCCAACAGATACGCAGGACTCCATCACTCCCTCTGGACCTTTCATTTTTGTCACCATCTTGTCTTGCAGGCGACCGAGTCAGCCATGGACGCAATGCACGACGAGATGGCCCCAGAACAGCTCATCCCCCCGACCCGCCAGCTTGCAAACTCCCACCCGCAACTTGGCCATCATGAACTTGACCCTGCGCTTCGCCCACCAACCGACTCCCCGCCCTCGGCGGCCGCTGATGCCCGACCATGGACCCAGATACAGACGCCGCTCCAAGTTCGTGACGACCAGCCGCAGCCGCCACCGCACCAGACCCTCGCGAACTCGTGCCTCACCTTGTGCCGACGGCCGCATCACCCTGCCAGCGTGTTCCTCTCCGATCTCCCCAACGAGCTCCTGCTTCACATCCTCGGCTACCTGGATGTGAACGATCTACTGTCCACTTCGAGGGTAGGCTTCTTCCCCGCGTTGTCGCTTCTGTGATGGTCCTCGACCCTTCGTCTTCGTCTCGTCCCAATCATTACCCTCTCCCCCGCAAGAACCTTTCTGTCCCATGTAATTACACGCACGCTCGCACCACTTGATCCGTAGTTTTTTTTTTTGCTCTGTGTTTCGAGAACTCTGCTGATGACACAGACCAATCACCACCTGCGTCACCTGTCCCTCTCGCCCATTCTTCACCACTACCGCCTCCGGCACACACGTGCCATCTTGCCCCCTCTGCTGGCGTCCCCCTCTCGCCCGTCGCTGGCGGAGCTCATCGGCCGCTCCATCTTCCTGACGCACACCTCCGTCGTCTCGCGCCGTCTGGCCCGCTCCCTCGTGTCTATCCGGCTGTCCCGCCGCCTCGCCTCCCGACCCTCGGCCGAGGCTCTCGTGGAACGCGCCGTGCTGCCGCCCGAGTGCGTCCCGGGCTTGAACAAGGTGCAAGTGGCGCCTTCTCTCGTCGCGAAACGGCGGGCCATCGAGAAGGAGAGAGTCAAGGACGGTTTGAGACAATGGGTCGAGGGCGTGTGGAAGGGCGAGGTGCGACAACGAGAGGAAGGCGTCAAGAAGTGGGAGGAGAGCAAGGGTGTCGGGAGGGTCTGGCGACTCCGGCGCTTCTGGGAGAGGGTCTCGAGGGGAGATGGCGTCGGCCTCCGGTAGGCCTGTCGGCGCTTGTAAATGAACTGTGTATATGGTTTTGGAGGGCTTGGGCTCTAGGCGTTAGCGTTCCGCTCTGGGAGTGGACCAGGAGGCGTATGGTTGTCGCTTCGGTGCTTGCCTGTAATGATGTAAACGATAACGTGTGTCACGATGAATGGATGTTTGATTATCGACAGTTTGCGACGCAAGATAGTTTAGTCGTGACACAAGTAAGCGACGAAAATTCGAGCGTATGTCTCGCTGACCACCTGGGTGGTTGCTATTGTGTAGCAGTGGCTGATGCTTCACGAAGTTCTGCCATGGGAATCACGTCTTAGTTGCGGGGATCCGAGACGCTGTTAAGTCACTGAATTGACTTCAATGACGGCTTGTATAGCCATTCACGACTTGAACGCAACCAGAGGTGCCTCAATGACCTCCAGCAAGCCTTCTCAGCAAGAGAGCTGCATCACATTTGGGCAGAGCCACACCATCCGTCAACATTGCTGGGGAAGATCGCATGTTTCTACCGTGCCACGGCAAACATTGCTTGTCGACTGTTTCCACTGTCGTCCTTCTAACGACAATGGCGACAGTTTCTGTCATTGCACAGAACTCGTCGCCAAGTAGATACTGTGCGTATCAGCACAGAGAAGCGTAACAACAGCTCGATAGTCAAGTGCTTCAAGCGACAGAACAACAATTGATTTATTCATCATCAAAGGTGGTGCAAAAGCGCCTTAATGGAGATTTTCGTGCCCCTACACTGCAAAGGTGGCCCCTGGCCCGGACTTGGGGCTTTCAGGGGTAAGCATTTGCAACCGCCCAGCGTCGAAGAGATAGTAGAAAGCGCCCACCCAGGACGGTTTGCAGCGACTTGGCCATGAGGGCGATATCCTTTCAAAATTGAGATCAATGTCTCTCACATAACTATGAGTTGGCCCAGAGAACGTGAGGTGAGGTAGGCATGGATGGTGACGGACTATGCTGCTGGAATGGCGCCAAGACCCCCTGAGCCCTTGCACAGAGAACTCCTACCAGCGCCAGGCGGGTCTTGGGCACATTCTGAAGCTCCAGAAAGCCAGTTCAAGTGACAAAAAGAAAGCAACCTAGCTTCAGATATGATGATTGATGATATTTGTACTCGTCTTTGAGATTGCCTACAGTCCAAGACCTATGAAGCCCGTTGTAGGTCTCGCACCTTGAGGGCATAAAAGCCAAGTGCCTAGCCGTGCTCAGGGTGCTTGAGATGGATTTGAAAACAAGTTAGCAGCAAATAGAGCGAGTCTCAGACACTGCAAACTAATGTACTCCTAGGCCCTCAAGGTTCTGGACATTTACTTCAAGAACAGGGCCCCGTTCGGTGTCATCCGCGTTCCTTATTGATGTTGTCGTACTCCCGGATCTTTACGCTTTGCACATAATTTGTTGCTGCCATGGCTTGCTTGCTTTCTCAACGTCGTCGCGAGTTCGAACGAATTCTAGCACGGGCTGTCTACTTCACTTGCTAGCACGCTGTGAGCCCGGTACCCGTGGTACGAATCTCGTCACTTCTCTCACAGCCAGGTATGCGCATACGCTTCGGAATTCTTTCCTCACATCTTTCAATAGTATCGGCTTCATACGAGTAGTTCCGTAGATGCTTCTGCAATCTCGGAGCGTGGCGACTTTGATAATCAGGCGGGAGCGTTGAAGTCGCTTTCGTCGGGATAGGTGTCTTGTGCTAGACTTCATGGGCTAGCATGTGCTTCAGAATACTGGCATTATAATTATGCGGTGTCTACTCCTCGTTGCTCCCCGAGGCGAATTTGCTTTCGCTGATGGCAGCGTCCGCTGACGATGTCTCCCTGAAGCCAACTGGTGATATTGTGGTCAAGACAAGGGAGCTCCTAATTCCCGTTTTTAATTCAGAATGGTTCCCGGAGGCGTGGCACGACTTGACAGGGCTCAAGACGCTGTGGTACATGACTTCCGTATCCCACCCTGCCACTGCCGTTGCGATGTCTAGGGGCCATGGTTATTGTGCAACAGGTAAGCCATTTGCCTAGATACACCAGAGAAATACCCCTAGAACTGTTCAAATTCGTTATCCATTAAGAGCGTATTGCCAGCCGGAAGTCTTCTCCCACATTTCCCACTGAAGCTGTGACATTTGACCCAGTCCAGACTCCAGAAGCTAGCATACACACAGTGCATGTACCTCATTCCTATGGGCCTCTTGTATCTCTCCCTTGCGCGAGGTCCTTCAAAGGCCAGATCTCCCCGCGTCTCGCCCTGTAAACTATCGACTTGCTCATTGATAGCGCGTAGTACCACAGGCACTAATGGGGACAGTCTACGTCTTCCCCGTCTGGTTCATCTTATCGACACTATCGTCGGCGAATACTTCGCCTTCATCGTTGCAAAAAGGGTCCAATTAGGTGACATTCATCCAGTCGTGACGCGGTGATCTTGCCGGACAACCAGGGAAATGACCTTTTAGAAAACAATTCGGCATTATCAACGTCAAACCTCAATATTCATCATGTTTTCTGAGACCTTCTTGGCAAACATCGGAATAAGGTTGCATGCAGGCACAAAGATCGTTGGTCCAACGTCAACTACCGAGACAGCAAAGCGGGAGCGCCCGCGGCGCCGAGATGTTGGTTCACTCAGCGAAGAACAGTCGAAGGGCTAGCGGCAGAGATTCAATGATGCCGTACATCTCGACCGATGCACGTCGACTTTGTCGATTCGGAGGTTGAACGATGCTATATGACGGACATACGAAGGGCTAGAGTGCCGCCGTGCGATTACAACCTGCGTCTTGTTCGTCACGTCCATCAGTCGCCCTACAAGGATCGTATCACGGCACAATTTATGAGCTCTGGCCCCTCGCGGGAATCATCAGAGGCGAGCAGAAACGATTCCTAACTAAGCTCGATGGAGCGGCAGGCTGACTACTCTAGAAGGAAATATGCCCTTTATTGCGCCTTCCACGACGAGCTCATTCTCCTTTCCAATTAATTATGCGGTTGCTACCTCTGTCAATGCTGCTGTTCCTGTCCACCTCATCATATCTTGCAGTGTGCCATAGCAGGAGATCGCAACTCTTCCTTGTCTGGTGTATGGATGTGCAGGTCCCGGGGGGAGGCAGCATCAACCCTCGCGGTGGACTGGGGCTGATCTTAGGAGGACTCATCGGTACGGCGGGTAGTGTCCGAGGGTGCATTTTGACTGGAACGAAGAAGTTCATCGTCGGCAGCGGTAGTGGGAGAAAGAGGGAGCATATCGCCTAGGTTGTTGTCGTCCTCTGGAACTGCCGGTCGTTGGGCCTGCTCACCCTGTTCTGCCTGCTTGGGTTGTGTGTCCTGGGCATCGACCTTGACGAATTCCACAGACCTGTATCGGACTTGATTAGGTGACGGATGAATACGGGCAGGAAATGACAAACATCCAAAAGGCTATCTCCTCGTCGAGTTTGCGCTTCTTCTCTAGAACAAGCTGAAGATGCTCCTTCGCAAACCGAAGCTTGGTTTGCATGAAAGCCTGCTCGTGCATCGTAGCTGTGTCGTGATACTTCTGGACGATCTCGCTATCGATACGTACCACCTCTTGAGCGTGCATGATCGTGTCATCATTGAGGGGGTGGCAGGTCAGGAGTTGGTGCATACCAGCCTCATGGTCCGCGCATAGTCCCGGCTCTCTGACGAGATCTTCGGCCATCGTGAATGCCACGAAACGCTTTCCACAGAAGTAGAGATCCCAGATTTGGTTGTATCTATTCGTCAAGTCCTTATTTAGGTCGTCGACGTCAGGGGTTGCCATCGTGGGTCGACTGGTGTTGACCTGTATGGGAGTATGTTCTGGTGATGAAGACGATGACGAGGCGGAAGAATGGAAGAAGGTGGACTGGCTGAAAAGACATTCAGGACCTGAGAAAAAGATGAAAGGCGCGTTGATGGAAAGTTCTGCTGGTGGGAGGTGCGATAGTAGGAGGTGGTGGATGGCGCGTTGGCGGAAGGTGTGTTGATCGAAGGTGCCTTCTACATCCAGACTGGCAGACCACGCCAGGAACCCATGGCAAATGATGGCTCGATAGCTGACGGGAGGAGCCCCCGGACAAGGCGAAGTAAGAGCGTGTTCACCGGCCATTATTGATGCCAACGTTGACCGAAAGCCTATCCTGCCTAAACGCCTCTTGGATGAGATCAGGGCTACTTCGTATAAGCCAAGGCATCTCGACACCTGTCATGCGAAATCATAGATAGGATAATAAATCATAAATCGAATTGCTAAAACGCATGCCTTAGTGAACAAGCAAGAGACAGGCAACACAAACTCCGTGACTTCCCAGCTATGCAATGCCACGTAAACTATGCTGAACAAGCATTCCTCCTAAACGCCGAAAACTACCAAATCCTCTTCGCAACCATTTCGTACCGGTAGACTCCGTTATAGTCACTTTCTGGGGGCTTCTCTGCCTTTTGCACACGTCCCTTGCCACCCTTCAGGCCCTCCTTCTCGTCCGCATGAATCCACCTGCGCCTGTCCTCCGTCACCTCGATATGGCCGTACCCGCCCACACGCTTGCCCTTGGCATCGTAAGACTCGCGCTCCTCCTGACCCGTTGCCACCAAGTGCTCCTTACGCTTCATCTTGGCGTAACGGTTGCGAGAGTACCGCAGGAGGATCATGCCCAACAGGAGTTTAATGACGAGAAGGACGAGGAAGGCGATGAAGAAGACGACGATCATTGTCACTGCCGCGATGACGTCGTCGCTGGTCCAGGACCACCACGAGCGGGCCTTGACGCCCGGAGATGCGTACGGGTAGCCGTAGACGGCGCGCCCCAAGGCGTCGCGCAGTAGTGTGTCGAGGCGGTCGAGAGCCGCGACCATCACGGGTGAGGATGGCGTCGCAGATTCGACGGAAAGCGACGTCTGTGTTGACTCGGGAAGTGGAGTAGGAATTCTTGTGGATAGGAACATGTGATATGTCTGTACCGATGCCCGGATGAAGAGACACGAAAGGGGGATGACAGCAAGGCCCAGTCGTCGAGTCAACGAAGGCGTGACAAAGGCCTGGGATGGTGTTAGGTTATGATCAAAGTTTGGGAAGGGGGCAAGGCATACATTTGTGTAGTAGTCCTTGCACAGGATATCGAGGATACGGCTGTAGAACGTCGGCTTGATGTTGTTGAACTTGTTCACGTAGGCATGCTTGATGGTGTCCACCAGCATCTCGCTGCCAATGACAATCAAGAAGGGGGACAGGACCTCGCCAGACCACACCCAGGATGGCAGCACAGTGAAGCTGAAGGGCAGGATGGACGGGCTGTGGAGAGGCATGGCGCCTCCACCCATATCACTGCCACTCTCGGAACCAGCGCCAGGCACAGACAGGCCGCCGACTTCGACTATGTTACGCATGCCGATGATCAGCAGCATGATCCAAAGCTGGAACCGCTCCACAATGTCGGCACACGTCAACTGGAAGAGGTTGTCCTTCTCAAACCGCTTGAACACGGTGCTCTTGATCTCGACGAACTGGTTCGAGATCATCAAGGTCAAGAGTGCGTTGGAGTATGAGTTGACAGCCACGTTCAGCGTAATGACCTGATAGTAAAGAGAGACGGAGTGGATGACGTTGTAAACGAGGGCCAGAACAAACATGCCCATGGGCAGGAGGACTTTGGAGCGACCGGAGCTGTTCCTTGATAGAGTCTCGGAACTGAACAGGCACTCGAAAATGTCCTGCCCGAGGGCGGAAAGCAGGCGATCGCCGACCTACCATTCCGTTAGCAAAGGTTGTCACGTTGACGTCCGTAAGTTCCCTACCTCGAGGACGTTGTAAATGACATAGAGCTTGATGCCATCCTGCGCTCGAATGAAATGATACATCCGACTGGCGTCCAACTTCATGAGAAACAGAGAACTGCACAGTATTACGGCTCCCTGTAGTAGATCGGCCTTGTGGAATGAGGACAAGTTGGATGGGATTGACTTCGTCCTCCTATGACGAGCCTGTCGATGTCCGGACATGTGCGTTGGATGGTGACCGGCAGAGCCATTTATCTTATAAGTGACTCCATGCCCGTTACCATTCATTTTCACTTCTTGCTCGATAACCTGATTGCCGTTTGTCTCCGAATCGATGTTGATTGTGGGAACGTCGCTTGAGGATCTAATATCTGGGGTTACCAAAGGCGTGCCCCGGTGCGCTGGTCGGCTTTGGCTCCTGTCACGGCTGACGAGGTGATCGGGGTCTTCATGCTGGGCCGAGGAGGTAGCTCTGGACCTGGGTCGTCGGGCTCTAGCCCATACTCTACCCAGTCCATGCCAGACGTATCCGATCATCCAGCGCGCTTCCTTTGCCGCGAGATAGCCCCACCACTTGACCAAAACGCCCAAGGCAATGCAGAACCTCATGGGTAGGATGGTGAAATTGTAAAGCCAGGCATCGAGACAGGCCAGGGCCCCGAAATAGAGGGTTCGTTCGAGGAAAGACGGCAGTAAGAGAACATTTTTGAGTCTTTCCCACTTGACAGCATATGACTCGTATGGAATATCATTAGTATGTGAGTGATGTATGTACAAAGGACTCGGTCGTTGGGCTGCCAGTTCTAGCTGTAGATGTGTTGGTATAGACATGGGCGGGAGGGGTATCGAAGGAGGCAGAGGCGAGGGCGGAAAGGGGTCATTTCGGGGAGCTTTGGATTGCTGCGACGACGGCGGCGGCACTTGGATCTGGGGTAATTTGGGCTGGCTCGTCGTCTGCGTCGGGGGAGGCAAAGGGCTGATAGCGTTGAAGTGGGTTGCCGCCTCGAGATTCAGGGGTGGCGGCCGAGCAACGGTGTAGAAGGAATTTCGGCGAGGAGAGGTTGTTTGAGACTGAGACTGTCTTCGGTTTGTCGGGGGCGTAGATAAGGTCCTTCCAGAGGTCGGGCGGCGCCATTCATCGTGATGTCGCGACCTGCTACCACCGTCCGTCACCGGCCCATTGCGCCGGAGGGTGTCCGGTTGGCTCAGGATCGACTGCCGAATCGCTTGCAGCTGCTCTGATATGTGCGCCGGCCGGTCCCCATCGCTTGCTGCGCCGTCTGCAACAACGGCAACGGGCAGAGCTTCTGGATCCTGCAGCTGCTGCATCCCCGCCACAGACAACCTCCTAACATTATCGTGGCTTTGATTCTTCTTCATGGATGCGGAACTAGACCCGGCTCTCGCCCGTGTCTTCTGCTCTGCGCCCTCCTTGTGTTCGGCATCCTTCTTCTCGACGGCGGTCGCAGGTTCGGATATGGAGGAAGAGTTGGAGGACTCTTGCAGCTCCGGCTTGCTGTGCGTCGAGGAGGCATCTGACGATTGCTCTTCGTCGGAGTGACCGCCGGGGATGGTAGGGAGTGTCGAGGTAGGAGGTGCGCTCGCAGAGACGCTGGGCAATGGTGGCATAGGAATATGCGAGACTCTGATGTCGGTTTTCGTATCTACGACATTGCGGTCGAGTGGCAGGCCGTCGGAGGGGAAGGCTGGCATTGCCGGGAAGGCCTCGACAGGCTCGGCGGCGGTATCTCCAGACGATGCATGGTCCTCGGCCTCTTGCACTCGGCGGTGTTCGCCTTCTGCCATTCCCAAGCCCTTCACTGTGTTTCGTGGTCGCGAGGGATCGGCTCCATTCGCTTTTCGCCGTCGGGGGTTCGTTGGTTCGCGGGAAAGCAAGGCGGACACGGATAAACGAATGAGGTAGCCCGAGGTAGTTGGATCGAGGATTCGATAGGTCGAGGTCAGGTCGTGTGCCGCACGGGAGTGAAGCGACGAAGCTTAGCCTTGCAGTTTGCAGTTCTTCGCAGGTTGATGGAGTGGGGGGTTCAGGACACACCAAAGACACGCTTTCGAACATTGAACGCTGAAAGTGTGCTGCCCAGCGGGAGGATCTCCAAAAGGACGACTGCGGATTGGACTGGTGATTGGCCCGGCGGACGCTCAGACAGGGAAACCTGGGCAGCCACGGCAGAGGAGAGCACTGTGGAGCACGCTAAGGGAGATTTGGATCTGGCCGTCTGAATGCGCTGGACAGTGGTCGCTGGTCACCCACTCAGTGCCTGGTAGGAGTGACGTATCACACTGGGCGGAAAGAGCCTGTGCGTGAGCAGCAAGCGATATCGATAACAGCGGTCTGAGTCAGCACGGATTTACGGATTTACCATCAATACGTGGAAGGTCCCATCCTCCATCCTTCCTTCACCTTGAGAAAGGCCGACAAGGTGAAAAAGCTCTCACCGAAACCGGACATTAAGTCATGGTGAGGTTACGGATAACTTCACAGCTGTGGCTCTTTTCTCGGTGGGGAGGAGCGTCATTCCAATCCCAAGTGAAGTTGCGACCTGCGACAGCCTTGCACCGTTTTTTCAGAGGAGACCCAAATATTTCTTCAAATGCCGAGGGATCGTCACCGCCAACACCATCTGGTACCGGGCCGCGATGGTGACATGCCCGCTCAAGAGATGGCTTCCGCCTTATTTCCGACACCGCGCGCGGGACACTGCCGCCCACCGGCACCGGATCGGTGACTTGCCTGGTTGGTGGTGGAAGCCCTAGCCGTCTTCTTTTTTTTGCACCTAGAACGCAGAGCGAACCCGAGGGCAAGGCGGGACTCTCGGCGAAGTGGGGAATGGAGTTTGGAGCTTGAAGGCAATACCTCCGAGTCTTGAGTCTGTTTCTTCGTCTGTTGTGTTGCCTCTGTCTCATCGAGAGGGGGCCCTTTGGAGCACATGGAGTCCGAGTTACACCGGTCCTGAACCAATTGGCGTACGGCGGAATCATTGCATTGGATCGGATCGGATCTCGGCCCACATGGCTTCCCCGTCTTGGGTGTCCAAGAAGCCAAAAGAATGCCCGTCCAGGAGGGCAAGAGGGGCTACCAAGTCGCAATGCCATGGGCAAGCAATGATGCATGCGCAATGAGAATCCAGTTGCTTGGTAATGCCTCACGTCAACGCCGCGGCCCCGGCGCACTCAACACCCGTGGCCGTGGGCCTTCCAAGCATCCATAGTATTGCCTCCATCTCAAGAGCCCCTCTTAGTTCCGTCCAAGCTAGGTGCTCAAGCTTCCACTCTTAAGCACGTCTACACCCCTTCTCCCTCAACAATAATACAAAACACCATCCTGCGTCTTCTTTCCAAGTTGCTCTTCACAACTGATTCATCTCAATAACCCAGAATGGCGTCTAACCCCCCCGGACAGTGCTGCACAGTCGGCGTCAAGCATGAGTACGTAACAGACATCTATCAATGACCCCGCCAGTTGACCCCTCCCCCACTTCGCAAAGCTTGATTCCCTGAACCGCGCACCCAAGCTCCTGTATCCCGCCAAGGATCGCAATCCAACCATCACCAGCATCTTGGACTCGATGTCGCTAACAATTTGTCATCGTGTAAAGGGGTACCCCTCAGGGCAAGAAGGTCTCCGTCGGCGGCAAGTATGAGGGCTACCTCGCTGAGGCTCCCGCCGACAAGGCTCACAAGAACACCGGCATCCTCTTCGTTGCCGACGTCTTTGGCATCTGGCAAAACAGCCAGCTTCTCGCCGACCAGTTCGCCGCCAACGGCTACACCACCCTGATTGTCGATCTCTTCGATGGCGACCAACTGTCTCTTCCCATGCCCGCTGGCTTCGACATCATGAAGTGGTTCAAGGAGGGCAGCGATGGCAAGCACCCCCACAACAAGGAGGACGTCGACCCCATCATCGTCGACTCCATCAAGTACCTCCAGCAGGAGCACAACATCACCAACCTCGGTGCTGTTGGCTACTGCTTCGGCGCAAAGGTATGTCCACGTCAAACCACACCAATGCGCAACAGCCCAGAGCGGCCTAGCTAACGTTTTCCTTCACAGTACGTTGTTCGCCACTACAAGGACGGCATCAAGGTCGGCTTCGTCGCCCACCCCAGCTTCGTTGACGAGGACGAGCTCGCCGCCATCAACGGCCCCCTCTCCATCGCCGCCGCCGAGACCGACAGCATCTTCCCTACCCCTCTGCGCCACAAGTCCGAGGAGATCCTGCAGAAGACTGGCCTGCCCTACCAGATCAACCTGTACTCCGGCGTCGAGCACGGATTCGCCGTCCGCTGCGATGTCAGCCAGAAGGTTCAGAAGTACGCCAAGGAGCAGGCCTTCTACCAAGCCATTGCCTGGTTCGACGAGCACCTTTTGTGACTCAATGGAGGAGCGCGAGGAGACACCAAGTTGTGAATAATACCGGGCTGGAAAGCCGGCAATGAATGAATATACCAAGCCATGAACCCTACGCAACTCTTGCTGATGAAACTATCAAAGTGAGCATTCCTGTCAGTGACTCTCTTTTGACCAATCATTCTTGATGAAATCAGCACATCTCTCTGCAACCATATAGACTGGAGCCGTGGTGTGGGCACTGGTGACCATCGGAAACACACTCGCGTCTGCGACCCTCAGATTCTTGAACCCGTGAACCTTCAAATCCTGGCCAACGACAGCGCCATCCTTCTCTAAGCCCATATGGCAGGTTGAGGTCGGGTGATAGAAGTTGAGCAGCCGCTCTCTGAGAAACCTGTCCATCTCCTTATCCGACACGTCTTTCCAACTGCCCTCCATACTTCCTCGCTGGACTCCAGGAGCAATATGCCAGGTGGAGTTGAAAGGATACTTGGATTTCCGGAACGTCTCGACGTAGTTCATCGCGAAACGGGCTGCCTTTCGCGCCACCGCCCAGTCGCGCGGATCCGTGAGGAACTGAGAGTAAAACTTGGGAAAGGCCAGGGGATCTGAAGACGCCAATTCGATCCGACCCCTTGAAAAGGGCTGGACGAGACACGTCTGGAAGCCGCAGTACCCCTTTCCCCTCTCATAGTCGAACGCCGCGTTGATGAACAGAAGCTCCACATCGGGGGCGTTCTCTGGAAGATGCGGATCCCTCCTGCGCTGCTCATCGGAGGCATCCTTGGGTGGCTTCAGCGTCATGGTCTTCTCGTCGATATTCTCGCTGGAAAGAAAGGCGCACAGTCGAGCACCTGAACGTGAGAAAATGCCCGTCTTCGTGAAGATGAAGAGAAGAAGGTGCCAGATGGCTATGAGAGGGTTGAGTAGGCGGATATAAGAATCAGCAAGGCGGACTTGAAAGGCGATGCTGAAGGCGATGTGGTCGTTGAGGTTTGCTCCGACTCCGGGTACGTGTCGCACCAAGGGGATCTTGTGTTGTTCAAGCTGTTCCTTGGGGCCAATTCCACTGCGAGGACTCAGCTGGAGTAAAAATCATACTTCCGATAGGGGTTTTACGTACCTCAGCATGAGAAACTGGGGGCTGAATAGGGCACCGCAGCTGACAATGACCTCCCTATTTGCACTGACAAGACATTCTTTCGCCGACTTTTGGTCAAGGCGATCCAAGATGTATACACCGGTTGCTTCTGTTCCATCTTGGTTGAATTGGAGTCTCGTGGCCACGGCGCCGCTGCAAATGGTGAGGGTTTCCTGGCGCCCCAGCACAAGCGACTTGGGCAGATAGCCCACCTGGGCGGAGTTGCGATGTCCAGTCTTAGTGATCATGTGCTCGATCTCAAATAAGGCTTCTGGCGGGGCATTCGGGTTGTTGATGTCGTTCCGCACGGGCAAATTCATGTCCTTTGCTGCTTCCTCGATACTGTTTGGCCATCAGTATTAATACGTTATGAGAAGCGCGGTACCTCTTACTACTTATCGACGGAATTCAAGGACGGGTCTTGTCTGATATGGATTGGGCCTTGAGATCATTTGTCAGTGTCACATCAACAGTGCTCAGCACGTGGAAGTCGATTACCATTATGACCGCGATAGGGCGCCTTGGGCTGAGACGAGGCATTCTCAAGCTTCTTAAAGTAGGGCTCACACTTCTCGAAACTCCATTGGTCGTTGCCGAGAGCTGCCCAGTGGTTGTAGTTGGCGGGAGGTCCGCGCGTGTACTGCAGCCCGTTGTGTATGGATGCTCCGCCGAGCGCCTGCGATGCGAAGTATCTGACCGGAACGCCGCTCCATTGTTCGTCGGGTTCTGAAGGGATGGTATCGATGTCGGACCCGTAGTTTTCTCTTGCGTTGCCAACAATGGGCATGCTATTCAACCAGTCGTCCTTGACTTTGCCCTTGGATATGACGAGGACGCTGACATTGGGGTCTTCGCTGAGTCGAGAGGCGATCACGCATGCTGCTGTTCCGCCTTTTGGCCAGTCAGATTTCGAGATGCTAGCCCAAAATTGGGAGCATACTTTGACTTACCCCCGACTATGATGTAGTCGTAGCTCTTGCCAGCCACGTCGGCGACTCTACGCTCTGGGTATCGACTTATGAAGGGCCAAAACATTGCGGTTCAATCTGGCCAGAGCAGACACGTGTTTCTCGCAGCACAAATCTCGTAACGGGAGGAAATGACTGGGGATGGCCATGGCTTTATTCTTTGTCTCACCGGGATTTGGTGTGTTGACGAGCATGCTGAGGGGTTGCAGAGAGGATCCTGACGCCAGCATGAAGCTAAAACAAGCGCTTATGTATTCAAAGCTGTCCTTACCGGTTCTTTGATAATGAGACATTTCTATCGGAACATTCGGGCTGCTCGGTTTCGCATGGGACTTTGGTGGTAACATGCTATGGGTCCAAAGAAGAAGTGGTCATGTTGCGACTGCCAACGTAATTTGTCGGACTGTCTGCGTGGGATGAGTGCTTACGATCATATTGGCCGGTTTGGCATTGACTTCACTCGAAGGAGGAGATTCTTTATGGTTTAAGATTTAGAAGATCAGTACTCCCATGTTTGAGTGCACGCTCGATGGCTTCTAGTCACATAGTCTGCATGCAAGACATGTCGTCGCTGGCGATGATGAGTGGAGTGAGACATTGAGTGGATGAGAATCTTCGCCATTGAAACCTCTTGGCTGGATCCAATCCAATGACACTGGTCCCCCCTACAGCTGTGGCATCTTTGGCCTGTGCTGCCGGGTACCTTTAGCGAGGTGGACACTACAGGTGGCGGAAAACGGAGCGCTAAGACGCTATCAACGATTTGAGGGGAAGCTTGACAGTTGCGTGCTCAAGCAAGTATCCAGGCAGGAAACGGAGCTGCCCGTAATGCACTGCCATCCCGCCTTCAACTGTTCCCGCTCGCTATATTTTGCACCGACCTTTGGTTCGCACGGCGGGCCGCTCCTAGTTCTGGGGCACACGCGGGTTTGGCTTTTTGGGACGGGGCGGTTTAAGCAGTACCTCAGTTGTGAAGCACTGCCACTATCAGACGTCAACACAACTGCATTCTCCCCTCGTCCACGTCAACGTACATACATGCAGCAAGCGCATTGCATCGCCAACGCCGGCTACCGTTGCCATTGTTGTTTGCCGTTGTCGTAAATCATGGCGGAGCCCGCGAATCCCGCTGCCTGCTGTTGTTCCACAAACCCACCCAGCAGCACTGCAAAATAGTGCCATATGAGCCACGAGCTAGCGACTGATAGGGCTATTGGGCAAGACAAGGGGGCCATGCTGCGGCCAGGGGGCCACGGTTCTTTGCTGATGGATGGACGGGGCCTCTCCATTTGAGAGAAACAAGATGGCTGGGCAAACGGTTCGTGTCTGCCTGCTGGCCGTTGGCAGCATGCGCGCACCGCTGTACGAGACGGAACAGGACAGTCTCTCGCAGCCTTCGACCAACGTTCTATTCGCCAGGTAATTCGATGCCGGTGGCAGAGACACAAGTCAGCCCATCCACCGTCTACCCGTCTACCCGTCCAACAGCTTCCCAGCTGTAGACCCTTCTCAACGCAGGCGGCTGTGCCGCCATCGCGCGCTAGCACGTCGTGCAGCCTCGTCTGCCCTGCCCTGCGCTGCTCTTTGCCAGCTTCGACACACCCGACACCCCAGGTCTCCTCCTGGGCCACTCGAGCTGAACAAGTCTGACGCATCTGCCAGGAGGCTCGGCTCCCTCACGTCTCCTCTGTCCATGGCTTCTTCAACTACGTCCCCCTACGACCCCAATTCCTCGAGCGAGTCGAACACGAAGAATCTACCGAGCCGATTGTGATACACAAGTTCAGAGCCTGATCGTGAACATCGGCAGGGAGAGGCACAGCAGCGTACATCTGCTTAAGGCCTCGCCTACACGCCCACCATGACGACGGGCATGAACGATTCGCAGTTCAGGGAAACGCTGGACCTGATCAACAACAACATCAACGACGACGACAACGAGTTATGGGTGGCCATCGCCGCTCTTGTCATCTCTCTTATTGCTTTACTTGCTTCGCTACTACAAGTTGCTCAGCAATACTACGCCTCTGCGGCCGGATACTCAAGTTGCGACGACAAAGCGATAGGGCTGTGGGAACAAGGAAGGAGAAGAGTGCTCAAGCCTTACGAGTTCCGATTCGAGGTTCAATTCGAGGCGCCCGTCATCTTTCTTTGCCGCCCCGGGAACGAGAACGGTCCTGTCAAAAAACAGCCGATTTTGTTCATCGATGGATCTCAAAAGAGCCTCGAGGAGACATGGACATCGCTAGGACCAGCCCAGCCTAGCACCGAGAAGGAAATTAAACGTGCGGTACATACGGCCGACAACGAGCTGGCCTCTTGGGTTACTCTTCTCTCAGCATTGCAAAGAATGGAGCACGAGTCTAGAGAATGGCAAAAGAATAAGTATGACAACGAGACAAAACAGCAGCCGCCACCGAAAGCCGACGCTCCTATCAATGCGCCTGAGAATATCGACGGAATACTCAGCTCGGTGACTGCTAGTTACAGTTTGACTGTAGCACTGCAGAAGAAGCTTAAGAGCTGGGACACGATGCCATCCAGCATCAAGAAGCCTTATGCTACTACAACCTGGTGCCACATCGTAGAGATGATTGCGTTGCTTGGTATCTACTGGGTTGAATTTGACCGGACGAATGACAGGTACCGAGCTGAAGGTAACGGGTACACGGTCACTGGATCCAAGGTCAGCGAGCTGGGCATCATGTTCACTTTCCAGGTACATGGACGCAACCGCTTCGAGTCCAATCGCGTGATTCCTGTCGACGAGGTCAAGGAGCTTTGCTTCGGCTTTGTCCCAACGATTTACAAGTCAAAATCAGACGATCGACGTCTCAATCTTCCCATTGGGGAATCCCGGGACTTGTCTAACTTGAACTTTGCGACCATGGACGAGATCGCAGAAACTCTGGTGTTGATCGGCTGCAACACAAATACAGTCAGATACTTCTCTGACAACAAGACGACAACGAAGCTTGGTCATCTTTTCCCAGGTAATTGACAATATGAGCAACACAGCGCAGAGTTCTTGACGCTGACGTCGTACAGTTGCATTCGAGATTGTTGGCATGCTTGGACAAACTCTTCACATTGACAGAAGTGTGTTCCGTTTGCTCCCGAATCCAACTCTTTTCAAATGGGATACGAAGAACTTTGATCTGCCGAGGCTGCTCGATGCATATGCCTACCAGCTTAAGAAGCTCTACGGCGGAAAGAAGAATCCCAGCGATGAGGCGAGGCAGATCTGGAGGCATATCAAGATTTTGCAGAAGGAAATCAAGCCGGCGCCGGCGAATCGACGCACCGAACTGAGCTTGCCGCTCATGAGCGCCCTACATGCTGCACTCGACGACACTGACGATATCTTGACATTCAGGAGGAAAGAGACCCGCCCGACCATGCACAGGGAATACACAACCAAGTCCAAACTCATGCGATCCATCTCGGATAAGCCTGGAAACGTGCTGGGAGACCATACAGAAACGGCCTACGAGGTGGAACGACGTGAAATGGTCCGGTATGTGCTTCGCAGCCACATCCAGGAGGTTCTTTCTGGCTTCAACCCTCAACCTGGCAAACGCACTCAAGACGCCTCCGGCTATCCTGCAACCACGACCACAAAAACCAAATCACGCTTCGAGGCCATTGACGCGGCTCCTCCAGAGCTCAAGCAAGCCAAACTCATGGAAGTGTACTTCAAAACGGTGCGGCAAAAGGTCATAGATGAGTCGCAGAAGTCGACGGATCGGCGGGCGGAGGAGACCAAACCCAAGGCAGCGCCGGCGCCGGCAGGCTACGGTCTCAAGCGTGCGACCACGGCGCGTACAACGCGAACAGTCGCAACAATCGAGTCCTCAGACGAAGAGTCGGAGGAGGAGATTGCGTTTGAACACCTGCCCGAGATCGAAGATGACAAAGAAGAGATTGACTTGCTGGATGAAGACACGTCCCATGAGACCACCCATGAGGACATCTGGTGCACGCTCGTCTTCCGGATGATCTGTTGGCTCATGCTTCACGACTTCCACAAGAACGACGTCCAACTGCCCAAGAGTGAGCTTTTTGGCAGTCGTTTGCCAGTGTACATTGCTTGATTGGCCGTCGGACGGGGCAGTGAGAGCAGTGATGAACATCTGCCTCGTGTCTCGTTCTAGCCACGAGCGTTTTGCATTTAGGGGAGTGTTTAGGAAGATGGAAATTCCCTTTTGTATTAGCATGGCAGCGCGTTTGGGGACTCACAGGGACATGATGATCATTTGGCTATGAAAAAGTGCACAATAGATTTCAATTCAAGGCATGAATGATGATTACTCACGAATGCTTCAACCGACCTAATGCATGCGGAGTGATGTTCCGAACCAAGATTGTGGTTAATTATTGGAAAATGCCAGAACGACCTTCTAGACTTGTGGACATGATATATTCAATACCCTTTGTGTGCAGGTTGCTAGAATGCAATCGGAAGCCAGGCGAAGATGGTGAGGCAACCCGGAGTGCCGGAGAGGTCTGGAAACGGAAGACGGATATGCGGGGCCCGTCACTGGCTCGTCACCGAGGCACTACAGCGGACCAGAAAGCAGGGGCAGTGCCTACGGCGGGTGGTTGCTGCGCTGTTTCATTCCCTGTCCTTCGGCGTGCCTCCGGTGCTGGCGAGCGGCGCGCGGAATGGCGCCGCTAGGCTGGATCGGGGGGCGGGCAGCCCAGGCCAGGCAGGCGGCGGCAAACAGGGCAACAGAGCGAGGGACGGGCAGGGGGGGTTAAGAATACCGGGGACACCGGGGGGGTCACCGGGGGAGGGCAGCATAGGATGGCTGGCTTAGCGGGTGGTGACCGGACAAGACGAGAGGGAGCCCAAGGACACACAAGGCCGGCTTTCGCAAGGCAAGATGAGCGTGGCTGAAGGACTTGCTTACGAATGGGCAGGTAGCTTTGATGACGAGAAAGGGGGCTTTTTGCTGCAAACAGGCAGTCTTTTGGTAGTAATCGGTAGGAGAAGGGGGCAATATGCATCTGACGTTGGACCGGCGGAGCGTGTGCGATTCGTATCGGGGCCTGGGTGCTGACACGGGGTTGAGGTGCAGCGCCTTGACAATGATGGGCGTTCAATGTCACGCCATGGAACTCTTCTCCAACGATCACCAAGTCGCTGTTGGTACCCAGGTGGTTGCTGATCACTTTTTGGAGGATTCTTTTTTTTTTTTTTTTTTTGGAGGAGGTAAGGTTCGTGTTGGTTCGGTAAGGGACGACGAATGCAGGCAGCGGTGCCGATAGTTTGATGCATGCCGCAACTCTGAGGGTTTGGCGTGCAGGGAGCTATTTAATGTGATGTCGTCTTATGGCGCGCATCTGTGCGAATTCAGGCTTTCTCTGTGCTTCGCCTCGAAGGGTACGGCACAAGTGTAGACGCAGTGAGGTGAGGTAAGCAAGTATTACGGGAGGGACATCGTCATGGCCATTTTTTGTTGTAAGGTTCCTGGCGTCTGTGGCGTCCTATTTTTTGTTTTCCAGGGGCTGGCGTGTAACGATGTCTTGCAAGGCGGTCAAGATGACGAGGGGGAGAAGAGTTACAGAAGACAAGAGACGTCAGGTAAGGGGAATAGGGGACGCCTGGCAGATGCATATTTGGACATGTACGATGCCGGGTGAGTGAGGTAAGGGGAGGGAGGAGAGGGAATGCATTTCTTGAAACTCGGACAGGAGCAGACAAGACACGGGAGAGACGCGGTTGTGGATTTTTAGGTAGACGCGATGCCCCTTGGCACGAGACCAGAGACAAGAGACAGATCGATCGGGTTGGTCGGCTGGTTGAGCGTGTCTGGCGGGAGGAGAATAATTCTTCTGAAAAGTGAGGATGGTGCCAGCCACAAGCCCACGGGGGCATGTCGAGCAAAGCACGCGAGAATTGAGGTGAAGACGAGTGGTGAATGATGAATCGGGAGTGGGAGGGGAGGGGAGCGGGCCGAGGGGCTGGGTTGGTTTTGCCATGGTTTGTGGACTAGTATCGTGGACCATGGCCCATGGACCAAGGATCATGATGAAAGTGGTGACCAGCCACGGGGACGAGTTCGCAAGAACAAGGGGGACAATTGGGGTCGACCCCTGGGCTCCGAAGAATCCATGTGGAATGGAGCTGACGATGGGTTCGTGTCTCTGGGCTGTCGAAGAAGTGAAGAAGGCCTTAGACAATAGGGGAGGGGGCCCGGCGCCTGGAGAATTCCACAGTTCGCTGAATCCGTGATAAAGGACGTCAAAGGAGTCGCGGATTGGGGGAAGAGAACAAGCCACGGCGACAGACGAGGACTGAAGAGAGGTGACTCGAGATGGGGATTGGACGGCGGAGGAGAAACGCGAAAGACACAGCAGACTCAGTGACGACCTGGAGAGAGAGTGTGTGAAAGGGCAGACCCAGCCTAGCCTGGCCAGCGCAGAGAGGAGGCTTGGAGCCTTGGACAGGCCACCCGCGTTCCAGATCCAGGAGACCACGCGAGCAGCCTGGTGTTTCGAAAAGAGGTATCTTGTGGTGATGATTTGGTGTGAGGAGTACATGTGAGGCTATCATGAGTCAGCCCCACCACCGAGGGTTCGGGGTAAATCAGCCAATGAGAGGGCACTTTCAGAGTGAACCGTGAGGAAAGAAGGGGCAGAAGAAAAAGGGCGACGAACACCTGCTGCAACCCGGGCATGGAAGGGACGTCGAAGCACAGACACTACGACTACACGCGGTCGGGTGCCTGCCCTGCTCTCTCTCTCCACTGCACTGGGACACTGGACTGGCAGGCAGGCACACTGAGGTGGGCAGACAACTTCAGTGGTGTTGGAAAAGGCAGTGCAGAGGAAAACAACTTTTTTTCATTGTCAATTCTGCACTACTCTCTAGAGAGCAGGGACTAGAGTGAGTAGCGGCGTTGCTGAACTAATAACACTGACCCAGTGATGGGACGGCCGGCCCTCAGCAACAACCTAAGCAACAATCTCATTATTGTTGTTACTTATTCCGTTTATTTTTGTCCGGGCGGGTTGCCTTTGCAGCGTCAGTGGCCCAGTGATTCAGTGATTCAGTGATTCAGTCCCTGGTGTCTCTGTTTAGTGCATCCAGCCCGAGCACCGTCACAACCATTCCGCATTTCTCTGCCATTGCATTGCTGCTGTCAAGTCTTGCCAGTGTCCACTGCACGCAAACCGCTGCTGACATCAAAAACGACATCGGAAAAGGCAGAGTGGGCGCCTAAACGGGAAACAGAGCGCAGAAGACAGAGAGACAAACGGCTGCATTAAACAATACACCTGTACGCACTCTAACTCGACATTCCTCCGTCCCCGGCATTTTATAATCCCAACCTAGGTAGGTAAGGTACCTTAGGTGACGTGCCTAGATTTATATCGTCCAGTGTCTTTTGACTTAACTGCCAGCTGGACCCCTTCTGTCTCTCCTCGAGGCTTGCTTGCCGTCTCACCGCGTTATTCACCGACGCCTCTCTCCTTCCATCCTTCCTCTCCGCCTTACTCGCCGTCGACTCAGTGAGGTGCATTCGTTCACCGTGCCCTGTTTTCCTGCCCTGTTTTCGACCGAGGATCCTCACCCATTACGGCACTTCATCTCTTCCATTATAAAAAAATACCTTTCGTTGCGGTGTACAGGCCGGTGTAGTGCAGTGCAATACCTACCTGTGCCATTCGTAGGTTATCGCTGCACGCACTCTGGCCTCCCCCGTCTGGACCTGCCCCCGGGACCTGGACCTGGACCTGGACCAGGCCCATCAGCTGCCCTGCCCGGCTGCTTCTTGCCTCACGCTGTACCCCCTTCCGCCATTAGGAGGGTCAAAAAAAAAAAGAGAAGAAAACTCCACTTCACCAGTACCGGGTACATCTCTACCACACGAAAGAAAGGTGGTTGGCACCGTACCGTATACCTTCTCGTCCTCGTAGCCGCACCCGTGGTGCCGCTGCCTTGCACCGTAATCCCGCGCCCGCCACTCTTCAAATCCAACCTGGAACCCTCACCAAACCACTTCCACCGCCGCACCGCCTGCTGCTGCCACATCCATCCACCATCCACCACTTTGTCCCGCGGCTGCCCTGAACCCGATCCTCTTTTGTCCCTCTCCTACTCGTCCTCCTCCTCCTCCGCAGCCGCCTCCCCTCTCGCGAACCTCTTCGAGATCGCCTCCATTCTTTCTATCCCCGCCCTCTAAACTCTCTGGCACAACCCTTTCGTCCGCTCAAACGCCTTGCAACTCTCTCATCGCCCGACATGACGCCCTCGCCGGGTCCTCAGTCAAACGCCGTAGAGGTCCGCCGGCCTCGCTCCAGTCAGACCGTCTCCTTCTCCGTCGACGAGAAGAACAACTCGGCACACGGCCAGGACTCGACCAGCCTGCAGTACCAAGTTTCCGAGTGCATCGAGACCACCACTACCACCACTACCACTACCACAAAGCGCACTTTCCCTCCCGTCTATCTGCGCGACGTTCGCCCTCTCCACGAACTTGACTCCAAGGAGTACCCTCTCGCCTCGAAGCCTCTGCCTCCCGAACTCGCAAACTTCTCCTTCAGCGTCACCGGCTCCTCCACCGATGCCATGACTGATGGCCTCTTCGTCCCCAAAAAGGTACCCGCCGCCCTCGAGTCCTCCTCCCCTTGTCCTCCAGCGAATGCTGACATGCTGTCTGTTTTGCAGCGCAAGACCCCTCTTGCAGCCGACAGGCAACCCGCAGGTCTGCTCAAAGAAGACGAGTCCAGCCAAGACTCCCCGAGACGTACATCAAAGTCCCCCTCAGACCCCTTCCAGAGAAGGTCACGTCGCTCAACTGCTCGTGATCCCTCACCTTCATCTCAGAACGCGTCTCCCAGTCTCCCATCAAGGCCCTCCAGAAACCCCCGATCAGTCGGCCTTTCTTTCACCGAGGATGCCTCACAAAGACTCCGACGCCACCTCTCGAGAGGCAAGCAGACCGGCTGCCTGGCTACCCCCGACACTTCTGAGCTAGCTGGCTCTTCTTCCGACCGCGTCCCTCGACCTCGTCTCCAGATCGCACGCACAAGCCATACCCCCGAGTCCGGCCCCAGCAGTCAAGCAAACATGCACGACGCACCAAGCCCCATCGGCAGCGATGCCCTCACCGTCTTCAGCAGCAACGTAGCCACTCCCCCCATCACCGATGCTGACGCCGAGCCCTTTGTCGATGCCGACGAGTCTCTGCAACAGGCTATCCGTGCCGTTGGCCACCGGCCCTCGATCGATGCCGTCGCTGCCCAGGATGCGAGCCTCCCTAGTCCGAGACTTTCCCCCACACTCGCGGCCGCCCAACTGGGTTCCAGAGATTCCGAAGACGAGGACGAGGACTCGACCCAGAGCACCGCTCTAACCAGGAGAAATCACAGCTTCCGTAACCAGCAGTGGCTGCACGACTCCCAGGCCGGGGAGGAGGGCGGCTACTCCTCTGACCTGTCCATGGTAGCCGCTGATGACAGCACGTCCCAACTCGATAACCTTGATGCCCACACCGCTATGCTCGACGCACGCACCATGATGGAGAGGTTCGACGCGATGCCCAGCGAAATGAAGAGTTTCATAATGTACAACTTCCTTCGCCGCTGCCCTAGGAAAACATTGCGACTCGTAGCCGATGTCGTCACCCCGGCGCTGAAATGCGATTTCTTGAAGCAACTTCCCCTTGAGTTGAGCTTCCACGTGCTCTCCTTCCTCGACCATCGCGACCTCTGCCGAGCCGCCCAGGTGTCCAAGCACTGGCGGAACATCGTCGACACGAACGAGACTGGTTGGAAAGAGCTGTTCGATCGAGACGGATTCACGCTCCCTCCTGGCGAGCTTGACAAGGCTATTGTTCAGGGTTGGGGTTGGCAGGATCCTGTCGGCGTCATGGGTGCCGAAGTTGACCTCAGCCGGACCAGCCGGTTGAACTCAGCAGACAACGAGTTGACCAAGGCTGTCGTGAAGCCAGATCCCACAGTCAAGCTCCGCAGTTCCAAGCGCAAGCGGGGTATGAACATTCCGGGCGCCGATAGATCAAAGAGGAGGGTTAGTGGCCAGGAGTCTGCCCGCAACGAGGCACTGCAGTTGGAAGTCAAGCAGCACAAATCCGAGGGACCTCTGTCGGCAGCAAATGCCGCTGCCACAGCGGTGCCCAATCCTCAGCTGGGCATGCCCAGCTTGCAGAAGCTCCACCTGTTCAAGAGTCTTTACCGCCGCCACTACATGATCCGCCAAAGCTGGACCAGCGGCAAGGTAAAGCCTGGCCACGTCGCTTTTGCCGCCCACCCTCGTCACGTCATCACCTGCTTGCAGTTTGATGAAGACAAGATCATCACTGGTAGCGACGACACGCTTATCCACGTCTACGATACCAAGACCGGAAAGTTGCGGAAGAAGCTCGAGGGCCACGAGGGTGGCGTTTGGGCACTACAGTACGAGGGCAACATGCTTGTGTCTGGATCCACTGATCGGTCTGTACGTGTTTGGGATATTGAAAAGGGTCTTTGCACCCAAGTCTTCTACGGACATACCAGCACGGTGCGCTGTCTGCAGATCCTCATGCCAACTGAGACCGGCAAAAACCACGACGGCAAGGCCATCATGGCGCCTCAGAAGCCTCTGATCATCACCGGATCTCGTGACAGCCAACTCCGCGTCTGGCGCTTGCCTGAAGTCGGCTCGCGTAGGTACATCCAGACTGGTCCCCCAGCTAATGACGCCGACTGCCCGTACTTCATTCGGACCCTGTCTGGTCACACCCACTCGGTTCGCGCGATTTCCGCCCACGGCGATACTCTTGTCAGTGGCAGCTATGACAGCACCGTTAGAGTCTGGCGCATCAGCACTGGCGAGTCGCTTCATGTACTCCACGGTCACTCTCAGAAGGTCTACAGTGTCGTGCTGGACCATGAGCGCAACCGCTGCATTTCCGGCTCGATGGACTCGCTGGTCAAGATTTGGGACTTGAACACCGGCGCCTGTCTTCACACGCTCGAGGGGCATAGTCTGCTTGTTGGTTTGCTGGACTTGCGCGATGAGAGACTGGTGTCAGCTGCTGCTGACAGCACATTGCGCATCTGGGATCCGGAGAACGGCAAGTGCAAGAACGTGTTGACGGCTCACACGGGCGCTATCACCTGCTTCCAACATGACGGCCGTAAAGTCATCTCCGGCAGCGAGAAGACAGTCAAGATGTGGGACATTCGCACCGGCGAATGCGTGCAAGACCTGTTGACAGACCTTAGCGGAGTCTGGCAAGTCAAATTCGACGAGAGACGTTGTGTGGCTGCCGTTCAGCGTGACAGTCTTACATATGTCGAGGTAAGCTCACCCTCTCTACCCGACCCTTGAACGGCTTTACTAACTTGTTATGTTCAGATCCTCGACTTTGGTGCTGTCCGCGATGGCAAGCCGCCTGAAGAGCTCGGCGAGCGTAAGCTTCTTAACGAGCCTGAGGTGCGCGCGCTTCTGGCCGAAGATTTGTAACGAGCAATGAGGGAACGTCTACGAAAACGGCAAACAAGGAGTTCTTCACGAATCAGCATATTACGAACGAGAAAACCACAGCATTACTCAAGGACAAAACCACACGAAGGCATATTGACATTGGTAGGAAGGGGATTTGGATGGAAATCAACCATCGGGTTCGCGGCGTTTTTATCATATTGACGGTTTCGGATGGGAAACGAAAAAAAAGTGGGCGTTACCTCATTTCGCGCAGAGCGCATATACCACGTCTTTGTATGGCTTAATGTAAATATTGGGCGAAAGGCAGTTGGGCGGCGGATAGGCTCATGGTATGCATTTTATTCCTGGACAAAACAGGGCAGGGAGGTTGTTTGTCTCTTACACGGAGTAGTATGTAGAGACTGGTCATCGCACATACAGTTTTTCTTTTGCGTCGAGTTAATATGAACACCTGAGATACACGTTGCCATGTTTTGATGTGAGAACTCGATGCCTGCGATAAGAAACGACTGCACGGATTGTAATTGGGAAGGGAAAACGAAATCTCTAATCATTACACTACAGAATTAATATGGCTTGGCTACCTGCCATCTGTCGTATTAGGCGGCGGCGGCGAATTTGAGGTCAGTTTTGACCATCTCCTACTCGCCCGGTTGAAAGGGCTTCCCAACCCCGTCGGCGTCCTCGACGGCTGCTCCTCCCGGCTGCGTTGTTTCACGTCACCCTCGAGCCCGAAGCCGTACGTCGAGCCGCCGGCATGCGGATCCGTCGGCACGAGGCCGTACCCCACCCTCGCCCCGGCGACGGGCCGGTGGTCGCTGCCGGGCACCGTGTTCCCCCAGGGCAGCTTCTCGAGGCCGGGGCCGCGGGTTGCTGCGACGATGCTGCTGAACCGGGTGTTGCGGACCAGGCCCTCTTCCCAGACCGCCGCCACGCCGAACGCGACGCCGATGATGGCTAGGAAGATGGCGACGGAGTAGACGGCCCAGAGCTGGCCTTGGTGGTAGTCGTACCGGATGTCGGTTCGTTCGCGGGTGCAGCGGTACTTTTGGGTTTCATCGATGTTTGGCCCTGTCTGCGCAGACGTGTTGCTGGCCCATACGACGGAGATGAATCGTGGGTTGCTGAATAGTGAGAGGATGATGTCTTCGTACAATGACTGAACTTGCTCCATCAGATTGCTGACGCCAAGGTAGTTGTGCGGATCAATCAACTTGGTTTGGAGTGCCTTCGTATTCGCGTTGTAATACGGCTGCTGGATCGTGCCATTGACGAAGTAACGGAGACGAGCACCGATGGCATGATATGCCATTGCTTTACGGTAGCGCTTGACGTCGGTAGGGTAGATGTAATTTGATTTGGGGGTGGCTGTTGCCTTGTCGAGCGTCCCGTCTAAATCGTCTTCGCCGCGGACGTATGTTGTGTCGACAACTGGACGTAGGAACTTGCGGCTTGTGACGTTTGTGGTCTGGATTTGGTTTGTAAAATTGAAAGTGACTTCATACTCTGTCTCGTAGTGCTCACAACCGAAGGCCTTGGGGGTGTACGCAGTCTTCCAGTCAGTATCGTTTGGATCGACCGGTTGAGGAATAGCCGTATCGTCGGCGTGTGCATAACCAAACCACAGAATGGGTTCTGTGCGTAGCACACCAAGATGAGCTGGAAAAGGTTTGTGTTTGGGAATGCCCCCGATATCTGTTTCGTTCAGCTGAGGGTTGAGATAGTCACCTTCAGACGCGTGTGCATAGTAGGTGTGATCTCCTGTTGGGGCGAGCGAGCTGAAGTTGAAATACTCGGTGGGCCATCTCGCACCGTTGAGGTCTTTTATGGTGTCGCCAACACCGTTCGCAAGCTCGGTACACCTGTAGCCTGGACCGGTGAACGTGATGTTGAACGTGCAATTATGGCCGATGCCGCAGATCTCATCGCTGGCCTCGAGACGTCCGATGGGCTTTCCTTGGAAGGCGGCCGAGGTGGCTATTTGTTCGAATTGGTCACTAGGACCAGCCCAATAATCCAAGAAATCTGGGTCCGTCTTGTTCACCGGTTCGGCCATTGTGGTATTCCAAAGCGACACAGAAAGCACAAATAGCCCATTGCTTTTTTTCCCTGCGCGAAAGTCTCCGTCTTCTTCCTGATTGAAATTGAGATTGCGGACGTTAGGGCACATGGCGTCTTCTTTCATGGTCTTGGGCCGCACGCCGAGGGTATCGGATGTAAGAATTACCACGAGGGGTGTGCACCAGATGTAAAGAGCGAGGATCATTGCGACTCTGGCCTGCTTGAAGACTTCGAAGTTGAAAATGGCGGACATATCTTCCGCTGCGGCAAAGAGGGAATCGACTGCTGCCAGTGTAAGCATCTTCCTTCGCACAGTCATCCACACGCGTTGTCGAAAGGCGAGGATCACAGCAGATGCGAGACTGGCTTTGCTGAGGAACGAGAGCGCTGCGCCGTAGCGGAGCATACGGAGCTGGTTCGTAGCCTCGGAACCATCGAGATGCTTGTAAAAGAAGTGGTGGCCCATGGCAAAAGCGACACCGGCGAACAGGAAGAAGTACATGTTCCATGATGGATGCCACCATCTCTGATAGACTGCAATGTGGCCCGGTGGGTGATACGTGTATGATTCTGGCCGGCCCGGCGGGGGCTGATACGGAGGTGAGGACAAGAGAGCCGAGTGCGAGTCGATGCGGACCTGCTTTTTTGGCGGAAAGCCGCCCGTGTACGGCGTGCTGAACTCCGACTGAGACGGCGTGTAGTTGGAGTACTCATACGAGTCTAGTTGTAGCGGCGACGGCCGCGGCCGAGGTTGGTGCTGGCCATGGTTGCCAAAGGTCTGTGTCGTCGGAAAGTAGGCAGCAGCGCCGGCAGCGGCGCGTTCGGAGAAAGATGGTTGAGGGGATTTCGCGGTAGGTGTCGGCGGGCTGCGGCCGTATGGCCCGGGCGGGCTGCCGATCGGCGCCGGCGTAGTCGGGGTTTGGGGGATCGGTTTCCGGGGGAGCTGGCGGGAGGCATGCCATTCTGTGGATGGGGTCATTGGAATCTCAGGGGAGCCGTGGAGGCCAAGCCCCTGGTTGTAGTCTCGTCCTTCCATCGTCTTGAATTAGGTATTAGATTGTGGGGGAGGAGCGTTTTATGTTGTTCAGCTTCCGCGGGACTGTCTATTGGGTGGTGGTATCAATTGGAATTCGACAGCGGGAGGATGCCGAGGGCATGTGAATACATTGACGATGTTGCGGAATAATAATACTGTATTTAATGAGAAAGAGAAGAAAAATGGCGCGCTTCTATCGAGGCATCTCAAGATGTTATCGGTGCGGGTTGCGGATGTGAGGTGGGAACGGGAGTGAGCGGCAAGGAGCCTAGACTCCCAGATCTCAGTGAGAAGCAGCTTAAACGAGCAATGATCAGAAGAGAAGGAAGAAGGTGGGAAGGAGGGAGAAAAGGGAACTAATAAGACACAGCACTCGCGCGCTCCCTCCCGCCAACAAGGCTGGCACAGCTGGGTGGGAAACACCACCAACATCACTTGCCGGAGGGGGTGTACATGGATGGCTACTTGTCTTGCGCTCTTCTCCGGCGTCCTACACTTTCGACATGAGCAGACAGAGTGGAGGGAGGACCTTGAACTGCGCCGGTACGAAGAAAGTCTACAATGCCTGGGGGCCGCATCCTCGGGGCTGCGACTGGCATCTGCAGCAAAATTGGCTCAGCTGGATGTGATGGCGCAGGTCTGGCGTAGCCCGTCACCAACGCGGCGGGTTGGTTGGGATTCTGCAGCCCTCGTGTGATTGGCGATAATGTGCGAGTGGCGACCAGGATGCGCCTTGAGAACTTGGTCTGCCTTCTGCTCATGGGCGAGACCGGTCTTGGGGGCCTATTCTGCCCGGGGACATTTGTTGCTGCCTTCGTCGCGGTCGCATTCTCGATGGCTTTCATCGTGGACTGTGGACACGCTAGATTACGACAGCGATCCCAGACTGCTCCCATTACAGTATGAAGGAAGGGCTGGTGCTCGGTCTTCGCCTCGTGGAGCCAACAATGAGCAGAACGGGTGAGATTGTTTACGTGGACATGGTTGTTCAGATGCAATGCAGGGTTGAGGATGAGGTGAGACGGCGGAAAAGAGATTTAGGTGGGAGGGGCAATGAGACCGGGGGACTGTCAGACCTGAGTAGCGCTGCGAGGTCTTTTCGATGCCACTCACCAATGATCGTTTGAGTAAACATTCCCGATGCACCGGTGATGAGAAACCCACCGTATTTGCGGCTGGCAAGCTCGGGCGTGGGTTGATGTTCGAAGCAGATGAGAACGCTTGGATGAACCAAGGTTGGTTGAGACTACGTCTGAGCTGATCCCGACTTCGTGGTTCTTGGGACGCTGGTAATGCGGAGGCGATGTAGCCAGCCGCAAAGAAGAAACAGTCGAGCCAAATTGACTCGGAAGAGCCCTGGGAGGAGCAGATAGGGCAGGCTAAGGGACCCGGTGAGATGTGACCCGCGTGGTGTGGCTGCACCGCCGAGGGCCGGGGCATCTTGGTATTGGCCGTCGGCGGCGGGGGAAGACCATTTACGAAGGCGGACGACCGCGGGAGGAGCTGACATGCATTTCGCACTTCTTGTGCCCCCTTGGTCACTTGAGATGAGAAGAGCGTCTCCTGCCGCATTCTCTTTTCTCAAGCTCAGACGGCGATGATGGTGTACGCAGCCAGACCAAAACCGGACTTGGGTGAGATGGTCTGATGCTATTGCTCCCGAACCGTCCACATCTCCGATTCAGCCCTACGCCGCCGTCTCTCCAGGCCGGCGATGTCTTGCCCAGCCTTAAAGCACTGCCACTCCGATGCAAAGAGACGGTTTTAACAGCTACTTCAGCCTCATATGCCCACTTGATCTCGCTCTCTTACCAGTCACGAATATCGTGCTGGGTGGGCACTGCAAAGTGAATAAATGACGTTGTTGGCATAAGAACGAGAAATCTTATGTATTCTGCGAGAATATCTACCGACGCGAAGTCGAGATCTGATCGCTCAGATCATGTAACAATGTTTGTAGGTATGTTTGTTCCTTCCAATAATGATAACAGTCCCAATGATTATGCACAAAGAAAGCAAGGAAAAATGAAAACACGAGGGCGAATTCCAATCGAACCCTTCGTCAGTGCGTATCCGTTACAAACCCAACTCCGTCCAGGCTGGGAAGCCGCCCAAGCCAAATGCATGATTTCCTGTCTTGATCTTCATCTTCGTCTTCGTCTTCATCTTCAATCGTTCTTGTCGTTGTCGTCTGTCATCCTTCATCTTTCATGGTCGCGTTTTAGAACACGAGGGCGGAGACCCTTTCGTCCCTGTCCCTGTGCTCTCTCTCCTTCTTCTTGAACAATGACTTGAGCATGTTGTTCTTCTTGGGTCGAGTCGCAATGTCGATCACCTCAGCATCCTTCTCGCTCTTGCCCTCCTCAATCGTCAGCATCGACACCCGACCCGTCCTCTTGGAGGCCGAGCTGCGGTGGCTTCGGTGGCTGCTGGCGATGCTCTCCGTGTCGGCGCCTCGCTCAGATCTCGCGACACTGCTCTTGCGCTCCGGGACGTCCGGTTCACGCACGCTAGCGCTGCTGCGGTGTGACTTGGAAGAGTGGTGCGTCCTCTCGGTCCTGGAGCTGCGGTGCGTCTTGGAGCTGCGCGTCGTGCGGAAGCTGCGCTCCGTACGGGTATCCGGGTCGCCACGGATGGAGCGGGCGGCCTCGGGGCTGATGAGCTCCATGTCGACACTCTCATCCTCACCCATGGGCGCGATGCCGCGGCGCCAAGTCTCGATGGAGCTGAGCTCCTCTTCCAAGCGCTCATCCAGGACCACGGCCTCGTCGTACGTGACGCTGCCCTCGCGAGGTTGCTGTCCATACGGGTCGAACTGATCGTACGGGTCGTACGTGTACTCGACGGGCGGCTGCACGGCAGGCGCCGGCTGTGCCTCCATGGCGATGGCGTTGTTCATGGCGGCCGCTTGTTGAGCCTTGGCATCCTTGATCTGCTTCACGATCTTCCACCCGCCAAACATGACCACAGTCATGCCAACGGCGGCGCCGGCCGCGATGAGGAACTGGGGCGAGGCGAGGAGTGCGAATACGGCCGGAGACCCTCCCTTGATGGCGGTCAGAAAGGCCGGGGACATGCTCTTCAGCAGAGTCGAAAGTTCGGCGAGCGTCAGGGCCACGGCGGCAGCGGCTTCGGGGTTTCCTTGAAGGTGGGCGATGGTGGCCGCGGCGGTGTGCTGCACGCAATGTGCTTCGTCGAGAAGCCCCTCGACCCGGGCTATCAGATCCTTCGCCTTGTCCTCCTTGGGGTCCAGATCGGTTCGGTCCTGCAGATCCGGAGGGATGTTGCCGTACGCGAGGTCCATATCGATTTCCTTCTTCTTCTTTCCGATAGTGGGTACGGCCGGCGCCGACATTGTGCGGGGAACATTGGCGCCGCGAATGGTCGCAGAATCGGCGAGACTGTCGCTGCATGCCGGAGCGACTGTGTAGTGTTGCATGGCCGGGCGGCTCATCTGCATATCACGGGGTGCGGTCTCTGCATAGGGAGAGCGGTATGCAGCCGAGGGTGCTCTCGAGGGAGTGACGCTGGACACTTCAGAGTGAGCCTTGAGGTTGTTTTCGGTCAAGGCCGGTCTTGACGGAGGATAATAGTCCTGCTCGGGATAGTGAGACCGCCGGGAGCGGTGACTCCTGCGGGAGCTGGCGACAGAGTGGCCATCGTCATAGGAACAACGGCGCTCAAAAGCCTCGGGAGGGAGATCGCGGGATGTGTCGAAGGTTTGGGCGCGCTTCAGCTCGCGGTCGGCCTTGATAGAGGCCTTCTTCTCCTGGTAGGAGGCTTTGGCTTCTTTAAAGATGCCAGCAAGTTGTTTGCCCTGCAGCAGAAGAAAAAGATGATACGTCAGCTTTGGGCCTCAACGGTCATCTCGGAGTTGTAGTGCGCGTGCATCTTGCAGGTCGAATGTTGCAAAACACGCGGCCTGGCGAGGGCTGGACTTGGAATTTCAGAGGGGCGGTGGGGGGAAATGCAACGGGTGTGAGCCAGCGAGAGAGACGTACGGTACTTATAATCTTTCCCGAGTTGTTGATGATGGTGACCGTCTGAGTGAGGGCCATGGTGTTTGAGTTTCAGTCACTCGTCCGGCGACAGACTTGAGAGAAGATGCGTGTGTGTGATATGTCGAAGGGAGCAAAAGGTGTGAGTGCACTCACACAGGCGGTGACCTGGTGTGTGTGTGTGTGAATGCGCGCGCGTTTTTGGAGCTTATGTGGTGGTGCTACTAGTCGATTTTTGAAGCTTCCGGTCCTTTAAGTGACGACAGGGAACCCAGGGCGGGAGGTTGGTCCAACACGTCTAAGAGGGAGCCTGTCCACCGCCAAAAGTCTCTTCACGCGCTGTCTGGGGAGCCACTTGAGGGGATCCTCGGGGCAGTTGTTAGTTCTGGGCGCGCCGTGCAAAGGCAGGGTTCGTCGCTGTCGACGATGCGGTGAAGGAAAGGAGGCCCCTAAAACAACTCCACCGTCAAAGTTCAAACGGAAGCGAGTACCGACTTGGGTGACAGGGGGCCACGGAACGGAAGAGCCCAGGAAGGGGACGGGCGTCGCAAATCGCTCCACCGCTCTTAACGCAGTTGAGCAGGAGATCTCTGTCTTAGTGTGACGGCAGGATCCCGAGACGTTGGCTGTTGGCTCAGAGCCCGTTTAAAGGTGGATGATGAGTGACAAACAGGCTGGGACCGTTGTCAAAGTGGACGACGGCGGCGGAAGCCAGCCGGGTGGTGGACGTTGCTTGCTTGGGACGGTGAGCCCGTTCCCGGGATGGATGTCAAGAGGCTGGCGATGGAGATGACGATGGGGACGGAGATGTCGTTTGTGACACGCACAGCAAGACAGATGATCAAAAAATACGGAGATGGCGGAAGAACGGTGTGAGAATATGAGTATGGGTATGGATATGTGAGGGATGAGAGAGTTGAGGCTATCGCGCGTGGACGCGATGCAGGCCCCGGCGCACGTCTCGATGTGTTGGTTGAGATGGGAGCAAAAGAGCGGGGGAAAAGTGAAAAACACACACACAAGGGATGCGGAGGAGGGAAGTAAGAGGTAGGGGGGGAAACAACATGAACGACGAGGGGCCTCTTTTCGATGAAATACCCGGCAATTAGTTCTTATGTTATCGCCAGAGAAGCGCCAGTTAGGAGAGACAGCCAGTGAAAAGAAACACCTCATAATGCGCCCCAGCCAGATGCCATATCGAGACCAAGCGACGTCCAGCAATCAGAGCGAAACGATGCCCGTCGTGCGCGATGTTTCCAACCGGCAATGAGTGGTGTGTGTGTGTGTGTGTGTGTGTGTAGGTACCCAAAGATGCAGAGCAATTAGTCGCAAGATGCAGCGCAGGGCAGCGCAGCACATCGCACTCGCAATCACAGTTGCAGTCCACCTCCTCCAAGGCCATGGCACGGCGACGGCGCTGGCACTCACTGGCAGGCAGCGGACGCATGGCAATCAAAACTTCTCAGCAAACACCCCCCTCCCCCTCCCTCCTCCGTGGCGCCGACAGGACCAGGCCAGACCGTCAAGAGCAGGGCGACATGTCAGCGATTGGCCGCGGTGGAAACCGGCGACGCCCCTTTTACAGTTTCTTGGGCGCCGTTGCAGCTGGCCACCGCCAGAAACAGAATGAAGCCCTCGTCTCTCACTCGACTCGGTCGGTGACTTGGGTCTTTTACCCTCTTTGCCTCTCACATGAGAAACGGTCTGGCCCACTCTCACCTCCTCTTCAGCTCATCCGTGGCCACTCACGTCTCTCCGCGCTTCCAGACTTCACCTCGCTCACAGGCCTGGTCCTTGTCAATCTGGTCTCCGGCTTCTTCCCGCCCATTCCGACCAGGCCAGAGCTTCCCCTTCCCGCTTCCCACCTGGCACCCTTCCGCCCTCTCTATTTCGCTTCGCCTTCTTTTGCCCGGGCGCCTGTGCTCTTTGCCGCGTCTGTGTCTTCCCTCTGCCGCTCCCGTCGCCCGTCCGTCCCTTTCCCAGGATGATTACGGCGCAAGGGCCACAGGCCACAGCTGTCACGGATACCAGCCCTCCTCACCGCATCGCTACATCACTCATCAGCCAGCTAGGGGTGGCTTGGAATGTCAGGCACGCGTACGACTCTTCTAAATTCGTCCCTCATGTCGTCGAGTTCTCGCCAATTGGATCATGTCTGAACCTCTCTTGGCGTGATTGTTAATCCCCGATGGATCCTCATCCTGCTTCTCCGCTGCGGCTGCGGCTACCGGTGGCCTTCCTCGACCTTCTCCTGACCTTCGAATTGTGGTGCGCTGTCTCCTGCTGCATGACGCATCACGCACGATGAGGTCGATGAGGTTGTACAGCTTCACTCCCTCAATCTGAATTGAGACAGCCCTCCAACCCTCCCATCTGTGTCCAGCAAGGCACTGCTCATTCATTGCAACCCAGTCCCCAATCCTGCGTTCCTGACGTCGTGCGTCCAGCTCCGACCGCTTGGCCGAGAGCCGTTATCCGTCGACTATCGCCATGGTGGATTGACTGACCTGACATTCATGTTGGACTGACAGCAGCAACGTGAACGTGGGCAGTGGGCGCGCAGGTGGGTGATTGCGGGGCGGGAGAAACGCCCGAATGCTCCTCTCGGCACGGTCTCATTCGGCATCTCCTCACTTTAAACGCTCATGTCTCACTCACCAGACAACTCACCCGTTGTCCCCTCTCGCTCTCACTCAGTCTCAGCTCACCCACCCACCAGTTCACACCCGGCAGACCGGTCACATCAAAAAGGAACCGTCTTCCCCTCCTTCGCACCTATCATCGTCAAAAGCCAATCTTTCCTCCACCGCGGCCCTTCCCATTGGGTTCGTAATGCCCCTGTCAATCCGCACCCTCATCAATTCCATCAACTGCAGCCGCCGATCCTGCCACACCACCACCATCGGGCTCTTTCACCCTCCAAACTCTCTCCATTGGGCTGCGATGCACCTGCGACACCCCCAACTTCAGAGCTTCACCCGCACCCCGCGGTCTCGGTCCTGGCAGATCACCTGTGTGTCGCCGGAAGCTCTTGCTCTCTGTCCCGGATGGCGGCTGAGAGCGCGACACGACAGCAGGTGGCAAGTGTCACCTCGCGGCAGGCTTTTAGCCCAGTCTCGAACTCAAAACCGGCTTGCCCCCTTGGATCGAACCTCCAGCCTCTCAATGATCATGGAAGCCTTCAAATCGTGTGGTTGGGAGCGCAGAGAGACTCTCGGCCGGTCTTCGTACGGGATGTGATAACGGCGGCTTTCTCGGCAATCGCCTCATCATCTTAGGCCTCCACGGGCCAAGTGAAAGGCCCCCCGCGTTGATGTCAACGTACTTCAAGCGTCTCCTCCATCTCTCTTGCGGTTGGCTCAAGTCTGCATGTATCCGCTAACCGCCGCGTTACAGCGGCCAGCCTCATGCCTAACAGCTGGGTCCCGTGACTGGCTCGTAAGATGAGATTTGACAAGCTCATGCCACTGCGCCATCGTCCTGCACCAGCCAGGCAATTGCAGTAATATTTCAGGCGCCAATGCCGCGGCTGTTTTCAGCACTGAATCGTGCGAGATGCCAGCTACTCGACCCCCTCGTCAACAAGACGTGTGCTCGCCATTTGCATCTTGCATGTTATCTCAATGATCTTCGCTGTGTGTTGATGCTGTCAGTGACAACTCTGCTCCCTTTTGCAAATTTTGGCGTGTATGGCGTCTCGCTTTAATTGTCGTACGAGCTGAAGGGCTGGTCGGATATTCTGGTCTATTATCTCCGTCTGACAGCTCGGGTGGTGCATCTGCTGACAAACAAGGAATCCTTCGCGCCGTTCGTTCACGGCTAGTGTCTGTTTGAACGTCTGAATTACTAATTCAACCTGACAATCTGACACTTTGTATGTGAGCTTTGGTATGACTACCTGTCTGCGAAGAACAAACTTGATTCAATCACCGCCATCACCGCGTGCCAGCCACGTTCGAATAGCCAGCCCATCGAGGTTCTTTGCCTAAAGACGCAGCATAACGATGAACCTGGACACAGCCGAGGATCTATTGAACTTCAGCTTGGTTCAGGCTGCCCCTCCAGTCTTGTTTTGCACTATTTGCAACAAACCCTTTAGCCAAGGTGGGTATCTTGTAATGTCTCATCTTTCGTGCCCAAAGTTAAGCAGGGGATTTACGGCAATGTCCATGAAGATAAGGCCGAGGGAATGCGGTCTTTCTACGTGCAGGACGCTTCCGTAATTGCGGATCCCCGACCAACAGTACCATTAGTCTAACTCATGTGACAGAGACTGCATTGAAAAGACATGTCGCGTACTGTCGACGAGCAAGAAATAGGCCTCGTATCAGACCTAAGCCTTGTATAGAATGCCGAGCAGCGAAAAGCAAGTGCAATCTCGAGGAAAGATGCAGTCGCTGTGTTAAAAAGGGGCTTGTCTGTAGTTATTCCGACGCTGTTACTTACCAAAGACAAAACGAACCAGCGGCAGCTTCCACACCCATGCCGCCAGCGTCTGATAGTATTGGAGAGCTCAATCTATACGGTGGTACCCGGGATAACGGTACACTGTGTTTGCCTGCTGGTGAGGCGCAAGACTGGATCAGTTCATACAACCTTGGTGGAGTTGATCTCAACCGCCTCACGCCCGAAAATCTTGCAGTCTGTCTCCCCAACGAAATCGATGGCGATACGGATATGATTCTTTCGGGTAGACTGCACGAGATCGCCATATCCGGCATGGTCAATGACTGCACCATTTCTTCCATTTCTCGGATCTCGTTTCCTCTCAGCAGCATCCGACCTCACAGCGCTGCCGTTCAAGCTAGCGCAAGTGTTATTAGACAATCCCTGGCTGCATACCCCCAAATGATGCTCCGGCGCTCGACGTTTCCGCCTTTCATCCATCCTCATCAAGACAAAAGCAAGCTTCCTGTACCACTAGCGAACTGCATGGGAATAGCTGTCTTGTATGCGGCAAGGAATAAAGACACTCAGGCCTTCTTGTGGAAAACGATTCGGGATGAGCAAGAAAGGTGCCTTCGAGAGGTAAAACAAGCCTCGCAATCCCAAGCCTTGCTCAAGATAATAATTCGAATCTGCAGATGGCCGGCTGGTCTAAGTATGACGTCTTTGCGGCCATGCAATCGCAATTGATTTACATCATGATGCGAGTCGTGGATGGCTGCTGCGGAGGAGAAGTTCAGGGTCGAGAGTACAACACGAACATGCTGCTGGCATACAAGGTTTGCTGCGACAATCATGAAAAAGGAACTACGCACTGACCTTGTACCAAGGGTTTCTGGAGTCAGCTGATTACCCTCGATGTGACTTCTTGCGATGCTGCTGTCAGCAAAATGACTGAATGGGATGATTGGATTCTTGAAGAATCTCTTACAAGGTACATTTCAGTCTTCTTTGCGATTGACGGTCGTTAACCCTGTTTCAGAATTGCATGCGTTTGGTTTCTTGTCGCTCAAATCAGCTCGGTGAGAATGGGTATGCCATGCGGTATCCTAGATGCTTGGCATAATCTAAGACTTCCGTGCCATCAGTCGCAGTGGACTGCGAATACATCTGACGAATGGAAGGAAGAAACGGAGGCACTTAGTAGCATGCGAAATCTAGACAAGAGGCCTGTGACGTTTGGAGATCTTTACGAGCTGAATAAAGGGGCAAATCACCAGGCAGTGATTGACAGGCTGGATGTTTGGAATGCCGGGGTAGACAATCTGGGCGTTCTACTGAACGTTGCAGTGAACATGATTTAATTCGTCAAAGTCCATGGTCAACAGTCACGAGTGTGCGTCTCTCGCAAGCTGTCTTTACCTTTTTAATGAGACGGCACTGCCGGCGGTGCCATAAACTCTGTCGCGTGCCTTCGAAACGTGCTGAATCTATCACGTGAATCATCTTTTGCGCTCCTACCGGGAACCGACATTGGGCGCTGTTGGAAATCGAACGCACAACTACGTATTCATGAAACAATAGCAAATTTCCAAAACACAGGCACTTTTTGAGGGTAAGGCAGCTCTTGACCTGTAGTACTAGCAAATTCCCTATATGATCTATTCCAAACAACTAATGCCGACTAAACCATTGCAGATTGCCTAAAACTACAAAGGAACAAATTTCCGACCATCAATCCACCGATGATTACCAAGGAATTGCACCCTCTCTGTTCGAAAAGGTTCCAGAAGGACCACCCGGTGCAGCAGTTGCAAGCTGGATGACGCGCTCGGCTCCAACCTCCACAGGTTCACCAGCCTCCATGAACCCGTTCATCTTTGTTTTGACCAGACCCGGGCAGACGGCGTTAGAAACTCCGCCAAAGGGCTTCAAGATGCGAGCATAATTGACCGAAAGCATGTTGACCGCCGCTTTACTGGCGTCGTAAGCCTTGTAGTCGTTGTTGTAGAAAAAGGTGTCCGGGTTTCCCGAAACCTCAAGGGAGCCCATCGTAGACGAAAGAAAGATGACACGGGGATGGTTGCCCTTTCGGAGAAGCGGAAGAGCGGCTTCTGTCAGGGCTGCAGTGCCAAAGACGTTCGTGTTGAATGTCTTGGAGAATAGGTCTCGAGTGGACACAAATTCGTCCGGCTTAGTGTCAAGAGCGACCCCTGCGTTGTTGACAAGGACATCGAGCTTGCCGTGAACATTGGTGATGTGGTCAATGGCATTGTTGATCGAGTCATCAGAAGTAATGTCTAGTTGGATAGAGGAAACGGAGTGACCCTGCTTCTTGAGCGAGTTGGCAAGCTCGATACCGGAGTCGGGATTGCGGGATCCAATGATGACATGGAAATTGGGAGTCTTGGACAGAAGACGAACGACGGCTTCCCCGATGCCTGCGTTGCCTCCGGTAACTAGAGCGATAGACATTGTGACTTAGATGATCTGGTGTAGCCGAGGAAGGTGATGTTTGATAGGATGAAGAGAAGGTTGGATCTTGTTTGATGGGTGCTGTTCTGTAGGTTCCTCAGTTGGGAGTTCTAGGTGTGCCTTTTATCCTTCCCGTCGAAGGGGCGGATGACAAATGTGCCAAATGTCAACAAGAAGTCTTCCTTGTGGTATTACAAATGATGGAGCACCAAAGTGAGGTTCAGGACCAAATTGGCCGGCACGATGCGGGGCGCAATCGTTGATACCGGCGAATTTGGGCGGCGGAAAGTGGGGCTTTCACGGCGGTGGGCGGCGCTTGCGGCCAAAGTGGCCGCGCCATCGGGGAGTATTGGTTCGGCAGAGATTTCCACGGATATCCGCGTCAGTGAGCGGCTGAGTAATTTCATACGTGGAGGAACATACATGCTCATTTCAGAGAGCCACTATGTTGTTTGCAAAGATACACGGTGAGGTACCGAGAGGTTTTCAGCAAGTCGTACCCAGAATGACATGAAGCCTGCGAGGGCCGGAGTAGAACTGAGGTAAAATTTCCAAGGTATCTAAAAAACCTCATACGCAGGCCTTTTGACATTATTGACGGATCGGTCTGATGTTTTGCTTACTTTGTTGGGTATTGGCTCGTCTGCCCCATTCGTTGTGGGAAGTTGATAAGCTGACAGAACTGTATTCGAGGACGAATGCCATTCCGAAGGTAGGGAGGTGAAATAGTTTGATATAAGAGATGAGATGTAAGTAGTTGGACACCTGGGCTCATGGTTAACGTGTAAGGTGTGAGATATTTCAGAAATCTGATCAGACTGCATGCCACCCAGCATTATCAAGTGCAAGAAACGAAACGATGATATATAAATGTAGACGATGTAAACTTAGCAAGATCAAACATTGAACTAGTGTATGTAAGCCTTGGAAGAAAAGAAGAAGAAGTTCGGGCCGAAGGTGAAATGGGGTGAAGGAGCACAGATGTGACAGAGACCCGTCCTCAACACACATTGCCACAACCCTCACCAAACTACGACAGTCCTGGAGTCCTAGAATCTCAGCTCAGACTATCGTACAACTTTCCTTAACACCGAACAATACAATAGGGTCCAGGCCAGTCACAAAAAAAAAAAAAAAAAAAAGGCATCGAAATGCAGCATTGATTACTGTGTCAACGTGGCCTGATAACCTCAACATCCACCAACCGTTCGCAGCTCTTTCGCCGGATGCTTCCTATTAGTGCTCTTACAGCGAAAGGTCGCACTCAGAGAGAAATCAGAAGATACTGAAATCAAACAAAGCTTGTTTGCACAGTTTACAGACGTTGCCACAGTTCTGCATGCATGCTAGGATTCGAAGGAACATGGGGCGCAATCGGACATTCAAGGTAAGTTCAAACTAGGATGCACCTGGAAGTTTCTCAGCCGGCATGTCGCCTCCCAGGCTTATGAACAGGCTGTACCTTCGACGAGTAGACCCATTCAGAATAAGGCCTTTGACTGTCTCAGGCTCCCAGCAGTACACCGATTGGCAATTGCAGCCATCCAGAAATACTGGCACCTCGAGACGCAGACAAGTTGACAAATCCAGTCATTGCTACTGATGGTGTGACAGGCTTTGACACTTTATCAGTGACGTGAGACGCCGACGCAGGGCCCGAGTTTATTTTCTTAAGCGTCGTGGCTGGAAGAGCGCGCATTCGGATGCAAGCTCAAGCCCTCCCGTGGCAAGCAAACACACTCGAATTTGTCAATTACTTCAGATGAACTGACCATTCTTTTGACAGTGCTGACTGACGTCCGCAGAAACGTCAGTGCAACAGCAGTAGGTCCCGCTTCCTGGCAGCTGAGCCTCTGCCCTCATCCTCAGCCGGCAGGATCTGAACCATGATGCAGTGCACAGACGGGTATGTTCTGGAGGAGTCGGGGCTCTTTCCGGTCAAACAAATCTCGAGACGTTTGGAAGGCATATCTATGGTATTTGAGAACGGCTGCATCCACATGTACACCGAGGGCTGCCTCGGCTTTCACCAAGTTGCATCCCATCATTGGCTGGATGCTGAGCTGTATGCAGGTACCGGCCGTTTCGCCATAGTCTCTTCACCTCTATAAATCACTACGGCTCCCAATACGACTAGTTCGTGTTCGTGATCCGGATCCCCATCATTCAATTCTATTGCCTTCCTAATTTCAAAGAAGACTATCATGCGTGGATTTATTGTTTTCGCCTCCGCCTTGTGCGCGAGCTACGTCTCTGCCCAACAGGGAGCTGTATGCTTTGACGACTTGGACTGCCTACTCGCTGTAAGCGCTCCTTGCTTCAAGACTAGCAAAGACGTCTCACTGAACGTTATGAACAGGGCGGCCAGAATGCAAAGTGTACCAGAGCACAAGCTGGGGCAATCACCGGGTGCGTTTGGACAAGTTATTATCTGCCGTAGCAGTGCAAGAGGCTGACCTTTACCCTAGGAACTGTGCAGGCGGTACTGCTGCTGGAGGAGCAGGTGCGGGTGCTGCTGCTGCCAAGGGCAAGGGCAACAATGCTGCTGCGGCGGACCCTATCGGCTCGCTCCTTGGAGGTCTTACTGGGGCGAAGGCCAAGGGCAAGACTGCCACCGCCGCCGCTCCAGCAAAGGCGAAGGGTAAGACACCCGCTGCTGCTGCTCCGGCAAAGGCGGCCAAGAAAGCAAAGAGCCCAGCCCTGGGAGCTAGACAGGCCGCGGCCGTTCCTGCCGCCTCCGCCGCCCCTGCTGCGGCTCCTGCTGCGGCTCCGGCTGCAGCTCCAGCTGCAGCCCCGGCCGCTGATCCCATCGGCTCGGTGCTCGGAACATTGACGGGCAAGACCAACGGTCAGGCTGCTGGTGCTGCTGCTGCCCCTGCGGGAAGTCAAGCTGCCGACCCAGTTGGTGCTGTTCTTGGAACTGCCGCTGGTGTTCTCAAGGGCAAGGGAGGCCAACCAGCTGGTGCTGCGGCACCCGCAGGCTCGCAAGCCGCTGATCCTATCGGAACAGTCCTGGGAACCGCCGCCGGTGTGCTGAAGGGCAAGGGTCAACCCGCCAACGCGGCAGCCCCTGCTGGCAATGCTGCTGCCAACCCCCTTGCGGCTCCCTTGAACACTGTGCTGGGTGCGGCTGCTGGCGTTCTCAAGAAGAAGGGAGCTGCTACTCCTAACGCTGCCGCTCCCGCTGCTGGTGCCGCCGCACCCCCTCCAGCAGCTGCCGCACCCCCTCCAGCAGCTGCCGCACCACCTCCAGCTGCAGCTCCTGCAGCACCTGCCGCGTCTAAGCCGGCTCCGGCTCCAGCTGCGCCGGCCGCACCCGCTGGATCCAAGCCTGCCGCCGCGGCTCCCCCCGCTGCTCCCAAGCCTGCTCCCCCGGCCGCGGCTCCTCCGGCTGCAGCTCCGAAGCCCGCTGCCCCTGCTCCTGCCGCTCCCGCTGCTGGCAAGCCTGCTCCTCCTCCCGCTGCTGCGCCTCCCGCCGCACCAGCTGCGGGCAAGCCTGCGCCACCTCCAGCTGCCGCTCCGGTCCCTGCTGCTCCAGCCGGTGGCAAGCCGGCCGCGGCCCCGGCTCCAGCTCCTGCAGCCCCCGCTCCACCGGCCGGAGGAAAGCCAGCTGCTGTCCCACCCGCCGCCCCGAAGCCAGCTGCTCCACCAGCTGCCGCTCCGGCTCCCCCTCCTGCCGGAGCCCCCGCGGCTCCCGCAGCCCCGGCGGGGAAACGTATGCGCGTGCGTTTCTAAACACATGGGACGTGGTTGATACATCGGGTTTTAATTTCTCAGTGGCCATGGCAAAGGCTTAAACACACTGGTGTGGAAAGCAACAAATAGGGATAGGCGTTTTGAAATCAGAAATGAATGTAAGAGACATGAGTTATTCAAGCTGTTAACACATTGAAACAACAATGAGTGATATGATTTTGACCACTAAAGGATTATGGTTTTCCCCTTCCTTCGCGATGCTGTAACTTCGAAACTGCAATGTTGCCTCTGGGAGAAAATGGTTTGTTGTTAAATCACAGCAGTCTCAAACGGAGACCGATGCTCTTGCGGCCATACGCTTCCATGCATAGCCCAGTTTTTGACAACAAGCATGACCGCTTCAGGCTGATCATGAGGTACGATATGCCCTGCCTCATCAACAGTAACGATGGATAGGTTTCCACTGGTCTTCGACATCCCCACATGAATATGGTTGCCCAATGGTTCTTGAAAATAAAGGCTGATCCATGGTGAAACTCGGTATTGCGCTTGTCCCTCCCACAAAAGGTCATCGAAAATGCGCTTGATCCCCTCGGTATTCCTACAAGCAAGCGTTAGCCGCAGGTGAATCCTTTTCGCTCCAAAGGTATTTACAGACGTACACGATGATGTCATTGTTTCCATTGATGACTAGAACCCGAGTGTGCTTCTTATCAAGGATTGCAGCTACTTCGCGACTTGTGGGAACAAAAAGCTCAGAGGCTTTAGACCACTGCTCGTTCAAGTCCATGTTCACCGTCTTGAAGTCAATCTGGTTCTCAACACCTATTTGCTTTTGCACATGTGCTTGGTTCAGGTATTTAGTGATCTCCTCCATACCTGATGTCTGTTAGTATTTGTGACTTAGGCTGTAAGTGCTCACCTACCGAGACGACCGCATAAGGGAGGCTCAATACAGTCAACTCGGTCATCGTAGGGGTTGAGACCACCAGGGGTGACCTTATTCATGACAACATCCTCGACAGGTTTGCACGCTCCGTAAGCTGCTTCGCATGTCTTACCATCGTATGCCATATCACAGAGTCGGCTGAAATGGTCGCACGTGGGATAACCGGCAGCCATCTCAGCACACTCGGTGTCGTTGAAGCCTCTTCGAGATACCGAAAGCTCGACGCCTTGGACCGAAGTTGGCATGCAAAAGTGCTCATATAGACCTAGAACAACCTTTGGAAAGCTGACAAGGGCGTTTAATAGAATGATGGAATCCAGTCTTCTTCTCATTCTGCTGACATACGTAGGAACGTATTGTCCACCAAATGACTCACCCGCGAAGTGGATAGACCTGTTGGATAGTTCGGGAAAGACATCATCAAGGAAGATGTCCAGGAATTTATCGAAGTCATTCTCGGCCTCGTTCAAATCGTGGGCCCAAAGATTCGAATCGTTCGTGTAAGAGAACCCTACCCCGATAGGTTGACTAGTAAGCTCGTGGGTCAGTGGGAATAAGGCATGGTGTTTACAAAGGCCCGCTCACTCAATGAAGAGAACATTGGCGAAATTTGTCCCACTGAAAGCATTCCTCGTCGTACTATTGCCAGCCTCGTTGATTTTGCATGGGCCAAGCTCGTAAAAAGCACCAAGAAGAGACGAACCACCAGGGCCGCTGGTAAAGCAACCTTGCCGTTAGAAAGTCCGAGGATGTAGAAAGACGAAAACGAATCTGATCGCAGCGATCGACGCACCCGTTGACCCAAATAAGTAATGGCGCAGTTTGAGGATTGTTACGACTTTCGAAGTACCCTAGGAATTGTCAGAACCATCCAAAATTGACAATCTGAATAAAATCTTGATTAACACACAGAAAAACATTTCTCTGTTACGGTTGACGGGAACAAAGCCTGTCCATTGCCGCGAGCCTGCATCACGGAGCCTGTCGTCTTGTCTAGTGACTCTTGGCTGGTGCCACAAGAGTGACGGTAATGGGTCCTGGTGGGGAAGGTGCTTCTGTTCTACCTCAAAGGGGACAGAATAGACAGCACCTATCCACCAGGACAGAACGTAGCAGAGGGCTGGAAAAAGCGTGGTAACTGTCATTTTTGGCGACAAGTCCGAATAGCAGTTGTGAACGAAAAGATTCCAAGCGCATCAGCATAATGTCGAGGTTGGGCATACAAATAAGTTGTGGTTCAAGTTTCCTAATCAGGCAACCAAATGCGACCCCCTTCAGGGAATCAAATGCGACAACGTTCGGAGGAGTTAGACAACATTGATTGGTCAAATTGATCACATACCTTTTTGGGAGTGACCGCGAGTAGACTATAGCTTGCAATAGATCTCTGATTTTTGGTGAACTGTTTTCTGAAACTTATGGTATCGTTATGTAGAGCGGACGCGGAAATTCCACGAAGGGAAGATCTGAAGAAACGAAACAGGGACAGGCTACTAATTGAGCTCTTTCATATCAAAGGAAGATTAGAAGCAGTGGCATAGAAGAAGTGAGGGCATCTGATACGCCATGCAGATTCCATTAGTGCCCTAAATTGGGAAAGTGAGTATTGTTGGCTTAGTAAACTTTAACGTCATATTCGTGGAAATGAAGATATAATCCATACACTTTAAAAGGCTGTAGCGATATTACGACCAAGAATGTTACGCTTGGTATTCCAAGTTTTTGTAACGACGTAAGTCCCAAGCGACACAGAGTAAGCCTATTACACCCCGCACCTCAAATAACTTGAATATCCACTGTCTTTCATCCAAGATGACAGGTTCTCCACTGGAAGGGAGCTCATACCTGCCGTGGTTCTCGCGAACAAAGTCTCATACGGATGAATGCTGAACCCAAAATAATCTCCCTCTCGGAGTGGATCCAGGACCCCAGGAGGTGTTGATTTACAATAACTTCCAGCATCGCCGATTTTGTGAAAAGAAGCCATCAAGACGTCAACGGTATATCCCGCGCCCGTGATCATCAACGTAGCTCCCATCTCGGCATGAGCGGCACTGTGAAGCGTATTGTAGCAGCCGCTAAGTCCAACAAGCTCGCTAGGTCCCCCGAAGATCGAGTGACTTCTTCCTAAGGAAGCATCAAGCAAAAGGCTGATCCCAGTTTGATCCGTGGCCCAGACCATTGATGGAACATAAAATCGTGGCCAGCATTTCGCAGTTATTCCAACAAGCTGCTAAACGATTAGTCTCTTTTATGGTTATTTGTCCAGGCGGTTGAACTGGTTTACTAACAAAGATTGAATAGCACACATCGTAGGAAATAATAACGAAGGAAAGTAAGGGAACGCCAAATACTTTACCTTGGCTTTGTGGGTTATTTTTGACAACAGCGTGTCAGACCAGCAACTACTGCTCCAGTAGGGCATGAACGGACCCCGTACACTAGCATTCAGAAGAATAAAATAGTCATACTGTTCCCAGATATTGTTGCCGCGAAGAACTTCGCCGTGAGCCCCAAGATCGGAGCAAGTTCCCTCTCGCGTCACAATCTGGACATTTTCTCTTTCCGGTACTTCTCTGAGGGCATCTGTCCTCCCGTTGAAGATGAAAATGAAGTCAGCTGCACGGTGAAGTCCAAACTTCACGAAGTATCGTAAATTCTCGCGGGACTTTTCGCTTTCGGTGTATGAATAGACTATAACAATCCGTGGAGTTTTTGTTGTTGATTCTGTGGTAAAATTTGCTTGAGAGGTTAACTCAGGCTCGGCGATAGAGGGAGAATAAGTGAGTCGGCCTTGAGAGATAAGAACAACCCATATCGCCAATAATGTGAGAACAGGTAGCCATCGGGGATAATTGATCGCTGACAGCATCGTGACCGCTGCGGGAAAAGTAACTGAAAACAAACGACTGTCAAGAGCAGGTTTTGATGAAATGACCAAGAAAAATTACAAGCTACACGAAGGAGTTCATACGTCATTTCACACATTGCTGACTGTTCCCTATTATCCCTGGACAGAAGCATATTTTGCAAGCAAGGGGTGAAAGGGTCAGGTCGTGAAGAATGCAAAGGGTCAGCTCAACTAGCCAAGATTCATCTAAATCCCCCCACCAATGATAACCAAGTGGGAATGCTCGCCAAACTCCTGATTGGGTTATGTTACCGATTCCGAGTACGGACCTCTTCGCAATGTTCGGATAGATCTTCAAGACATCGGTTTTGGGCCTCTGTTTCGCGCTCTAACAGTATGGCCAGCTGCAGCAGCTATCCCATCGAGTGCGGCATGGCGTCACTACAAACGTGTGCGGAGTATTAGTAGCTAATTGGATATTAATCCGGTTGTTTCTCGCTCATTCCCGCGAATCAAAAAATCATGTTATCAGTCGAGTTGGAGAAAATTGGGGATTGTATGTACTGACGCCATGCCGCACTCGATGGGATACGGACACGAGGTTAACGATGAGACATTCGCGTTTTCGCTGCTGAAGTATCCCTCTCAAGGGGGCTTCACCAAAACATTGAAATTTCCATTCCGCAGTGTCTCATTCAGGTTGACTGGCTGCCGCTGTGGACAACCTTGACCTTTCATCTTTAATATCTCATGGAACCTGCATGCCTCACACATGACTATTGATGAAGACCATCACGTGAGCGGTTGACACATTTCTGTATTTTGCATTCTCAAACTGGATTGCTGTGTTTGCAGCTCTTCTCTTCTGTCGAGTTAGGAATATGACAGGTTGGTCTGGTCAACCTCTCCTCTTATCGTCGTTGTAGTACCCTCGGTAGGTTTGATGAGGCTCGGTCGGCAGGGTCCATGCAATCGCAGATCACGCATGCCAAGTTTGGCGATCACGGGTGAATCTCTGGTCCAATACCGCGGAACCAACGACCTGGCGAATGCAGCTCGCTGCACATCTTTGCCAAATTTTGACATCGAAGTTAACCCCTTCCCAACGCATTGTTCTGCTTCATGGTATCAGATGAGGTGTTTGAAGAAAGATTCACAGCAAAGCCAAATGGGAGAGTGGCAGTGGTTGCAAGCAATATGAGTTGAACCGTCTTGCGCTGGTCTTGGAAGAGCGGAACAAACGATTCACTGTCGCAGCTCGGTTCACTGCGGGGTCTGAATGCTCTCGTCCAGAGACTCTTTTGTTGGTCCAGCGTGTGGTTTACGGCGGTTTCCGCAGGACATCAGAGCGAAGCCATCCCCGAACTACGCCATTGGACTTCCAATTGTCTTACAGTGACGAAACTCATTTTACTGACGAGCTTGGCACTTTGGACTATCTACCAAGACTGGAAGCTGGGCTTGACGTTGACTTATCCGCCGCCAGAGAAAAGGGTCTAGAGGGGCAGACGGCGGCAGCGGGAGGCGGTAGATGGAGGTTATTGCCGGAGATGTGGGGAAAGGGAGGTAATGCAGGGGACGGCGGGGGGGGGGGGGGGGGCTGGCGATGAGATGCGATGTGATGCGATATGCGCGGGCATTCCTCCAGCGCCACCGGGATGTGGGCGGGACCGGCGCGGGGTTGGAGCGACGGGGCTTGTCGGGCTCAGGGGGAGGAGGGTGGAGCTGTGGTCGAATTAAGGAAGGTAACATCTCGGCGACCGGCTATGCCCGACACTCATAAATATAAGCTTGATTTGGCCAATCCCCATCCAAGCAGACGCGGTGAAGCTCAAGAGCCAAGACTTTAAATCAACGGCCAAGACTTTGAGTGGGAACGATAATACGCGCGAATGAACTCAGCCGTGCTTGGTGCTGGCCAATTAATGGACCTCGATTGGCGCAAAAGGCAAGTCGATAACCAGCCAGTGCTTGGTTTAATCAGAGCGTTGTACGACATACCAACCAAAGCCTGGAAACCGTCCCTCTCTTGGCTCCTTTCACCGTCTTGGCATTTCCTGAACCATCGCAAAAGCCGCGATTTTTCTTGGCAACTTAAGACATGCCGGCCAACCGGCTTATCACGTCAAGCTTTTGGCGGGTGTCGTCAATAGAAGCGCATGCGACCTGACAAACTGAGCAGGTGCCCTCGACTTGCCCATGAGTCGACTCCTCAGCTATGGAGCACAGGAGCCACCTGCGTTTGCACCCGCAAAAAGAATTGCTGCATCTGATCCAGTTTGCGTACCACAAGACCGTCCGTTGCAGTGTGCTAAACCTTCGGTCTGATCCGTTTTGGGAAGGTTGAAAGTCGAAATACTTCGAAGTCACGATATGTCTCGCCAGCATGTGAGGTTCAAGATGGGAACGGTCAAATGGTTATATAAACTGCCATGAAGCCAGCCATCAAGGTGTCTTCTGTCCTCATCCTCATCCCAGTCCTCTCAAGTCAGGTTCTCCCCAATCAGGTGTCCGGTCCCCCCTCCAAGATGCAGTTCAAGACTCTTGTTCTCTCCGCTCTCGCGGTCGCCTCCGGCGCCTTCGCTCAGCGCTCTTGCGGCACCCCGTCTCCCTCTGAGGAGCAGATCGAGGTTGCTGAGCGTTTGATGCTCAAGGAGGAGAACGCCCGCGTCGCTGGCAACTCCACTCGTCTGGCTCCCATCAACGTCAACGTCTACTGGCACGTCATTGCCAGGTCCCAGACTGTTGCCAATGGGTACCTTACCCAGGCTACCCTGGACGAGCAGCTCGACGTCCTGAACGCGGCCTTCGCCCCCCACGATGTCCAGTTCTCTCAAGCCGGTGCCGACTGGACTATCAACACCCAGTGGGCTTCTGACTCGGCCGAGCTGACCATGAAGCGCTCGCTCCGCAAGGGCACCTACGCCGACCTGAACGTCTACTTCGTTCCCGGTACCCCCTACCTCGGATACGCCTACTTCCCCCAGACCGTTTCTACCGGCTCCTCCGCTTTCTACTACGATGGTGTCGTCATCCGCTCCGCTGCTGTTCCCGGAGGTAGCTTGGCCCAGTACAACCTTGGCCACACCGCCACCCACGAGATTGGCCACTGGCTTGGACGTAAGTGAACCACGCTAACACATTCAAATCGAAAGATGACCACTTGGCTTACACGCATGGCAGTCTACCACACCTTCGAGGGCTACCAGTGCGGTGGTAACGGAGACTACGTTTCTGACACCCCCTTCGAGTCTGAGGAGGCCTACAACTGCGAGATTGGCCGTGACACCTGCCCCACCCTTGCCGGCACTGACCCCGTCACCAACTACATGGACTACTCTGACGAGTAAGTATACCTCTTTGCGTGTATGCATGTAGAGCATGCTAATTCCCCTCACAGCGACTGCTTCACCCACTTCACTGATGGCCAGGAGACTCGCATGCACTCCTACTGGGACACCTACCGCGCTTCTTACCAGTAAGCGCGTGAATATTGGAACAATGCTCGCTTTTGTCAACACTCTGAGCATACTACTCAAATGTCGCAAGTACAAAACTACAGAAACCTAGTTCTTGTACAGTACTAAGACCACGACTAGAGGATGGATACTGGGGACGTAATATGTAATTAGCTAGCGAAGCATAATCTAGTTGCATCGACCAAAGTCTGACTTGGCTCATCTTTGTATACTTCCATCGGTCGCTAATTGCTGATGCTTGAGACAATGACGACGACAGCCAAGTTAGCACCGGCAACTGCAGAGAGAGCAAAGGTTCAATTCGAGACATAACTCTGAAAATGGACGCGCTCTACGTTTCGAGACGTTAACAAATTAACGTTTTGCCAACTCAGACACATTAATGCTTTACGAAAGCAGGTGCTACAACAGCTGATGTGTGGATGGTTGTGGGTGTCGCGTTCATTTGTGGCATTACCAAGCTACATGAACGAATCCGGATGCGGTCTGTGTACGTCAATATCTCATCATCCCCTGAGTATTCGAGAGCTGCCAATAAAGTGAAACATCATCGATTCAATTGATGATCGCCGAGAAAAAGTGTATAAATTTGCGCCATGAATCTTTCTTTTGTCACCGAAGATTTACGTATAACGCCGCAACATCAGTGGCTATCCTGCGAAGCTGACTTCACTCTAAATAAGTTCAAGATCTGCGCACATCCCTTGCGAAGCCAGATGGATCTTGATGCTCTGCGTTTGGACATGCTTTTGATAGTCCTTTCCATCATCAACCAGATGATAACAGGCAGTACGCCACCTGGAGTTGGGACCACCATCAAGCCATCGACGTCAAATACCCTCGGATCTAGATCTCCCATCTTTGTGTTTATGTCAAACCCAAGATCAATGACTAACTCTACTCCTGGCCCAAGCATTCCAGGCTGGATAATGCCGCCTTTGTTGAGCTCTGTCATGACGATAACCCCGTCTCTGTTAACGAGCTTCGCTTCCTCTGGTGTCTTGAACATCTCAACACGGGGATATCGTTTTTTGAGCTCGGCCTTGAAACCGGGAGTGATAATGTTGGTGCCCCCAAGAAGCACAATAGATAAGTCGAGCATGTCGGCTTTGCGATAAGAAGCGAGCAGACGAACTACGCCATCCACAGCAATGTTGCTAGGCTGTCCTTGAAGACGCTCTTCAACATGTTTCCGTCTACTGATACTGCCCATAACGTCCGATTCAGAGATCTGAATCGGCAGTGGACGCTGAACCAGAATACCGTGAGTCCGAGAACATTTATTCAGCGTAGAAATCAGATGGAGAACTCCATCTGTAGATGCATTTGGTGCCAGTTCGTACGGAATGAAGTCGATGCCGGCCTAAGACACCTGAATGAGTTTTCGCCATAGTCGGAGATTGGATTTCATTTAGCCATGACATACCTTGGCCGCCACTTCTGCCTTAATGCGGAGATACTCGTCGGCATCTACACCAGTGTTGAAATACACTACCGCGAGAGTTGGCTTGATGCCATCTATACTCTTGCTGTTTCTGATACACCATGACTCCAAAAGCCCAATCACTGGCGCTCCTTTGAGGAATAGAGCTTGGCAGACGTGACTGTATATAACAGAGTCCCACTTGTCGCTCACGTAGACCGCTCCAAAATCGCTTGATGTCATGATGAGCATACCGCGAGACCTGGAAAAGGACCAATATTGACTGAGCAAGTAGCTTTCATACAATAAAGTAGAACGCGGCGGGCTGCTGATTTTTGTACCCCAATGTGAATTCGCAAAGAGGGTGAAGGCGATTTCTGAAGTTGCCAGTGCTTGTTTAATTAGTGTCTCATGTTCTCCATGACAACATGTCAACACATTGCATTGTCACAGGCAAGGATCGACACCAACACCTTTTTTGTGGAACGCGACCAACCTGATGAGCTGGGGTCTAAGTAGGTTGACTCGACAACCAGAAACGAAGATGCTCTAGAAGGTCCCGTTGAATAGAATAAACTTGAAGTCTGTCGCCGGGAGAAAATTCAGGGAAAGGCTGCGAACAACCGAGATGATAAACGCAGGCTTCAAGAATTGTTCACATTCCAGCCGCAAAGCCCCTACCCCGTTTTGTCTCCTACTATTGCAGTGATTTGTACAATGGTAGATAAGCAGACATTGAGCATGATAAGATGAATATGACCTCACAATACCAAGCTATCTTAATCTTCTAACAGCCACGCCGCCTCAAAGGATGCCATCAATATCATGAGTTTGTCAATTGCCACTCAATTACTTCAACCTTGGCCAGATTTAGATATTATGCTGGACGAATGCCGATGGTCAACATAGCGGCTCGTTCATCCCAAAGACGACATCATATTTGATGCAGATCTATCTCACCCACTCGTTCGACTTTTCCCAAAGCAAGCTAGCTTTCGACACACTGTACGCATGCTCGCCATATCCCGGACTGTACAGTCCTTTTGATTGTTCCCATGCACCGATTATCTGGCAGTCCTCAAGGTATCGCCCGCCTTTCCCTTCCAATGCCGCAGCAGTCGCAGCCCAAACCGAGGTGGAGGCACCTTGAGACGGTGTTTTGTAGATTTTGGATAAGTAATCGTCTTGCTTCAGAACCTGTTGCTGTTCATCAGACATATGTCTTGTCAGATCCGTGAGGACGGCGCCGGGTTGCACGCTCCACGCGTGTATCCCTTGTGCGCCATAACGGCGCTCGATCTCATTCGCAGTCCAAAGGTTCGCTGTCTTGCTCTGAGCATACGCAGCCATGGCATCATAGTGGCCATCAAAATTGATGTTGTCGAAACGAACTTCTCCGAAGCGATGAGCAATTGAAGCCAGGATGACAACTCGAGAAGCAAACTCCTGTGTAACCCCTGCAAGCAATGCAGGATGAAGCAGTTCAAAAAGAAGAAAATGAGCCAGATGATTGGTACCGAACTGTGTCTCAAAGCCATCCTGCGTTCGGCCTTCTGGAGGGGTCATGACTCCCGCATTACATATGAGGATGTTGAGCGGCACTTTGAGAGACAAAAAGGCCTCAGCAAATTTGCGTACACTGGCAAATGAAGCAAGATCGAGTTCCAAAAGGTGAACACGCGGACTGGAGACAAGGGTGTCACCCAGAGCAGCCTTGGCCTTCGAGATGTCGCGGGCGGTCAGGTAAAGCGAAGCGCCAGTGAGAAAGAGAGCCTTTGCTGTGTCGATGCCAATACCAGCGGAGCACCCTGTGACGAACGCTGTTCGATTGAACAGTTTGTCAATCAGGCCCTCATCGCGAATGATTTGGTCTGCGTCTGGGCGGTTGTCTCCTGGACCGCAAGGATTGGCGTGAACTGCGACATAGCGATCCGCCATACTCAAGGCATGTAGTGTCTAAAGAGAAAGATAAGGAATGACAATGTACGGCCAAAGGTTGGCAGGTCCGAGGTCAGATTTCCCTATAAATAACCCTTCAGCATGACCATCCATGGCGAGGCCCGCATCTCCAGTCGGGACGAAAAAGGACGGACCATACCCCAACACAAGAAAGCCAACAGTATGACCCAACATAAATTACTAGACTTGATATGTTTTACAAAGATTGGTACATGGAAGGTGGAACTATCGACGGACGCATTTGAAATCCCGACCTCTGTTCACGGACTTTGGCGGGTTTTCCCCGGCTAGCTGACTTCAAGTGTCAGCAGCATCAGTAAAGTCCGATTCGCCCGTAACGGAAAGCCCAAATAGGAAGATATTCGGCGAATGACCATTCCACACACTGTGATGCGAACATATAACACACGAGATGGGCTGACCTGGTAAGTCACATTCCATTATCACGGAAAATTAAGCTTCGACTCTCTTTGAGCTTTGAGGAAGACACCTATTGATTGAAAAGATCCAATCAATGATGCTTTAGTGTTCATGTATCTTGCAAGAGAGTATGTTAAAGATCGAGTTAGTGAGCCTATCAACGTCCTTGGGTGTTTCGGAGCTCTCGTTTGCAGCATAAAGTATGGAAAAGTGGGATAAAAATCTGAGGCGATGATCGTTTGTATATGGACAAGATCGGCACTCAGCTCAAGCTGACTCTCAGAAAGCAGCTATCGAGAAAGTAAAGCCGTCTATTTCAACTGAGTTGATGTTAACGATGAGCTCATATTCCTCCAGGTCGCGGCATCGCAAGGGAAATGACCCTCAAGCTAGAAGAGTTAACCCAGTCGCATGATATGTCGATGCATGCGAGCTCCAGTCGTGAATGGTGTCTTGGAATAAAACCATGCGATGGTGGATGTGAAGATACACCGGGACTTCAATATTTTGAGATATGGGCAGACTAGGACCTTTGCGGAGGTATCGTCTTAGTCTTTAGGAAAACTCCACAAATTAGATATTGCAATTGGACTGAGATATTGGGAAGACTCGTTTGCTAGAGATCCTCGCAATATTTACGCCTTAACACCTTAAGTCATGGAAAGTTGAGGAAAGAGATATAGTGATATGAATTTATATATAACATCGACATGTCACATGGAAGTGGACAATGGCTCAAATATGGTGGGAGTAGTCACTGCATTGAGTCCATCTTCGGTTGTTATGTGGTAAGTGGCTGACTGACAGAAGACGACTGCGCTTCCTCTACAGATGCCGGCCATGCTGTAAACAAGCTACTACTGACTGAGTATATAGATGTGACCGGCAAAGAGACTCGGGGTTCCGCTAGAAGATTTGGATCTGCTTAAGCAATGGTCTTTTGAATTGTTCACATTGGAAGGAACTGTCGAGAGAGAATTCGGCTTCCATCGTCATTTACGCATACCTTCACTAGGAACCATACCAATGTTTGAAAAGTACGCGGGTTCTAATTATGTTATGAACCAAAAGTTTGGTTATTTCAGGCATGCTTTCTCTGAAGTTTGCCCATCACACCTAGAAGACACAATTCCAAGCTGGCTGGTGATGCTTAAATCCCTTTCCCGTTGTGCTGCTGGCTGGTGATAGACCAAGCTGAGGTCTTTTGTATGTAGTAACTGTCGTAAGGCTTAACCCCAGCAGTGAGAGGGTATTCGCCCGGTTCGGAGGTAATTTCAACCTCTCTCGTGACCCATATTCGGCTGAGGGCCCGCTGTGTAACTGGCCAGACAATAGGTATGGACGCACAAACCGTAGCCAGGTTGACCTCAACCGTTGCTAGCACAGCAGGAACACAGGCGTACCAAGACGGATCCACCCGCGGGTAGGTTCCGGCCTCTGTGTTCTGGATTGACACGAGACGACTGACCCCAATAGCAACAACACTGTTAACGAATAAGGTCAGTAACCCCACAATGATGTCTGAATAGTATGTTGGGACGCTTACATATCACCTAGAATGAAAAGTGAGACAACTCCATAGACAGACCTTTTCCGAATGCCGTTTCCCCACGCGAATGGTAGTGGCAACCCACAAACTACCATGTCGAGAACCATGTTAGTCGCTACATGGCTAATGTAAGTTCTTTTGTAGACGCCTAAGTCGTCCGACCCGAATCCCCATCGGCCCGTGGCCGGTTTCGTCAGTTCCCACTGTGCCGAAACGGGATTGCATGGAAACCAAGCGATGACGGAGTATGCAGTGCCCCACATCGCTGTGACGATGAGCATTACCATGCTGATTCGATATGATAGTGAACCATGGTCAAACATTGTGAGATACTGACATAATAGAGCCAGCTTGATGAAGGTTGTCGCCATGCAATACGCAGCGTTGCAAATGTAAAAGGTCTATCGGCAAGTTAGCGCTTCAGATTCTACACCAATAGAGAGACATCCAGGAAGCTTGCCTTGATGAATGCCTCAGTGCCAGTTAATCCAAGAGTAGCATAGTGCTTGCCCAACCCGTTTGAGAGGGCTAATAGACACGGTCAGAATGCGTGCTTTCTTCGTGACCAACATACAATGTCCCTACCTATACATGTTGATATGGATAATAAAGTGGTGGTTACCTGGAAGGAAGAGAGAACTTAGCATTTTGACCCTTAGAGTCCGTTCGACTGGGAATTGACAACATACCAAGACCATAATGAGCAATGCATCGTCCCAGCCGGGGCGGCGAACGACGAAAAAAACGGATGTACAGCCGCCCAATGCCACAAACATAGGCGAGGATCTGAGGACGTCGTCAGCCTTGTGGTTCATTTCTGAGCAATGCCTGAAAATCGCGCATTGTATGTTAAATGAACGACAACATATCGAGTAGCATACCAGAAAAACAATAATAATGGCTAGCGCTGCCGGTCGCTGATTGAGCGCAGGGATTGCATCATCGAGGTCGACCATTGTTAAGTGCACATGTCATGAAGATGAAAGAGGATTGTGGATCGAAGTTCTTAGTACAATGACCGACGAATCCGCTTGGTCCGAGGAGAACGTGTGTCGTATGCGTGCCGAGCCTTATCCCAGCAGACACGTTGCCTGGGTACAGCTGGATAGGAATGTCCAGGGGACACTGTTTCTTTTATGTGGCCCACAGGAATTGAGATACGGTTCTCTAAATCCCTGTTCATAGCACCAAACTGCCGGGGATCTGAAACTCAAATATTTGTTTCGAGAACTTCCCCATGAACGTTAATCTTAAAATGGTGGGATTGTCTTGCCCATTGGAGTTTGTTTCGTTTCAAGACTGGGTTTGTTATGCGGCGCTGGACGCACGGAACAGCTCGCGAACTACGCTAGTGCTCGTAGTTGGCCCCAGTGGTGCGTAAAACTCTCTCAGTACCCATTACCTTTGCTCAGGCAATTGCAAGAAAACAACGTTGCACAACGCGGCAATGCCATTCCTGCTGAAATGAATTGGATGGGTCTGTTTGAGTACGCTTCCATATATGTTCTTCGATTTCTGAGGCAATACGTCTGGCTCGCGCACAATCTCCTTCTGGCTGTCACTAATGCTAACCTTTTGAGCAAAGACCAGCAGTTACAAGAGCATCTCTGAGTAGAAGATGTTCTGCTGGCTCATCTCCTCTCGGGCTTCCACCGGAGACAACCTTAATTTGACCTGATTATATAATCTTCCCGAGCAGTATCAGTGATCAGGACGTTCTCAGAAGACAGCCCTTGCCCGATTCAAACAATTGGGCAACCTTTATCACTCCGTCCAGTGGAATCTGCGTCTGCTTCATCCCTTTGAAACAAGATCGTTGAGTTAAAAGGTCGTGGGTTATTATGCGTAGTTCTTAAGTATTGGGCGGAAAGCAATATGTTAATAGAGGAGGAATTCACTTAGAGCGACCTATAACCCTTTGATGAGCGTCGTCATAGCCTTCACATGATATACGAAAGTATGCAAGTGAAGGCTTCATATGAGGTCTATTTGCCTGTTTTATGTGACCATGCTGAGGGATACTTACGAAGCGATTCGCACTTGAAAACCTGATGATGGTGTTATTATTTAGCAGGCGTCAACATTGTAGATTTCTTGGGTTAGATGTGCAAAATGAAACGGGGAAGCTTTCATGTTTCGGCTTCGATGCAGCTGTGGTGGATGCTCAAGGTTGGCGGCAGCCATGCTCCCCCAATTAGATATTAGAGGTGACCCCCGACCCCTTCTTCATTGAGCATATCAGTCTTTTGTATAATGACAATCATGGTTTGGATTGAATTCTCTCCGTCTGTGTCTTTATTATCTTTCACAATAGGTAAGTGAGATTTCTCGTACTAACTACTATGTGGTAAGGTATGCTGGCACGACACATTTGGGAAGCCACTAAGACATCTGGCGGCGATATCGACGATATTATTGAAGAACAGTCCGGATTTATTCACATTACGGAGTCTGAGATAAGCCACTATTGCGAAAAGCAGTACAGCGCCCTGCTTTAGCAGCAGTTTTCTCTTATGAAATCGTCACTGCAGAAAAGATGCGAAGAAGCTGAAGAGTGGAACGAAAGACAAAAAGGCGAATCTAAGAGATAGGTACTCACAAAGGCACCGCCTTCAATTATTAGAACATGAACTATATAACGTCCCACACCTACTTTTAGCCACCCCCCATATTTAGCCACCCTATTTTTAATACCCTCATATTTATACATATTAACTTTAACTAATATTTATATATATTATGATACTATAATAATATAACTTTTGCTATTACTAAGGTTTTTAGACTTACTAGATTTATCTATACTACTTTTAAGTTCACCTATTTTAATTTAAGCCTTCTAAATAGCTTTAATATTAGTAAACTTCAAATTTAAGCTTATTTTAACCTTCTTCTATTTTCTAGCCCTACTAATATTAACCTCTACCTATAAAGCCTTAATCTTTTACTAAGCTACTATTAATTAATATACTTTTTTATTAAAGCTTTTCTAAACCTTCTAAAAAAGTAAGCGCTATATATACTTATTATTATCTAGTTTACTAAATAGGCTAAATTAATCCTAAAGCTTATCCCTCTTTTTAGGGGTTAACTAAGGGACTATAGATATATCTACTACCTATTTTTTACTTACTTTACTATTAGAGAGCCCTTTATAGACCTAACTAGCTAGTTTAATAGGAGTTAAAGTATTTTTAAGTAGTAAAGAGCTTATAAGAGGTCTAGCTATACTAATAGGCTATAAACTAATCTATTTCTAATTACTAATAATATTCTTACTTATTAGAGCTACTTTATATACTTTACTATAGTATATAATAAAGTTTCTCTTACTTATAACTATACTAGTATCTTATTTAGCTAGTAGGGTTAGCTCTTTTTTATATACTGCTTTAAGAGGCTTAAAAACTAACTAATTAAGTAGCTAAAGGATATATAATATATATACTAGTAAGAATAGTAAGTATATCTTATTCCTAAAGTATATATATATAAAAGTAGTAGTTTTATAGCTTTTATAACTATCTAAGATTAATAATCTAACCTCTAAGGGGTCCCCTAGCTAAGTTAAAGGAATAAAGACCTCTATTAACTACTTAATAACTATAGAGTCTAAAGTCTACCTATTTTCTATAGCTATAAACTTCTAGGATTTATATAGTATTAGATTTAGAAAGAATTATTACTACTAAATACTCTTACCTTTATATATAATAAGTAGAGGTAGTACTTTACTAGTTATAGAGATATACTTAATTAGAAATATCTAAGTATATAATCTAAGCTATTTCTTATAGATAGAATAAGTTTCTAATAATCTAAGAATAAGCCTATTTAATCCTCTACCTTTTAGAATATTAGTCTTATCTATATTATATTAATTAGAGGCTTTAATAGCTATAATCTTAGGTATAACGAAGTACTTAAACTATTACCTAATTATATTAATTAAAGCTTTATTAATATACTAAGAATTAATTACTCTATTTCTTTAGACCTTTATAGATAGGTTCTTCTTAATAAAAAACTATACTTAGTTTTTTCTAAGAAACTAAGAGTCCTTATAGATTTATAGGATACGTTTAGTAAAATCCTTAAGTTATTAATAGGTTAAAAATAAGCTTAAAGTAGCTTAAATTTAAACTTATTTAGCTAAATAGCTTTCTTAGTTTATAGAGAGTCTTTATAGATTAGAAAAAGCTATATCCTTTACTTAATAACCTTTTATATAATTTTTTAGTATTAATTATAGTATACTTTATTTAAATATAGTTTTTTTTATATTAGTACTATATATAATAGCTTTAAGAGCTTAGTTAATGTTATCTTTAGTATATTAGGGTATCTTAATTAAAAGAAAATATATATGAAAGATAAGGGCGATTAGATTAAAATTAGTGAAGTTGTAGAAGGTTGAAGTTAGTGGTCATTATAGCGGTGAGGCATTTTTAGGGTAGCCAAATGTAGGGGGTAGCTAAAAGTAGGTGTGGGATGTTAAATAGTAGTCTGGCTTCTAAATCGACTGAAAGAATAATTGGTCTACATATGACACATTTATGCCACGTAGTGAAGATCCTATCTGTGGAGTTTAACGTTCTATTACTAGGTATTATTTTCTTTAGATAAAAGAGGAACTTCTCAGAGGAAGCGCATCCTATCTATAAGAACATGCTAGAGAGAGTTGGTGTTTGAAGAGGCGCTGTATGCTTCGTTTAGTTACCAGCATGCTGGACATACCGGCTTGGTATTTTGAGGAAGAACCATTGAAGCGCAGCTCCGTCAGCACTAGAGACATTGCAACGCCATATTGAGTAGGTCCTTATGTCAATTTATGTGAAGATTGCTGACAGGAACTTCAGCATTTCCTCATATGCCAAGATGGTTAGAAGGAACTTCAGTAGTTCCTCATTGCCAAGATGGTTAGAAGGAACTTCAGTAGTTCCTCATTGCCAAGATGGCTAGAGGGAACTTCAGCAGTTCTTCAAGTGCTAAGATGGTGAGAAGGAACTTCGGAACCTCCTCATATGCCAAGATGGCCAGAAGGTTCGATGCCTGTTCGGGAAGGTTGCACTTGAACCGGAGGAAACAGGCCACAGCGGCCGGGGCTCTGGGCCTAGCGGTACGCGGCACCGAATCGGGCGTATTGGAAAGCTGGGATAGGATGGGATGGCCACGGGGACGCGGGTGCGGTTTGCTGCCTGTGGCCCTGTGCGATCCAATGTCACAGTGCCGGCCAGGTACTCTTCTCGTTGCATGATCTCGCTACGGCTGGTTCAGGTGGCGCGATACGAACCACCCCTTTCGTAAACCATGCGAACTGTCTGCGAGCAGGAACTTATGCTTAACAGGGAACAATGAGTGCTTGGCTAGGGCGTAGGGTTTAGTGACAGGCGATCACCGTCCAGCCTGTAGAGGAGGGATCGTAAAGGCACGTGATGGCCAAGTCTATCTCGGAGTACGAGATTGACAGGAGAAAACCCAAGATATCAATTGTTGATAGTCAGTTTCCTGTATTGTAAGTGGCAGCCTAGCCTGGGCATCGCCGATCTCCTTCAAGAAGCAATATTTCTCACGCACACCCGGGGTACCGAAGGTAACGCTCTCAGTTCCGACACCGATAAGCAGCATGCCGTAGGCGACCTCTGTCTCGGGCATTGAGGCCTCAATTTCCGAAGCATCCAGGATCTTACCAAAGTCCTGTTGTGATTAGGTCGTCAGGTGTCATGGCAGGAGAAGGCCTGTCGCATGAACACGGACGGTCGTTCGAAAGTCGGCTGACGATATCGCTCCTCGCATGTCACTCATCATTGACACGATGCAGCGTGATGTGCAGAGTATGCCATCCGAATTCATATAAATGGAGCGCAGATCCCATCCCACCCCCTTTTGAATGAATTGCCATCCATCTGTGTTGCACAAAGCCTTAACTCTGTCTCTCTTTTAGTTCTCGAGGCGCAAGATGAGGTTCCTCAATTCTCTTGTCAGCCTCTCCTGGCTCGGCTCGCAGGCGCTCCTCTTCGCGGACACTGTGACAGCCCACCCCACTTCCACGGATGTTACTTTCATTGATGATCCTATTGTCAACGAGACAACAGCATGGGCCCAGCTGGATGATGATGTTGGATACCACGGTCCGAAGAGGCGTGATGACAAGACGCCTCTGAGAATCATGGCCCTGGGCGCCTCCATTGTCTTTGGTGTCGGCTCGCCCGACCAGAACAGGTTCGTCTCAAGAAGCTGAATGAAGCTTGGTGTGCCCAAAAGTATCTATCTGCTAATCAGAAGCTTCCATCCAGCTACCGCAAGGTTCTGCGCCAGCAGTTGCGCCATGACGGCCACCCGGTCGACATGGTCGGCACCAAGAACAGCGGCAATATGAAAGATAACGTAAACATCTTAGTACGCAGGCCCGTTTAACGACAGAATGACTGACCGTATATAGGACGTCGAAGCTGTATCTGGGTTTATCGTTTCTGAAATCCACGACCTCTCCAAGGCTTCCTATAAGTTCAAGCCTAACATGGTCATCATCAATGCTGGCACCAACGACATTGTTCGCAGTATTGACAATGCGAACCAGCACATCCGTTTCCGCAACATGATCCAGGGCCTCTGGGACAACATCTCCCCCGGGACTGTTGTCATCGCCACAACTATCCTGCCGATCGGTGGTGAAGCTGATGCTAGACGTCAAGCCGTCAATGAGAAATATCGTGAGGTCGTGCGGGAGCTGTACGCCCAGGGGCGACCCATCTTCCTCGCAGAGATGGATGGCCACATCGCTCTGTCGGATCTTGATGACGGTGTCCACCCCAACGCGCAGGGGTTCAAGAAGATGGCCGGGCCTATCTACGCCGCCATCGGCCGTGCGAGGTTTCAAGGCCGACTGGTGGAACCTCTAGACGCCGGGGATGCTCTCGATCAAGGAGGTGTCGGCTGCCACAAGGTGCCAGGCAACGGCATCAACGCTGGTGCTCTCACACAGGTCGGCAGCGGCTACGATGATGGTGAGTACATCCACGACGCTCAGGACATGGGCGCCGTTACCACCATCACTAGCGACTGGGATCGCGACCAGTGGTTCTTTGCCCGCATCTTCCGCTCGGACCGTGACGATCTGCTCGGTTGGATCAAGAACGGAGACAAGGTCCTATACGCTGTGCGCAGAAATGACGGCGACGGCAAATTCACCATGATTGGCGACCTCGACGTACACGACAACTGCATTCAGAGAGGAGTCCAGTGGGCTGACCTCAACGGCGACGGGCTCGATGACTTTGTCTGCATCGGCTCCGACGGTGCTGTGTTTGCCAGCATCAATAACGGAAACGGTGGCGGCGGCACACTGCCCACGTTTACACACATTGGTACCTGGAAGGCCAGGGATCCTGCCTACGCCCAGGCCGACATCCGCATTGCCGACATTGACGGCGACGGACGAGCCGACTTCGTCGGTCTCAGAGGTAACGGCGACGCTTGGGTCTGGCGCAACGGTGGCATCGGCAACAAGCCATCCTACTTCCAGGCCATGGGTAGGCGTTTCGAGGGTAAAGGCATGGGCAACCTCGCCGGCACACGCTTCGAAGATCTCAACGGTGACGGTCGCGCCGACTGGCTCTGGGTTTCCGACAACGGACAGACGACGACGTATACCAACTCGCGAAGCTGTCACTGGGGCAAGGAAGGTGATGGCCTCTACTCTGCCTGGCGAATCGGCACCAACAAGGCTTCGGGCAAATCTCCAACGCACACGGGCGGCATGGCCAACGGTATCCGGAACAGGATTCACTTTGCCCGTGTGTACGGCAGCCCGCAGGACTTTGGTCTCCTATCGCGCAAGGACTACGTCTGGATGGAGCACAAGGAGCTCTCTAACGGGAAGCACGAGTTCAAAGTTAGGGTGTGGAAGAGCAAGGGTTACGGTGCGACCAAGCCTAAGGCTGACGGTAACTTTTACTGCGATATGACGGGCAACGGGCGCGATGACTACATTTGGGTTCTCTCTAAGGGCGAGATGGACCTGTTTGAGAATGCTGGCAAGGACTTCATCGCCAACGGCGAGAGTTACTGGAAGCAGCCGGGACAAAAGGCCTTCTTCAAGCCGCCCAGGGATCTCGACCGTCGCGATATCCATCTGACCGACTTTGATGGCGATGGCAGGTGCGATATCATTTACGTCGACCACAACAACGGGAACCGCGTGGAAATGTGGAAGAACAACTACACACCCGGAGGGGGTTTCAACTGGCAGTACATCGCCAACCCGGCCCCTGCGCTTAATTGCCCCGAGAAGCGCGGCGTCGGCTTCCGCGACTGGCCGATACGTTTCGCCGATATTACGGGAAGTGGAAGAGCCGACTACGTCTGTGTTGAGAAGGATGGCCGCATGTGGGGATGGACGCAGGACGGTAACGGCGGCTGGACGCATGTCGACCAGTTCTTCAGCGCCAAGGGCCACGACCGCGCCAACCTGCAGTTCGCGGACGTCGACGGTGACGGTAAAGCCGACATCATATGGATCGAGAAGTTCACCGGCGACTCTTTTGTGTACTACAACCTCGGCCGCAGGGATATCGGAGGGTCTCGGTACCACTGGGCGACAATCCCAGCCGGAGGACCGGAGAAGGCGTATGTCGGAAGCTTCGCCGGTTCGTGCCAGTACTTCCCGGACTTTGACGGCGACGGCCGCGCGGACCTGCATAGTATTCAGGCGACATTCCCCAACACGGCCGTCACGGCGTACAACAGGTGCGGTGGAAATCGCAACGGCGACGACTGGGATCCTTCGTACGAGCCTGAAATCGTTATGCCACCACCGGGACAACCTATCGAGGGTACCCCCGGCGGTGGCGGCGCTCAGCCTATCGAAGACGGTTGGAGAGAGATTCCATGCACGCACCAAGGCGTCACAGATGCCAGAAAGGACGCCGAGTGGCGCTGGGATCAGGTCCTGACGCCCGCGGCCTGGGCCGCCGCCCTCCGGAACTACAAGTCGGATAGTGAGTCGAACCCCGACTTCGCGTTCACCCGCTCTATCAGCAATTTCTTCAACGGACCCGAGTCCATGGACTGCCACAAGCTGACGGGAGGCAACGGCTGCACGGGGGGCTCCTCCTTGCAATGTAACGACACCAACGCCCCCGCGGGCTACTTCATCCTTAACTCGTTCCGCAACATCAACGCCATCCTGTGGAACACGTACGAGGCACTGGGTGACTCGTACGCTGACGCCACGAATTCGATCGAGCCGTTTGGCAAAACCTTCTCCCCCGTAAAGGACAGCGATCTGAGCGTGGCTATTCTCATCGACATCCTCACCCTCGGCTACGGCGCCGTCATGGCTCCAACGTGGAACAAAGCGATCAACAAAGTGCCCTGGGCGAAGAACCACGGCGACGACTTCAGCACGCTCAAGGATTTCACCAACGATATGGTCTTGGGTGGGTTTACCCTGACCAAGGACCTCATAGGCAACGTTGTGACTAGCCGGGACTCGGCCCTCACAGTGAACTTGAAGCTGGTAATCAACGCGTGGGAGACGGCCATTGACAAGTTCGCGATCGAGATCTTCAGCGGTAAGGGCGACAGACTGTCCAAGATGATTGCCAACGGCAAGATGATTTCCTCGGTGACTGTCATTCCTTCGACCAAGGAGCTGCGGGCAGACATTGACAAGGCTTTGTATGCCACGCTGATCCCCCTGGGCTGGAAGATCTCCAACCGGGATCTAAACCCATTGTATGCATCCCTCATCCTCTCATAAAGATCGGAAGAAGCAACAGCTTTGGGGCAAAGTGCTGACGACATCTAGCATCGTCGATTCGAAACGCAGCTGCGATGCCGCAGACAACGACGAGTGGATCAAGCTGCGCATCACTAACGGCGCCATCAAGTCCGAAAAGGTCTGCATCGACGACCGTGCTTACTTCCTCCTCGCCGCCGAAAACCCCAAGCAAGAGTGCGACGACGACAAGTACGGCATCGGCTGTTCTAAGTTCGACGGCCTCCCCGGCACGAGCACCCTGGGACCTTTATGGGGCGGCGTTACAAGGGAGGATATGGTCAGGGGGTACGCAATTCTTCTCTCTTTCAACTGCCGGTGATTCTTCAGAGGATGTGAAGCTAACAGAAAGGCAGCTCCATCAACACCTTCAAGGCCCACGGCAATAAGAACCAGGAGAATCCTCGGGTGCCCGGAATCCTGGACGCTGAACAGATTGACGCCATGGCGGAAGTCAACATCCAGGCGCCGTACGTCTTCAACTTCCCCATCTGCGACGTCAACACCTCGTTCAGGGGATACTATGAGGGTGGTCTCGCTGGCCATGTCAAGAAGAGCTACTTCCCATGCAATCTCAACTACGATCTTTAATACCTAAAGCTATAACTATCTTTAATAAACAGTTCATTTGTTTCTCAAAGTGTTCTGTACCTATCAAGTCTAGGCACGGCACATGCCCAAGGCGCAGCAGTATTGCTCCCTGCCTCGAATGTGATTTTTGAACGGGAGCGCACCCAATAATGAACTCGAGACTGGCTTCCAGATGTCTCTCACAGCCTGTGTACGCTAGCGGCTGACGCACAAACAGGTGCCCTTCCCCGCGATTAAGCACAGTCCTCATGAGTCAGATTTTAGGCTGCAGTCCCCCATATGCAACACAGGGCAGTAGGATTGCATCAAAAATGACGTAACCACTGTTCGGGCTCGGTTTAAGGCATTTTCAATTCTTTCCAACCCTCTGCTCTCATTTTTCCTTCTCTCTCCCATGAGTAAAATTTGACATCTTCTTGACCCTGCATCTGTAAAGCAACTGCAAAGAGATCCCGCATGGCTACCGAGCACAATGGCCCTTGATATGGACTTCGAGAATGATCCCGAGGGTGAGTTTTCCCATCCTCTTGAAAAATTGTCAACTCCGAATGCTGACTTACGTGATACAGAATACACGGAGTCTGGACACAAGAAGACGGTCGCCTTTGATGATATGAACCTCAAGCCCAATCTTATCCGTGGTGGTAAGTCCCAATGATACATTGGAACAATTATGCTACGTCTAGTTGCTAAGCAAGACAACCCGCTAGTGTACGCCTACGGTTTTGAACGCCCTTCTTCTATCCAGCAATGTGCTATCATGCCCATCCTCAATGGCCAAGATGTAATTGCTCAAGCCTCCTACGGTGCTGGCAAGACGGCTACTTTGGTTATCTCCACCCTTCAGAAGGTCAATCCTGATCTGAAAGCCTGCCAAACCCTGATCTTGGTTCCCAGCCGCGAGTTGGTTTTGCAGACCCAGGAGTTCATAGTTGCTATTGGCGACTTAATGAATATCCGGTGTGGTGCCTGTATCGGTGGAGTCAGCGTGCTCGACAACGAGAAGATTCTCCAGGATGCCCCCCCGGTGGTGGTTGGAACACCTGGCCGCCTTAAGGACATGATACAGCGTGATATGCTCAAGACTGCGAACATAGAGACGCTTGTCCTTGACGAAGCTGATGAAATTCTTGCTGTAAGCGTTTGGGCAAGCTTTGGATTCTCTTAAGATTATTACTAACCAAAGTATCCCAGCGTGGTTTCGCGGATCAGATCTACGATATCTTCCACCTTCTTTCAAAGCCGGTCCAGGTTTTAGTTACCTCTACTTCAATGCCACAGGACCTTCTCGAAGCTACTGGAATCTTAATGCGTAACCCTCGTCATATCTACATCAAGAAGAAGGATTTCCGCCTCGAAGGCATCAAGCAGTTCTATATTAATGTTGAGAAGGACGAGTGTAAGCTTGAAACCTTCCTCCACCTATGCGCAAGTATCACGACGTTTCAGACAATCACATTCTGCAACACCCGCAAAAAGACCGAATGGCTCAAGGAGAAGATCAATGCCCCCAACCTTCCCTTCTCCGCCATGCACGGGGATATGCCAGCGTTTGAACGTGCTGAAATCATGAAGCAATTTTGTTCTGGTTCGGCGAAGTTATTGATTGCTACTGAGCTCCTCGCCCGTGGTATAGATGTTCAGCAGATTCCTTTGGTTATCAACTATGATCTGCATGCTAACTATGAGGGTTATGTACATCGTGTCGGTCGTAGCGGACGCTTCGGCCGAAATGGTGCCGTTGTCAATTTGGTTACCTCAGATGATACCTGTCTAATCAGTAAGATCGAGGATTTCTACAATACCGAGATAGAAGAGACGACTCTTGACAATGTCAAGCTCTATTTAATGGAACAAGAATGGGCTGAGAGTAAAGAGATCTCCCCCCGCCAGGCGAGAACGGCGGGCCCTTCGTAACCGCGTGTAAAGGTTTTGCCCGTTCTCAAGGATACGTACACAATACACATCCAAGTCAATTTGTCAAGTGGCCCGGGGCCGAGTTCCGTCTTGCACTATGTCTGAGCAAATTCGGGGCAAAAGTTTCCTCTAACGCTCTGTTGGGCGAAGTGGCCAAGAAGTGCACTATGTCCGAGTAGGTAGGTGTCACAAGATCCGCAGTCAGGCGCTGCTGCATTTGTCTGACCAAGCCGCTGTCAGCATCGGGACTTCAATCTTGCAGCATTCCCAGCTAACAAGGCTCTTGCGTCATTTAACCATAAACAACTCATCCGATACCATCTCATTACATTTGGTCCAAACTTTGCCTTCAATCGATTCAAGTTCGTCTATCAAGCGGATCAAAGCGTCCGCTCTTTTGTGCTGCCTCCCGAGGTCTGTGAACATTCGCGGTCGGCAGCACATTGTGATGCTCCCAACCCTAGGCTCCAACTCAGAGCGGGGTTCTTATATTTGAGTCAGAATTTGCATCATTAGTCGCCCAAACGGAAAACCATGCGTCCAACCTATTCTCACGGCATCCTACCCGTGGGGTCGATCCGCGTTTTAGATATGCGACCAGCGCTAAAGTCGTCCAAAGTTCCGGAGTGCGAGATTCCCGTAATCTCCCTGCGCGATGACAAAAAAGTACCGTCTTATGAGGCTCTGTCGTACTGCTGGGGCTCGCCACTATGTCGCTCAGGTGCGGCTAGATCACCCACCGCCTTAAGGCCGCAACGTTAGGATGGTTGACCTGGATGGGAGCGGTAATAGGCTTAGACTACGAGTTAGTGGGAATATTGTAGAACTATATAAAAGAGGTTGTGTTGAATCTAACGCTAGTGTCTGGGTTTGGTAGAATTCCTCCTACTATGGTGAGTCTGGTATTGGAGAGTGCGACAACAGAATGTTCTTGGTGGGGTGCAATTGGGATAGGTGAGAGAACCTCCTAATTCTGATTAGCTTGGGTCACTATGCCACCCGACGCAGCATCGATGACGGCCGCTAAGAGCAGGAGGATAGAGCGCATGCTAGACAAGTGCAACAGAGGGCGAGTGTAACTTGACATCGAGTCCAATGATGGCAAACATCAATCTTCTTCAAACCTTATGGAGGAAGTGAACATTGATATACGCATTGAAAGGTGCATGTGGTCGTCTCATGCCTAGACTTCATTAGTGCTGACATCATATTTGCCCAGCCATCAGGATCAACCGAAGTATAGTGCTAAGGACATTACTGACGACCTACTGGATGATAGTGCTGAGACGCACGACGGAAATCGTGGCTGAAGTGTCGAGTCTACGGCTTGGTGATGTCTGCTTGCGCAACACGGTTTCTTGGCATACGTGAGCCTACAGGCGGGGCCTGTGACATTCGTAGACCACTCGCGTTGCGCAGAGCTCCTCTTGTTGCATCAAGTAGCCCTGTTGATAGCGATCCTTGAAATTCGTGTGCAAATCATCGGTATCAAGAAACACAATTTTACGGGACTCGCAGGGCGGGGCAATGGCGAAGTCAACCGTTGCAAACAGTGGTATTTTGTGCCACGATGTTCAGGTGAATAGGGACGGCCAGCGAACATCTGGTGTTGCATATATCGCCCGTCTGAATGTGTCTTGTTGAATGTATGTTTTTCTCACGAATAAACCTGTGTTTTACCCCATGGAACTTGCTGAAGACGATTGATCCAGCGGCTCTGGGCTCCCAACACCAAGGCGTTTGATACAAATCAAGAGCCGAACGGAAGAAAACAAATATCATGAGCCTCCCAGTAAAGGTCTAAGTCGCGGGATCATCCTCCGTAGACCTTTCCTTTAGTGAGTCTTACCACTCGTCCTCCGTTTTCCGCACAATCCCCAATTACAAGGTAAGGGCCGTCGTCCTTATCCTCGACCTCCCCGAATCTCACCTTCACATCAGCCAACAGTCTGGCTCTTGCCTCATCCGATAACGCTCCACCACCAACAGGGATACCAAAGTTTGGGTTACCCCTTGTTAACGTTGAGACGTTCATAAGAAGCCGCGGAACCTGAATATTCAGGTCCAGCACAACGCCTACGACCGCTGCGAGGAGCAAGACGACGACTGACACAACAAGAACACCCATCCATGCTGCATCGTAGCGCAGTATGATTACACCGGTGGATATCGTGGCCTGCGTGTCCGCGACATCGGTGTCTCTGAACACGCTGACGTTGCTGAAATCCGCCGGGTGCCCCAAGAACGAAGCCTCGGAGCCAAGGATAGCGATCCAGTACGTGTTGAGAAGCTGGGCCATCCGGATAGAAAAGGTCTCTTCCCCGACGGTGATGCGGTATGAAATATCGTGGACTGCTGAGACGTTGAGGGCCGTCTCGGGGTTCTCGAGGAAGCCCTGGATGGCGGTCTGAGAGTTATCCGAACGACTGCCCTCGGTCGTAGTCTTGAAAAGATTGAAGAAATAAAGTGGAGTGGACGCCCTCGGGCGGGGACAACTGTCAAGGAAGGTGCCATATGTGTTTCCTTTGTCCGGCGAGACGGAATGCCGCATCTCCACCGGTCGACAGTCCCAGCCGATGCAAGCAACCCGGACTTCGACGAACGAGGTGGTCAGGGTGCAGTTTGCGAGGGTTTTATCTTCTAACCTATATGGATAGTATCCTGGCCCAGGGTTGTATAAGAGGCTCGCGGCGGTCTCTCGGCCCTTGCAAAGAGGGCCCCGGGGACGTATGTAGCCAATATCACCCCATTTGAATTGCGTATGACAACCTTCGTCTGAATCTTGCACCAGATAAGTGCCGTTCCATGTCTGCTCCGAGGATGCACATGCGTCCATTATAACTTTGGTCAAGTTGCTGCCAGATACTTGTATAGCGCAGTCCGTTTTGAGGTATGATGTTTCGATAGCGAAGGTGGAGTTATGTTCTTGAGGGACGTTGGCCACGGGAATGCCAAGAAGGCTGGCATAAACCAGGGAACTTGGATCGTCATCGACGGATATCCAATCGTTACCTGGATCCCTTTGGGGATTCTGTGGCAAATGTTCAATCATGGGTATTTTGATGTTGCCCCAGGAGTCGAGACTCGAGTTCTTGACTTGAGCGGATGCTCCAACTGAACCATAGAACAGAGCATTGATAGGGACTTCCTCGCCATAAGTGCTAAGTTCCATAAGCCGACCGGGGAGAGTAACTGAGGTTGTCATATACGACATGTTCGTAACAGATTCAATCGCTTCTGGATTCTGCAGAACAACTCGGAGAGTAGCCTGGCCTCCAAGGGGTGAAAGCGACCACATAAGCGTCAGGATAAGTCCGACGATCCCGACCCTTCTCGAGTCGATCATCGTGGTTACTGTGCCAGTCATTGTGGTAGATCCGAAAAGGTTGTCCAAGAATCCGATATGTTCTCCGCGCTGCAGTCTCCAGTGTGCGTAACTCTTGATGGTTTTACCCACAATGAAAGCGAACACTAATGGCATTATGGTTGGGCCCTTTTGAATGTTAGATGTGAAAGCGTGATGATAACTTTGGATTATTAAGGATGTCGTACCAGCCGAGAGAATTCGTAAACAAATTGCCATATAGATGGTAGGCTTTTAACCTCTCGACCGCTGTAGCCGAAGAGGAACCCGATGTAGGCAATGATGACAGCTACCATCAGGATGCAAAGCGCGTTGAGAAGTATCCCCATGGGCTTTGACGATTCGCTCTGGACTTTCTGAGACGGCCATTGCAGCAGCGTTGACTTGATTCTGCCTGGTCGCGGAGGCGCCTCGCTGCTGTCTTCGCCCAAAGTCCTCGCGGCTGGCCGGTCTCGGGAAATGTCGGGCCCCGCGTCTTCTGACGTGACCGAGGAAGGCGGCCTCGAGTTGGTGTTCGCTCCGAGTTCCCGTGGGGTCGTCATTGCCAAAGCATGTGCGGATTAATCGGTCGGAGTGGATCGAGGGCGAATACGCCGCGAACGCGAAGGCAGGTCTGTGTAGATGCTAACGCGAAAACCTGTCTCGCTCCTATTTCCTGGAAGCTCTCGAGTTTTGTTAGGAGGGTGCGGGTCCCGCAAGGGTAGTCTTCGCCTCGTCAAAGGGTTCTCAACCAGTGGAAGGCGGCGATTTGGTGTTGGGCGGTTAAGTTTAGCTGTTGGTTCGAGCGGCACAGCTTCCTGCCAAGCCGTGCCAAGCTCGGCTCTGTTGGTTCGCATGGCGCAGCTTCTTGCCAGGTTGCTTTCCAGTGAGTGAATGGACAACTGATTTCTAGACAGGGACACCTGTTGCGACGGACGCGTTAAGGTGTTCAGCCTGACACGCTCAGTAAGCTGCAGCTACAGCAGACAGACATTATAGACTAATATTAATATCAGTCATAATCATAAGTCTAGATATTACATATAGAAAGAGGATAGCGATATTAGTTAGGCAGATTAGTATTTATAGGGACACTACCTATCTCTATAGCTTAGTAGAATCCCTATTCTAAGATCTATAGATATATCTAAGAATCCTTATAAAGGATAGATTAGTAGTTAGGTTAGTAATAACTAGTAAAGATATAGTTATTATAGTTAGCTATCTAATAGTAGGGTCTGCTAATAGAAGCTAGGGATTAATACGTTCTAATAGTACACTAAGTTTTAGTCTAAATTATAAGTTATAAGCTAATAGTAGATTAGATCTTTAGAAACTAAGGTAATTAGTCTTAGGCTTAATAAGTAATTTATAGTAAAAGTAAGCTAAGAGTATCTTAAGGATAAATACTAAGTTAATTACTAAAGAGCTATAGAAGTTTAACTATAAACTAAGCTTAAAGTTATATTATATATAAATCTTAAATAGTTTTATTATTCTCTTTATTAATTTCTAACTAAGTATTAATAAGCATTTAGTAGTTATTAGTAAGTACTTAGTAGTTCTTATTAAGCGTTTAGTAATCTATATTATTTACTTAGTCTTATTTTATTACTATATAACTTATTTTATAGTTCTTTTATTTTAAGTAAGTCCTTATTATTCTTATAATCCTATAGTATAAATATCTTATTATAGCTACTTAATACTTAAGTAAGTTATTTAGCTATTATCCTTATTTATAAGTTATAATATTAAGTTCTAATAGTTAGGAGTCTAATCCTTAAACTAAATTTAGTTTAATAATTAGTTAGGATTAGTTAAAAAAATCTATATATAGTCCTAGTTTCTTATTAGAAAAAGTATAACACTACTTAGTTATTCTATGCTGGAATGCGTTAAGATACAGCTATCTATGTATAGCTATTAGCCTAACCTAACTAGAGCCCTACTAGCTAACCTCTACCTAACTTAGAAATCTCAACGCGTTCCCTAAAGCCTCTAATTAGCTAGTATTAACTTTAGTGTCTCCACCTTTAATTGAAATCTTAATGCGTTCTGAAATAAAACCTCTTCTCCTAACTGATAGCTTATGAACTAGAACGAAGAGTATATTAATAGCTTCTATTATAGAGAGATAAAAAAGAAGAAGAAGAAAAGTAAATAAGAAAGAGAAAAGAAAAAATAGGTTTAAGGAAGTAATAATTAAGAAGAAGAAAATAAGTAGAAAAAAAAAAACCGCTTTATAGTATACTTCTATTATTAAAGAAGACTAGTTAAATTAGTTTATAGTAAAAGATAGCTTTCTTATCTCCTCTTCTATTATTACTGCAACTTAAGCCTATAGTATTATATAGCTTAACAGATAAGTAATACTAGCGCCTAAAAGCTTTATAACTGTATTTTAATAAGCTTAAGCTAGTCCTTATTTGCTAGCCTTATAGCTACACTTTAAAGCTATTTAAGGAGCGTATAAGCTACTACCTAGCTGAGAAGTATAAGGTTCCTAAGCTATAATACTATAGGCTAGGCGCTCTAGTAAAATCCCTATAGCTAGGGGACCTAAATAATGTTACTTTCTATCCTAATAGCTTCTTACTGCATAAAGCGCTAATAGTTACTTATAGCTATACCTACTGCTATTATAGCTACTAGATAGTAAGTAATAACTTAATATACTGCTATATTATAAAATTATATAGTATTAAAGGCTTATAAAAGATAGATAGCTAGTAATAAAACTATATCTATAGTAATATCTTACTATAGAGCTAGTTGCAAAATAATGCGTAAGGCTTTTAGATAGCCTAACATCACGTCCACGATGGCTAACATACTGGCAACGACGGCTTCAAGTAGAAGCCGTTGAAATCCTCACCAAAAAATAAGTGGGTCCGTGCAGACAGGGGGTAGAAGCCGTTGTTTTCCAGTAGTGAAGAAGCCGTTGAGATTTCCCGCAGTAAAATACACAAAAGTAGGATGCAATGAAAGCTTGAATGAAGGCAATTATAACCATCTAGTTCTCAGTTCGATAATCAGCAAGGTGAGTCTAGAAATCGATGAATAGCGTAGTTGATGTTTTCGTGATGCGGTCCCAAACCCCACATTAACTAGCCAATCACATAACAGGGATATCAGCCAGGCCAGAAAGCCCGACCGACTGATGGAACGCAGTCAGGGAGGAAAGTAGATCAAGGAGAAAGTATACGGAATTAAGGGGCAGGAAGGTAAGGTTATAAAGAGAGGACAGGAGGAATCATTTAATAGTAGTAGACCAAAGCAAGCCATCCGTATAGGTAAACATGGAGCCATTCGTCCACAACGCGCAGTATTCCATTCTAACATACTGGCAACGACGGCTTCAAGTAGAAGCCGTTGAAATCCTCACCAAAAAATAAGTGGGTCCGTGCAGACAGGGGGTAGAAGCCGTTGTTTTCCAGTAGTGAAGAAGCCGTTGAGATTTCCCGCAGTAAAATACACAAAAGTAGGATGCAATGAAAGCTTGAATGAAGGCAATTATAACCATCTAGTTCTCAGTTCGATAATCAGCAAGGTGAGTCTAGAAATCGATGAATAGCGTAGTTGATGTTTTCGTGATGCGGTCCCAAACCCCACATTAACTAGCCAATCACATAACAGGGATATCAGCCAGGCCAGAAAGCCCGACCGACTGATGGAACGCAGTCAGGGAGGAAAGTAGATCAAGGAGAAAGTATACGGAATTAAGGGGCAGGAAGGTAAGGTTATAAAGAGAGGACAGGAGGAATCATTTAATAGTAGTAGACCAAAGCAAGCCATCCGTATAGGTAAACATGGAGCCATTCGTCCACAACGCGCAGTATTCCATTCTGATATGCACATCATGTCAGTATGCAGTAGTAGCGAACGAAGTCACAGCACATCTGCGGAACCACCATCGGTCAATCACCGCCAAGGCCAGGGGAAAAGTGGCTAAATCGGTCAGCAACATTCCCAGCATCATCCGCAGCCAGGCCGATTTGCAGTCGTTCCAATACCCAGACCCCACGGTTGAGCCAATTGCTGATATTGCACCACCCCGGGCGGACGGTTTACGTTGCCACGCGTGCCGTTATATTTGCCGCCGCGTGCGAAATATGCAGGAGCATTGTCGGGTAGAACACAGATGGGAGAATGATTGGCACAAGGGGGGTGATGTTCGCAAGAAAGCCACCGCAGTCAGGGATTTACCGTGGACAACAGGGGTGCCGTGCCAGCGGTTTTTCTTAACACGGGCCGCGAGCGGATGGTTCGAGGTGGCCCAGGGACAGATAGCCGACGAGTCTCTGCAAGGCGCTCCGAGTAGAAGCCCGGCTCAACAGGCGGTGGACCGCGTTCGAGATCTCCGGAAAGTCCAAGCAGAACGTGTGAAGACGAGTCACGATGAGCTGATCCGCGTCGCCAACGAAAGACTCGAGCCCAGCCCGTGGCTGGCCCGTGTAGGATGGGCGGTGCACTTAAAAGGGCTCAGTGCCAGCGCACTCTTTAACACAACAGCTCCCATCAATGAAGATGAGGTCGTGCTTCAGGCGATGTGGGCGACGGTCGACCGCGTGCTGGACCAGGCTCGAGCAACGTCTGCTCCCAATACCGTCGGGCTGGCCGTGCTGTTCGAGGCGCAGCGTACAGAAGCGCACGTCAAACCAAGGAGGCCGTTCGACAACCGCATGGAGGACGACACGTGGGCGAGATATAAGGGCGTGTGGCTAAGTCTGTTGTGCGTCTGGTTCCGCACGCAGGAAATGGACGACGACAAGCGGCCGCCGTATAAACTGACGTCGTCACAGGGAGAGGCGTGGGACTTTTTCGAGCAGATGGCGGAAGCAGCCAGCACGGGGACGGGGCATCAAACGCAGGAGAAGCTGGAACGCGCAGCACTCGACATGCTCATCAGCATGCTGGACCACCAGCTGAAGGGCGGAGACTACAGCAGTGCTCTTCTCAGCGCTCTCGCGGTGATGGGTATTGCCGAGAATGGCGGCTGGGTTCAGATCACGGACTACACGACGAAGTACTCAGCCGTCATCAAGATAGCGCGCATGTTAGTGATCCATCAGGCTTACGTTGAGCGCCACGACGAGGTTGCCGAGCTGGGAAAGTCTCTGGGTAACGATGAAGTAGAGGACGCAGCGCAGAGTTTGTTCCAGCACACGCGGGCAAAAGTGCGGCGGTTCATGACGCGGACGACGGGCGACAAGGATGCGGAGCCGACACCGATGGACTGGATTCTCGAGACGCGGACGTACGGGATGCACATCCAATATAACACAGCAGCGGCTGGTGTCATCGACTGGGTCGGTGATCGCGTGTCATACAGGCGGGTACGGTTCACGATGGGGCAGCTGTCGGACGCACTACATGAGCTGGTCCGAGAGACGCGGGAGCTGCTCGCAGAGCTGACGGCGACGGAGGATTCGGGTTCGGCAGACGGTCCCGAAAGCGATGTTCAGTCACAACTGCCAGCCATCCCATGGTCGTCAATCGAAGACGACCACAGCGAGACAAAGCCCGGGTACTCGTTTCTCGCCGACGACCGCAACAGCTGGGTTTCTGCCGGGGACGGATGGCTGTTCATGCGGCTGGCGCGGTCACCCGCCGCTGCAGAACGCTGGGGACTGAGCAGCAGCATGGGCAACGGTCGCGGGGCGACAGACCGGCCATTCCAGCCGTCAGCCGTGCAGGAGTTTGGTAGGACGTTTGAACGACTCCGCGAGCGACTGTGGATGCTTCTGCACATGCTCGGCGGACAGCCGGCGCGGGCGAGCGAGCTTGCAGGTCTGCGGACGGTCAACACGGTCAACGGGGGCGTCCGCAACATCATGGTGCACGACAAAATGTTGTGCTTCATCACAGCGTACCACAAAGGTTACCGGACGACCGGGCAGGCGAAGGTGATCCACCGATATCTCCCGAGGGAGGTCGGCGAGCTTATCATATGGTATCTTTGGCTCATCTTGCCGTTCTGGCAGGAGGTGCAGGGCATCATGCACGAGGCCAGCGGGTACAGCGCGTTCATATGGGCAGACGACATCATCCGGCAGAGGGACTCGGAAGCCAGCAGCGCGGCGGCAGGATTAGAAGAGCAAAGTGGCAATAACATGGATATCGGGGATGGCAACAATCACAGTACAAATGAAGATGAGGCTGGTGATGAGAGCACAAGTGTGGGCGACTGGACGTGGAAAGAGGAGCGAACGTGGACGACAGACAGAGCGCGGCGGATCATGCAGCGGACCAGCATGAGACTGCTGGGATGCCAGGTCAACGCCAGCATGTGGCGACACATCGCCATCGGCATCGCCAACCGCTACTTGAACGAGTCGTTCGGCCGGCCGGGCGGAGACGATGACGGCGTGGGATCGGAAGAGGGGACGGACGGGGTCGAGGACAGCCCGTGGGACTTGCAGGCGGGGCACAGCACGCGGATGGCGGGCATGATCTACGCGCGAGAGCTCATGCAGTTCGGCAGCGGTCTCGCGGCGAGGCAGCAACAGTTCCGCCGAGTCAGCCGTCAGTGGCACAGGTTTCTGGGCTTCGGCGCCGAGGATTCGGAGTCGAAATGGGGTTCCGCGGGCTGCAAGAGGAAAAAGACGGAGGCGTACGAAGGGCCACGGCTCGCAGCCAGGCTCCGACGATTTGAGAAGCTGAGGAGAATCGACTTGGAGGGCCAGCTGCGGCAGATGACGGGGGACGACTCGGCGATGTTCCGCGGAAACCAGAGAGAAGCGGTGCTCGCCATCACCAGCGGGCACACGCCGATCGTGCAGGTGATGGGGACGGGCGGTGGCAAGAGCGTCTCGTTCATGCTGCCGGCATTCTGCTAACATCACGTCCACGATGGCTGACGTCGGAAGCCATTGAACGCCCCACCATGGAATTAGGTGGGTCCGTTGAGACAAGGGCGGAAACCGTTGTTCACAGCAAGGTGGAAGCCGTTGAGATTTTCCGTAGTAAAATAGGTAAAAGTAGCATGCAATTAAAGCCACAATCGGTATAATTATAGGAACCCAGTTCTAACATCACGTCCACGATGGCTTCAAGTAGAAGCCGTTGAAATCCTCACCAAAAAATAAGTGGGTCCGTGCAGACAGGGGGTAGAAGCCGTTGTTTTCCAGTAGTGAAGAAGCCGTTGAGATTTCCCGCAGTAAAATACACAAAAGTAGGATGCAATGAAAGCTTGAATGAAGGCAATTATAACCATCTAGTTCTCAGTTCGATAATCAGCAAGGTGAGTCTAGAAATCGATGAATAGCGTAGTTGATGTTTTCGTGATGCGGTCCCAAACCCCACATTAACTAGCCAATCACATAACAGGGATATCAGCCAGGCCAGAAAGCCCGACCGACTGATGGAACGCAGTCAGGGAGGAAAGTAGATCAAGGAGAAAGTATACGGAATTAAGGGGCAGGAAGGTAAGGTTATAAAGAGAGGACAGGAGGAATCATTTAATAGTAGTAGACCAAAGCAAGCCATCCGTATAGGTAAACATGGAGCCATTCGTCCACAACGCGCAGTATTCCATTCTGATATGCACATCATGTCAGTATGCAGTAGTAGCGAACGAAGTCACAGCACATCTAACATCACGTCCACGATGGCTGACGTCGGAAGCCATTGAACGCCCCACCATGGAATTAGGTGGGTCCGTTGAGACAAGGGCGGAAACCGTTGTTCACAGCAAGGTGGAAGCCGTTGAGATTTTCCGTAGTAAAATAGGTAAAAGTAGCATGCAATTAAAGCCACAATCGGTATAATTATAGGAACCCAGTTCTCAGTGTTTTATTCCGTGATATGAGTCCAGAAATAGGTGAATAGGGTAGTAGATGTTTTTGTGATGTCGTCCGAATCCCCGCATTAACCAGCCAATTATATAACAGGACCATCAGCCAGGCCAGAAAGCCCGACCGAGCGATGGAACGTAGGCAGGGAGGAAAGTAGATCAAGGAGAAAGTATATGGAATTAAGGGGCAGGAAGGTGAGTTTATAAAGAGAGGACAGGAGGAACCAGTCATAAACAGTAGATAGAAGAAAGTAACCAATACATGCCAAAGATGGAGCCATTCGTCCACAACACGCAGTATTCCATTTTGATATGCACATTATGTCAGTACGCCGTATTAGCCAACGAAGCCACGGCGCATTTGCGGAATAACCATCGGTCAATCCCCGCCGAGGCCAGGAGCAAGGTCGCCGGATTAGTCGGCGATATTCCCGGCATCATCCGCAGCCAGGCCGATTTGCAGTCGTTTCAATACCCAGACCCCACGGTCGAGCCAGTTGCCCATATCGCACCGCCCCGGGCGGACGGTTTGCGTTGCCACGCATGCCGTTATGTGTGCCGCCGCGTGCGAAACATGCAGGAGCATTGCCGGGCAGAACACCGGTGGGCGAATGATTGGCAGAAGGGGGGCAATGTGCGCAAGAAAGCCACGGCAGTCAGAGATTTGCCGTGGACAACAGGCGTGCCATGCCAGCGTTTTTTTTTAACACGGGCCGCAAGCGGATGGTTCGAGGTCGGGCGGGGGTTAGGGGTGGCCGTTCAAAGCGAGCCATCGGGGCCGGGGACGGACGACACGGCGTGGTTCGTCACGTTGCACGAGAACCAAGAGAAGCGGTTCGAGGCCGACGCGCGCGAGGAGGTCAGTACAGTGGACGAAAAGTTGGAGCCGAACGGGTGGTTGTACCGCGTCGGGTGGACGAGGGATTTGGAAGGGTTGAACAAGACGCAGTTACAGGAGGCCACGCGACCAATTGAGGATGGCGAGGAGACGTTAGAGGCCATATGGGCCGTGTTCAACAGCGTCGCCGACAAGGCATGCGCAACAGCAGCACCGCACAAGGTCGGGCACGACGTGTTGTTCGAGGCGGAGCGGAAGGAGATCGGCCAGAAGCCGGTGCGGCCATTCGACAACCGCATGGAGGACGACACGTGGCAGCGGTACAAGGAGGTTTGGCGTAAGATGGTGAGCATATGGTTCCGCATGGACGAGTGGCCGGAGCGCGAGCGGCCGCCGTATCGGTTCACCATGCGTCAGGGGTCGTTGTGGGATGCGTTCACCAGCCGTGTCGAGGCGGATGTCGGCAGCAGGCAGGCCGCGCAGGCGGAGGAGGTCGAGAGGATGTGTTTGGACGCCATCATCGCCATCATCGAGGACCCGTACAAGCAGAGCCAAAAGGAGAGCGCGATGATCGGCGCGTTGGCGGTGTTGGGCATCCGCGAGGACGGCGGGTGGCACCAGGCGACGGAGTACACGACGAATTATTCAGCCGTGATCAAGGTGGCCAAGATGTTCGTCGTGTACCAGGCGTGGTTGGAGCGGAAGGACGAGGTGGTGGCGTTGACGGCGACCAAAGGGGCCGAGGCGGCGTACGAAGAGGCCAGCAGCGTGTTCCATTTGGTGCGCGACAAGGTGCGGCGGTTCATGACGCGGATGCCCGGGCGGCCGGACGACGAGCCCAGGGCGATGAATTGGATTTACGACGCGCGCACGTACGGGATGCATATCCGGTTTAACACGGTGGCGCCGGGGATGGTGGATTGGAGCGGCGACCGGATATCGTTCCGGCGGGTGCGGGTGCGGGTGTGCGAGTTGGCCGAGATGTTCCACGGGGTAGCGCAGGAGGCGCGGACGTTGTTGGCGCAGTTGGCGGTGGTGGACGGGGATGGGGATAGGGATAATGATCCCGACAGGGACGGGCACGGCGATGGGTACGGAGGCCGATCAGCGTTAGCAGCAGCGTTGCCCGCCATCAGGTGGGACAGCATGCACGACGACCACAGCCAGGACCGGCCGGGGTATTCGTTTTTACACGACGACCGCAACGAGGCGTGGGTGGGCAAGGGGAAGGGGTGGATCGCACGGCGCATCGCAGAGTCGGAGGCACGGCGGCGGGCGTGGTTAGACCCAACGCGAGGGGCGGCGGCGGCGGCAGTGGCAGCAGCAGCAGCAGCAGCAGCAGGACAGGCGGAGGAGGTCACGTCCAACCGCAGCGATAGCCACCACCCATACCGCGAGAGGACGGTGCAGGCATACAGACAGGCGTTGGAATCGTTCCGGGAGCGGTTGTGGATGTTGATGCACATGGTGGCAGGGCAGCCGGCGCGGGCGCCCGAGTTAGCAGGCATCAGACACAGCAACACGGCCAACGGCGGGGTCAGGAACGTGTTCGCACACGACGGCATGATATGTTTCGTCACGTCGTACCACAAGAATTACCGCCAGACGGGGACGGCCAAGGTGATACACCGGTATTTGCCGCGCGAGGTCGGCGAGTTGTTGGTGTGGTATTTATGGTTAGTGTTGCCGTTTTGGCAGCAGGTAGGAGGCATCATCCATCAGACGGACCGGAAGAGCGCATTTTTATGGGCGGACGACGTGGTTGTAAGGGGCAGGGCGGCGGGCGAGGCGAGCCGTGATAACACCAGGGGCGACGAGCGCCGCAATAACACCAAGGACAACGACGCCCGTGACAACACCGAGGACGACGACGCCCGTGACAACACCATCACAGACGAGAGCGCCAACGCCACCCCCGGCCGGGCGCCGTGGACGGACGAACGGTTGTGGACGTCAGACAAGGCAAGGCGGATCATGCAGCAGCACAGCGAGCGGTTGGTCGGCAGCAAGATCAACATCAGCGGGTGGCGGCACATGGCCGTCGCCATCGCCAACCGGTATTTGAACGAGGCGTTCGGACGGGCAGACGACAAAAACAACGACAACGACGACAACGACGACGACATAGGCGTCGAGGACAGCGCATTGGATTTGCAGGCCGGGCACGGCACGCACGTGGCGGGGATGATATACGGGCGGTTGTACCAGGAGGCACCGTTCGGCACGGCGGCGTTGCGGGACAGGTTCCGGGCCGTCAGCCGGCAGTGGCACCGGTTGTTGGGGTTCGGGGCGGAGGACCGGGGCGGCGGGGCACCCACCAAGCGGCGGCGGACGGCGACGACGGCGGCGGACGAGGAGTTCGAAGGGCAGCGGCGGCGGCGGTTCACGCGGTTGCAGTTAGCCAACGCCGGCGGGCAGTTGCGGCAGATGATGGGGGACCCGCGGGCGGCGTTCCGCGGCCAGCAGGAGCGGGTCATCCGGTCGATCATGCGCGGGGACGACCCGATCGTGCAGGTGACGGGCACGGGCGGCGGCAAGAGTTTGTCGTTCATGTTGCCGGCGTATTGCGCACCGGACGGGGTGACGATCGTCGTGACGCCGTTGGTGGCGTTGCGCACCGACATGGACGCGCGGTGTTCGAGGTCGGGGTTGGCGTCGACAACGTGGCGCGGCGGCGGGCGGGCCAACACGGCCGCAGCAACGGTGGTGTTCGTGACGCCCGAGTCGGCCGTCACGCAGGGATTCCGGGATTTCGTCGGGCGGTTGCAGCGGCGGCAGCAGTTGGACCGGGTGGTGTTGGACGAGTGCCACGTCGTGTTGGATGGGTCGAGGGGGTTCCGGCCGGCGTTGCGGGCGTTGGGGCGGACGGTGCAGGAGTTCGGGGCGCAGTTGGTGTGTTTGACGGCGACGTTGCCGCCGGCGGAGGAGCGGGAGTTTTTCGCCGTGACGGGGATCCGGCAGGAGCGGGTGCGGGTGTTCCGCGAGGCGACGACGCGGAGGAATATCGAGTATGGGGTTGTTGTCGTTGCGTTAGGGTCAGGGGGTGGGGGTCGTGGTCGTGGTCGTGGTGCGGCAAGCCACAGGCGCCGGGCAGAGTCAGGGTTAGGGTTAGGGTCAGGTCGGGAGGGTGAGGACGGCGAGTTGAGCGCCGTCGAGGAGCGCGGTTGCCAGGAGGTCAGGGATTGGTTGCGGCAGCAGCCACGCGGCAAGGCGGTGGTGTACAGCAGCACGATCGAGGGCGTCGAGCGGATGGCCGAGGCGTTGGGGTGCGCAGCGTTCCACAGCAGCATCGGCAGCACGGAGGACAAGGCGTCGAGGTTGGAGGCGTGGAGGATGGGCGACGGCGCCGATGGGGGCGTCATCGTGGCGACGAACGCGTTGGGGTTAGGCATCGACGTGCCGGACGTGCGGTTGGTGGTCCACGCGGGCATGCCGCGGCGGTTGCGGGATTTCGTCCAGGAGAGCGGGCGTGCCGGGCGAGACGGCCAGCCAAGCCGGTCGGTTGTTATATGCAGTAGGGCAGCCGTGGAGGAGAAGGAGAAGGAGAAGCAGAAGGAGAAGGAGGCAGGGGAGGCAGAGAAAGATGGGAGGGCAGCCGGAGGGGGATGGGAGGTGTCAACAAGGACATACATCAGGGGAGAGGTATGCCGGCGGATTGTGTTAGACGAGGTCATGGACGGGCGGGTGGACCGTCCAGGGTGCGAGGAGGGCGAAGAGGCATGCGACATATGCCGGCAGAGGGCGTCGGAGGTGATGTGGGTAGACGACGGGGATGGAGATATGGATAGGGACAAGGACGGGGATAGAGAGGGACATGGAGCCAGAGAAGACGAAGAGATCAGGGCCGCGTTCGAGACCAGTCAGCAAGCCAGGCAGTTCCGCCAGTGGCAGGCCAGGGCAGAGCGTTCAGGGTTAGGGGAGGAGGGGGAGACGTTCAAGCAGCAGTTGGCGCGGTGGGCGGGACGGTGCACGTATTGCGGGATACGCCGGAGAGAGAGCGACGGGCACACGTTAGACGATTGCCCAGGCCGCGGGGAGCAGGCGTGGGGGTGGACGGCGCAGTACAGGAGGCAGATGGAAGAGGCCATGTTCGACGGACGGATGATGGAGAATTTCAGCAGTTGTTTCCATTGCGGATTGCCGCAGGGTTGGTGTCGGCGATGGGAGCCGTTGGGCGAGGACGGCGGGCGGTTCACGGAGGTCGAGGGCGGTTCATGCCAGTACCAAGGGTTGATGGTTACGATGTTCGCCGTCGCAACGATCGGTGTGGGGTCGAGGGTGTACGAGGAGACGGTGAGGGCGATGCGCAGAGCGGACGGGTTAGAGGAGTGGGCGTCGAGCGAGAAGGAGGTATATAAGTGGTTAGGGCAGATGATCCAATGGGGAGGGGTGCAGTCAAGCAAGTTGTGCCGGTTGACAAGCCAGTTGTGGCAGAAGGCAGTAGAGGGCGTAGCAGAGGGGTGATCAGGCAGGGCAAGGCGGGGCGAGTAGGGGCCGTACATAGGAGTACGACAGTTTAGGGTAGGGAGTAGGGAAGTATAGTAGTAAAGGATAATAGAAAACAGAGCATCAGATGTTTTTTCACACAGAAAGATTTAATAGCACAAGAGAGCAGGAGGTGGAAGATGACAAAGAGTAACAGAGGGGATGAATCATGAGCAAGGAGCAAGAAGGGGGGAATACAAGGAGCAGCAAAAGGTATAGGCAACAGTGGAAGGATGGAAAGAGCAGAGAAAGGGGCCGGAGAGAAGGGAAAAAAAAGAAGTAAAAAGGGGATGTAAGAGCGTGAATATAATACAGATGTAGTGTTAAAGATTTCAGGGCCAGTTTTAGGGTTAGATAGCATAGCAGAACAAAAGGGCAGAACAGTAAGAGGTTCGTTAACAAAGGCGAATTAGTAAGAGTATAGGAGTTATAATAAAGCAGATTCGGGGGCAAGCAGAGGGAAAGAGAATAGTATTAAGATAATAGGAAAGAGTAAAAGATTTGTTATAGAAAGAGAGCAGAGTACACCGAGAAAAATTACAGCCAAAAAGGGGTAGCAAGGTCAGCAAGAGAGGGGGAATTAAAGAATCACATACCAAAGATAGCAGATTTATACAGTAGACAGTAGTTAAAGATAAAGGGAGGTAGAAAGAAAGTAGACAGAGAGAAATAGAAATACAAACAGATAGAAGACCAAGGGGGGAAAAGTAAAAAAACGGATTTCAGTAAAAGAGAGGGAGGGAGATTCATTTAGCAGCCCATAGAGGTAGAGTATAGGGGAGCCAGGGTTAGTACACAGTAAAGGTCAGAGATAGGTTAAAGAGAAGGATTAAGGTCAGAGTAGGAATCAAAGTCAGGAATACAGCAAACAGAAGGGTCAAGAATAGGGCAGAAATAGAAGTCAGCAATAAAGCAAAGTTCAGGAGGGATAGAGTTAAGAAACAGATAATAGAGGGGACATACAATTAGCAAGCAACAAGAAAGGGGGGATCCAAGGAGCAGAGGAAAGTAGAGGCAAGAAGGGTAAAGTATAGAGAGGAGAGAAGGGATAGGGAAGACGGGAGGAATATAAAGAGCAGAGAAAGAGACAAAAGTAAAGAGGGCAAGGAGAGGAGCGAAAAGGGAACATAGGAATATAAGCATAATATAGACAGATACAGAGTTGAAGATAACAGGACCAGTTTTAGATTAGATAGCATAGTAGCATAGTATAACAAAAGGGCCGAGTAGTAAGGTGTTCGTCCGTAGAGGCGAGTTCGTAAGAGTATAGGAGTCGTTATAAAGAAGATTAGAGAGTAAATAGAGAGAGAGAGATAAGGGAGTAAGATAGTAAAAAAAGAGTTATAAGTTATTCACAAAACAAGGGTTATGTACCACGAGAAAGGTTATAAACCAAAAGGTTAGAAGAGTAAGTAAGAGAGGAGAAGTTAATAAGTAACAAACGAAAGATAGCAGATTCATAAGGTAGATAGTTAATATATATAATAGAGTAGGAAAGGGAAGAAAGGAGTTAGAGGGAGAAAGGAAACATACACAGACAGGATAACAAGGAGGAATAATAAGTAAACAGAGTTAGGTAAGAAAGAAGGAGGAAGGTTCATATAGCAACCCACAGATGGAGAGCATAAGCAAGTCAGAGATCGTACAAAGTTAAGGTTAGGGATATGTCAACAGGAAAGGGTTCGAGATAGAGCAGGATTAGAAGTTAGGATAGAGTAAAAGAAAAAGGGGGTGAGGGATAGAGCAGGAATAAGAGTTAGGGATAGAGCAGAAATAAAGGGCAGAATTAGAGCAGAGAAAAGGATAAAGGATAGGTTAAAGGAAAGGGGTTAGAAGTAAAGCAGAAATAAAAGTGAGGGTTAGAATGAAGGAAAAGGTAAGGGACAAGGCGAAAATAGAAAGTTAGAAATAGAGTAAAAATAAAAGTCAAGGATAGGGTAGAGAACAAGGTAGGGGATAAGTTAAAAGAGTAAGGTTAGGGTTAGAGCAGAAGTAAAGGTAAAGGTTAGAATAAGGAAGAGGGTTAGAGATAGGTTAAAAGAAAAGGGTTAAGGATAGGGTAGAAATAGAAAGTTAGAAACAGAGCAGAAATAAAAGTAAGAGTTAGAGTAGAGAAAAAGTTCAAAATAGAGTAGGGATAAAAGTTAAGGATAAAGTAAAGGAAAAACAAGAGGGGTGTTTATATTAATAAAGTAAGGTAGTTAGTATAAGCAGGCATAAATAAGAGAGAGAGAGAGATTCCAGTCCAAAGCCAGAGTCAAAAGTTCCCATTCAGATACAAGTGGATGGGCAGCATTATAGAGAATTCCAAGTTCATAATATATACAGATTATATAACACCAAGATATAGAGGAATAGTAAGCACCAGATAAATTAACACAGAACAAGCCGAATAAGGTTCCAAAGACAACCATTTTATCATAAGGTCAGGGGCATGGTAAGAAGGGGAAGCAGGACACATTTTACCAGTAGGCAGGAGTACAGGGGAATCAGTTTAGGATAGGGGAGGGGTTGATAATAAGTAGATAGAGGAGATATCAAAGTAAGGAGTTCATCGCAAGGAGAATATTTCAGTACATAAGGACAGAAGGGTTAGGGAAGAAAGGGAGTAAAAATAATCAACAAGTTCAAGTTTAAAAGAGGTAGATAAAAATATAGTAAGGTAAACCGTAAGTATAAGTTCAGGATAAGAGAAGGCGTGAAGATATAAAAGGGAAGAGATAGTAGAAAGGAAGAGGTAAGGTTTAGAAGGGGGTAGTTTACAATATAAAGGACGAACGAGAATTAAAGCAGAGGTCCAAGGGAAAGAATTAGGAGGAGAAAGATACAGATGGAAGGAATAAAGGATGAGCAAGAGAGAGAAAGAAGAAGGAAGAGAAAAAAAAAAAGGTAGGGTTAGTATATAGCAAAGAGGTTAGTGACAAAGCAAGAGTTAGAGGGATAGAGACAAAGCAGGAGCGAAGCAGAGACAAGGGAAAATACAAAAACAGGAATTTAGATAGTAAAGGCGTTTTAAGAGGGTTTAGGGTTAGGAGTAAGAGAGGATAGAGAGAGAGCAACAGGAAAGGGTTAGGGACAGGGGAATTAGAAAAGGTTAGGGATAGAGAAAGGAAGAAGGTTAGGGATAGATAAAAGAACAAGGTTAGGGATAGATAAAAGGAAAGGGTTAGGGATAGATAAAAGGAAAGGGTTAGGGATAGAATAAAAGAACAAGGTTTGGGATAGATGAAAGGAAAGGGTTAGGGTTAGATGAAAGGAAAGGGTTAGGGATAGAATAAAGAACAAGGTTAGGGACAGGTGAAAGGATTAGGGTAGGGTTAGGGTTAGGGTTAGGGTTAGGGTTAGGGTTAGGGTTAGGGTTAGGGTTAGGGTTAGGGTTAGGGTTAGGGTTAGGGTTAGGGTTAGGTTAGGGTTAGGGTTTAG